>NC_092710.1:107997469-108646200 GCF_047496885.1 Scyliorhinus torazame | reverse complement strand
CTTGTGCACCAGTCACTGAAGGTAAGCATGCAGGAGCAGGTGGTAAAGAAGACTAATGGTATGTTGGCCGTCATTGCAAGAGGTTTTGAGTACAGAAGCAGGGATGTGTTACTGCAATTGTACAGGGCCTTGGTGAGGCCACACTTGGAGTATTGTGTGCAGTTTTGGTCTCCTTCTCTGAGGAAGGATGTTCTTGCTCTCGAGGGAGTGCAGCGAAGGTTTACCAGACTGATTCCAGGGATGGCGGGACTGCCATATGAGGCCAGATTGACTAGATTGGGATTGTTCTCGCTGGAGTTCAGAAGAATGAGGGAGGACCTCAGAGGGACTTATAAAATTCCAACAGGACTAGACAGGGTAGATGCAGGGAAGATGTTACCAATGATAGGTGTGTCCAGAACCAGGGGTCACAGTCTGAGGATTCAGGGTAAACCATTTCGGACAGAGATAAGGAGACACTTCTTCACCCAAAGAGTAGTGAGCCTGTGGAATTCATTACCACAGGAAGTAGTTGATGCTAAAACTTTGAATATATTTAAGAGGTGGTTGGATATAGCACTTGGGGAGAATGGGATGAAAGGCTATGGTGAGAAAGCAGGATTAGGCTATTGAGTTGGATGATCAGCCATGATTGTGATGGGTTCAAAGAGCCAAAAGGCCTCCTCCTGCTCCTATCTTCTATGTATCTACGTAGTCTTGAAATGTATCGCCATTCCTACACTGTTGCTGGGTTAAAATCCTGAACACCCTTCCTAACAGCACTGTGGACCTATACCACATGGACTGCAGCAGCCCAAGAAGGCAGCTTGCCAGCACCTTTTAGTGAAAAAAGACCCCTCCCATAGACACGGGGAGAATATGTAAACTCCATTCCGGATAGTGACCCAGGGCCGGGATGGAACCCGGGTCCTTGACGCCGTGAGGCAGCAGTGCTAACCACTGCGCCAACATGCCGCCCTAGCATCTTCTCAAGGGCAATTATAGATGGACAACAAATGTTGGTCTAGCCAGCGAAGCCCACATCCCATTAAAGAATAAAAGAGGTCTCTCCACATAACTGAAATCCCTGGTGTTGGGTCGGTAACTTGAGTAAAGTGTTAAAGGAATTTTATTTTCTGGGTTTATTACAGTGCATCGTAAAATCAGGAATGTTTTTCTAATTTCCTCTAGTTTTGGCAATATAACGAGTGGGTGGATGTCATAATTGATGATCGTTTGCCAACCTTTAGAAATCGTCTAGTGTTCTTGCACTCTGCCAGCAATGACGAGTTCTGGAGTGCCCTACTGGAAAAGGCCTATGCTAAGTAAGTACAGCCAATGCAAAACTGCAATTTACATGGACTTAAATCCCATTAGTGGGTTGGACACTGCATGCTCCCCCCCTTCACGATGCACCACCTCTCTCAGGCGGGAATCACACAGGCGTTAATTGGTGCAAGTATTTACAAGCAGGCCTGGGTGCCATGGCTGTTGAAGGGGAGCGAGAAGGTAAGAAAACTCTCTAAGCTTGTTAGGCTTGCTGGGGGTTGGCTGCCTGGGCCACAGGGAGTAGCGAGTGTTGGCACTCCTCAGTGCAATCCTCAGACATGCAGTCTCACTGCAGAGGAAGCGTTTGGAACCCTCCTTGAAACACTGTCCTTCTCAGAGTAGAGGCCTCACCAGTGATACTAGCCCACACCTCAGGACCACAAGGTGTCTGCAAGCTCTGCCTGCCCACCGCGCCCCTTCTCCCATCCACCCTGCCCCTGGCAAGGATACGTAATCAGCTCTCTGTCACAACCGCTGTGTCACACCCAGGCCCCACATCACATTGCAGCAAACGCACACCTCCCTCACTTACCCCAGCTGCAGGACATGCCCGTACACAAGCCTCTTCGCATGCAGGTGACTGACAGAACACGGTGACCATCCCCACCACACGTAATAAAAGCAAATTACTGCGGATGCTGGAATCTGAAACCAAAAAGAAAATGCTGGAAAATCTCAGCAGGTCTGGCAGCATCTGTAGGAAGAGAAAAGAGCTAACGTTTCGAGTCCAGGTGACCCTTTGTCAAAGCTAAAGAAAGAGAAAATGGGAAATATTTGTACTGTGGAGTTAGAATGAAAGATGAGACATAGCCACAGAAATCCAGGGAAACGGGGTGATAATACCCACAGGAAGCAAGGGGAAAGAGTGCTAATGGCAGTCCTCAGAGAATAAAAGGTGTGAAAGGCCAAACTGCAGAGAAACTAACAAAAGAGGGTAAACTGTGACAGATGTAGATGTGGGGGAGGGGAAGGGGGAAGCAAAGGGGAGAAAGGGTAACGAAAGGTGGATAAAATGGGGGAGGGGGTGGGGGTGAATATATATAAAGAAAGACAAGAGAGAAAGAAATGGTGAAGATCTGTTAAAATGAAATGGGATGAAAACAAATGGGTCGAGGTGGGGTGGAGCTAATCTACTAAAGTTGTTGAATTCGATGTTGAGACCGGAAGGCTGCAGTGCGCCTAACCGGAAGATGAGATGTTGTTTCTCCAGTTTGCGTTGAGCTTCACTGCAACATTGCAGCAGGCCAAGAACAGACATGTGGGCATGGGAGCAGGGTCTTGTGTTAAAATGGCAAGCAACAGGACGGTCAGGGTCCTGAATGCGCACCGACCGAAGGTGCTCAGCAAAGCGATCACCCAGTCTGCGTTTCGGAGCAGCGAATGCAATAGACCAATTTGGACGAGGTGAAAGTGTAACGCTGCTTAACCTGGAATGAGTGTTTTGGGCCTGGGATGTTAAGCATGGAAGAGGTAAAGGGGCAGGTGTTACACCTTCTGCGATTGCATGGGAAGGTGCCATGGGTGATGGGAGAGGTGTTGGGTATGGTGGAGGAGCGGACTGGATTATCTCAGAGCGAACAGTCTCTGCGGAATGCTGACAGAGGGAGTGAAGGGAAGATGTGTTTGGTGGTGGCATCACGCTGGAGTTGGCGAAAATGGCGGAGGATTATGCTTTGCAGACGGAGGCTGGTGGGGTGAAATGTGAGAACGAGGGGGACTCTATCCTTGTTCTGGGAGGGAGGGGAGGGGGCAAGGGTAGTGGTGTGGGAGATGGACCGCACACTGTTGAGGGCCCTGTCCACAACTGTAGGTGGGAAATCACGGTTGAGGAAGAAGGAACTCCTTTTTGAAGCAACATTTTGGAAAGTGGCATCATCGGGACAAATGCGACGGAGGCAAAGGAGCTGAGAGAAAGGGATGGAGTCCTTACAGGGTGTAGGGTGCGAAGAGCTGTAGTCCAGATATCTGTGGGAGTCAGTGGGCTTGTAGTGATATTAGTGGATAGTCTATTGCTGGAAATGGAGACAGAAAGATCAAGGAAGGGAAGGGAAGTGTCTGAGATGGACCATGTGAAAGTGATGGAGGGGTGGAAACTGGAAGTGAAGTTGATGAATTTTTCCAGGTCTGGCCGAGAGCATGAAGCGGCACCAAAATAGTCATCAACGTAACGGTAAAGGAATTGTGGGAGGGTACCCGGGTAGGCCTGGAACAAGGAATGTTCCACATACCCCACCACACATCTGTGGCTCACCTGGCACAGCGAGCGTATGGAGGAGGACTCCCGCTCCCGGTGACGGTTGTCCTGAACTTTTATGCCTCTGGCTCTTTACAGGGCTTGAGCAGAGACCTGTGTGGGATCTCGTAAACATCTGTACACAGGTGCATCAGAGCTGAGATGGATGCTGTATGTGCCTGGGCATCGAACTACATCACCTTCAATCAGGTTGCCTGGCCTAAGGAGGTCATTCATCTTGGCTGGAATGAGAGCGTGTGATGAGTGGAGCGCTTATAAGCAGCTCCAGCTTGTCAGGTTCTTTAATGCAAATTCCAGCCCCAGCGAATCGGAAGCCAGCGCGGCTGGGAATTGCATCCAATTCATGACGGCAGATTGTGGGCCAATTTCTGTCTCCGAATATCAGATCAAATAACACCCCCAGCGGTAGTGCGATTCAGTTCTGGCTGGACTACACCCAGCCCGATCGCCGCTGCGCATAAAATGCCAGCTTGGCACCTTGACACTCCCAGCCTGGTACCCTAGCCCATGCCAGCTGGCAGTGCCACCAGGGCACCTTGGTAGTGGCAGACTGCCTCCCAAGTGGCACTGCCAGGTGCCAGGCTCCGATCCCCAGCGAGGCCCAAACGAGTGCAATTCCATCTGGGCCTGGTTTGTGATCAGTACTGAGTGGTGCTTGCCAAAGGTCTCCAAGGCAAGGGAGTTAGATCTCACGCCTTGGTTAGATCTCAAAAACGCATATTAGAGTGAGACTAGCTGTCTCATAGATTATCATAGATTATCATAGAATTTACAGTGCAGAAGGAGGCCATTCGACCCATCGAGTCTCATTCTAACATATAAATTTGCCAGAAAGTGATCGGCCACAATGGGCGAGATTCACATCGCGACGTCTCACGATATCGCGTTAGATAGATAGAATTTTTTTTTCACAGTATTTACAATGTAGAAAGACGCCCATTCAGTCTGCACTGGCCCTTGGAAAGAGCACCCTACTTAAGCCCCACGCCTCCACCCTATCCCTGTAACTCAGTAACCCCACCCAAACATCTGGACACTAAGGGGCCAATTTAGCTTGGCCAATCCACCTAACCTGCACATCTTTGGTCTGTGGGGAGAAACCACGCAGACACGAGGGAGAAACTCCACACAGACAGTGATCTGAGGCTGGAATTGAACCCGGGTCCCTGGAGCTGTAAGGCAGCAATGCTAACCACTGCGCCGCGAGCTGTGACAAGCCGGGTAGATCCCGGAAGTGGGATCTTCTGGCAAATATCGGCTGTGCCGCCCTGCTTTTCGGACGCAACGCGACCAGTAGATCTCGCCCTTAATCTCCCAAATGGAGAAACCAGCCCAAGATATTGAGCCTCCAACTGGAGCTGGCCAAGGAGCCTTTTTATCCTGCCATTTCCAACATTCTTGTAACTAATAAACTAACATATCCAAGGACAATGATCATTTATTTTTAATGCCTCTATGAGTCTCTCCCCTGATGTGTTGGGTGCTCTGGATCCATGGAACACATACAGGCCACCAACACTTAAAATAGTGCAACACTATTTTATTAAGTCAGAAACTGTTGAACATACTTTCACTGTGGGTTAACACGATATTAGATTGAACTAAAGACCTATGCCTTGTCCTAACCAGTCTATGCACTCAACACATGGTGAAGATCTGTGCTGCAAGCTGTAAGCTTTGTCCTACTAGGAGGCTGCATCTCAAATGAGCGGGAACTCTGATGCCCCCTGTCTTTATAGTGCGTGTGCTCTAACTGGTGATTGGCTGCGGTGTTGTGTGTGTTGATTGGTCCCGCTGTGTGTCCATCAGTGTGTGTGTAATCTGCACCATGATATACTGGTGTATATTATGACATCCCCTGCGTTGCTGGCAACAGTGTTCCGGAAATTCGAGCACAATCTTGGAGAATTAGCAACATTAAATGCATTAGTGTGGACCTGGAATTGTATAGCGGCCGATTTCCATCTCCGAGCAACTGTAGGGTTTTTCATCACCGTTAGACAGCTATGATCACTTTTACTGAAACCAGCTTTTTGAATCTGAGTTTGTTTAAACTGAGTTAAAATTTGGCAAACTGCTATGATGGAATTCGGAACTCAAGTTGTCTGGTTTACTAGTCCAGTAAGATAAACCACCAAACTTCTAGATTCACCCTAACAGTCAAGCCATAGAGTTGAACTAGGGTATAACACTTATAACACATGTGCCTGTTTCCCATTTAGTGGATCTACTAGAGTTTTCCTCCTTGACCCATTGTTTTCCCTCTGTAGCTTTTGTCAAATAACCATTGTCTCAGGAATGATGGATGTGCTTGATGTTATCCAATTGAATATCCTCCAGAAGTAGAAGGATCCAACGTAAATAGATGAACTTTGTTAATGGACTCTGTCAGAGAGGTTGTTCTTGGTGTCGATTGTTGCTCAGTGGATACCACCCGTCACCTCTGAGTCAGAAGGCCATACTTTAGTGGCACAGTCTAAAGACATGAATACATCCTTCAGGTTTACATTACCACTGCAGTACTGTGGGAGTGCTGCAGTGTCAGAGGCGCCGTCTTTCTATTCAGAGCTTAAAGTGAGGCCTCGTCTTCCCTCTTAGGTAAAAATCCCATGATACATTTGAAAGGAGAGCAAGGGAACTCTCCCCAATGTCTTAGACAATATTGATCCATCAATCAACTCCATGAAAACAGGGTCGGCATGTGGCGCAGTGGTTAGCACTGGGACTGCGGCGCTGAGGACCCGGGTTCGAATCCCGCCCCTGGGTCACTGTCTGTGTGGAGTTTGCATATTCTCCCCGTGTCTGCGTGGGTTTCACCCCCAAAAACCCAAAGATATGCAGGTTAGGTGGATTGGCCAAACTAAATTGCCCCTTAATTGGAAAAAAAATAATTGGGTACTCTAAATTAAAAAAAAAACTCCATGAAAACTGATTAACTGGTCATTGCTGTATATGGGAGCTTGCTGTGTGCAAATTGGCTGCCATGATTCCTATGTTACCCCCCCCCCCCCTCCCTTGGGGTGGTTCCCCACTCTGAGTCCCGATTGGTCACCCCAGGCCAGGTGACCCTTACTCTGCTGTGTTGCCTCTTGAGTACAATCACCAGAGCCAGGTCAGGAGGCCCCTAGCCTCTTTGGAGAGATTGAATGAAGGACAGAGGCCCTGGCATTGGTATCCCTGATATCAAGGATATGTAAGAAGAACCGAGAAAAAGTGGGTGAACACAAAATGGGACTGGATTACTTTTTCGTAGACAGAACGATCAAAACGTACACTTTAATGGTGTTAATCTAACTGTGTATTAACAGATTACATGGCGGCTATGAATCGCTGAAAGGAGGCAACACATTAGAGGCTATGGAAGACTTTACTGGTGGAATGGGAGAGACATTCAAGTTGAAAGAGCCACCCCCAAATTTCTATACCCTCCTTCACAAGGCATTGAAACGAGGCTCCATGTTGGGATGTTCCATTGACGTGAGTATTCAAAATTCAGGGAGCAGTGCCAGGGGGCAGTGCTTGGGCATGACTCTCTCCCCTCTGGGCACTCCCGGTAGGTTCTGTTCATCAGGTCCCTGTTTGTCAAGACCTGTTGCCATGCCGACAGGGAATTAATTCCCTACGTGGGGGGATGCTACGTAGGTTGGCCTCCTATGTATATTTAAATGTATGCTAATGGGGTTCTGACCTTTCATGGTGGGAACCCCATTGCATCATTGGTGGGGGAACAATCTCAATGGGAAATCCCACTGGGGTAACCGGTTTTGGGGCTCCCGCTGGATTCTTCCCCTCCTCCATGATTCCCGCCCACCGAGAACAGGGGTGAAAACTTGCTCCGCATATGTGGAGAATTTCCATTCCAAATGATTTTGTAATACTGTCCCCACTGCTTAACCACTCATGCTTAAACTGCCCATATTTCAATGGGGGCGAATAGCATGGACCATCTACCCAAACTATTGTTGCTGATTGGAAAAACTCAATGGTTTTGCGGTATGGTTTATGTCCAGAAGTGCCGGGTGTTCACCTGAACCTGCTCTTGGAAGGCAGAGAGTTAATTTCCGAGAATGGTGCAATCTTCTTGTCTTTCAATAATATCTGGGAAGGAAAAATATTTTTTTGTAGAAATTCTTTTTTTAAAAATCACATTAGCCTTAAAGGGCCCACTACATGTAGCAGGCCCTGTAGACCTAAATCATTAACGATGCTAACACATATCTTTTCACTTTTGAAGATTACAAGTGTGACTGAGACAGAAGCTCGCACCAAAACAGGACTAGTCAAAGGACATGCATATTCTGTTACCGGTTTGGATCAGGTGAGTTCTCTGATATAAGCTTGTATTTCTCATTAGGTATGCTAATAGATGCTAATCGCTATGTTGTTTTATTGAACTGTGTATTCCTACCACCCTGACCTCATTCTTTCCTCCTTGCTGTGGTTCTGCCTTCTGGTCATAATAAAGGCACCTTACCTCAATGATTATTATTCGTCAGGTGTCAAGCCTTGCCTTTGAGTACTAGTGGGCTCGTTTGATCCGAGATCTGTTCCATAGCTGAGCCCACTCCTGTCTTTACCTGGTGTCTGCGCACATCTTCCAGCAGAAAATCACCTTTCCTTCACTGTCGCTGGGTCAAAATCTTGGAACTGTCTCCCTCCAGCACTCCCTACCACAGCGGTTCAAAAAGGCAACTTACCACCACCTTCTTAAGAGCAATTAGGGATGGGCAATGAATGCTGGCCTAGTCAGCGATGCACAGATCTCAGGAATACATTTTTAAAAACTTCACATGGCGGTTGCACTGTTTGAGAAGCATCCACCCCTGTGCTGAATTAATCACAAAATCCTCTGAAAGTCCAGGTCAGAATCGAGGACATTAAGCCTTGGAAGCCATACAAGGCCCTCTGCCAATTACTGTCAGGCTAAGCATGAGGATGTCTAATAGTGTAGCACAAGACAGGTAGATATTCCCGTTTCCTTCTACATCTCCATAAGACCATAAGACATAGGAGCCACTCGGCCCATCGACTCTGCTCCACCATTCAATCATGGCTGATATTTTTCTCATCCCCATTCTCCTGCCTTCTCCCCATAACCCCTGATCCCCTTATTAATCAAGAACCTCTCTATCTCTGTCTTAAAGACACTCAGTGATTTGGCCCCCACAGCCTTCTGCGGCTAAGAGTTCCACAGATTCATCACCCTCTGGCTGAGAAAATTCCTTCTCGTCTCTGTTTTAAAGGATTGTCCCTTTAGTCTGAGATTGTGTCCTCTGGTTCTCGTTTTTCCTACACGTGGAAACATCCTCTCCACGTCCACTCTATCCAGGCCTCGCAGTATCCTGTAAGTTTCAATAAGATCCCCCTCATCCTTCTAAACTCCGAGTACAGACCCAGAGTCCTCAACCGTTCCTCATATGACAAGTTCTTCATTCCAAGGATCATTCTTGTGAACCTCATCTGGATCCTTTCCAAGGCCAGCACATTCTTCCTTAGATATGGGGCACAAAACTGCTCACAATACTCCAAATGGAGTCTGACTAGAGCCTTATATAGCCTCAGAAGTATACCCCTGGTCTTGTATTCTAGCCCTCTCATCATGAATGCTGACATTGCATTTGCCTTCCTAACTGCCGACTGAACCTGCATATTAACCTTAAGATAATCATGAACAAGGCTTCCTTCTGCTCTGTAAATTCTATGATCAATGTGACTGCTCTTCCTGGACTGTCAAACATTATTTGCTGCTCCCAATACCCGTCCATGTATTCTCTCACATTGTAGTCACACTCTTCGAGAAATGCCTGTCCCACACCTGCCCTGGACACTGCTCATTGTGCTTCTGATTTCCTAAGCATTTCCCCATTTAGAAAATAGTCTATGCCTCCATTCCTCCTTCCAAAGGGCATAACCTCACACTTTTCCACATTGTATTCTAAATGAGTAAAACCCCGCTTTCCATAAGCTAGGGCTAGAGGTGAATAGTGATGATGCTGTAATCATTGGCACTCTGATCTCAACTTCTCCTTCAACTCTGCCTTTCTCTTACCTTTCAGCTGTGCCAGTCTGTCTTTGCATCCTAAAGTCCAAAAAACAGACTTGAATCCATTGGGTGGGGTTACTAGGTTACGGGGATGGGGTGGAGATGTGGGCTTAAGTGGGGTGCTTTCCTAAGGGCCGTGCAGACCCGGTGCAGATCCGATGGGCAGAATGGCCTCCTTCTGCACTGTAAATTCTATGATCAATGTGACTGCTCTTCCTGGACTATGAAATATTATTGTGCTGCTCCCAATACTCCTCCATGTGTGCCACCCTTCTCTCGCATTGTAGTCATACTCTGCGAGAAATGCCCGTCCCACACCTGCCCTGGACACTGCTCATTGGCCAACATACCCGAAACCACTCCCTGTGGTTGCTCGACCCCTTGGATTGTCCGGCCTGACCAAATGCTCCCCCAGGCCATAGCTTGCCCCTCCTGCTTTATCTAATGCATATACAGAAATACATCTGTGCACAGTGTTATAACCCCTTCACCCCCCCTGCACCCCAATCCCTGACTTACACTGGGAGGGGGGGATGGGTAGTGCGGGGTGGCATGAGGCAGAGCCATTTTCAAATGGAGCAAGAGAGACCACAGTTGTTTTAAGATGGGTTTCCTTTGAGCACAGCTCCCCCTAGGAGTGGTAGATTATATCTTTTCTGGATCTTTTTGTATAACTTGCGGCACACTGTGGGCGGAGGTTTCCCACATAGTTTCAGTGTCAGGCCCTGACGGAAACCCAGCGTGTTCCTCTCCAGCTGCACAGCCAAGATTTTAGTCCAGAATTGGAGCCTCTCTGAGACAGGTTCAGTGGGCGTGGTTGACGCTGTCACTATGGCAGGTTGGGGCCTGATCGAGCTGTCAAGGCCCTTCAAAAACGGTGCCCGGTCAGCGCAAAAAATAAATACCCCCCTCCTTCGGATCACGGACACAGGCTCTGCTTCCCTCCACCACCATCAGCACTGGGGTGCTCACCCATCTCCTGCCCTCTCCCTCCCCCCCCCCAACCACAACCACCAGCATCGGGGCTCCCAACCACCCCCCCCCCCCCAACCACCACCACCATAAACATCAGCATGGGGGGCACTCACCATTACCCCCACCCAACCCACCCACCATCCACCACCATTAGCTCCCTCCACAACCTCCCACGAGCATCAGCACCAGAGACCCCCCTCCCTAACGTACATAACCCTGTCCCCAATGGGGCTCACCAGAGGGTCTGCCTCCTGGCCGTCCTTCGAGCACAGATTGTCACTGCCAGGTTGTCACTGCCAGATTGTCGCTGCCAGGTTTTCGCTGCCAGATTGCCGCTGCCAGGTTTTCGCTGCCAGGTTGTCACTGCCAGGTTGTCGCTGCCAGGTTATCGCTGCCAGGTTGTCGTTGCCAGGTTATCACTGCCAACTGGACAGTGCCAACCTGTGCCGGGGCAGTGCCCAGTCATGTCCCCCCACTCCCCCACCCTGTGAATCTTGTTATGTCACCAGCGAGGGGCACAGAAAATCGGGAAACAAGATCTCGCGAGATTTTGTGACAGGTCGCCGTTCTCGCTGACGGTGGACGTGGGAACAAAATCGATCCTATGAATACGAATTGGCTCTCTGATCTCTTTTATCTCTTTTGTAGGTGAACTCCAGAGGTCGCCCAGTGCAGATGATCCGTGTACGAAATCCCTGGGGTCAAGTAGAGTGGAATGGATCCTGGAGTGACGAGTAGGTGATGGATAAACCATAGGGCAGGATAGGAAGAAAGCACATCATCACAACACAACCCAGTACATCATAGATTTACTGGTGATTTTAATCGCCAAGAGTTAAGGTTACATCGAATTTATAGCACATCTACTCTAAGCTGGTGTTTATGGCCCACATGAGCCTCTTCCCAGACCTATCCATCTCATCCAATAAGCCAGTGGTGGACAACTTGTGGCCCAGGGGCCGCAGGCGGCCAATCAGGGTTCCGAGTGCAGTCCACGAGACATTAGGGACGATTTTCAGCCTGTGCTAGCCGTCAGTGAGAACGGTGCCTCAGGCAGAAAATCTTGCGAAAATCGGAAAATGCGATTCTTGAGGGCGAGATTGCGTTTTCCAATTTTCTATGCCCCTTGATGGTGACACCATGAGGTTCTCGCCCATAAAGGGCGGAAAACTTATTTAAATACATTTTGCTATATTTACGGAGCCCGTCCCGCCACATGATTCCCCCCCTCACTGAATATTCATACCTCACCTGCATGATGGCTACAAGAGGTTTTGAAAAACGAGATTCAATCAAGTGGATTAATCCCCCCCTCCCCTGGGGCTCTACTTACCTTTGCGCCAGGGGTGGGGGGGGGGATTAATCCACTCAATTGAATCTCATTTTTCAAAACCTGTTTTGGCCATCATGTAGGTGAGGTCTGAATATTCAGTGAGAGGGGAAATCATGTGGCGGGACGGGCTCTGCCAGCTGCCACATGCCAGCACTGCCGGGCTTTATCCCCATTGGGGGCAGGGTTTGCATTATGTTTGTTTGGGCTCCGGGGGCTCCCAATGCTGATGGTGGTGGAGTGGGGGCGATGGCCCTAATGCCGATGGTGGTGGTGGGTTGTTGGTGGAGTTTGTGGTGTGGGGAGGAACCCCCGATGCTTATGGGGGGGGCGGGGGGGGGTGCCCGTGTCCACAGATCGGAAGGGGGAGGGCTGGAGGTTTTTTTTTCTCTACTGATTCGGGTGGCTTTTTCAAGGACGCCCTAATCTCTGCGGAGCCGGCCTTGCTGTCTCTATCAGGCCCCAATCCACCACAGTGATGGCATAAACCATGCCCACTGGATTTGATTTTCAGAGTGGCTCAAAATCTGGACTAAAAATCTGGGGCAGCACGGTAGCACTGTTGCTTCACAGCTCCTGATTCCCGGCTTGGGTCACTGTCGGTGTGGAGTCGGCACGTTCTCCCCATGTCTGTGTGGGTTTCCTCCCACAATGCCCGAAAGACGTGCTGTTAGGTAATTTGGACATTCTGCATTCTCCCTCTGTGTACCCGAACAGGCTCCGGAATGTGGCGACTAGGAGCTTTTCACAGTAACTGCATTGCAGCGTTGATGTAAGCCTACTTGTGACAATAAAGATTATTATAAAAACTCGGCTGTGCAGCTGGAGAGGTACACGCCGGCTTTCAGCCAGAGCCTCACACTGAAAAGAATATGAGAAAACTCCACCCATTTTGTTGACCGTTGCCCATACGCAGGTTTGCCACATTCCGCTGATTTCCATCCACGTAGTTTTATTTCTACCGCTGTGGCTGAGGTTATGTGCACGTAAAGCAAGGGCAGGTGAAGTGAGGTGCGTGCTGATTGCTCACAACGTTGAGTGTGAGAGCCGAGCATTCCCAACTGTGTCCTAAGTGTAAATATTTTGTTTTTGCCACTTATAGTTGAGTTCTATTAATGTATGAATGGGAAAGCATTTTCTAGAACTTGTTATGAAATACTTGGTGTGTGTTAAATGTTTCCAATTTTATTCGAGGGTCATAGTTAATGGACAAGCTCCATTTCAATCTTGCGGCCCACTGAGATGAAGGAGGGTCACTCATGCGGCCCACCCACTAGCCTAGGTTGCCCATCACTGCTATAAGCATGTCCTCCTGTTGCTTTCTCCCTCCTGTGTTTATCTGACTTAAATTTCTCTAGACTCTTTGCCTCAATGACGCCCAATGGTACCGAGTTCCATATTCTCACCACCCTTGGGGTAACAAAGCTTCTCCTGAATTCCCTATTGAAATTATTTATTAACCAATGCATTAATTTTTGATAAAATAAGACCGTAAAGTATGACAAGCTAACTTCCTTTCTCTGCGTTGCAGCTCTACTGAATGGAAGACAGTGGATGCCACTGATAATCGAAGGCTGAACATGGTCTCCAAAGATGACGGAGAGTTCTGGTAAAGAATAACTGATACATAAGAAGCAGTTTGAATTCCCTTTGAAAGTCGATTGATATATTCCTGTCAGGTCCCGTATGATACTTGTCAATCATGTGCTTAGAATCATAGAACTTTATGGCCGTGGAGGAGGCCATTCTGCCCATTGTTTCTATGTCAGCTGACAAGTAGCCATCCAGCCTAATCCCACTTTCCAGCTCATGGTCCATAGCCTTGTAGGTTACCGCAATTCAGGGGCATGTCCAAGTATGTTTTCAATGTTGTGAGGGTCTCTGCCTCTACCACCCTTTCAGGAAGCGAGTTCCAGATTTCCCCCCTCACTCTTTGGGTGAATTTCCCTTCTACACTGCCTCCTACCACCTATCCTAAATCTATGCCCCAGGTTATGGATCCCTCAACTATGGGATAACCGGACCTTTCCATTCAGTCCATCTAGACCCCTCATAATTTTGTACACTTAGGTCTCCACTTAGCCTCCTGTGTTTCAAAGTAAACAGCCCTAGCCCATATCCAATCTTTCCTAATAACCATAATTATCTAGTACAGGCACAGCCCAAAGATGTGCAGAGTAGGTGAATTTGCCATGCAAATTTGCCCCTTAATTGGAAAAATTTTAAAAAAGAACCTGGTTTGCACAGACCAAAGCCCAGGACTCCTAATTATTTTAAGGGACTTATAGCTGGCAACATGTAGGCCTGTTTGTTGCCCCTGGTTACCGCAGGCCTCTGAGGCCTACAAGAGCTGACTTTGGGAAATCCATCTCTGGTATCTTAATCATGCTGAATTGGAGATTCGACTGGGTACATGTCCAGGGTGGGTAGGAATCTGCACCATGACCATGGGTAACACTCTTATCTCTGAGTCAGAAGGTTGTGGTCTCAAGTCCCATTCCAAGGCATGAGGATGTAATTCAGGCTGATGCTCCAGTGCAATGCTAAGGGAATGCTGCACTGTTGGGATGCTGCCTTTCAGGTCAGGTGTTAAACTGTCTGCTGTCTCAGGTGAATGTTAAAGATCCCACTGCACTATTTTGAAGACGAGTGGGGGTGTAGACCCCTGTGTTCTGACCAGTATTTATCCCTCAACCAACATCACTTAAAAAAAAAAAAATCATCTGGTTATAATTACATTGTTGTTTGTGGGATCTTGCTGTCTGCAAATTAGCTGTCTTGTTTCCTACATTACAACAGTGAGTACGCTGTAAATTTTCTTCATTAAGGTTTAAAAATGCTTTGGAATGGGTCCTACTCTGTATTTTTTTGGAATATGAGCCCCAATGGATATGGGCTAGAATTTAAACAGATATACGTTTTGTGACCGTAAGGATTTAATTCAATCTAATACCTTTGATCAAGTAAACTGATGTTGTTCATTCAGTACATCCACATGGCCCATGTTGGATTTCTGGCTACCCCATTATAGGAATGATACCGGAGCCATTGGTAGCAGCAAAATGACTGGAACACAGCAGGTTAAGGGAGGATCCGATGCAGGTTTACAGAAGAGTGAAATTTCACAATGATAAATTGCGATGTGTTGTACGCATTACTTGGTGCATTGGTAACAAGGGGGCATGGACTGAGGAATATCACCAGAGGAATACATTAGAAGAGGTTTTTTCACCCAGTGCGTCAATAGAAAAACAATAAGTTGTTTTTATACTGCACTTTTAAATTAGTTGATTGTGGTTTCTCTACTTGCACCGAGTGGTGCACACAAGGCAAGCTTACATCTGTTTCCGTAGTGAGTTCTATCCTGGAACAGGTCGCTAGTCTGTCACCTTTCAACTTCGTAAAACGTCCTGAGGTGCTTCATCGGAGCATTATCAGATAACATTTGACACCGAGTCACAGAAAGATATATTTGAAGAGATGACGAAAAGTGTGCTCGAAAGGGGGCGGCACGGTGGAGCAATGGTTAGCACTACTGCCTCACGACGCTGAGGACCCGGGTTCGATCCTGGCCCCGGGTCACTGTCCGTGTGGAGTTTGCACATTCTCCCCGTGTCTGCGTGGGTCTCACCCCCACAACCCAAGGATGTCAGGTTAGGTGGATTGGCCACGTTAAATTGCTCCTTAATTGGAAATTATTTTTTTTAAAAGCTTGCTCAAGGAAGGTTTCAACCAATATCTTTAAGTGAGGCAGAGAGAAGTGTGTGATTAGAATCTGGGGGCTTAGGGCCAAGACAGCTGAATGCAGAGCTGTCGATGATGGAGCAACGGAAATTGTGGATGCCCAGGAGGCCAGAATTGGAGGAGCAGAGTTCGAAAATCCCCCAATCCCTACACCCACTTCAAACATGCTCTCGACCATTACATAGTGCCAGCACCCCGGTTCCCAAGCATTGGCCCCTCAGTTCTCCCCCAGTTTATGCTCCTTAGAGGAGTCTTCGGCCGCTTCTGGCATCTCAAAATAATACTCCGTTCTCCGAACGTCACCCATAATTTCGCCGGGTAGAGCACCTCAAACCTGATCTGCCGCCGGTACAGCACCACCTCGGCCTTGTTGAAACCTGCCCGCCGTTTTGCCAACTCTGCTCCGATGTCCTGACAAATCCGGACATTATTTCCCTACCAATCGCAGCTACGCTTCTCCCTGGCCCACTGTAGAATTGTCTCTTTCTCCACAAATTTATGGAGTCTCACGATCACCGCCCACGGCGGCTCCCCGGCTCTAGGCTTTTGCCTCAGAGACCGATGCGCTCGGTCCACTTCAGGTGCCTTATCTAGCACCCCTTCTGCCACCAGTCCCGCCAGCATCCTCGAGACGTACCTCGTGGCACTCTCACCTTCCACTCCTTCAGGCAGACCCACTATTCGTAGGTTCTGCCTTCTCGAGCCATTCTCCTGCTCCTCAACCTTTGCCCTCAGCGTTTTGCAAAGGCCTCCTAGGAGTCCCATCTCTGCCTCCAGGGCCACCGCACAATCGCTGTGGTCCAAGATCACTCCTTCAATCTCCCGAATCTGTGACCCCTGCACCTCCAAACACCTCTTCATCCACTCCAAAGTACTCTTCCGGGTACAGCTTCTGCAATGGCCTTTGCAGGATCCTCATGCATTTCTTTCCTCTGTTTATGGAATTCCTCTTTGGTAAAAGTCATCAGTTCCTGTATCTGGGGCCTTACAGCTTGCCCCTCCCTCGCCTGCATGCTGGAAGAGACTGTCTGTGAAGCACAAGACTGTTTCAACTTTCCAGCCAAACCTCTCACTGTTTTCTGCCGGGTCCGGTGATCAGAAGACATACCATTCCAGGGGTAAACTACTCCTCCAATATTCACCTATGCCTTTTCATCAAAATTCCACCCGGATCTGTGTGAAAAGAGCCCTTTTCTGTGACTTTGAACAGGAACAGCCCTCTATGTGACCAATCACTGGTCACAAGCGGAAGTCGGAGGAGCACAGAGTTAAGAACAGGGAAGGCTTGACCACTAGCATCTGTTGAGGCAGAGACAATAAAGCCAGTTAACAAGGAGTTGGACATTGAACCAGTCATGTGGGGAATGAGATTTCCTGAATGTTCATGGGAACGGTTCCACTACACTACACCCTTTCCCATGAGAACCCCCAGAATTCCACATTGTTTGGGGAAGGCAACTGCACTCTGAAATGAAAATGTTGGGTTAGAGCAGAGGGCTCCAGTTTAAGAGCCCAACAATGGTGCGATGAGCCACACAGACTTGTTCTGTGTTGTAATTTCTAATTTTCTTGCTTTGCCACGGTCCTTTTACAGTCATAACATGTGGTTTTTTTTTAGGGGAGCATTTATTGCCCTTCCCTAATTGCTCTCACGAAGGTAGTGATGAGCTGCCTTTTTGAACCGCTGCAGTCCATGTGGTGTAGGTACTCCCGCAGTGATGTTAGGGAAGGAGTTCCAGGATTTTGACTCAGCGATGATTTGTTATGCTCTAGGTGTAACATAAGCAGCTTCCTTGTGGTGCACTTGACAAAGGAAAGTTCAGACGTGGAGATAACTTCAACACATTTATTAAACTATTTACACTTCTATTACTCGGGTTCGACACTACTGCTAATTCTACTATAGCGACCCAGACTGACTAACCAGTTGCTGCAATCCACGTGGTGGGTGTAATATTGAATCAACCCTGTCTCTACTCACTGACTGTCTCCACTGGAAAGAGGCAGATCATGTGTGTGGTAGTCCTTTATATGTGGGTTGGTGTAATGCCCTCCTGTGGTTGTGTCACCTCTGTGTGTATCGTGAATGTCCATTGGTCGTGTCCTATCTAACTGATCTATTGGTTGAGTGTGTGCGAGTGATGTTTCTGGTGCTCCCCCTAGTGTCTAGCTAGCCTGCATGTATTTACATTGATGCACATCACCGCATCCCCCCCTTTTTTATATGTTACATATTTTCTGTACACTTTAAGAAAATTGAACAAAAAACAGGTAGATAGGTTAAGGTATATACAAGTCATGGGAACAGTGATTCAACAATAAGTCCAAATCATTCGTGTGAGTCCAAAAACCATCAATCATCATGGTCAAATGTCTCTCTTTGTTATGAACGCCATCAACGTTCCTATGCCACAGGAACCAAGAAGTGGTCAAATCACTTCGCTGTCTGATTTG
Source organism: Scyliorhinus torazame (assembly GCF_047496885.1). Lineage (NCBI taxonomy): Eukaryota > Metazoa > Chordata > Chondrichthyes > Carcharhiniformes > Scyliorhinidae > Scyliorhinus > Scyliorhinus torazame. The sequence continues at coordinate 108,628,092 of NC_092710.1, read as the reverse complement.
GAGTCCCTTTCTTTTTCGATGTTTGTGATGGTGCTGTCGGATGGCATCTTGTAGCTGATAAGGTGTTGACATTGAAGAGGTACCATCAACAGTATCATTCAAGGTCATGGATGTGCCATATGTTGAAGTTGGATAAGACTGTACATACTGGTTCTGGCCACGTGCTGTGCAGGAAGGGTGATCCTGCTGAGAACCGTTGAAGCTTGTCGACTTGGAAACAGAATTGCTGCTCGCATAAATACCTGGTGATGGTGTGAAACTAAAACCTTGCATCTGATAGGAATATGCCGTCTGGCCAGGCTGGGGTGCAGCAAATCCTGGGCTGTAACTAAGGCATCCAGTCTGTAGTGCAGATTGCGCTTGCGGTAGTCCTCCTTCGGTCTTGATTCCATTAGTGGGCAATCCGTAGTGCTGGCCTGTTTGAGAATATGCTGCAGAGACTGCTGGCTGCTGCATGCCTGAATACTGGGTTTGTCCAGCATGAGCTGTCATTGGCTGCACTGCTGGTGTGGAAAAAATGTGTGGATATAGCTGTGGTGAATATTGGTGTATTCCTCTTGGACTGTAGCTGCTGCTTGTTATTACTGACCCAGTGTAATTGTTAAGTGATCCATCACCTGTCATTGTGGCATCTGCTGTCACCCTGAGCGTGCCATCACTGAGGTTGCGGCACTCCCTGTCTGGAGTAAAGTCCAGTTTGGTTGCTCCCCATCTGGAGTCTGGTCTGTTTTAACTGAGTCAGTGTTGGTTTGTTGATGCTCCCCGTCCGGAGTCTTAGCAGGTTCACTGGAGTCAGCTGAGATTTCTTGAAGCTGCACGTCTGGAGTCGGAACATGCAGGAATGCATTGACTTGTGGAGAGGTTGGAGCGAATGAGGGTGGAAGAATCGTGGTGTCACCGGAGTCACCAGTGGTCTCACAGTGATCGTCGAGTGCCTCTGTACACACTAGCTGAGGTCTGTCACTTTGCACATCTTGCATGGGAAGTGGGATGCTGTCGTCACTCGTCTCACGTACCGTGGGTAGAGCCTCAATAGCTGCTTGTTGTCCACTTGGGTTGGGTAAATTGTCAGAGTTTTCATCTGGTGGTGCAAACAATGTGGGTGGACTGTCATTGTCTTGCTGTTGTCCTTCATTTGGGCTTGGACTGTCATCGTCGCTTTGTTCTTCACTGTAGCATGATAGACCGTCATGGTCATCCTGCTGTGCACTGGAGCGTGGTAGACTGTCATAGTCTTCTTGCTGTTTGCTTGAGCATGGCAGACTTGCATCGTCTGCCGCTAGTTGGTCAGAGGAGGTTGCTAGACCCTTATGGTCTTGTTCCTGCAAGGACTGCGCGTCGGAGTCTTGCGTTGCTTCTATCGTGGAGGCTGTCCACGAGCTCGCTGCGGAGGCTTGTGACACTGGAGTCACGTCTTGTGTGTGCAAGGACTGCGCTCTGGAGTCTTGCGTTTCTTCTATCGTGGAGGCTGTCCACGAGCTCGCTGCGGAGGCTTGTGACTGTGGAGTCACTTCTTGTGTGTGCAAGGACTGCGCTCTGGAGTCTTGCGTTTCTTCTATCGTGGAGGCTGTCCACGAGCTCGCTGCGGAGGCTTGTGACTGTGGAGTCACTTCTTGTGTGTGCAAGGACTGCGCTCTGGAGTCTTGCGTTTCTTCTATCGTGGAGGCTGTCCACGAGCTCGCTGCGGAGGCTTGTGACTGTGGAGTCACTTCTTGTGTGTGCAAGGACTGCGCTCTGGAGTCTTGCGTTTCTTCTATCGTGGAGGCTGTCCACGAGCTCGCTGCGGAGGCTTGTGACACTGGAGTCACGTCTTGTGTGTGCAAGGACTGCGCTCTGGAGTCTTGCGTTTCTTCTATCGTGGAGTCTGACCACGAGCTCGCTGTGGAGGCCTGTGACACTGGAGTCACTTCTTGTTCATGCAAGGACTGCGGTGTGGAGTCTTGCGTGTCTTCTTTCTTAGAGTCGGGAACCCTGAGCAGTGCGTGGACCACGCTCTGTGTGGCAGCAGGCCGCTCTCTGTGGGCTTGTACCGCTCTCTGTCTCTTGGTTTCAGGCCGTAGTATAATCCTGCACTCACGAGTCGGGATGTCATATCTGCTGGGCTGAAGATCCTCAAACCCGTCGTCGGGGTCGTCAATGTGCAACACATCCAGTTGCGGTTCGGATTTGGTACTGGGGTAGCCTCCCAAGGTGAAAGGTTCGTCTGAGTCATTGTCTTCCAAGACCACATCATCACATTTTGTGTCGGAGCTGGCATTAGGCTCGTGTGGTCCAGAGAAAATGTAAAGGTCGGTTTTGAAGTATTCAAGGTCAGAATCATCGGTTTGGGCGAAGGTAACTGCTTGTTGCAGGGTTCTTCAGAGGATAATTTCATTTCCTGGTTCAATTTGAGGCATTGTGCTGTCATTCCAGGTGAAAGAAGGTTGTTTTATGGCTTTAAAAGATTTTTTCTTTGCTTTGGGACGTTTCCCCTTTAAATGTGCGCATGTGATATCATACGTAGGAAGCGTTTGCACATGTCCTACCTAACTGATCTATTGGTTGAGTGTGTGTGTGTGATGTTTCTGGTGCTCCCTCTAGTGTCTAGCTAGCCTACATGTATTTACATTGATGCACATCACCACAAGCGACAGTGAAGGAAAGGTGATATATTTCCAAGTCAGGGTGGTTAGTGACTTTGAGGGGAACCTCCAGGTGGTGGGGTTCCCAGGTATCTGCTGCTCCTGTCCTTCTAGATAGTAGTGGTCGTGGGTTTGGAAGGTGCTGCCTAAGGAGCCTTGGTGAGTTACTGCAGTGCACCTTGTAGATGGTGTACATGGCTGCCCCTGTGTGATTGAAGTCTATCTTGCATCGCACTGCAAATCTATATGTAGATGTCTGTTTTCTTAGTGTCATTGAGATAGTCTTGGTAACTTCCTAATGCAAGAATTATGCCACTGATGAGGGTTTAAACAATTCTCTTCCAATATTCCTGTTATTTTAATGCTTTATTTTTTCACAGAAGCCATGATCTCACAGAAATTGATGCCACTTGTGCCTGTGCTGACTCTTTGAAAGAGCTGTCCAATTGGTCCTACTGCTCCAGCTCTGTCCCCCAAAGGGATCACATTTTAAATACTTCCCAACTCCCCTGTGAGAGTTGATATTGAGGCTGTTTCCACCGCCCTTTCAGACGATAGCAACTCACTTGTTTATGTATTTCCTCCCATTTTCCACAGGATGTCGTTTGATGATTTTAAGAAACATTTTGACACAGTAGAGATCTGTAACCTTACACCGGACTCCCTGGATACCGATGCCTTTCACAAATGGGAAGTGACAGTTTTTGAAGGGGCCTGGACCAGAGGCTGCACAGCTGGAGGCTGCAGGAACTTCCAAGGTACTGGGAGCTTACAAAGAGCAGTAGATGAAGAAAGACTGTTCTGCTCCATCGCGTGTACAACACTGAAACGGGCCATTCAGCCCGACTGGTCCACAGCAATGTTTGTGCTGCAGGCAACCCCCACACTATCCTGAGTTAGAATCTGTCCAGTGCAGAAGGAGGCCACTCAGCCCATCGAGTCTGCACCAATCCTCCGAAAGAGCACTCTAAGCCCATTTCCCCCACCTTATCTCCGTAACCCCGCACATTGATTATGGCCAATCCGCCTAACCTGCACATCTCTGGACTGTGGGAGTAAACCCACGCAGACAGAGGAAGAATGTGCAAACCTCACGCAGTCGCCCAAGGCCAGAATCGAATCCGGATCCCTGTGAGGCAGCAGTTCTAACCATGTCAACTTGGAACTGTATCATTGTTCCTTCACTGTCCCTGAGTCAAATTCTTGGAACTCCCTCCCCAACAGCACTGTGGGTGTACCTACACCATATGGTCTGCAGCGGTTCACGAAGATAGCTCACCATCCTCGCCACTTTCCTACCCACCTATTTTGGTGCCATCTACAAACTTGGCAATAGCGCATTCACTTTCTTCGTCCATTTTAATATATTATGAATAATGGTGGCCCCAGCAGGGATCCTGTGGCACTCCATGGCCGGGATTCTCCGATCCCGTGGCCAAGTTCTGACGCTGTCAAAAGCGGCGCGAGCCACTCCGGTGTCAACAGGCCTCCAGGCCCAGGTATTTACCCCTTCCTAGGGGGCTAGTACAGTGCCAGAGTGGTGTCCGCTGCTCCGGCGCTCAAAAGCTGGTGCGCCATGGCGGCGCGTGTCCGCGCATGCGCGCGGGTTCCCGTCTCCGCCTCAGCCCCCGGGCAATATCGCGGAGCACTACAGGGACCCAGCGCGGAGGAACATAGGCCCCCACAGAATTAGCCCGCTGGCCAATCGGTAGGCCCCGATCGGGTGCCAGGCCACCGTGGAGGCCCCCCCCCCCCCGGAGTCGGATCCCCCCGCCCCTCCACCAGGACAGCCCCCGCAGCCAGAACTCCGAGGTCCCGCCGGGTAAGGACCATACGTAACCTACGCCGGCGGGACTCGGCCGAACTTGGTGGGCACTCGGCCTGTCGAGGCGCGGAGAATCGGTGGGGGCGCTTTCAACAGCCCCCGACCGGCGCGGCGGCAACAACGCCGGTGCCAGGGAAACGGCACCGGAGAATTGGCGGCCCGGCCTCGGAGCGGCATGGCGCAATTCTCGCACCCCCCCGACGATTCTCCGACCCGCCGTGGGATCGGAGCATCCCGGCCCATGTATTTATCGGTTGCCATTCTGAAAATACCCCACTTATCTCAGCTCTCTGACTTCTATCAGTTAACCAATCCTCTATCCATGCTAATATACTACCCCCAACATCATGGGCTCTTAGCTTATTAAGTTGCCGTTTGTGTGGCACTTTAACAAACACATTTTGGAAATCCAAGTATATTACATCTACTGGTTTCCCCTTAATTTACCCTGCTTGTTACCTCATCCCTCCCTGTGATAGTGAGTTTCATATGATGATTTTTAAATATTTGTCAATCTCTGCTCGTCAGTGTGAATTATATCAATGTGGTTGAGAGGGGGACAACAGGTGTATTTGTGCAATTGTACCACAATTCCTAGGGTCATCCATATCCTTTCACTAATTTGTGAAAGTTGGAGACAATAATATATTTGGCAATTTTCTTTGTTTATTATCATTTCAAAAATTTGTTTTAAGATCTCACCCATAGAATACATATAGTCCTATGTCTAGAAATGTATCTGTAGGAAGGTTCTGGGAACCGTGAGTGGTTGTCTATTCCCTTAATAGAATGTTTTTTGGCAAACAATCATTAACTAGCCAGTGTCTCATTCATATGAACATTTAACTTTCTTCCATAACTAATGTACAGTATCAATTAGATTGTTGAACACACATAAACATAAGGGCACATCCTTCCAATATCCTGTTAACTTCAGTGTTATCTTCCTCCAGTGTTATTCCAGCCTCATTTTGATCAAGAGTTTCTGGCTAGTGCTTGTTGGTTAAACCAGAAGGGGTAGTGATAGTTCCCAGAGGGCTGCCTCCTTGTCTTTCCCCATGCTTGATCTGAGTGGTGACCTTCAAGCTGTATAATCACTTGTCCCTCTCTAGCAGAGAGAGATGATTATGGTCCTTCATGAACTATGGCTAATTACCTCACCTCCTGGGAGACATGTGCATGGTGGCTTAGTATGAAGTGATCTTTGCCAAAATAACTTGTGGCATCAACTTTGTTGGATTTCTCTCCAGCCATAGGCATGCCAAGACTTGTTTGCAACAACTTGCATTTACATGGCACTTCACTGGAGTGTTATTGAACAAAATTTGACACCGGATCAAATAAAGAGATAGGTGACAAAAAGCTTGCTGAAAGAGATGGGTATTAAAAACTGAAGGGTGACCAGAACTGGAGGTTCACGGAGTTCACAGATGGTTCTTAAACTGAAAGAAGTTACAGAGAAACTGAAGAAATGTGATTGTTGTTTCACCGAATCACAAAATTGTCAGAACGCATAAAGAGGCCATTAGGCCCATTGCGTGTGCACCGGCTCCACAAACGAGCGTCATGGCTTAATGCCATTCCCCTACCTGTTTCCCATACCCCTGCACATTGTTTATATTCAAGTAATCATCTAATGCCCTCATGAATGCCTTGATTGAACCCGCCTCCATCACAGTTCCAGACCGTGCATTCCAGACCCCAACTACTTGCTGTGTGAAAACATGTTCTCACATCACATTTACTTCTTTAAATCTGTGCCTTTTCGTTCTTGATCCTTTTATAAGCCGGAACAGCTCTCCCTATCTACTCTGCCCATCCCGCACATAATTTTGAATACCTTTATTAAATCTCCATTCAGCATTCTTCTCTCCAAGTTGAACAGTCCCAACCCTTCCAATCTATCCTCATAAATGAAGTTTCTCATCCCTAGGAATATTCCTGTAATCCTCTCCTGCACTTGCTCCAATTTGTTCATATCCTTCCTATAGTGTGACACCCGGAACTGTACACAGTATTCCAGCTGAGTTCTAACTAGTGTTTACAAGGCACTAGTTCAGCATAATCTCCTTGCTCTTTTGCTCTATTCCCCTATGAACAAAGACCGGAATACTGTATGTTTTATCAACTGCTCTCTCCTCCTGTCCTGCCACCTTCAATGACCAATGCACATATACACCCAGTTCCCTCTACTCCCACACCCTTTTATGAATTTTACCCCTTATTTATACTGCCTCTCCATGTTCTTCCTGCCAAAATGCATCACCTCACACTTCTCCGCATTGAACTTCGTCTGCCACCTCCACCAACTTGTCTATGTCCTTCTGAAGCGCTACACTGTCCTCTTCACAGCTTACAATATTTCCAAGATTTGTGTCATCTACAAACTTTGAAATTGTCCCCTGCACACTAAGATCTAGATCATTTATCTATATCAAGAAAACCAATAGTCCCAATATTGAACTCTCAGAAAACCACTGCAAATAGTCCTCCAGCCCAAAATATATCCATTGACCATTACTCCGTTTCCTATTATTCAGTCACCTTTTGTATCCACTTTGCTACTATCTCTTTTATCCCAGGAGTTATAACTTTTCTTACTCGTCTATTGTGTGGCACTCTATCGAATGCCTTCTGAAAGTTCATGGGCTGGATTCTCTGCACAACGCCGAAATTGGCGCTGGGACGGAGAACCCATTTCGGCGCATGGAATCGGGACCGGCGATGGTTCCCTGATTCTCCGGGCCCCGAAAAGCGGCGTACTCGCCGCATATCACCCAGCTGCGGCCATTGCTGGAGGCCTGCCCCGCCATTTTCCGCCCCCGACTGGCCGAAGTCCCGACAGTGTGGATCTTACATGGTCCTGCCGTTCGGGATACTAGCGTGGTGGTTGCGGACCCAGTCCGCTGCTGCCCTGGTCAGGGGCGGGCCGATCGGGGGGGCAGGGGGAATCCTATGCGGGCCCGGGCAATTTTTGGGCAGGTGGTCCGGGTCGGGCGCGTGGCTCATTGGAGGCACTATATTTAAGGTCCAGCTCCGCGGTCTGAGTCTGCCATGGACCACGGAGTGGCCGCTGGAGGCCGCCGCCATGCACATGCGCGGCCTCTGACCTGGAAGTGCGGGGGCCCGTATCTGCAGCAAAAGCTGCTAGTTTCACGCTGGTTCACTGCTAGCCCCCTGCAGGGCTAGGAATATGTGGCCATTTCACGCCAGGTTTTCTGGTGTGAAAGTCCACAGTTTTTACGACGGCCTGGGGACATAGTCCCAGAAACAGAGAATCCAGCCCCACGCATATCAGATCAACAACTTTACCCTCATCAACCCTTTCTGTTACTTCCTCAAAAAATCCAGCAAGTTAGTTAGTTAGTTTCTGATGCCCGGGTTTTCCTGTGCATAAGATGCTCACAATATTCATCAATGGCTCAATCCCTCCGAGCTTTCACTCACAAAAAAGACTCCATAGGTTAGTGACATTGAGAGACTTGAGCACCTCCAGTGCAGCATGGGGGGAGTGCTGCAACGTCGGAGGTACTGACTTTCAGATGAAATGTTAAGCCAAGGACACATTTGCCCTCTCAGGTGGATGTAAAAGATCTCATGGCACTATTCAAGAATGGGCAGCGGATTTCCAGGTGTCTTTCTTGATACTTATCCCTCAGCCATCATCTCTAAAAACAGGGGCTGTTTTTAGGGGCTGTTTAGCACAGGGCTAAATCGCTGGCTTTGAAAGCAGACCAAGGCAGGCCAGCAGCACGGTTCGATTCCCGTAACAGTCTCCCCGAACAGGCACCGGAATGTGGCGACTAGGGGCTTTTCACAGTAACTTCATTTGAAGCCTACTTGTGACAATAAGCCATTTTCATTTCATTTTCATTTCAACAGATTATCTGCTTGTTATCTCGCTGCTGTTTGTGGGAGCTTGCTGTGTATAGATTGGCTGCTGCATTTCCTACATTACAGCAGTGACTCCACTGCAAATTTAACTGAATGTAAAGTGCTTTGGGATGTTCCACAGTTGTGAAAAGTGCTGTATAAACATGAGATTGCTGTTCCTTCATAAGCCAGAGGACGCACTAAAGCAAAACAGTTCAGCTCTTCTACTCGCTAAAGTATGCAATAGATTGAATAGTTAATTGATCCCCATGGAATAAAAATATTCCTGGAGGTGTCAACATTTTGTATTTTTACACGTTATGGCTATTTTGTTGGCAGACACTTTCTGGACCAACCCGCAGTATAAAGTACAGCTACTGGAGGCTGACGATGATCAAGAAGACGGCAAAGATGAATGCACCTTTATCGTAGCTCTCATGCAAAAAAACAGACGCAAATTGCGGAAGGAAGGAGCCGATTTGCTGACCATTGGGTTCGCCCTTTATGAGGTACATTTCTGGTTTGTAAATACAGAAATTTTAAACAACTGCTAAATTATCTTTCTGTTAATCTGTGAGTTAAACATCCAGAGAGTTAGACTGAAAAAGAGAATAGAGGACACGGTATAGGTGGGAGTCCCAAGAGTGAGAATTGAACCCACAGCATTCTGACACCAAGGAAAGAGTGCTACCTGCGATGTCTCCTATATAGGATTCAATGGGGAATGTTAGGGGACTAGAGTTAGGGGCCTTCAATGGGTCGGTCAGGGTACTAGAAAGAGGGGCTTCACTGTGGTGGATAGTGCATTAAAATGATGGGCTTCAATTGGTTAGTTGAGGTGCGGTAGCATAGTGGTTAGCACTATGGCTTCACAGTCCCAGGGTCAATTCCCGGCTTGGGTCACTGTCTGTGCGGAATCTGCACATTCTCCCGTGACTGCGTGGGTTTCCTCCCGGTGCTCCGGTTTCCTTGCACAAGTCCAGAAAGACGTGCTATTAGGTAATTTGGACATTCTGAATTCTCCCTCTGTGTACCCGAACAGGCGCCGGAATGTGGTGACTAGCGGCTTTTCACAGTAACTTCATTGCAGTGTAAATGTAAGCCTACTTGTGACAATAAAGATTATTATTATTATATCAGGCTGAGCTTTAATTGGTTGGGGCACTGGTGGATGGGCTTCAATGGGACAGTTGGAGTACTGGAGGAATAAGCTTTAATGGCGGTTTAGGGTACTCAAAGGTTTGTCATCAATGGACTAAGTGCTATTTTCTCTAAGATTTCTTTCATGTTGATGCAATGAGTAGTGTCAGATTTTGCTATGATGAGGCTGAAGGCAGGAATTTATTTTCCAGGCTGAAAGTGACATTGATCATCTGTCAAAAGAGTTCTTCCGATTTCATGGTTCGAAAGCAAAGAGCAAGACGTACATTAACGTACGGGAAAACTCCCAAAGGTTCAAACTTCCACCAGGACAATATGTGATTGTACCTACTAGCTTCAAACCTGAAGCAGAGGCTGAGTTCATTGTTCGATTTATTTCGGAGAAGAAAGCTTTAAGCCTGTAAGCTTAAAATATGTTTTTGTTGATTTTGACTGGTACATTTGTCCATCGTGTATGTTCTGTCTCTAGTTAATTTGTCCCACTTCCCTGCTCTTTTCTCATACACCTGCAAACATTTCCTTTTCAATTATTTATCCAATTTCCTTTTAAAAGTTATTGTTGCATTTGCGTCCATTCACTGCTCAGGTGGTGGGAAGAATTGCACGGAGAAAGTGGAAGGTTCTCCCCCTCAGCTCTTGAATTGCAAGCCATATATGGTTTTTCCCTTCCATTCAACTGTCACTCAAACCCTCCCTCAAATGATCCGGCTATCGATCACCAACTGTCCCCTCCAGTCATCACCAACCAATGCCAACCACCCCTCCAACCACCCCTCCAACTGCCCCTCCAACCATCACCAACTACACCTCCAACTGCCCCTCCAACAATCACCAACAACCGCTCCAACTGCCCCTCCAACCATCACCAACTACACCTCCAACTGCCCCTCCAACCATCACCAACCACACCTCCAAGTGCCCCTCCAACCATCACCAACCACACCTCCAACTGCCCCTCCAACCATCACCAACCACACCTCTAACTGCCCCTCCAACCATCACCAACCACCGCTCCAACTGCCCCTCCAACCATCACCAACTACACCTCCAACTGCCCCTCCAACCATCACCAACCACCGCTCCAACTGCCCCTCCAACCATCACCAACTACACCTCCAACTGCCCCTCCAACCATCACCAACCACCGCTCCAACTGCCCCCTCCAACCATCACCAACTACACCTCCAACTGCCCCTCCAACCATCACCAACCACCCCTCCAACTGCCCATCCAACCATCACCAACCACCCCTCCAACTGCCCCTCCAACCATCACCAACTACACCTCCAACTGCCCCTCCAACCATCACCAACCACCCCTCCAACTGCCCCTCCAACCATCACCAATTGCCCCTCCAACCATCACCAACCACCGCTCCAACTGCCCCTCCAACCATCACCAACTACACCTCCAACTGCCCCTCCAACCATCACCAACCACACCTCCAACTGCCCCTCCAACCATCACCAACCACCCCTCCAACTGCCCCTCCAACCATCACCAACCACCGCTCCAACTGCCCCTCCAACCATCACCAACCACCCCTCCAACTGCCCCTCCAACCACCCCTCCAACCATCGCCAACTACACCTCCAATTGCCCCTCCAACCATCACCAACTACCCCTCTAACTGCCCCTCCAACCATCACCAACCACCCCTCCAACCACCCCACCAACTGCCCCTCCAACCATCACCAACTACCCCTCTAACTGCCCCTCCAACCATCACCAACCACCCCTCCAACCATCACCAACCACACCTCCAACCATCACCAACCACCCCACCAACTGCCCCTCCAACCACACCACCAACTGCCACCCCCCAATTTATCACTGACTATCCTCCAACCATCACCAATTATCCTTCCAACAACTACAACCTAGTTTACAGTATCATATTTCTTATGACATCCATATGGACAATATTTAATGCAAGATGGTTATGCTCTTACTAATATTTATATTTTATTTGCAGTGAAATGGGGGATAAGATTGGTGCAGATCTACCAGAGGTGGGTGTATTTTTTTAAACTTAGTAACTTCCAACTTTGGAGTAAAATGTTCAGTGTCACTTTAGGCAAATGAATGTCAGTGATGTTAGTTACCATTTGCGCGGATAGCATGGAGCCTGCATTGGACACAGAGCGCTCCCACTGCAGGGTTTTGCTCCATATAAGGAAATGAAGAATTCAGGTATAAAGATGTCTAATTTGCAAATTGACTCAATAAATAGACAGTCCCATGACTGCTGATATCCACACCGGGGACTTCTAGCCAGCGTAGCCCCTTAGTGGAAAGCTCAAATTCATAAAATCTACCTTCCTCTGCTGTCTCTATGTTCAGAACATCGCAGGTTTCAAACTTCAAAAGCCACAGAGTTCAAGGAGAAAAATAAACATGAATTCGATAGATTTTTGTTTGACAATATTTTAAAAATGGAACCAAAGTGGGTGGATAGAGTTGAGATTCAGATTAATCAAACTGAATGGTGAGACAGACGTCTTATAAATTCATTTTTGGAATGTGGGCATCGTTGGCAAGGCCAGAATTTATTGCCCATCCTTTTTAAAAAAGTTTAGAGTACCCAATTCAATTGTTTTCCAATTAAGGGGCAATTTAGCGTGGCCAATCCACCTAGCTTGCACATCTTTTGGGTTGTGGGGCGAAACCCACGCAAACACGGGGAGAATGTGCAAACTCCACTTGGGCAGTGACCCAGAGCCGGGATCGAACCTGGGACCTCGGCGCCGTGAGGCCGCAATGCTAACCCACTGCGCCACCATGCTGCCCCCTTATTGCCCATCCCTAGTTGCCCTTGAGACCAGGTGGTGGTGAGTTGCCTTCTTGAACCGCTGTAGTCCATATGGTGTAGGTACACCCACAGTGCTGTTGGAGAGGGAGTTCCAGGATTCTGATCCAGCGACAGTGAAGGAATGGCCGATATATTTCAAGTCAGGATGGTGAGTGGCTTGGAAGGGAACTTCCAGGTGGTGGTGTTCCCATGTGCCTGCTGCCCTTGTTCTTTGAGGTTGTGACTTTGAAGATGCTGTCAAAGGAAGATTGACGAGTTGCTGCAGTGCATCTTGTATATGGTACACGCTGTACGCATGTTGTGGAGAGACAGAATGTTTAAGGTGATGACTGGGGTGCCAATCAAGCGTGCTGCTTTGTCCTGGATGCAGTCGACCTTCTTGAGTGTTGTTGGAGCTGTACTCATCCAGGTAAGTGGGAGTATTCCATCCTGACTTGAACCTTGTGGATGGTGGACAGGCTTTAGGGAGTCAGGCAGCAGAATTCCCAGCCTGACATATTCTTTTAGTCACAGTATTTATATGGCTGGTCCAGTTCAGTTCCTGGACTGTAGTAACCCCCAGGGCATTCAGTGATGGCAATGCCACTGAATGTCAAGGGGAGATGGCACAAATGCTATTGACACTTGCCAGCCCAAACATGAATGTTGTCCTGGTCTTGTTGCATGTGGACAGAGACTATTTCAGTATCTGGGGAATTGCAAATGGTGCTGAACATTGTGCTACCATTAGTGAATATCTCCATTTGTGACTTACAATGGAGGGAAATTATTGATGAAGCAGCTGAAGATGTTTGGGCCGAAGAGACAACCCTGAGGAACTCCTGCAGCAATGTCCTAGGGCTGAGATGATTGACATCCAACAACCACAACCATCTTCTTTGTGCTCACTGTGACTCCAATCGATGGAGTGTCTTCTCCCTGATTTCCATTGACTTCAGTTTAGCTCGGGCTCCTTGATGTCACACTCAGTTAAATGGTGCCTTAATATCAAGAGAAATCACTCTCACCTCACCCATCGGATCAACCCTTTTGTCCATTTATGGACCAAAGCTGTAATGAAGCCTGGAGCAGAATGGTCCTGCCGGAACCCAAACTGAGCATTTATAGAGCAGGTTATTGCTGTATAAGTGCCACTTGATATCACTTAATGACCCCTTCCATCATTTTACTGATGATCAAGAGTAGACTGATGGGGTGGTAATTGAGTGGGTTGGACTTGTCTTGCGTTTTGTGGACAAGGCATACCTAGGCCGTTTTCTACATTGTTGGGGAAATACGAGCATTGGAGCTGAACTGGAACAGCACAATCAGTTCTGGAGCACAAGTCTTCATTACTAAAACTGAGATGTGGTCAGGATACCGGATCTGACCCTGAGATATTGATGATATTTCTTGTTGTTTTTGGGGTTGTCCTCATTTCCTCGGAGCGAGGATGGTGTCTTCCCAGGCTTTGTGATTTGTGCGCTCTCAGGTGACTCATCAATTCAATCCTGGAGCCACAGGTCTTTGGACAAAGAGGACAAGAGTTGCCCTGTCGTCAGTGGTGGGGGGCAAGAGGAGGGGGTGGGGAGTGGCGGTCCTTGAGACAAGGTTCTGCTCTCTTTCTCCTGCTGCATACTCCACTTTTCCGACAGCAGAGTTTATGCGGCGGTGTTTCTGTCTGTGTTGTGGCCTGTTGGTTGAGACACCGCCGTATGATGTGGCTTGGAGCAAGGTCCTCCCGTGCATCGCTATCAACTTGTCTCCTGAAACGTTTTCTCTGCTCTCCTTGAGATTGGGTGCCATCCTTAAACTATGAAATGAGGATTTACTTCAGAAGCTGAGAGTTGGGCCTACAGATGCAGGTTGGTATCAATGACTTTAGTCTAAAACAGGTAATATCAACTCTGATGACGTTTTTATCCTCTCTCCAGATTTTCATTTCCAGTCACAATTCTGTGTATGCTGTGCTGTGTGGAGTGCAGCTTACTCCAGTCATGTTCCTGCTACATAGCCTGCGACTGCTGAGCAATAACAGTCCTGGGTGGGCCACTGGTACTGTATGTCCAGTGTGGGATCAGCAAAGCTGTCCTTACGCTGGTCCAAAAAGTACGGCTGAATCCTAACCTCCAAGTTATTGAAATTTTGGGGCCCCTGGAGTGAATCGATAAATTGTGGGCTGCTGGTGCCCCACCCTATCCTGCGATGTTTAGCACATAGCCCTTCATTCGGTCTCTGTTGGATTGTGATTGATCTGTGAGCAGTATTGATCCACAACCGCAATTTATTTTGCCCCACACACCCCAACATGTAACTTAATGGGTGGTGAAAGTGTTCACTATCCCGGGTTAATCTGGATCATCTCTCTTTGCCTGGTTACAATATCTAGAACCTCTGTGGGAAAGAGAGAACCTGTATTTATGTAGCGCCTTTCATGACTCAGGGTCCCGATGTCAATGATCTGCTTTTTGAGGTGTTGTCGCCGTTGTAATGCATGAAATGTGGCAGCCAATGTGCGCAAAGCAAGCTCCCACACACATGGTGACCCTATAATCTGTGCTTACTGTGGGTGGATGAGGGATACATATGGGCCCAATGCCAGGGAGAATTCTGCTGCTTTCCCTCAACTGATGTCTTTTGACATCCAGGGCAGATTGGCCCTCGGTTTAACATCTCATTTGAAAGGCGGCACCTCCTACCGTGCAGCACTCCCTCGGTGCCTTTTTAGATTTTTGCACCCAAGTCTCTGGAGTTGGGTCTTGTGACCAAGCTTCTGACTCGGAGACAAGCAGCTGAGTGAGAGCCGATATCTAAATATTAACACACGCATTGCTTTCACTCTGGGAATGACACTGAGACTTTAAAAAAATAAATAAAAAAAAGATTTCCAATGTTGGAGTCTAAAAGGAAACTTTGTTTTCTGCAGCCGCCAAAATCAAAAGCCAACCCCCAGGATGAGAGTCAGGAGGAACGGCAGTTCCGCTCGCAGTTTGGACAAATCTCAGGGAAGGTGAGCAGCAACATTTGTGAAATAATCTTGGAGTGACTCAGGGCTCGGGATTTTCAGGGAGCATGTGGGGAGTCGGGAGTGAGACTGAAAAGGGCATAAGGAGCCCACAGAGGGATTTAGATAGGTTAGTGAGTGGGAAAACTCTTGCCAAACGGAGTATAATGTGGGAAAATGTGAACTTGTTCATTTTGGCAGAAAAGCAGAATATTATCTAGATGGAGAAAGATTGCAGAACTCTGAGGTACAGAGGGATCTGGGTGTCCTGGTATATGAATCGGGAAAGGTTAATATGCAGGGACAATAAGAGATTAGGGAGGCAAGAGGAATGGTGGTATTTATTGCAAGGGGAATAAAATATAAAAGTAGAGATGTTTTGGTATAATTGTACAGGGCATTGGTGAGACCACATCTACAGAGTTTTGATCTCTTTTTAAGAAATAACTGAATTTCTCTTGGAACCAGTTCAGATAAGGCTTACTCGAACTGATTCCTGGAATGAGGACAAGGTTGGACAGGTTGGGCCTATATCCATTGGAGTTTAGCAGAATGAGAGATGATCTCATTGAAACATGTAAGATCTTGAGAGGACTGCACAGGGTGAATGCTGGGCAAATGTTTCCCCTTGTTGGAGGGACTAGAACTAGGGGACATCATTTACAAATAAGGGCTCTCCGATATAAAATGGAGATAAGGAGAAATCTTTTCTCTGAGGGTCATGAGTCGTTGGAACGCTTCTTCAGAGAGCAGTGGAGGCTCGGCCGTTGAATATTTTCTAAGGCATAGATAGATAAATTCTTGACTAACAAAGAAATCAAAGTTTATCGGGAGTAGGCAGGATAGTCGAGTTCAAGCCACAATCAGATAAGCCATGATCTTATTGAATGGGGGAGCAGGCTTGATGTTCACAGCAGGTTCAGGAGTGAGAACATGGGGGATTCAGGAGTGAGAACATGGGGGATTCATGAATGAGAACGCCAGGTTCAGGAGTGAGAACGCGAGGTTCAGGAGTGAGAACATGGGGATTCAGGTGAAAGAACGCAAGGTTCAGGAGTGAGAACGCGAGGTTCAGGAGTGAGAACGCGAGGTTCAGGAGTGAGAACGCCAGGTTCAGGAGTGAGAACGCCAGGTTCAGGAGTGAGAACGCCAGGTTCAGGAGTGAGAACGCCAGGTTCAGGAGTGAGAACGCCAGGTTCAGGAGTGAGAACGTGAGGTTCAGGAGTGAGAACGCCAGGTTCAGGAGTGAGAACGTGAGGTTCAGGAGTGAGAACGCTTCGTTCAGGAGTGAGAATGCCAGGTGCAGGAGTGAGAAATTCAGGTTCAGGAGTGAGAACGCGAGGTTCAGGAGTGAGAACATGGGGGATTCAGGAGTGAGAACATGGGGGATTCAAGAATGAGAACGCCAGGTTCAGGAGTGAGAACGTGAGGTTCAGGAGTGAGAACATGGGGATTCAGGTGAAAGAACGCGAGGTTCAGGAGTGAGAACGCGAGGTTCAGGAGTGAGAACGCGAGGTTCAGGAGTGAGAATGCGAGGTTCAAGAGTGAGAACGCGAGGTTCAAGAGTGAGAACGCGAAGTTCAGGAGTGAGAACACGAGGTTCAGGAGTGAGAATGACAGGTTCATGAGTGAGAACGCGAGGTTCATGAGTGAGAACGTGAGGTTCAGGAGTGAGAACACGAGGTTCAGGAGTGAGAACGCCAGGTTCAGGAGTGAGAACGCCAGGTTCAGGAGTGAGAACGCTTGGTTAAGGAGTGAGAGCGCCAGGTTCAGGAGTGAGAACGCCAGGTTCAGGAGTGAGAACACGAGGTTCAGGAGTGAGAACACGAGGTTCAGGAGTGAGAACGCCAGGTTCAGGAGTGAGAACGCCAGGTTCAGGAGTGAGAACGCCAGGTTCAGGAGTGAGAACGCCAGGTTCAGGAGTGAGAACGCCAGGTTCAGGAGTGAGAACATGGGAGATTCAGGAATGAGAACATGGGAGATTCAGGAGTGAGAACTTGAGGTTCAGGAGTGAGAACGCCAGGTGCAGGAGGGAGAACGCCAGGTTCAGGAGTGAGAACACGAGGTTCAGGAGTGAGAACGACAGGTTCACGAGTGAGAACGCTTGGTTCAGGAGTGAGAACGTGAGGTTCAGGAGTGAGAACACCAGGTTCAGGAGTGAGAACACCAGGTTCAGGAGTGAGAACGCCAGGTTCAGGAGTGAGAACGCCAGGTTCAGGAGTGAGAACGCTTGGTTCAGGAGTGAGAACGCCAAGTTCAGGAGTGAGAACGCCATGTTCAGGAGTGAGAATGCCAGGTGCAGGAGTGAGAACGCCAGGTTCAGGAGTGAGAACGCGAGGTTCAGGAGTGAGAACATGGGGGATTCAGGAGTGAGAACATGGGGGATTCAGGAGTGAGAACGCTTGGTTCAGGAGTGAGAACGGCAGGTTCAGGAGTGAGAAAGCGAGGTTCAGGAGTGAGAACGCGAGATTCAGTAGTGAAAACAGGATGTTCAGGAGTGAGAACGCAAGGTTCAGGAGTGAGAACGCGAGGTTCAGGAGTGAGAACAGGAGGTTCAGGAGTGAGAACATGGGGGATTCAGGAGTGAGAACGCGAGATTCAGTAGTGAGAATGCTTGGTTCAGGAGTGAGAACGCGAGGTTCAGGAGTGAGAACGCGAGGTTCAGGAGTGAGAACGCGAGATTCAGTAGTGAAAACAGGATGTTCAGGAGTGAGAACGCGAGGTTCAGGAGTGAGAACGCGAGGTTCAGGAGTGAGAACAGGAGGTTCAGGAGTGAGAACATGGGGGATTCAGGAGTGAGAACATGGGGGATTCAGGAGTGAGAACGCGAGATTCAGTAGTGAGAATGCTTGGTTCAGGAGTGAGAACGCGAGGTTCAGGAGTGAGAACGCGAGGTTCATAAGTGAAAACGCGAGGTTCAGGAGTGAGAACAGGAGGTTCAGGAGTGAGAACGCAAGGTTCAGGAGTGAGAACATCGTGGATTCAGGAGTGAGAACGCGAGGTTCAGTAGTGAGAATGCTTGGTTCAGGAGTGAGAGCGCGAGGTTCAGGAGTGAGAGCGCGAGGTTCAGGAGTGAGAACGCGAGGTTCAGAAGTGAAAACGCGAGGTTCAGGAGTGAGAACGCGAGGTTCAGGAGTGAGAACATGGTGGATTCAGTAGTGAGGACGCGAGGTTCAGGAGTGAGAACGCGAGGTTCAGGAGTGGGAATGCGAGGTTCAGGAGTGAGAACGCGAGATTCAGGAGTGAGAACCCGAGGTTCAGGAGTGAGAACGTGAGGTTCGGGAGTGAGAACGCGAGGTTTAGGAGTGAGAACGCGAGGTTCAGGAGTGAAAACACAGTATTCAGGAGTGAGAACGCGAGGTTCAGGAGTGAGAACACGAGGTTCAGGAGTGAGAACGCAAGATTCAGGAGTGAGAAGGTGGGATTCATGAGTGAGAACGCGGGGTTCAGGAGTGAGAACGCGGGATTCAGGAGTGAGAACGCGGGGTTCAGGAGTGAGAACGTGAGGTTCAACAGTGAGAACACAGGATTCAGAATTGAGAAAGCGGGGTTCAGGAGTGAGAACGCGAGGTTCAGGAGTGAGAACGCGAGGTTCAGGAGAGAGAACGCGAGGTTCAAGAGTGAGAACGTGAGGTTCAGGAGTGAGAACACGAGGTTCAGGAGTGAGAACGCCAGGTTCAGGAGTGAGAACGCCAGGTTCAGGAGTGAGAACGCTTGGTTAAGGAGTGAGAGCGCCAGGTTCAGGAGTGAGAACGCCAGGTTCAGGAGTGAGAACACGAGGTTCAGGAGTGAGAACACGAGGTTCAGGAGTGAGAACGCCAGGTTCAGGAGTGAGAACGCCAGGTTCAGGAGTGAGAACGCCAGGTTCAGGAGTGAGAACGCCAGGTTCAGGAGTGAGAACATGGGAGATTCAGGAGTGAGAACATGGGAGATTCAGGAGTGAGAACTTGAGGTTCAGGAGTGAGAACGCCAGGAGTGAGAACGCCAGGTGCAGGAGGGAGAATGCCAGGTGCAGGAGTGAGAACGCCAGGTTCAGGAGTGAGAACACGAGGTTCAGGAGTGAGAACGACAGGTTCACGAGTGAGAACGCTTGGTTCAGGAGTGAGAACGTGAGGTTCAGGAGTGAGAACACCAGGTTCAGGAGTGAGAACACCAGGTTCAGGAGTGAGAACGCCAGGTTCAGGAGTGAGAACGCCAGGTTCAGGAGTGAGAACGCCAGGTTCAGGAGTGAGAACGCTTGGTTCAGGAGTGAGAACGCCAGGTTCAGGAGTGAGAACGCCATGTTCAGGAGTGAGAATGCCAGGTGCAGGAGTGAGAACGCCAGGTTCAGGAGTGAGAACGCGAGGTTCAGGAGTGAGAACATGGGGGATTCAGGAGTGAGAACATGGGGGATTCAGGAGTGAGAACGCTTGGTTCAGGAGTGAGAACGGCAGGTTCAGGAGTGAGAAAGCGAGGTTCAGGAGTGAGAACGCGAGATTCAGTAGTGAAAACAGGATGTTCAGGAGTGAGAACGCAAGGTTCAGGAGTGAGAACGCGAGGTTCAGGAGTGAGAACAGGAGGTTCAGGAGTGAGAACATGGGGGATTCAGGAGTGAGAACGCGAGATTCAGTAGTGAGAATGCTTGGTTCAGGAGTGAGAACGCGAGGTTCAGGAGTGAGAACGCGAGGTTCAGGAGTGAGAACGCGAGATTCAGTAGTGAAAACAGGATGTTCAGGAGTGAGAACGCGAGGTTCAGGAGTGAGAACGCGAGGTTCAGGAGTGAGAACAGGAGGTTCAGGAGTGAGAACATGGGGGATTCAGGAGTGAGAACATGGGGGATTCAGGAGTGAGAACGCGAGATTCAGTAGTGAGAATGCTTGGTTCAGGAGTGAGAACGCGAGGTTCAGGAGTGAGAACGCGAGGTTCAGAAGTGAAAACGCGAGGTTCAGGAGTGAGAACAGGAGGTTCAGGAGTGAGAACGCAAGGTTCAGGAGTGAGAACATCGTGGATTCAGGAGTGAGAACGCGAGGTTCAGTAGTGAGAATGCTTGGTTCAGGAGTGAGAGCGCGAGGTTCAGGAGTGAGAGCGCGAGGTTCAGGAGTGAGAACGCGAGGTTCAGAAGTGAAAACGCGAGGTTCAGGAGTGAGAACGCGAGGTTCAGGAGTGAGAACATGGTGGATTCAGTAGTGAGAACGCGAGGTTCAGGAGTGAGAACGCGAGGTTCAGGAGTGGGAATGCGAGGTTCAGGAGTGAGAACGCGAGATTCAGGAGTGAGAACCCGAGGTTCAGGAGTGAGAACGTGAGGTTCGGGAGTGAGAACGCGAGGTTTAGGAGTGAGAACGCGAGGTTCAGGAGTGAAAACACAGTATTCAGGAGTGAGAACGCGAGGTTCAGGAGTGAGAACACGAGGTTCAGGAGTGAGAACGCAAGATTCAGGAGTGAGAAGGTGGGATTCATGAGTGAGAACGCGGGGTTCAGGAGTGAGAACGCTAGGTTGAGGAGTGAGAACGCGGGATTCAGGAGTGAGAACGCGGGGTTCAGGAGTGAGAACGTGAGGTTCAACAGTGAGAACACAGGATTCAGAATTGAGAAAGCGGGGTTCAGGAGTGAGAACGCGAGGTTCAGGAGTGAGAACGCGAGGTTCAGGAGTGAGAACGCGAGGTTCAAGAGTGAGAACGCGAGGTTCAGGAGTGAGAACGCGGGATTCATGAGTGAGAACGTGGGGTTCAGGAGTGAGAACGCGAGGTTCAGGAATGAGAACACGGGGTTCAGGAGTGAGAACACTCGGTTGAGGAGTGAGAACGCGGGATTCAGGAGTGAGAACGCGGGGTTCAGGAGTGAGAACGTGAGGTTCAGCAGTGAGAACACAGGATTCAGAATTGAGAAAGCGGGGTTCAGAAGTGAGAACGCGAGATTCAGGAGTGAGAACGCGAGGTTCAGGAGTGAGAACGCGAGGTTCAAGAGTGAGAACGCGAGGTTCAGGAGTGAGAACGCGGGATTCATGAGTGAGAACGTGGGGTTCAGGAGTGAGAACGCGGGATTCATGAGTGAGAACGTGGGGTTCAGGAGTGAGAACGCGAGGTTCAGGATTGAGAACACGGGGTTCAGGAGTGAGAACGCGAGATTCAGCAGTGAGATCACGAGATTCAGAAGTGAAAACGCGAGGTTCAGGAGTGGGAACGCGAGGTTCAGGAGTGAGAACTGACCGAGAAGAGGTCACTGTTCCTTTTCGGAAGTGGTGCTGGACTTTCCCCAACTGCACAAATCATTCCCAATCCTGGAATCTTGGGCAGCATCTGTGAGGCCTTGAGACATTGCAAGTTGTTGGTGCTCTCCCTCCGTGTACTTACAATCTCAGGAGTAGCTTTCCTGAGAATATTTAGGCCTGCACGTGGATTTCAAAGGACCTGCTCAGAGTTGGAAACATATTCAATGGTTTTGTCCATTTCCCTTCATTTTACTTCCTAATGGTGGTTGTGTTCTTTCTTTTTGATATATTAATAGATGAAGAAGGGTGTGAGTAGGCAAGAGCAGGTCATAATTGTTAGTATAGAAGAGTGGGGTTGAATGGTCTGTTATAATATTCTATAGAATAAAGCGAATCGATGATCCTTTTGAAGATACGCCATTGTGACTTAACGTCCAAACATTATCTTATCCCTCGCACACTTCTCTTTCAGGATCTGGAAATCAATGCTTACGAACTGCAAGATGTTTTAAATACTGTGTTCTCGAAACGTGAGTCCCAAATTATTTATGTGCAACTTGGGAAGGGATGTCTGATGTAGGAGTGGTTTCAAGACCTGTGTATTGAGTCAGCTTCCACATGGAGTTAATCCCTGTGGCTCAGCTCAGTACAGAGAGGAACAAAACACCACAACCTGGACAAAGATGGCTATTTAATCAAGCTTGTTACGTGTACACGGAGAACAGACTGGATATCGGCCAAGACCTGTTCTGCCGAACAAAGACCCGAACACACTAATTATACAACGTTCAAAAATCAATAGCCCACCCCAATTGGACGCGATCCAATCCCTGAAGCTGCTACTTTTAAACTTATCCAATAGAATTGCAAGCAGTGTTTAAACTTCACCCAATAGAATCGCATCAGCGCATGATTGATCCTCATCCTGCCAGCTGCTTACAATCCCAGCAGCTTGCTGAAACAGAACCAGCACCCTGAATTGTTTCACAAAGACAAGGGGCGGGATTCTCTGACCCCCCCCCCCCCGGCCGGGCAGAGAATTGCCGGGGGCTGGCATGAATCCCGCCCCCGCCGGTTGCCGAATTCTCCGGTACCGGATATTCGGAGGGGGTGGGAATTTCGCCGCGCCGGTTGGCGGGCCCCCCCCCGGCGATTCTCCGGCCCGCGATGGGCCGAAGTCCCGCTGCTGGAATGCGGGCTCCGGGGTCCTGGAGGGGGCGCGGGGCGATCTGGCCCCGGGGGGTGCCCCCACGGTGGCCTGGCCCGCGATCGGGGCCCACCGATCCGCGGGCAGGCCTGTGCCGTGGGGGCACTCTTTCCCTTCCGCCTTCGCCATAGTCTCCACTATGGCGGAGGCGGAAGAGACCCCCTCAACTGCGCATGCGCGGGGATGCCGTGAGCGGCCGCTGACGCTCCCGCGCATGCGCCGCACGGCCAAGTCATTTCCGCGCTATCTGGCGGGGCACCAAAGGCCTTTCCCGCCAGCTGGCGGGGCGGAAATCAGTCCGGCGCAGGCCTGGCACCTCAAGGTGAGGGCTCGGCCCCTCAAGATGCGGAGAATTCCGCACCTTTGGGGCGGCGCGATGCCGGACTGATTCGCGCTGTTTTTGGCACCGGTCGGCGGACATCGCGCCGATTGCGGAGAATCCCACCCAAGATGTCAGAAGTAATGTCCTTTTGGTCAAGTTAGCTATCCTAAATCCCATTTGATTGCTTATTACTGCTATGTCCTAAAAATACATGTTTAATGGTTAATAATAATTACTCAGTCCTATAATTCATCTCAATCCTTAATAAAACAACTTATGTAAAACTACTCTAGTGGCATGCTAACGATTCAGTTTTAAGAGGTATCGTCGCTGAACCCCCCCTTCCCTGTCCCTTTGGGGTAGTCTATAAAAAAGGCAATTCTTACTTTGATTCTACCGCCTGTGGGGTACAGGATCTGACCAGCTCCTGCCTTAAATGGCAAAGCTGAGTCATATATACTCCGTAGGAGGGGGTTGTAGCTGATGAATTCTGTGTATTAAGGGGGTGTCTTTACAGGAACTGAGTGTCACCCACCTACTGGCTGGGCGGTGGGATGAGGGGGAGCAGGGGCGGGGGAGTGGGTATTCGCTTCATTATTTACCCTCCTTTGTTTTACAGAAAAAGAAATGGCACCCAACGGTTTTGACATTGAGACTTGTCGCAGTATCGTGTCTCTCTACCATGTATCCTATGATTTCGTTCCTTCTTCAAACCTGGTCAACACTTAGTGATCTGCAAAGCACAATCATCAAAATAATATTTCTCACTAAATTAGGGCTCATTTTAAAACTGTGAAATGCAGTCATCTGAACATTTCTAAACGTATGGAAGTTGAGTGAGTGGGCAAATCAACGCAGTATAATTTGGAGAAATGCGAGGTTATCCACTTTGGTAGCAAAAACAAGAAGGCAGACTATTATCTGAATGGCCATAAATTAGGAGAGGGGAACATTCAATGAGACCTGGGTGTCCTCGTACACCAGTCACTGAAAGTGAGCATGTAGGTGCAGCAGGCGGTAAAGAAGGCAAATGGTATGCTGGCCTTCATTGCGAGAGGAATCGAGTACAGGAGCAGGGATGTCTTGCTGCAATTATACAGGGCCTTGGTGAGGCCACACCTAGAATATTGTGTGCAGTTTTGGTCTCCTTATCTGAGGAAGGATGTTCTAGCTATAGAGGGAGTGCAGCAAAGGTTTACAAGACTGATTCCTGGGATGGTAGGACTGATGTACGCGGAGAGATTGACTAGGTTAGGATTGTATTCGCTGGAGTTGAGACGAATGAGGGGGGGATCTCATAGAAACCTAGAAAACTCTAACAGGACTGGACAGGGTAGATGCAGGAAGGATGTTCACGATGATGGTGTGTCCAGAACCAGGGGGTCACAGTCTGAGGATACAGGGTAGACCATTTAGGACAGAGATGAGGAGATATTTCTGCACCCAGAGAGTGGTGAGCCTGTGGAATTTGTTATAACAGAAATTAGTTGAGTCCAAAACATGGTATGGTTTCAAGAAGCAGTTAGTGTGGTGAATGTAAATACAGTTAATTCACCAGTTATGTTCTATGTTATTAACCCTGTGGGTTTTATCTGTGGGCTTCACCCACAGGGGGAGATGTTGGAGGATGTTAGAGCATGTACGGGCTCAGCCCATGGCTCCGCCCCTTTGAAGGAGTATAAGAGTAGCTGGCCTGTGGGACAGTCCTCAGTATGTACCAGTCGCAGGCAGGCAAAGTTGATAGTTAATTAAAACCACTGTTTTACTCCGACACAAGTCCTCGAGTGAATTGATGGTCGCATCAATTTAATTAACTATCTGAACAAAAACGATTATGGAGTCAGCCCTCAAAACTGACAGACTGGAGCTCGATCCACAGGCTGCGGAGGCGAAGGAAATTTTTTCACACTGACTGCGGTATTTCAAGGCCTACCTTGCCGGGTCATCGACGCCATCCGTCACGGACGAACAAAAATTGAGTCTCCTCTATGCACGGGTGAGTCACCGCATTTCTGTGCAACTCGAAGAGGCCACCTCATATACCGCCACTCTCGCAATCCTCGAGCGCATCTACGTGCGGCCTGTGAACGAGTCTATGCACGACATATTCTCACTACTTGACACCAGCGCCCCGGGGAGTCACTCGACGACTATCTGCGCGACCTCAAAGTCCTCACGCACAACTGCAACTATCAGGCCGTTACAGCTACTCAGCACATGGAGCTCGCCGTCCGAGACGTCTATGTTGCGGGGGTCAGATCAAATTACGTGCGGCAGCGACTGCTCGAGAAAGGGGCACAGGACCTGGACGAGACGGTGAAACTGGCGACTTCACTGGAGGTTGCTTTCCAGAGCCTCACTGCATTTCCGGCCGAACACTCGACCCCCTCGTGGGCTCCCGACCAGAGACTACCCCAGGCCTGTGCTGCGCACCCACCCGCTTATCATGGGGGGTTGCTTTGTTACTTCTGCGGCCAGACTCAACACCCTCGACAGCACTGCCCGGCCCGCAACGCGCACTGCAACAGTTGCGGCCGAAAAGGGCACTTCGCCAAGGTCTGCCTCGCCAAGCCTAAGCACGCGAACTCTCAGACCCGGACTACCGACTCTCAGGCCCGCAGACCTCGCAATGTGGCAGCGTGCCTGCCGACTCCGCACAGCATGTGCGACTCATGGGGGCCGCCATTTTGGCCATCCTCCCCCAGGCGGCCGGCCACGTGCGATCCATGGGGGCCGCCATCTTGGATGCCATCTTCCTCGGCGCCCGCCACGCTTGATCAACGGGAGCCGGCATCTTGGACGCCATCTGCCATGCCGCTCGACGCGTACGACCTGCTCGGACAGTCACCGGGGGGCTGCCCCAGCAGAGCCGACCACTCCACCGGTTACCCTCAACTCAGCGCAGTCACCTTGGACCAGTCGCGACCCAAGCACCCCAAGAGCTCAATGATGGCCATCCGGGTTAACAGGTACGAGACACCTTGCCTGTTCGACTCCAGGAGCACTGAGAGTTTCATCCACCCGGATCTGGTAAGCCACTGCTTGCTCCCGATATTCCCGGCGCGACAAACAATTTCCCTCGTCTCCGGGTCGCACTCGGTACAAATCCGAGGGTGCACTACGGTAACCTTAGCGGTACAGGGCGCTGAGTACACTAATTTCCAGCTGTGCGTGCTCCCAGACCTCTGCGCCCCCCTCCTTTTAGGGCTCGATTTTCAATGTAATCTCAAGAGCCTGACGCTTAGCTTTGGCGGACCCCTGCCCCCACTCACTGTGTGCAGCCTAGCCACTCTGAAAGTCGACCCTCCTTCCCTCTTCGCTAATCTCACCGCTGATTGTAAGCCAGTAGCCACTCGCAGCAGGCGATATAGCATGCAGGACAGAATATTTATTAGGTCTGAGGTCCTGCGTCTCTTGCGGGAAGGAGTCATAGAGGCCAGCAATAGCCCCTGGAGAGCTCAGGTGGTGGTCGTCAAGACCGGGGAGAAGCTCCGGATGGTGGTTGATTACAGCCAGACCATTTACTGGTTTACGCAACTTGATGCGTACCCCCTTCCCCAGATTGCAGACATGGTCAATCAGATCGCTCACTACCGCATGTTCTCCACGGTGGATCTGAAGTCTGCATACCACCAGCTCCCAATCCGTCCGGAGGACCGCCACTACGGCGTTTGAGGCAGACGGCCGCCCTTTTCATTTCCTCCGGGTCCCTTTTGGCGTCACGAACGGGGTTTTGGTGTTCCGAGCAATGGCCGAATGGTGGACCAGTACGGGCTGCGGGTCACGTTTCCGTACTTGGGCAACGTCACCATCTGCGGCCATGATCAGCAGGACCATGACGCCAACCTCCACCGATTTCTCCAAACCGCCCAAAAACTTAATCTCACCTATAATAAGGAGAAATGCGTTTTCCGCACCACCAGGCAAGCCATCCTCGGCTACGTCGTGGAAAACGGAGTCCTAGGGCCCGACCCTGACCGAATGCGCCCCCTCCTGCAACTCCCTCTCCCTCACTGTCCCAAGGCCCTCAAGAGGTGCCTTGGTTTTTTTCCTACTATGCCCAGTGGGTCCCCCAGTATGCGGACAAAGCCCGCCCACTATTTAAGGCCACCCTTTTCGCTCTGGCAGCCGAGGCCCGCCAGGCCTTCAACTGCATCAAGGCGGACATCGCCAAAGCCGCGATGCGCGCGGTGGACGAGTCCGTCCCCTTTCAGGTGGAGAGCGACGCATCAGAGGTCGCTGTCGCCGCCACTCTCAATCAAGCAGGCAGACCGGTAGCGTTCTTTTCCCGCACCCTCACCGCCTCTGAACTTCGACACTCCTCGGTCGAAAAAGAGGCTCAAGCCATCATGGAAGCCATGCGGCACTGGAGGCACTACCTCGCTGGTAGGAGGTTTACCCTCGTCACCGACCAACGATCGGTAGCCTTCATGTTCGACAATACGCAGCGGGGCAAAATCAAGAACGATAAGATCTTGAGGTGGAGAATCAAACTCTCCACCTATAATTACGATATAGTATATCGTCCTGGGAAGCTCAACGAGTCCCTAGGTGCCCTGTCCCGCGGCACATGCGCCAGTGCGCAAGAGGACCGACTACGGGCTATCTACGACGACCTCTGCCACCCGTGGCTCGCCCATTATATCAAGGCCCGCAACCTGCCCTACTCCACCGAGGTCAAAGCTGTAACCAGGGACTGCCAAATCTGTGCGGAGTGTAAACCGCACTTCTATTGACCAGATAAGGCCCACCTGGTGAAGGCGTCCCGGCCCTTTGAACGCCTCAGTACGATTTCAAAGGGCCCCTCCCCTCGAATAATCGCAATACCTACTTTCTCAATGTTATTGATGAGTTCTCCCGTTTCCCGTCCCGTGCCCCGACATGACCACCCCCACTGTTATCAGAGCCCTGCACAGTGTCTTCACCCTGTTTGGTTTCCCCAACTACATCCACAGCGACAGGGCTCGTCGTTGATGAGCGACGAACTGTGTCAGTACCAGCTCAGTAAAGGCAGCGCCTCGAGCAGGACTACCAGTTACAACCCACGGGGAAATGGACAGGTGGAGAGGGAGAACGCGACGGTCTGGAAGACCGTCCTACTGACTCTACGGTCCAGGAATCTCCCGGTTTCCCACTGGCAGGAAGTCCTCCCCGATGCGCTCCATGCTATTCGATCCCTTCTTTGCACGGCCACAAACCAGACTCCTCATGACCGCTTGTTTATTTTCCCTAGGGGGACTACCTCAGGGGCCTCGCTCCCACCCTGGCTGATGACACCGGGTCCAGTTCTCCTCCGGAAACGCGTTCGGACCCATAAGACCGATCCCCTGGTAGAGAGGGTCCAGCTCCTGCACTCAAATCCGCACTACGCATATGTTGAGCACCCCGATGGCTGACAGGATACCGTCTCCCTCCAAGACCTTGCACCCGCAGGCTCCGCCACCACTACGTCCACAATACCCCCCTGCGTTGTACCCCGCTCTTTCTCCCATGCCCAGCGCCCCCTCGTCCATTTGGCTCCTACGCTCCCTTCCACCCGGCACACCAGTCCGCAGGAATGAAGCTCAGGAAGAGCCGCTCCCGGAGTCCACCCCTGGGGCTGCACCGGACCCACTTCTCCAGCCACCTGCAACACCAGTACTTCGGTGGTCGCAGCGTACGATCCGGGCGCCGGACCGGCTGAACTTGTGACCCATCACCCCCGCCGGACTTTATTTTTTTACAGGAGGTGAATGTGGTGAATGTAAATACAATTAATTCACCAGTTATGTTCTATGTTTGTAAATACAGTTAATTCACCAGTTATGTTCTATGTTATTAACCCTGTGGGTTTTATCTGTGGGCCATTGTATGGCTTCATCCACAGGGGGAGATGTTGGAGGATGTTGGAGCATGTACGGGCTCAGCCCATGGCTCCGCCCCTTTGAAGGAGTATAAGAGTAGCTGGCCTGTGGGACTGTCCTCAGTATGTACCAGTCGCAGGCAGGCAAAGTTGATAGTTAATTAAAGCCACTGTTTTACTCCGACACGAGTCCTTGAGTGAATTGATGGTTGCATCTAGATGTAGCACTTAGGGCGAAGGCGCTACAGGGGGAAAGTGGGATTAAGCTATTGAGTTGGATGATCAGCCATGATCATAATGAATGGCGGAGTGGGCTCGAAGGGCCAAATGACCTCCTCCTGCTCCTATCTTTTTAATGTTTCTATTCTTTTGTTTTCTTTAAATTTTTTTAAAATTTAGAGTACAAAATTCATTTTTTTTTCAATTAAGGGGCAATTTAGCGAGGCCAATCCACCTTCCCTGCACATCTTTGGGTTGTGGGGGTGAGACTCACGCAGACACGGGGAGATCTCCACACGGACATGACCCAAGGCCGGGGTCGAACTCGGGTCCTCGGCGCCGTGCTAACCACTGCGCCACCGTGCTGCCCAGTATGGAAATATTCTAATGTTAAGAACCCCACTGATGTTACCAGCGAGCGTAACTCAAAATCCCAAAGGATAACTTGAAACACTGGTTCCTAGTGGTGTATATTTGTTTGGAACAATGTGAGGAACCATGTCCAGCCAGTGAGGAGCCAGACCGGTCATTGTGTAAACAATTAATAAAGATTATTTATTAAAGTAAAAGAAAAGAAACAACACACGACAAAAAGCTAATATATACTATGAAACTTAAGGATATTAATAACTAAACACACCCGTATTATCTGAAGTTACCGCTTGTTCCCAAAATATATCCACATTCCCTGAACTCACTGAGACATCCCTTTTCCAAGCAACATCCAATTTCAGCAACTCTCTAGGTCAGATCCAGTTAATAGTTACCACACAAAACCGCATAGACCATAAGACATAGGAGCAGAATATACCATTCAGCCCATCGAGTTTGCTCCACCATTCAATCATGGCTGATATTTTTCTCATCCCCATTCTCCTGCCTTCTCCCATAACCCCTGATCCCCTTATAGAATCATAGAATTTACAGTGCAGAAGGAGGCCATTTGGCCCATCGAGTCTGCACCGACCCTTGGAAAGAGCACCCTACCTAAGCCCACATCCCCACCCTATCCCCAGAATCCCAACCTTTTTGGACACTAAGGGCAATTTAGCATGTCCAATCCACCTAACCTGCACATCTTTGGACTGTGGGAGGAAACTGGAGCACCCGGAGGAAACCTACTCAGACATGGGGAGAACGTGCAGACTCCGCACAGAGTAACCCAAGCCGGGAATCGAATCTGGAACCCTGAAGCTGTGAAGCAACTGTGCTAACCACTGTGCTACCGTGCCCCTTCATTATTATTCAAGAACCTATCTATCTCTGTCTTAAAGACACTCAGTGATTTGGCCTCCACAGTCTTCTGCGGCAAAGGGTTCCACAGATTCCCCACCCTCTGCTGAAGGAATTCCTCCTCATCTCTGTTTTAAAGGATCGTCCGTTTAGTCTGAGATTGTGTCCCTTGGTTCTAGTTTTTCCTACAAATAGAAACATTCTCTTCACATCCACTCTATCCAGGCCTCGCAGTATCCTGTAAGTTTCAATAAGATTCCCCCCTCGTCCTTCTAAACTCCGAGTATAGAGCCAGAGTCCACAACCGTTCCTCATATGACAAGCTCTTCATTCCAGAGATCATTCTTGTGAACCTCCTCTGGACCCTTTCCAAGGCCAGCACATCCTTCCTTAGAAAAGGGGCCCAAAACTGCTCAGAGTACTCCAAATGGGGTCTGACCAGAGCCTTATGCAGCCTCAGAAGTACATCCCTGCTCTTGTATCCCAGCCAAGGTGATCAAATCTGGGAAACGTGGAGTCTTTTGGAGGAAAATATCTGCCTTGGCTGTAAATGTTAGCTGGAACAGGCCTCCATGGCTCGAATCACTGCTAGAACTCACCTGTCTGACTGTTGGATGGAGAACTAACCTGCCTTCCCCAATGAGGGTGCTGCCAGTTATACTGTTCCGTCTCTTTGATATTCTTCTCTGTGGATTCTAGCTGTTTACTGCACAATAATTCCTTGCCTTTTGAAGGTACCATTTGCATAACCTCCACTGATCTTTGGTAAAGAATGTTTTTGATATGGCCATTCGAACCTCAATGTCTCTTGACTCCTGCTAATCTTGTCACATTTCCATTCATTATTTTTATCTCAGGTTCACTGTTAATCTCATTAACTTCCCACACTCCCGATACTAAACACACATAAAATACTGTAGATGTACTGATTAGAACTATTCTAATCACACATGAAATACTGTAGATGCAATGCTTTGAAACATACTAAATACATGCATAAATGCGGTACATATAATGTGTACAAGAAGACAGTACTTCTGGCAGTGTGGTACTTGCTTGGTACTGTACACAAGCATAAGATTGGGTCTTGGGCTTAAATCTCTGGAATGGGACTAATTGAAGCCACAATCTTCTGTCTAAGAGGCAAGAATACTACCCACTGAGCCCATACCGTCACTACCCATCCAGCTTCCCTTTGACGAAAACCAATCAATTTGAGCCTTGCGGATGCATTGCCCCCATCAAATGTATAACTACCATCCAAATATCAGCGTATTTATCCACCAACACCAGGCAAATAATATATCAAGTGTAGAGAGTACAGTAACTTCTCAAACTGCGTGTGAAGAAGTTTATTTTCCATTGGGAATATCTGACATTTCTTAGGTGTCTTTAATATAGAAAACGTTCCATAGGGAGGCGGGGAAACCAGACTCCAGTCAGATTTTTTCGTTCTCTGCTTGTTAATGATCAACTGAGAGAGACGTGTTAGCAGAAAAAATGTAAAGAACTACAAAATCGAGAGTTATTCCTTGACTGCTCCTCAAACACAGAGGAACAATGCTGAAGGACTTGGGTTTGACGAATTTAAGATCTTCTGGAATCGAATGAAGCAGTGGAAGGTAAAGGAAGCAGTATTAGAAGCATTGGCATCAGGCTGTAGCCATTACCAGTTTCCACCTGTTTAATCCGTCAGGTCTCACTTTGCTTCCCAATTTCCTCCATTTGCAGAGTGCTTTCCTGTATTGCGACCATGACCGATCAGGGACCATGTCAGCTCATGAACTCCGAACTGCCATCAAGAACTCAGGTAAGGAACTGGGACAGACATGAGG
This sequence comes from Scyliorhinus torazame, assembly GCF_047496885.1. Classification (NCBI taxonomy): domain Eukaryota; kingdom Metazoa; phylum Chordata; class Chondrichthyes; order Carcharhiniformes; family Scyliorhinidae; genus Scyliorhinus; species Scyliorhinus torazame. Next base: position 108,595,972 of record NC_092710.1, on the reverse strand, counting down.
CACATCAGAAAGGAAAACAGAGAGAAAATTACATTTACTTTATATTGTGGCTTTTAAAACCCAGGTTGCCCCAATGCGCTTTAGAGCCAAGGGGATATTGTACAGTATTTCGACGGAAATTCAGCAACCAGTTAGTGAAAAGCAAGCTCCCACAAACAGCAATGTGATAATGGCCAAATCATATTGTTGATTGAAGGCTATACATTGGTCAGGTCACGAGAGATAACTCCCCTGCTCTTCTTCCAAATATTGGCCGTGGGATCTTTTACATCCACCTTGTCATGTGCAAGGCTAAGCCTCATCCAGTTTAAAGTACTTCACAGGGCACATATGACGGTAGCAGAGATGAGTAGGTTTTGTAAGGGGTGGGCGGTGCTCAGGGAGGCCCGCGAATCATATCCGCATATTCTGGGCATGTCCGAAGCTAAAGGGGTCTGGCAGGTGTTCGCGGACGTAATGTCCGAGGTGTTGGCGGGGGGGGGTAAAGATGGCCCCGAGTCCAGAGGTAATAATATTCGGGGTGTTGGAAGATCCGGGAGTCCAGGGGGTGGGAGAGGCCGATGTTTTGGCCTTTGCATGCCTGATAGCCCAGAGACGGATCTTTCTTGGATGGATGGATTCGGAGCCGCCGAAAACGGAAGTGTGGGTGAGTGACCTGGCAGAACTCCTGAGGCTGGAGAAGGTCAAGGTCATCCTGAGGGGGTTGGTCGATGGGTTCACTTGGGGGTGGGAGCCATTCATTGACTTCTTTAAGGAGGATTGAGGAGTCAGTAGAAGGTGGTGGGGGGGGGGGGGGGGGGTGTAAGGAGGTTAAAATGGAGAAGGGGGCGAGTGTGGGGAGCAGGAGTGGGTGTTGGTTATTTATAATGTTGTATAATTTTGCTACTACTTCGGCTAGTTTTTTATGAAAATGCCTGAATAAAATATTTTAAAAAAACTGTTGTAAAGATACAGACCCCACCCACCCACCACGAGACTTCTTCCCCCAAACCCCCAGCAGCCGATGGAGCCCACATCACCCAACAGTATTCCCCCCCCCTCCTCCACCATGGGATTCTCCCATCTGCACAGAACTCCTCCCCCCATCCTACAGGCCCGACTTTCACTCCCAAAACTGCCTGAGGCCTAGCGCCCCCCAACCCGAGCTCCCCAGAGCCGTAGAAAAGGGGCCGCGCCCTCCTTCACTTTGACGGAGCTGAACTTTGACCCTGGGCCTCGGAACGGGCTGTGCTGCCTGGATCTCGCCTGGCCTGATGTGGTGAAACCACTGTGTTGTATTGTGCTGCTACAGTATTATGTGTTGTACAGTATTGCCACTATATTACATGTTGTATGGTTTTGGCTCTGCCCGTGGCTCCTCCCCCTAGGGCCTGGGTATATAAGCTGCGACCTCTCACACTGCCTCATTCTGGGGCACGCTGCCAGCTCTGTTGTAAATCAATTAAATTGATATGCCATCAATTAAGATGGAGAACGCAGAGTGAATTAACTATGGCATTTAAGTCCATACTGTCATGATATTCAAACACACACATCATGATAGACACACCAACAGACAAATCAGAACACACAACACCACAACCAATGACAGAAAGATATAAAAGCACAGACACGACCCCCGGTGGTCAGTATTAGCTGCAGAGGAGAACCAGGACACATCTATTGCCAAACACACTCAGGGAGACAGCACGTGCAGAGTATCCAGAACGAACTGTATTATAAGAGTTATAATAAAATAGAGTTGTACCACATACAACTGTGTTGGCTCATCTGTGCACCAGAGCACCCAACACCACATGGTACAGGAGTGGATCGATACCTGCCGGCATACCTCAGTGTACACAGACAACCAGCAGTGCCCAGGCATGATGTACGAGCTCCCGGTTCCGCAGGCGCTCCAGTGCCACGGCGACCTCCGCGAAAACTGGCGGCGATTCCGGCAAATGTTCGAATTGTTCCTGGTGGCAGCTGAACTCAAAGACCTGGATGATAGGGAAAAAATTGAATTTCTCCTCACCATCGCCGGTGCAAGGGCAAGAGAAATATTCAGAAGGTTCAGGTTCTTCAGGAGGCAGCAAAGGTACGATTACCAGGCAGTCCTGGGCAAATTCTCCAAGTACTGTGAAGAAAACGCAATCCAATCGGCACATAAAGGTAAGAAAAGCTGCAGTACTCACCTCGTGGCTGGGATCCCGGAGCCCGAATTCCCAGAGGCCGAAATCCCGGGCCTGAGAGAAGGCTGGGTCGAGGTCGGCGGCCATCTTGCTAAAGGTATAACGCTAGCACAGTTGCGCGAGAAGTGCGCAGAACCGGAAGTTTCGTTTGTGCATACGCGAGATGCTGCGCATGCGCAGTCAAGAAAACGGCCATCGGTAAAGGAACAGCGATCTGAGCATGCGCAGTCGCTTCCTACGTGCTACATACCGAGCGTCAGGATGTCAGAGGCCCCAGGCTGCACCAATTTAAAAGGGAAATGTCCCAAATCCAATTTAAAAGGGAAACGTCCCAAATCAAAAAAACAAAAATCTGTTAAAGCTGTAAAACAACCTTCCCTCACCTGGAATGACAGCACAATGCCGCAAATTGACCCAGGAGATGAATTTGACCTCCGAAGAACCCTCCGACAAGCAGTTACCTACGCACAAGCCGATGATTCCGACCTTGAATACTTCGATGACGATCTTTACAGTGTTTCCGGACCTCGCGAGCCCAATGATAGCTCCGTGGTCCTATATGACTATGACTCGGACGAACCTTTCGTGTTACACATTGGCGGCCCCCACATTGAATCCGACGCAGATGCGGATTCATTTTTCGGATTTGAGGATCTTCAATCCAGCAGATATGACGTTCCAACTTATCAGTACCGGATGATGCTGCAGCCTGACATTAACAGACAGGGAGCGGTGCAAGCACACGGAGAGTGCCCTGCTGCCACACAGAGCGTGGTCCACGTCCCGCTCAACGTTCCCGACTCTATGAAAGAAGACATGCAAGACTCCAGAGCGCAGTCCTTGCACGAACAAGAAGTGACTCCAGTGTCACAAGCCTCCACAGAGGGCTCGTGGACAGCCTCCACGATAGAAGCAACGCAAGACTCCAGAGCGCAGTCCTTGCACGAACAAGAAGTGACTCCAGTGTCACAAGCCTCCACAGAGAGCTCGTGGACGGACTCCACGATGGAAGGAACGCAAGACTCCAGAGCGCAGTCCTTGCAGGAACAAGACCATGAGGGTCTAGCAACCTCTCCTGACCAACCAGCGGCAGACGATGCAAGTCTGCCATGCTCACGTGAACAGCAAGAAGGCTATAACAGCCTACCATGCTCCACTACACAGCAGCATGAACATGACGGTCTCTCATGCTACAATGAAGGGCACAGCGCTGAAGACTGTTCAAGCCCAACTGAAGACAAGCCAAAGGAATCGCCTCGTCCAAGCCCGAAGAAAAAAGGTTTATGCGCTGACCTTCAGGATCATTATAGCCGAACAGAGATTAATAATGCTGCACGGCCACAGAAGGATGCTGAGGATTTGCTAACGAAATTAATTGAATGTTTAACTTGCAAGGAGCAGACTGAGAATTGCCAGTGTTTTAGTACGGATCGAAAAAATGGACAAGACATTGATCCTCAGGTAATGGAAATAACACAACCTGAATCATATCTACAGCAGGGACAAATGTCTCCCTTCAACACAACACCGCAAAATCCCAACTTCGGAGACCAGCAGTTAGTCAGTAATGACTCTTCAAACCTTGAGGGGAACATTAATTGCATTGAACCTATACACGCTCCACTGATTATTGAGCAGAACATTGGAGCAAGAATCCTGAGGACACCGACATCGAGTAGCCAGATAACGAATTTAAAACCCACAGCAGTGTCAAGTGAACCAAGTGTGCTTTCCACTAATGGTGAAGATGCAGATAAGGTCGACCCGATTATCCATTGTACCACACTAACCCCAGTGATTAAGCAGTTATGTATGGGGAGTATAAGGTGGGCAATTGAGAACAGTAAAAGAGAGACTGTGACCATGCCAGTCCCAGCAAAATCAGACCCAGAGACCATGAAGGCATGTACATTAGACAAAGATACACATGAGGCACCTGAGAAGAAAAGTGAAACGGAATGTTCTTTGGAAAATAGTACAATGTCGATAGAAACATTGGATCCTATATTCGAGACCATACCTATGGGAGAATTTGGGGGTAATAAACAAGGTTCTGCAATGTCTGGGGGAAGATTTAAAATTCCAAAGAAGAAAAGCCCAAATGAAGGACAACGGCAAGACAATGACAGTCCACCGACATGGTGTGCACCACCAGATGAAAACTCTGACAATTTACCCAACCCTAGTGAACAGCAAGCTGCTAATGAGGATCTATCCACGGGATGTGAGACGAGTGACGACAGCATCCCACTTCCCATGCAAAAGGTGCAAGGTGACAGACCTCGCCTAGTGCGTACCGAGGCACTCGACGATCACGGTGGGACCACTGACGACTGCGGTGGCAGCGCACCGCTTCCACCCTCGATGGCTCGACCCTCTCCACTGGTTGGTGCATTCCTGCATGTTCTGACTCCAGAAGTGCAGCTTCAGGGAATCTCGGCTGCCTCCAGTGAACCTGTTGGGACTCCGGACGGGGGGCATCGACGGAAGGCAGACCGGACTCCAGATGGGGAGCAGCCAAGCGCCGACTCTGATTCGCGCACGCCAGACCTTGCTCCGGACGGGCGGTGTCGCGGCCTCGGTGATGGCACGCTCAGGGTGACGGCGGATGCCACGGCGACAGGGAATGGATCGCGTGGCAGTCCCACTGGGTCGGCAGTGGCAACCAGCACCGGCGGTCCAAGATGGACACACCAATTCGCGCCATCGCCAGACGTTGATGCGAGCAACAATTCTCTCTCCAAGGCGACATGCTTCGACGTTTCTCTGCGGAGTCGCCCTTCCGGCACAGCAGGTGGCCGGAACCAGCGTACACGGTCTCGGCCAACTTCCACATCTGGCACAGTCATCGCCTTGCATGATATTAGTGATGGTGCTACTTCGATGGCAACGACCCATCGGCTACAAGATGCCGTCCACCACAAACATAAAAAGAAAAAGACTCCACCTTGTTCCTGGCATGCAGGGCGGATGGATTGGTGCGTAGGCGCAATCAGCGAGCTTTGCGCCGCCTTCCACGCTCGCAACTGAACCGTACGCACACGCCGGATCCTCCACTGGTTCCCAAGGATGACTTCGTGGAGATGCCACGGATCATGCCCCTTCCATCGCCACCAGAACCAAATCTCCACAGCTGAACCGGCTTGAGGACCAGCCCATTCTTGAGGCGGTCACCCATTAGACTGGACTTATAACGCTGTTCATACGTTCAAAAAGTCAAACACTTCTGTATTATAACCTGTTGTTGTTTATTGTTCCAGATATCGTCTGACCAGACCAATGTTCAAGTTTTTTTTTTTCCTCTCGCATCCAAGTTTTGTTATGGTACAACCTTGTTAGTGTGACGCACCCGACATCGCCCCATGTAAATAATTACGTCATATACACACGCTGTACATAACACACACACACACTCTTCGATGCACTCACGACACAATTATATTTATAACCACGTAGGCACATATCTTTGTAAAAAGGGGGGATGTCATGATATTCAAACACACACATCATGATAGACACACCAACAGACAAATCAGAACACACAACACCACAACCAATGACAGAAAGATATAAAAGCACAGACACGACCCCCGGTGGTCAGTATTAGCTGCAGAGGAGAACCAGGACACATCTATTGCCAAACACACTCAGGGAGACAGCACGTGCAGAGTATCCAGAACGAACTGTATTATAAGAGTTATAATAAAATAGAGTTGTACCACATACAACTGTGTTGGCTCATCTGTGCACCAGAGCACCCAACACCACACATACCTACACCCTATCCCTGTAACCCAACCTTTTGGACACGAAGGGGTAATTTACCCTGGTCAATCCACTAACCTGCATATCTTTGGACTGAGAGAGGAAACCGGAGCTCCCGGAGGAAACCCTCGCAGACATGGGGAGAACGTGCAAATGCCACACAGTCACCCGTGGCCGGAATTGAACCCTTCCAAACTCTTCCAAAAATGCTGGAACTTCATCAATCGCATTTCCTGAATTTCTCCTAATGGCTGGTAAACTGATACATTGTTAGTTGACACGTGATTGCAGTGCAGCAGAGAATTGTGGCACCCGGAACCTATATCTTCATAATAATTAGTTCCTATTCCTTGACTATTAACATAACTATTCAACAGCCACAGGACTTTTGACTCAGAGACAAAATTGTTACAGACTTAGCCACGGCTCATACCATCTGCGGGGATGGTACTTTCCAACGTTTTGTTGGAGCTGGTGTTATGAAATACCATGTGTAGTATGACAAATTCAAGAGATCAGGGCTTGAAACTAAAACACAAGGGGTGAAATTCTCTGGAAACGGCGCAATGTCCGCCGACTGGTGCCCAAAACGGCGCCAATCAGACGGGCATCGCGCCCCCCAAAGGTGCGGAATGCTCCGCACCTTTGGGGGCCGAGCCCCAACCTTGAGGGGCTAGGCCGACGCCGGAGGAATTTCCGCCCTGCCAGCTGGCGGAAAAGGCCTTTGGTGCCCCGCCAGCTGGCGCGGAAATGACATCTCGGGGCGGCGCATGCGCGGGAGCGTCAGCGGCCGCTGACAGTTTCCCACGCATGCGCAGTGGAGGGAGTCTCTTTCACCTCCGCCATGGTGGAGACCGTGGCGGAGGAGGAAGGGAAAGAGTGCCCCCACGGCACAGGCCCCCCCGCGGATCGGTGGGCCCCGATCGCGGGCCAGGCCACCGTGGGGGCACCCCCCGGGGTCAGATCGCCCCGCGCCCCCCCCAGGACCCCGGAGCCCGCCCACGCCGCCTTGTCCCGCCGGTAAGGTAGGTGATTTAATTTACGCCGGCGGGACAGGCAATTTATCGGCGGGACTTCGGCCCATCCGGGCCAGAGAGTCGAGCAGGGAGACCCGCCAACCGGCGCGATTCCCGCCCCCGCCGAATATCCGGTGCCGGAGACTTTGGCAACCGGCGAGGGCGGGATTCACGACAGCCCCCGGCGATTCTCCGACCCGGCGGGGGGTCGGAGAATCTCGCCCCATGATTGGACTCAATCCTGTGCTCGTGAGTGTGGCACTAATGGAATGTCAGGAAAATACCTCAACAATACTGGGAGCTGGAATAGTGATTCCAGCATTACTGGAATCTGGAATAGTGATACAAGAATTACTGGGATCTGGTGAAGTGATCCTGGCGTAACTGGGATCTTGAATAGTGTTCCATGCATTACTGGAATCTGGAATAGTGATCCCAGTGTAACTGGGAAATGGAGTAGCGATCCCAATGTAACTGGGATCTTCAATACTGTTCATTGCATCACTGGGATCTGGAGAAGTGATCCCAGTGTAACTGGGATCTTGAATAATGATCCAAGTATAACTGGGATCTGGAATAATGATCCCAATGTAACTGTGACCCAGAATAATGATTGTGGCATTTCTGGGATCTGGTGTGGTGATCCCAGCTTAACTGGGATCTGGAATAATTATTCCTGCTTACTGGAGTCTTGAATAGTGAGCCCAGCATAACTGGGATCTGGAATAGTGAGCCCAGCATTTCTGGGATCTGGTGTAGTGATCCCAGTGTAACTGGGATCCAGAGCAGTGATCCAGTGTGATGGATCTGGATAGTGATCCAGTCTAACTGGAACAGTGATCCCGTGTGACTGGGATCCAGAGCAGTGATCCAGTGTGACGGACCTGGATAGTGATCCAGTCTAACTGGAAACTGGAATAGTGATCCAGCGTAATTGGGATCTGGAGTGGTGATCAAGTGTAACTGGGATCTGGGGTAGTGATCCAGTGTAACTGGGATCTGGAGCAGTGATGCAGTGTTACTGGGAACTGGATCAGTGATCTAGTGTAATTTGGATCTGGAGCAGTGATCCAGTGTGACTGTGATCTGGAGCAGTGGTCCAGTTTAATTGGATCTGGGGTAGTGATCCAGTGTAACTGGGATCTGGGGTAGTGATCCAGTGTTACAGGGATCTGGAGCAGTGATCCAGTGTTACTGGGAACTGGATCAGTGTAATTTGGATCTGGAGCAGTGATCCAGTGTGACTGTGATCTGGAGCAGTGATCCAGTTTAACTGGATCTGGGGTAGTGATCCAGTGTAACTGGGATCTGGGGTAGTGATCCAGTGTTACGGGGATCTGGAGCAGTGATCCAGTGTTACCGGGAACTGGATCAGTGAACCTGTAATTTGGATCTGGAGCAGTGATCCAGTGTGACTGTGATCTGGAGCAGTGATCCAGTTTAACTGGATCTGGGGTAGTGATCCAGTGTAACTGGGATCTGGGGTAGTGATCCAGTGTTACTGGGATCTGGAGCAGTGAACCAGTGTTACTGGGAACTGGATCAGTGATCCAGTGTAATTTGGATCTGGAGCAGTGATCCAGTTTAACTGGGTCTGGGGTAGTGATCCAGTGTAACCGGGATATGGGTGGTGATCCACTGTAACTGGGATCTGGGGTAGTGATCCAGTGTTACTGGGATCTGGAGCAGTGATCCAGTGTGACTGGGATCTGGAGCAGTGATCCAGTGTGACTGGGATCTGGGGCTAGTGATCCAGTGTAACTGGGATCTGGGGGTAGTGATCCAGTGTAACTGGGATCTGGGGTAGTGATACAGTGTAACTGGGATCTGGGGTAGTGATCCAGTGTTACAGGGATCTGGAGCAGTGATCCAGTGTTACTGGGAACTGGATCAGCGATCCAGTGTAATTTGGATCTGGAGCAGTGATCCAGTGTGACTGTGATCTGGAGCAGTGATCCAGTTTAACTGGATATGGGGTAGTGATCCAGTGTAACTTGGATCTGGGGTAGTGATCCAGTGTTACTGGGATCTGGAGCAGTGATCCAGTGTTACTGGGAACTGGATCAGTGATCCAGTGCAATTTGGATCTGGAGCAGTGATCCAGTTTAACTGGATCTGGGGTAGTGATCCAGTGTAACCGGGATATGGGTGGTGATCAACTGTAACTGGGATCTGGGGTAGTGATCCAGTGTAACTGGGATATGGATGGTGATCCAGTGTGACTGGGATCTGGAGCAGTGATCCAGTGTGACTGGGATCTGGGGCTAGTGATCCAGTGTAACTGGGATCTGGGGGCAGTGATCCAGTGTAACTGGGATCTGGGGTAGTGATACAGTGTAACTGGGATCTGGGGTAGTGATCCAGTGTTACAGGGATCTGGAGCAGTGATCCAGTGTTACTGAGAACTGGATCAGCGATCCAGTGTAATTTGGATCTGGAGCAGTGATCCAGTGTGACTGTGATCTGGAGCAGTGATCCAGTTTAACTGGATATGGGGTAGTGATCCAGTGTAACTTGGATCTGGGGTAGTGATCCAGTGTTACTGGGATCTGGAGCAGTGATCCAGTGTTACTGGGTACTGGATCAATGATCCAGTGTAATTTGGATCTGGAGCAGTGATCCAGTTTAACTGGATCTGGGATAGTGATCCAATGTAACTGGGATCTGGGGTAGTAATCCAGTGTAACTGGGATCTGGGGTAGTGATCCAGTGTAACTGGGATATGGATGGTGATCCACTGTAACTGGGATCTGGAGCAGTGATCCAGTGTGACTGGGATCTGGAGCAGTGATCCAGTGTAATTTGGATCTGGGGTAGTGACCCGGTGTAATTTGGATCTGGGGTAGTGATCCAGTGTGACTGGGATCTGGAGCAGTGATCCAGTGTAATTTGGATCTGGGTAGTGATCCAGTGTAACTGGGATCTGGGGTAATGATCCAGTGTTACTGGGATCTGGAGCAGTGATCCAGTGTGACTGGGATCTGGAGCAGTGATCCAGTGTGACTGGGATCTGGAGCAGTGATCCAGTGTGACTGGGATCTGGGGGTAGTGATCCAGTGTAACTGCGATATGGGGGTAGTGATCCAGTGTAACTTGGATCCGGGGTAGTGATCCAGTGTTACTGGGAACTGGATCAGTGATCCAGTGTAATTTGGATCTGGAGCAGTGATCCAGTTTAACTGGATCTGGGGTAGTGATCCAGTGTAACTGGGATCTGGGTAGTGATCCAGTGTAACTGGGATATTGGGTAGTGATCCAGTGTTACTGGGATCTGGAACAGCGATCCAGTGTGACTGGGATCTGGAGCAGTGATCCAGTTTAATTAGATCTGGGGTAGTGATCCAGTGTAACTGGGATCTGGGGTAGTGATCCAGTGTTACAGGGATCTGGAACAGTGATCCAGTGTTACTGGGAACTGGATCAGCGATCCAGTGTAATTTGGATCTGGAGCAGTGATCCAGTGTGACCGTGATCTGGAGCAGTGATCCAGTTTAACTGGATCTGGGGTAGTGATCCAGTGTAACTTGGATCTGGGGTAGTGATCCAGTGTAACTTGGATCTGGGGTAGTGATCCAGTGTTACTGGGATCTGGAGCAGTGATCCAGTGTCACTAGAAACTGGATCAGTGATCCAGTGTAATTTGGATCTGGAGCAATGATCCAGTTTAACTGGATCTGGGGTAGTGATCCAGTGTAACTGGGATCTGGGGTAGTAATCCAGTGTAACTGGGATCTGAGGTAGTAATCCAGTGTAACTGGGATCTGGGGTAGTGATCCAGTGTTACTGGGATCTGGAACAGTGATCCAGTGTGACTGGGATCTGGAGCAGTGATCCAGTGTAATTTGGATCTGGGGTAGTGATCCAGTGTGACTGGGATCTGGAACAGTGATCCAGTGTTACTGGGAACTGGATCAGTGATCCAGTGTTACTGGGAACTGGATCAGTGATCCAGTGTAATTTGGATCTGGGGTAGTGATCCAATGTGACTGGGATCTGGAGCAGTGATCCAGTGTAATTTGGATCTGGGGTAGTGACCCAGTGTAATTTGGATCTGGGGTAGTGATCCAGTGTGACTGGGATCTGGAGCAGTGATCCAGTGTCACTTCTCTCCAGGCCAGAGCCTTAACAGAAAGTTTCACTCTCTAAACACTGGAAAAAATGGCAGTACTCTATATCATTAGCAAGTAATTATTCAGACATTCTAAGTTCAGCATTCATGAAAGGAGAGGTTTAGGAGGGCCAATAGGGGTAAAATAATCTGCTTGCAGCCGCAGAATATGCTCAATGGGGACTCTGATTTGGGCTGTTGTACATTCAGTGAAAGTGTAATGAAAAACACGGGGTGAGTGCACAGCAGTGGAGAGTGATGGCAAGATCCGTGTCTCCTTGTTCTATGATGTGGAGATGCCGGCGTTGGACTGGGGTGAGCACAGTAAGAAGTCTTACAACACCAGGTTAAAGTCCAACAGGTTTGTTTCGATGTCACTAGCTTTCGGAGCGCTGCTCCTTCCTCAGGTGAATGAAGAGGTCTGTTCCAGAAACACATATATAGACAAAGTCAAGGATGCCAAACAATGCTTGGAATGCGAGCATTAGCAGGTGATTAAATCTTTACAGATCCAGAGATGGGGTAACCCCAGGTTAAAGAGGTGTGAATTGTACCAAGCCAGGACAGTTGGTAGGATTTTGCAGGCCAGATGGTGGGGGATGAATGTAATGCGACATGAATCCCAGGTCCCGGTTGAGGCCACACTCATGTGTGCGGAACTTGGCTATAGGTTTCTGCTCGGCAATTCTGCGTTGTCGCGGGTCCTGAAGGCCACCTTGGAGAACGCTTACCCGGAGATCAGAGGCTGAATGCCCTTGACTGCTGAAGTGTTCCCCGACTGGAAGGGAACATTCCTGCCTGGTGATTGTTGCGCGATGTCCGTTCATTCGTTGTCGCAGCGTCTGCATGGTCTCGCCAATGTACCACGCTTCGGGACATCCTTTCCTGCAGCGTATGAGGTAGACGTTGGCCGAGTCGCACGAGTATGCTCGCATTCCAAGCATTGTTTGGCATCTTTGAATTTGTCTATATATGTGTTTCTGGAACAGACCTCTTCATTCACCTGAGGAAGGAGCAGCGCTCCGAAAGCTAGTGATATCGAAACAAACCTGTTGGACTTTAACCTGGTGTTGTAAGACTTCGTACTGTCCTTGTTCTATGGCATTTTATGATTCCTGGTCACTGTCCAACTTGCTCATTTGCCTAATGCGCTGGAGTGAAATTTGGGCTGTCAGATATCTCAATGTTTCCAATTCAGCTCTGATTGTAATCAAACTGCAAATGTTGATCTCCAGGGTTTCAGATCAACAACCAGTTACTGCAGCTGCTGGTCCTCCGCTACACAGACGAGTACCTACAAATCGATTTTGATAACTTCCTCCGTTGCATGGTTCGATTGGAGACTTCATTCAGTGAGTATTATTTAGTTTATAAAGAAATATTTTTATTCTCCATTTTCACATTTTCTTCAAAATTTACACCCCACCAACAGTAAACGGTAACGAATACAATGTCAATCCCCTTATCAACAACAACGATCCCATCCGCCCGCCAACCCCCAAACAACGACCCACCTGACAATACAAGCATCAAATAAAACAAAACCTCCCAAGGAGGAAAAAAAGGAAAAAAGAAAAAGGAATCAGGAATCGCTTATGGTCACCATTGACATATATAGTCGTCCCCCCCCCCACTAATATTCAACGCCATCCAATCCCCGAAAGAGTACCGTGAATGACACACATGAATTGAAGACCCCCCCTGCACCCCCCCACACAGACTCCTCCCCTCCAATTCCTCTTGTAAACTCCTCCCCCCAGCATCGGTTCCTTCCCCCAACTTTTTACCCCAGCTAGACTCACCGAAACCTGTTCTACCAGGCTCTGATGGCCGCAGCCTCTCCCCCCACCTCACTCCCGTTCACTGGCCAGCTTAAACCGGCCAGCATGGAGGCCTCCGCCCGGGTCTCCTTCCCCCTTGCCCGGTCCCAGGAAAACCAAGAAATCTCCTTTAACACCCAAGCCCCAAAGAACCATCATTGCAAATGAAAGTCCCAACTCTTCCCTTGACCAAATATACAGTGCTGACTCATTTAGTACATACATCAACACGCAGTGAAAAAATAAAGTCACATGAGGCTATATCGGTACATGACCTGCTCCCAGTCCCATTTCTCAATTCTGCCACAGTCCTTGTGCCTTTGCAAACCCCTCCGCCGCGTCCGACGTATCAACTAAAAGTCCTTGGATTTGTAGGTCACCCTCAACTTAGCTGGATCGGGGCAGCACGGTGGCGCAGTGGGTTAGCCCTGCAGCCTCACAGCGCCGAGGTCCCAGGTTCAATCCCGGCCCTGGGTCACTGTCCGTGTGTAGTTTGCACATTCTCCCCATGATTGCGTGGGTTTCACCCCCACAACCCAAAGATGTGCAGGGTAGGTGGATTGGCCATGCTAAATTGTTCCTTAATTGCAAAAAATGAATTGGGTACTCTAAATTTAAAAAAAAACTTAGCTGGATACACTATGCCGCACTGCACCTTGCTGTTGTACAGTGCCTTTTTCACCCGGCTGAAGGCAGCATGCCTCTTTGCCAGCTCCACCATAAAGTCCTGGTATATGCGTATACCAGCTCCAGCCTACTGCACCACCCGCTTCTGCTTTGCCCAGCACAGGACTTTCTCCTTCACGCTATACCTACGGATACAAACAGTTACTACTCTTGGCGGCAGACACGCGTTTGGTATAGGCCGCCACGACCTATGAGCCCGATCCAGTTTGAATCGAGAGGGATTGTCCCCCTCCCCCATAGCTCCGCCAACATTGTGGCAAAATACTCCGTCGACCTCGGGCCTTCCACCCCTTCGGGCAGACCCACGAGCCTCAGATTTTGCCGCCTGGATCTGTTTTCCAGGTCTTCTATTTTGTCTCACAGACCCTTGTTGGTCTCTATCACCCTCCGCAGCTCCTTCCCCATCGAGGTGAGTTGATCACTGTGCTGCGATAATGCCTCTCCCACTTGAAAGGAAATCAAAATCAAAATCGCTTGTCACAGGTAGGCTTCAAACGAAGTAACTGTGAAAAGCCCCTAGTCGCCACATTCCGGCACCTGTTCGGGGAGGCTGGTATGGGAATTGAACCGTGTCTTCAGAACCGTCCTTCAGTGTCTCACCTTGCTCCCACACCTCCGCCGCTGCACTTGATACCTCCGCCCTCACCGGGACAATCGCCTCCTGCACCAGCACTTTTAATACCGCCCCCATCTCCTTCTTCATCGCTTCCATGTGCTTTGTGAACTGTTTTTCAAGTTCCACGGCCATCACCTTGGTCTTTTCTTTGCTGTGAGCAATGCGGCCTCCCCTGGTGCTCCAGCCTCCGCTTTCCTTACAGTTCCCTCGCTGACTTTTCCACTCACCGGCAGACTTTCATTAACCTCCTTTTTCACGGCAGTTTTTTCCCCAAACTTGGACATTTCTCCTCCCTGTGCCTGCTTACAGCTTTTTCAGCCTCCGTTGCCCCTGGGACTGGGCTTTAAAACCCCCAAAATACTATTCCTGAACGGGAGCCCTCCACTGTGTGGCTGCCTCCCGCCCGCCGTCACCCGAAGTCAGAGTATTATCTAGTTGCCAAGCAGAATGGATACTTATCATCTCTCACTGCCCAAGACAGCTTCCTGATCTTTCAATGCATTAACATTTTTTTTTAGAGTAGCCAATTATTTTTCTTTTTCCAATTAAGGGGCAATTTAGCGTGCCCATTCCACCTACCCTGCACATCTTTGGGTTGTGGGGGTGAAACCCACGCAGATATGGGGAGAATGTGCAAACTCCACACAGACAGTGACCCAGGGCCGGGATTCAAACCCGGGTCCTCAGCGCCGCAGTCCCAGTGCTAGCCACTGTGCCACATACCGCCCCCACAATGCATTTATATAGCACCCTTCACGACTTCCGGCCATAGCTGGCCAACGAATGACCTCCTGAAGCGTGGTCACTGTTGTAATGTGGAAAACACGGCAGCTAATTTGAGCACAGCAAGCTCCCACAAACAATAATGTGATAATGCAGATAATCTGCTTTTTTAAAGTGAGGCTGGTTATTGTCCAGTGAAAGATAGTAGCCCCTGACAGAAAATTTTAAAATCTTTTCTCAGGATGTGGGCATCACTGGTTAGGTCAGCATTGATTGTCCATCCTTAATTAACCTTGAAAAGGTGGTGGTGAGCTGCCTTCTCGAACCGCTGCAGTCTATTTGGTGCAAGGGAGGGGCTTCCTGGTTTTTGACCCAGTGACAGTGAAGGACGATACTTTATTCCATTGATCTCTTTACCATCTTCGCCGCATCTGCCCTCCATTAATTTCAGGTCTTCCAAAACTCTGTTGCCCCCATCCTAACTTGCATCAATGTTCATCCACCAAACCCTGTGCTCACAGTCCTGCACTGATTCCCAGTCTGGCAACATCTCAATTTTGAAACTCCCAGCCTTGTGTTAAAAGTCCCTCCAAGGCCTTAACCCTCCCTATTTCTCCAGCCAGAAAACCCTCCAATTTCTCTGCATTCCTACAATTCTGACCTCTTGTGCATCTCCAATTTCCATCGCATCACCACTGGCTGTGGCTATGCCTTCAGCTGCCTAGGCCCTAAAAGTCCTGCTAACTAAATCTAAAGAAGCATTATTGCCACTGTCAAGGAATATCCAGCCATACTTTTAAACCATCGAGCTTCTCTCCTTGTATCCCACCCTTTTTACACGAGAATCAATCTTATTCTATCTCTTTGCACTTTCTTCACTACATATACATCAAGGCCTTGGGGAGTGAGAGAGAGAGAGCTGTACCAGTGGTACCAGGCTTGAAGGGCTTTAGTTATGTGAAGAGGCTAGTGAAACTGGGATTGAGGAGGTGACGGGGAGATTTAATGGAAGTTTTCAAAAAATTTGGAGGGGTCTTGATAGTGTAAATAAGGGGAAACTGTTTCCATTGGCAAGAGGATTGATTGGTAACCAGAGATTTAGGATAATTGGCAAAAAACTGGAAGGGGGTGATGGGAGGTTTTTCATAGCGAGAGTTGTTATGATCGGGAATTAAGAGGGCGGTGATCGGGAATGGCCCCTGAGAGGGTGGTGATCGGGAATGGCTCTCGGAGAGGGAGGTGATCGGGAATGGCTCTGTGAGGGCGGTGATCGATAATGGCTCCCTGAGAGGGTGGTGATCGGGAATGGCTCTCGGAGAGGGAGGTGATCGGAAATGGCTCTGTGAGGGCGGTGATCGATAATGGCTCCCTGAGAGGGTGGTGATCGGGAATCGCTCTCTGAGAGGGTGGTGATCGGGAATGGCTCCCTGTGAGGGCGGTGATCGGGAATGGCTCTGTGAGGGCGGTGATCGGGAATGGCTCCCTGAGAGGGTGGTGATCGGGAATGGCCCATGAGAGGGTGGTGATCGGGAATGGCTCTGTGAGGGCGGTGATCGGGAATGGCTCCCTGAGAGGGTGGTGATCGGGAATGGCTCTCGGAGAGGGTGGTGATCGGGAATGGCTCTGTGAGGGCGGTGATCGGGAATGGCTCTCGGAGAGGGTGGTGATCGGGAATGGCTCTGTGAGGGCGGTGATCGGGAATGGCTCCCTGAGAGGGTGGTGATCAGGAATGGCTCTGAGAGGGCGGTGATCGGGAATGGCTCTGTGAGGGCGGTGATCGGGAATGGCTCCCTGAGAGGGTGGTGATCAGGAATGGCTCTGAGAGGGCGGTGATCGGGAATGGCGCCTGAGAGGGTGGTGATCGGGAATGGCTCTCGGAGAGGGTGGTGATCGGGAATGGCTCCCTGAGAGGGCGGTGATCGGGAATGGCCCCTGAGAGGGTGGTGATCGGGAATGGCCCCTGAGAGGGTGGTGATCGGGAATTACTCCCTGAGAGGGCGGTGATCGGGAATGGCCCCTGTGAGGGTGGTGATCGGGAATTACTCCCTGAGAGGGTGGTGATCGGGAATGGCTCTCGGAGAGGGAGGTGATCGGGAATGGCTCTGTGAGGGCGGTGATCGGGAATGGCTCCCTGAGAGGGTGGTGATCGGGAATGGCCCCTGAGAGGGTGGTGATCGGGATTGGCTCCCTGAGAGGGTGGTGATCGGGAATGGCTCTGTGAGGGCGGTGATCGGGAATGGCTCTGTGAGGGCGGTGATCGGGAATGGCTCCCTGAGAGGGTGGTGATCAGGAATGGCTCTGAGAGGGTGGTGATCGGGAATGGCCCCTGAGAGGGTGGTGATCGGGAATGGCTCTGAGAGGGTGGTGATTAGGAATGGCTCCCTGTGAGGGCGGTGATCGGGAATGGCTCTGAGAGGGTGGTGATTAGGAATGGCTCCCTGTGAGGGCGGTGATCGGGAATGGCTCCCTGAGAGGGTGGTGATCAGGAATGGCGCCTGAGAGGGTGGTGATCGGGAATGGCCCCTGAGAGGGTGGTGATCGGGAATGGCTCTCGGAGAGGGTGGTGATCGGGAATGGCTCCCCGAGAGGGTGGTGATTGGGAATCGCTCTCTGAGAGGGTGGTGATCGTGAATGGCTCCCTGAGAGGGCGGTGATCGAGAATGGCTCTCGGAGAGGGTGGTGATCGGGAATGGTTCTCGGAGAGGGTGGTGATCGGGAATGGCTCTCTGAGAGGGCAGTAATCGGGAGTGGCTCTGAGAGGTCAGTGATCAATAATGGCTCCCTGAGAGGGTGGTGATCAGGAATGGCTCCCTGAGAGGGCAGTGATCGATAATGGCTCCCTGAGAGGGTGGTGATCGGGAATTACTCCCTGAGAGGGCGGTGATCGGGAATGGCCCCTGTGAGGGTGGTGATCGGGAATGGCTCTCGGAGAGGGTGGTGATCGGGAATGGTTCTCGGAGAGGGTGGTGATCGGGAATGGCCCTCTGTGAGGGCAGTAATCGGGAATGGCTCTGAGAGGTCAGTGATCAATAATGGCTCCCTGAGAGGGTGGTGATCTATAATGGCTCCCTGAGAGGGTGGTGATCGGGAATGGCTCTCGGAGAGGGTGGTGATCGGGAATTACTCCCTGAGAGGGCGGTGATTAGGATTGGCTCCCTGAGAGGGTGGTGATCGGGAATGGCTCTCGGAGAAGGTGGTGATCGGGAATGGCTCTCTGAGAGGGTGGTGATCGGGAATGGCTCTCGGAGAGGGCAGTAATCGGGAATGGCTCTGAGAGGGCAGTGATAGATAATGGCTCCGAGAGGGTGGTGATTAGGAATGGCTCCCTGAGAGGGTGGTGATCAGGAATGGCTCCCTGAGAGGGCAGTGATCGATAATGGCTCCCTGAGAGGGTGGTGATCGGGAATGGCTCTCGGAGAGGGTGGTGATCGGGAATTACTCCCGAGAGGGCGGTAATTAGGATTGGCTCCCTGAGAGGGTGGTGATCGGGAATGGCTCTCGGAGAAGGTGGTGATCGGGAATGGCTCTCGGAGAGGGTGGTGATCGGGAATGGCTCTCGGAGAGGGCAGTAATCGGGAATGGCTCTGAGAGGGCAGTGATAGATAATGGCTCCGAGAGGGTGGTGATTAGGAATGGCTCCCTGAGAGGGTGGTGATCAGGAATGGCTCCCTGAGAGGGCAGTGATCGATAATGGCTCCCTGAGAGGGTGGTGATCGGGAATGGCTCTCGGAGAGGGTGGTGATCGGGAATTACTCCCGAGAGGGCGGTGATTAGGATTGGCTCCCTGAGAGGGTGGTGATCGGGAATGGCTCTCGGAGAAGGTGGTGATCGGGAATGGCTCTCGGAGAGGGCAGTAATCGGGAATGGCTCTGAGAGGGCAGTGATAGATAATGGCTCCGAGAGGGTGGTGATTAGGAATGGCTCCCTGAGAGGGTGGTGATCGGGAATGGCTCCCTGAGAGGGCGGTGATCGGGAATGGCTCTCGGAGAGGGTGGTGATCGGGAATGGCTCTCGGAGAGGGTGGTGATCGGGAATTACTCCCAGAGAGGGCGGTGATCGGGAATGGCCCCTGTGAGGGTGGTGATCGGGAATGGCCCCTGAGAGGGTGGTGATCGGGAATGGCTCTCGGAGAAGGCGGTGATCGGGAATGGCTCTCTGAGAGGGTGGTGGAAGCAGATTCAATAGTAACTTCCAAAAGAATATTGGTTTCAAAGAGAAAAGATGTGCAGGGCTATGGGGATGGAGTTGGGATAGTGGGACTCTTATAAAGAGCAGGAACAGGAATAATGAACAAAATAATTTCCTTCTATGCTATGCTGATTCCATGTCTGTTTTAAATTTAACCAACCCCGGACATACGAGCGCTGATTTGAAGCTTTTTGAAACACAGCTGGTGCAATGAAAATAATAGGATAGGAGGAATTGGGATTTTGAGTAATGAGGGGTATTTGATTAATGGAGAGGGATGGGGGAAATTATTAATTGGAATTTCAACTAACTGGGAGGAATGTTTGGCCAATGCAGAGACAGGTACAGGTCAGGTCAATCTGAATGTAATCTGGGTACACTCTTATATATATTGTGTCTAGTGCAGATGGAATGGAACCAGCCCCCTCAGATCTGTGTCTGTCCTCTTTACTGTTTTGTGCTCCACAAAGAGGACAAGAGGCCCTGGCTCGGCTTCCATTCAAATCAGCAGGATGATCCCAGGTCATGGGCCTGTAATAAAGGGACCAAGGCTGAGCTTTGTGGGGACAGGCGTTTACAATCGTAAAAATTAATCCGAGGGAATGGATCAGCTTATGTTACTGACCTTTCAAGCCAACTATTTGCAGTCCTCTTTCATTAAGCCGAAAGACAATTTTCTCACACCTTTATGAATAACCCATCGAGATGATAGTAGTTAAATAATTAGGTCTTGTGATATGTCCCGTAGTACTCATTGTGGATTTTATTTTAAAAACAGGACTGTTCAAGTCGTTTGACTCCCGGCAGACTGGTGAGGTGACACTGAACTTGATGCAGGTAAGAAATTGTGCTACAACCAACAGTTGTTTAGTGCAGAGCCTTCGACCCAGCCACATCCACCTATGCCAAGATCAATGTCCCTAGACACTGAAACAATATCAGGCATTTGCATATACATGGGAATGGAAACCACAGATGTCCAAAAGTCAATAGGCTTAACATTCCAGGATGAATGTTGGGATATACTGGACCATGACATCACCAAGTAGCAACAGAAGTAATTTATCTATTCTGATATTTAGCCCCCCGAAATCAATTTTGCGATATAACTTTAAATTTCTATATTTGCACTTTTGATTTGGTCTCCTGCCTTTAAGCGATTAGCACACTGGGCTAAATCGCTGGCTTTTAAAGCAGACCAAGCAGGCCAGCAGCACGGTTCAATTCCCGTACCAGCCTCCCCGAACAGGCGCTGGAATGTGGCGACTAGGGGCTTTTCACAGTAACTTCATTGAAGCCTACTTGTGACAATAAGCGATTTTCATTTTCATTAATATTGGTTTAGTGATTTATTCAAAAGACAGTGAATCACACCTTCAATACTACCCTCGAAAATCAGCCTAGATGTGTACTTAAGTCTCTGGTGTGCTGTGGGACTTGAACCCACAACTTGCTGACTCCAGGGTGAGAGTCTTACCCACTGAGCCATATTCCCATCTGACATGGGATCTCGTTGTCATGGCAGTGGCAACATTTCCAATTACAGCTAAAGTGAGAAAGGTTGTACAAAGCTATGAACTAAGTTGTTGTTTTCTTAAAATACTTAATTCAAGTCTATTATTGACCATTTTGTGCCTGGGAAAGGAAAAAGCTAAACTTACTGGGTGTTTGAAGACCACTGACCAAGCTGAATTCTGTCACCGCTTCATTTTCTCCCTCCTGGGGAGATTGCTCGAGGAAGGAGCTCCCTTTCCAGTCACTGCCCCCCCACCCCCAAAACCAACAGCAGGATTCCACTGTCGGAAAAATGACATTACACTTTTATTGCTCCGCTGCCCAGGATTTCAATGTAAATGATACTTACTGTTGCTATAACGTGCTCAGTCAGTTCCCCAGTTTTATTAATCAGCGCCATGTTCTTGTGCCCAGTCAGTGCACTGCCCTTGTACTTACTGTCCTTCCCTTCTGCTCACTCAATACCCTCTCTTTATCATCTGGTTATTCTTCATTTTGTTAATATGAGTTAATGATATTTTACATCAGGTTAAAGTTCAACAGGTTTGGTTCGAATCACTAGCTTTCAGAACACAAAGTTTCTACAAAGATGTAAGAAAGCAGACAAGAGCCCGAAAGGGCTACAGATCACAAACCCACTCAAGTCGACCTACAACACAGACTCCGCTGAGAGACTCTGCCGTCGCATCTCTCTCACTCCTCAACCACCTTATACACCAGCTCTACAGCAGACGCCGCAACCTGGAAACCAAGATAGAGTCCATATTCTCAACTTGCGTTCAGGACACAGCAGACCAGCTGCGGAACACTGCCAAACAGATGAGACAACAATACCACCTATGCACACCAAGAACAGGAAGCTTGAGAAACTCTGCATCACCACCAGCAGCCACCAAGCCTCCCAGGCACCACAGTTGAAAACAATACAAAACAATACTATTGTCAACTTGTCGGACTACACCCTTCAACCAGACAAAATCAAAGTCCTCAGCAGAGGGCTCAATTTCTGCACCACCACCAAAATGGGCCCCATCAGTCTTGCGGCAAACACGGAGGAATTCATCAGGTGAATGAGGGTCCGTGAGTTCTTCCATAGACCCCAAGAGGCCGACAGCGAACCCAATGAGACAACCAATGAACCGGAACAGCAGACGGAGGGATCTGCGAAGCGGCAACCGAAGAGGAAAGAGTTGAATTAGACACCTCCAGAAGACCGCTGCCCTAGACTTAACATGTATGCTCAGGAGTCGCGTCAATGCCAGATTCATCAGTCGCATTCACAAGACAGCCCCGAATGTCACCCAAGCACAACGCAACACCATCCGCGTTCTCAAGACCAACCGCAACATCGTCGTCAAACCAGCAAAGGAAGGGCCACCATCATACTGAACAGAACGGACTACTGCAAAGTGTACCGATGGCTCAACCAGGAACACTACAGACAGTTACCCGCAGATCCGACCAAGGAACACACCCGCCAACTCAACAGACTGATCAAGACCTTGGATCCAGACCCTCAGAGCACCCTAAGTGCTCTCATCCCACGTACTCCCCGCGTTGGGGATCTCTACTGCCTTCCGAAAATACACAAGGCCAACACACCAGGCTATCCTATCATATCAGGCAATGGGACCCTGTGTGAGAACCTCTCTGGCTACATAGAGGGCATCTTGAAACCCATCGTACAAGGAACGCCCAACTTCTGTCGCGACACGACGGACTTCTTACAGAAACTCAGCACCCATGGACCTGTTGAACCAGGAACATTGCTCGTCACAATGGACGTCTCGGCACTCTACACCAGCATCCCCCATGACGACAGCATTACTGCAACAGCCTCACTACTCAACGCCGATAACTGCCAATCTCCAGACGCAATTCTGCAATTCATTCGCTTCATTCTGGATCACAATGCCTTCACCTTCGACAACAAGTTCTTCATCCAGACACATGGAACAACCATGGGGACCAAATTCGCACCTCAATATGCCAACATCTTCATGCACAAGTTTGTACAAGACCTCCTTCCCGCACAGGACCTCCAACCGGTGTTATACACCAGATACATCGATGACATTTTTTTCCTTTGGACCCACAGCGAAGAATCACTCAAACGACTACATGATGCCATCAATAAGTTCCATCCCACCATCAGACTCACCATGGACTACTCTCCAGAATCGGTTGCATTCTTGGACACACTCATCTCCATCAAAGACGGTCACTTCTGCACTTCGCTTTACTGCAAGCCCACGGATAACCTCACAATGCTCCACTTCTCCAGCTTCCACCCTAAACACATTAAAGAAGCCATCCCCATATGGACAAGCCCTCCGTATACACAGGATCTGCTCAGACGAGCATAACAGCCATCTACACGCTGAAAGATGCTCTCGTACGAACGGGATATGGCGCTCGACTCATCGATCGACAGTTCCAATGCGTCACAGCAAAAAACCGCACCGACCTCCTCAGAAGACAAACACAGCACACAACCGACAGAGTACCCTTCGTCATCCAGTACTTCCCCGGAGCAGAGAAACTACGACATCTTCTTCGCAGCCTTCAACACGTCATCGATGAAGATGAACATCTTGCCACGGTCATCCCCACTACTTGCCTTCAAACAACCACGCAACCTCAGACCATTGTTTGCAGCAAACTACCCAGCCTTCAAAACAGCACGCAAGCCTGCCATGGCAACCTCTGCAAGACGTGCCAGATCATCGACATGGGTGCCACCATTACTCGTGAGAACACCATCCACCAGGTACGTGGTACATACTTGTGCGACTCGGCCAACGTTGTATACCTCATACGCTGTAGGAAAGGATGTCCCGAAGCGTGGTACATTGGCGAGACCATGCAGACATTGCGACAACGGATGAACGGACATCGTGCGACAATCGTTAGGCAGAAATGTTCCCTTCCAGTCGGGGAACACTTCAGCAGTCAAGGGCATTTGGCCTCCGATCCTCGGGTAAGCATTCTCCAAGGCGACCTTCAGGATGCGCAACAACGCAGAATCGCCGAGCAGAAACCTATAGTCAAGTTGCGCACACATTAGTACGGCCTCAACCGGAACCTTGGATTCATGTCGTATTACATTCACCCCAACCATCTGGCCCGGGCTTGCGAAATCCTACCAACTGTCCTGGCTTGAGACAATTCACACCTCTTTAACCTGTGATTATCCCGCTCTCCAGTCGTTCCGTCTGGACCTGCAAAGACTTGCATTCAAAGTATCATCTTGCATCATTGACTTTGTCTATATATGTTTCTGGAACCCACCTCTTCATTCAGCTGAGGAAGGAGCTGTGCTCCGAAAGCTAGTGATCCGAAACAAACCTGTTGGGACTTTAACCTGATGTTGTAAGACTTCTTACTGTGCTCATCCCAGTCCAACGCCGGAATCTCCACATCATGATATTTTACATGATCAACCCTTTTCATTGTTTAACCCATGTTGCTGTGTTTTTTAAACAGTGGCTCTACATGACCATGGACATTTGAAGATGGAACCGGAGATCCTTGCACTTCAGTGCATTCTGCCATCACAAAGATCTTGATTTCAGCATTAACAGGGGTACTATGTGTAAACAGAATGAGGTCTTATTTGTTCACTTTGTATTGTACTTTAGTACTTTATTGTACTTCCTTGCTGGAAGTGTTTTGGAGAACTTTCCTGTTATTGATGGTGTTGCTTTCGATATATTATCTACTGTTATTCCTCCATTCTAAAGCCAACATTTGCAGGCATTCCACATATCCCTAATGTAGGGATATGGGCAATGATTGGGTAAATATGATTAAAACGATTTGCTTGGATAAACATTGACGCAGACTGGTTGGGCCAAATGCTGGTTTCCTTTCTGTACTTTCCCATTCAGTCCATCCTTTGTAGTCTTCTCCCATTGAAAGTCATCCATCTAGTACCTTAAAGTCACCAATTAAAGGCTGCCCTGCAAGCATATTAACTTTTCCACTAAAGTCCATCCCTTGGGGACATTAATTCACCTATTGTGGCATCGAATTGACAACCCCAATCTTTTTACCTTAATTAGTTATTCGTCCCATTTTTCATGGATGGATTATCTTATCATTAATTGTTCACTCACCAAAAACCAAAATAACCTTGTTGAAGGTTTGAAGGAATAGCCATTCATGAATGGTTGAGGTGCATTTAAGGGGAAGCTAGATAAGTACATGAAAATAAGAGAATATACTGATCTGGTTGGATGATGTGGGGTGGGAGGAGATCCATGTGGGGCATAAACAGTGGTATATATATACTGATTAACTATTTGGGTAAATTCTATGTCATTTCTGAGGGCTTTTTAATTGAAAGAATTTAGCCTTTCAGTGGCAAATTTGCTTTGGCACAGCAATTGGATTATCAGTTCAGCTGTTAGGTACTTATAGAGCATGTTCATGGACTGTGTTGATGCTGTACAATGTCTTCTCACACGATAACTGGACACATTATTTGGTTTCTGTTTAACTGACCTCAGGTTTTTGTGAACGTCCAGCACAGATCTCATGTCTTGTAACATCTTCTCTTATCGCACTGACTTACTGCCTGTTTATACTCGCAAAACTCAACAAAATGAGCTGGAGTTCAAAAACCACAGTATTTTTTTTCAAGATGAAAGCTGGACCACCTTATGTTGGTGGAGAGGAAATTTCAATCAGAACTATAATGTGCCTTTAAACCATTTGATGCAAAAACTGCATTCAGCTGCACACTGCCATAAACTGCAAGACCAGTGCAGCACATGAAGAATGAAAATTCTCTTTGTATTAGAAATATTAATGGGAAGACCTGAAGAATTTTATACATAAACTCCTTTCCATTTTGTTCACTATATTCCTACCTAATCTAATCCAGGCTAATCTAATCACTGGGTGGTGCTTCCCTGACCCAGACTGTCCTGGTCCTATCTCAGAATGTTCCAGTGCATGCCAATTTGTGTCAATACTGTCCAAGTGTGCTAATACTGGCCCAGTACTATTTCAGTATATACCAGGTGCTGTCCCAGTGCTGTGCCAATACTGCATTATACTTTGCTACTTGGTGTGCCAGTGATGGCTCGAGAATATTTAAAAAAAAAAGATTGAATTCATTAGTCAAACATTATAAATTGGCACAATCACACTCATCTGAGTCTGCATCCACCAGAAGAGTTCTAATTTCTCATATTTCCTAGGACAGTGTTTGTTCCATTGTTTTGCTCCAAGATGTGACTGAATTGCTAGTCAAACCCAATAAAAATTCAACACTCAAATACCCAAAGATGTCAAAGAGCTGCCCTGTAATTTTTAACCTTTGGTTTAGAGTCTGCTCTGCATTTTATACCATTTAAACCAACTTTATGCTGATGCGGTGGAGATAATGGAAATAAAGTCTATAGTCACTACCATGTTGTTTTACTGCCTCTACATTGTTCACATTTCAATTATTTCCTGCTAAAGGACTCCTGCACCATGTTTCAATATTTGCAAGGGGATGGGGCGAGAATGCAAAATGAGGGCAAAATGTGGAATAAAAATATAAAATGGAGGAGATATTCATTCTGGCAGGATCTGCAGGGAGAGAAAAACAGTCAGTGTTCCAGTTCTGAGACATTATAGGTTTTGAGCAAGCAAAGAGGAGGGTGGCGGTTAAAAGGACAACAGGAGGACTTCCGGGTGCGGCGATGACCAGCGGAGTCGCACGTTTCGGCAGCTCCCTGTGAAACGGACTTTTGGGCTCTTGATAGGAGCCCCAACGGCAATTTTGACGGCTAAAAACACTGTGCGGTAAACCAGAAGGGAATCCCCCTGGACACGGATGGAAAAAGGAGGAGAGAGTGGCCAGATTGCAGTGGATCCTTTAGAACAGCGGCAAGGAAGGCAAGCAAAAACCAAGATGGCGTCGGAAGGTGGCAGTTTAACATGGGGCCCTGAACAACAAGAGTTCTTGAAATGCTGTGTGGAAGAGCTCAAAAAGGAAATGAAGAAAGAGCTGTTGGCCCCGATACTACAGGCGATCGAAGGGCTAAAGGAGGAACAAAAGACCCAGGAGCGGGAGCTTCGGGTCGTGAAGGCAAAGGCAGCCGAGAATGAGGACGATATACAGGGCCTGGTGGTGAAGACGGAGACGCAGGAGGCACATCAGAAACGATGTGTGGAAAGGTTGGAGGCACTGGAAAACAACGCAAGGAGGAACAACCTGAGGATTCTTGGTCTTCCTGAAGGTGTGGAGGGAGCGGACGTCGGGGCATATGTGAGCACGATGCTGCACTCGTTAATGGGAGCGGAGGCCCCGGCGGGTCCGTTGGAGGTGGAGGGAGCATACCGAGTGATGGCGCGAGGACCGAGAGCAGGAGAAATTCCCAGAGCCATAGTGGTGAGATTCCTCCGTTTTAAGGATAGAGAAATGGTCCTTAGATGGGCGAAGAAAACTCGGAGCAGTAAATGGGAGAACGCGGTGATCCGCGTTTATCAAGACTGGAGTGCGGAGGTGGCGAGAAGGAGGGCGAGCTTTAATCGGGCCAAGGCGGTGCTTCATAAAAAGAAGATAAAATTTGGAATGCTGCAACCGGCAAGACTGTGGGTCACATATCGAGGGAGGCACCACTACTTTGAGACGCCGGATGAAGCGTAGACTTTTATTGTGGAAGAAAAACTGGAATGAGCGGGTTATTAAAAAGAACGTTCGAACAAAGTGGTGGGGCGAATGTGGGGGGGCAAAGAGGGGTTTTATGTACTAACCCTGCGATGTGGTAACTTTTCTCTCTCCCACAGGTGGTGATGGGGGGAGGAGGGGAGGTGGAGGAGATGGGGCGTTGGCCATTGGGGGCGGGTTCCCGCGCTATGATAATCATGGCGGGAATAGAGAAGCAGGAAGGCGGGGGCGTCGCACGGTGCGAGCCGAGGTCACGGGGGGAAGCCGAGGTCAGCCAGAGTTTGCTGACTTCTGGGAGCAACATGGGGGGAGTAATTACGCTAGCGGGGGATCTAGCGGGGGGGGTGGGAGGGGGGAATTACTGGGTTGCTGCTGCTGGGGAGAGGGGGGAGCTGGTATGGGAGAGGATGGGCGGGGGGGGCACCGCCTGGGGAGATACAGCTGCGTGGGAACCGGGTGAGGAGCTGGAAAAAGGTGATGGCTAATCGACAAGGGGGGGGGGGGGGGGTAGGAAGCCCCCCAACTCGGTTGATCACGTGGAACGTGAGAGGGCTGAACGGGCCGATAAAGAGGGCACGGGTACTCGCACACCTTAAGAAACTTAAGGCAGATGTGGTTATGTTACAGGAAACGCACCTGAAACTGATAGACCAGGTTAGGCTACGCAAAGGATGGGTGGGGCAGGTGTTCCATTCGGGGCTAGATGCGAAAAACAGGGGGGTGGCTATATTAGTGGGGAAGCGGGTAATGTTCGAGGCAAAGACTATAGTGGCGGATAACGGGGGCAGATACGTGATGGTGAGTGGCAAACTACAGGGGGAGACGGTGGTTTTGGTAAACGTATATGCCCCGAACTGGGATGATGCCAATTTTATGAGGCGGATGCTAGGACGCATTCCGGACCTAGAGATGGGAAAGCTGATAATGGGGGGAGATTTTAATACGGTGTTGGAACCAGGGCTGGATAGGTCGAAGTCCAGGACTGGAAGGAGGCCGGCAGCAGCCAAGGTACTTAAAGATTTTATGGAGCAGATGGGAGGTGTAGACCCATGGAGATTTAGCAGACCTAGGAGTAAGGAGTTCTCGTTTTTCTCCTATGTCCATAAAGTCTACTCGCGAATAGACTTTTTTGTGCTGGGTAGGGCATTGATCCCGAAGGTGAGGGGAACGGAGTATACGGCTATAGCCATTTCGGATCACGCTCCACACTGGGTGGACTTGGAGATAGGGGAGGAAACAGGAGGGCGCCCACTCTGGAGAATGGACATGGGACTAATGGCAGATGAGGGGGTGTGTCTAAGGGTGAGGGGGTGCATTGAAAAGTACTTGGAACTCAATGATAAAGGGGAGGTCCAGGTGGGAGTGGTCTGGGAGGCGTTGAAGGCGGTGGTTAGAGGGGAGCTGATATCAATAAGGGCACATAAAGGGAAGCAGGAGAGTAAGGAACGGGAGCGGTTGCTGCAAGAACTTTTGAGGGTGGACAGACAATATGCGGAAGCACCGGAGGAGGGACTGTACAGGGAAAGGCAAAGGCTACATGTAGAATTTGACTTGCTGACTACAGGCACTGCAGAGGCACAATGGAGGAAGGCACAGGGTGTACACTACGAATATGGGGAGAAGGCGAGCAGGTTGCTGGCACACCAATTGAGGAAAAGGGGAGCAGCGAGAGAAATAGGGGGAGTGAGGGATGAGGAAGGAGAGATGGAGCGGGGAGCGGAGAGAGTGAATG
The DNA here is from genome assembly GCF_047496885.1 of Scyliorhinus torazame. Taxonomy (NCBI): domain Eukaryota; kingdom Metazoa; phylum Chordata; class Chondrichthyes; order Carcharhiniformes; family Scyliorhinidae; genus Scyliorhinus; species Scyliorhinus torazame. Next base: position 108,566,961 of record NC_092710.1, on the reverse strand, counting down.
GAGTGTTCAAGACATTTTATAAAAAATTATATGAAGCTCAACCCCCGGATGGGAGGGAGAGAATGATGGGCTTCTTGGATCGGCTGGAATTTCCCAAGGTGGAAGAGCAGGAAAGGGTGGGACTGGGAGCACAGATCGAGGTAGAAGAAGTGGTGAAAGGAATTAGGAGCATGCAGGCGGGAAAGGCCCCGGGACCGGATGGATTCCCAGTCGAATTCTATAGAAAATATGTGGACTTGCTCGCCCCGGTACTGACGAGGACCTTTAATGAGGCAAAGGAAAGGAGACAACTGCCCCCGACTATGTCTGAAGCAACGATATCGCTTCTCTTAAAGAAGGAAAAGGACCCGCTACAATGCGGGTCCTATAGACCTATTTCCCTCCTAAATGTAGATGCCAAGGTCCTGGCCAAGGTAATGGCAATGAGAATAGAGGAATGTGTCCCGGGGGTGGTCCACGAGGACCAAACTGGGTTTGTGAAGGGGAGACAGCTGAACACGAATATACGGAGGTTGTTAGGGGTAATGATGATGGCCCCACCAGAGGGAGAAACGGAGATAGTAGTGGCGATGGATGCCGAGAAAGCATTTGATAGAGTGGAGTGGGATTATTTGTGGGAGGTGTTGAGGAGATTTGGTTTTGGAGAGGGGTATGTTAGATGGGTGCAGCTGTTGTATAGGGCCCCAGTGGCGAGCGTGGTCACGAATGGACGGGGATCTGCATATTTTCGGCTCCATAGAGGGACAAGGCAGGGATGTCCTCTGTCCCCATTATTGCTTGCACTGGCGATTGAGCCCCTGGCGATAGCGTTGAGGGGTTCCAAGAAGTGGAGGGGAGTACTTAGGGGAGGAGAAGAGCACCGGGTATCTTTGTATGCGGACGATTTGCTACTATACGTGGCGGACCCGGCGGAGGGGATGCCAGAAATAATGCGGATACTTGGGGAGTTTGGGGATTTTTCAGGGTATAAATTGAACATGGGGAAAAGTGAGTTGTTTGTGGTGCATCCAGGGGAGCAGAGTAGAGAAATAGAGGACATACCGTTGAGGAAGGTAACAAGGGACTTTCGTTACCTGGGGATCCAGATAGCTAAGAATTGGGGCACATTGCATAGGTTAAATTTAACACGGTTGGTGGAACAGATGGAGGAGGATTTCAAGAGATGGGATATGGTATCCCTGTCAATGGCAGGGAGGGTGCAGGCGGTTAAGATGGTGGTCCTCCCGAGATTCCTCTTTGTGTTTCAGTGCCTCCCGGTGGTGATCACGAAGGCTTTTTTAAAAAAGATTGAAAAGAGCATCATGGGTTTTGTGTGGGCCGGGAAGACCCCGAGAGTGAGGAAGGGATTCTTACAGCGTAGCAGGGCTAGGGGGGGGCTGGCACTACCGAGCCTAAGTGAGTATTATTGGGCCGCTAATATTTCAATGGTGAGTAAGTGGATGGGAGAGGAGGAGGGAGCGGCGTGGAAGAGATTAGAGAGGGCATCCTGTAGGGGGACTAGCCTACAGGCTATGGTGACAGCCCCATTGCCGTTCTCACCGAGGAACTACACCACAAGCCCGGTGGTGGTGGCTACACTGAAGATTTGGGGACAGTGGAGACGGCATAGGGGAAAGACTGGAGCCTTGGGGGGGGTCCCCGATAAGAAACAACCATAGGTTTGCCCCGGGGGGAATGGATGGGGGATATGGAATGTGGCAAAGAGCAGGAATAACGCAACTGAAAGATCTGTTTGTGGATGGGAAGTTCGCGAGTCTGGGAGCGCTGACCGAGAAATATGGGTTGCCCCAAGGGAATGCATTCAGGTATATGCAACTGAGGGCTTTTGCGAGGCAACAGGTGAGGGAATTCCCGCAGCTCCCGACACAAGAGGTGCAGGACAGAGTGATCTCAAAGACATGGGTGGGGGATGGTAAGGTGTCAGATATATATAGGGAAATGAGGGACGAAGGGGAGACTATGGTAGATGAACTAAAAGGGAAATGGGAAGAAGAGCTGGGGGAGGAGATCGAGGAGGGGCTGTGGGCAGATGCCCTAAGCAGGGTAAACTCGTCGTCCTCGTGTGCCAGGCTAAGCCTGATTCAGTTTAAGGTATTACACAGGGCACATATGACTGGAGCACGGCTCAGTAAATTTTTTGGGGTGGAGGATAGGTGTGCGAGGTGCTCGAGAAGCCCAGCGAATCATACCCATATGTTTTGGTTATGCCCGGCACTACAGAGGTTTTGGATGGGGGTGACAATGGTGCTTTCAAAAGTAGTAGGAGTCCGGGTCGAACCAAGCTGGGGGTTGGCTATATTTGGGGTTGCACAAGAGCCGGGAGTGCAGGAGGCGAGAGAGGCCGATGTTTTGGCCTTTGCGTCCCTAGTAGCCCGGCGCAGGATATTGCTAATGTGGAAAGAAGCCAAGCCCCCGGGGGTGGAGACCTGGATAAATGACATGGCGGGGTTTATAAAGCTAGAGCGGATTAAGTTCGTCCTAAGGGGGTCGGCTCAAGGGTTCACCAGGCGGTGGCAACCGTTCGTCGAATACCTTGCAGAAAGATAGACGGAATGGGAAAAAGAAGGCAGCAGCAGCAGCCCAGGATCGGGGAGGAGGAACCAGAAGGACTCTCAGCGTTGTTAATATATACTGTATAGTATGTATAGGTCGTTGCTACAGATAATTATATTTTGGACTGTTAAATTATATTTTTGGAGAGTGTTACTTGTGACAAGGCAGTTGCCAATTAGGGCTAGTTTTCATTTTTGTTATTTATTATTTATTCATTTTTTTGTTTATAAAATAGGTCATTGTTATTTGTGTTGTTATAATATTGTGTAAAGGATGCACAATGTACTGTGTTGGTTGACCAAAAATTTTCAATAAAATATTTAATTAAAAAAAAGGACAACAGGAATGGTACGAGATAGGGTGGGATGACAGGAAAGATTAAATTACATTAAATGACAAATGGTTTCATGGCAAAAGGGTAATAGGAAAAATAGTGTGACTGGAGGTGTATATGGCAGTATCCTGAATAGCTATCATTTGAAAGGAAACAGGAGGGGAAAATAAACAAAGAAACGGGAATCAAAATGGGGGCAGGAGTAATGATATAAACTTGTTATTCAGTCTAGAAGACAGTAAAGCGTCGAACTGAAAGGTGAGGTGCTGTTCCTCAAAACTCTGATGAGTTCATTGGAACACTGAGATCAAGGGGCTTGGGGTTATGTTTGACTGATTGGAAAGGTTCTGCAGTCATCCCATCTGCATTTTGTCTCTCCAGTGTAGAGACCACATTGTGAGCAGCAAATACAGTAAATTAAATTGATAAATACAGGTAAATTGCTGCTTCTTGCTACAACATGGTGGTTGAAGAAAGCAGCATAGGTGCATTTTAAGGAGAAGCTGGATGAGCATGTGATAAACGAATAGAAGGATCTGGTGTGGAGCAGAATCATGGCATAGATTGGAGGGCGAAATGTTTGTGCTGAACATTCTATTTAATTACACAGATTTGGTGCTAGATATAACATGTGGACTGTTGCTAGGTTTTCAAGGCTGCCTTCATGTGTTATGTAGTTGACAGGGTGATCGTTAACACCCATGAAGAGAGTTGCAAAATCAGATACTTGTGAATCCCAGCTCCATAAATCACTGGAAAGGCTTTTGCTTGCCCAGAGATCTAGGAAAAATACCGAAGCACTCAGGAGTGACTAGAGCACTCTTTCTGCATCACGGCAGGCATTGCAATCCTGCGCTTCCACTGACCTACTTAATCTTTAAAGAGCTGCAGAATAATATGGATTGTCTTCAAATGCCAAACTAATGTATTAAACAATAACAAGTGAATAATAGCAGTAACATATTTTAATGATAGCCCTTCAAGCATTTGCACTTACAGCTGTGTCGTCAGCGCTCCTGCACCCATGACCGTATAACCAGAGCTCTTGCATCGGTGACAGTATAAAGTCACCACTTGGTGCAAAGTTACCAGCCTGGTCTCCTCCCCACTGTCAGGAACGTCAGTCTGGTCCAGCAATGTTGAAAGTCCATTGCCAGTCTTTATGGACAAGTTGATATCTTAACCCACTGACAGATCCAAAATAAATTTGTCACAATATGTTGGTTGCTGGCAGGTTGCATATTTTTTTAATTTGATGTTGCAGACTATCATTTGTCTCCTGGAGCCTCGATACATACTTATCTGATTCGGTTGGCAAAGTTCCCTTTGGTTTCGTTGGGACTAGATGACCGTTTGGAATTTTTTATTTTGATTGCAGGAGCATGTGTTTCTTCATAGGTTTTTAAAAAAAAGAATTTTTTATTCAAAAATTTTCAGATTATCACAACAGAAAAATATAACCCCCCCCCTGATACAAATAATAGAACAAAAGTGCATAAATAAACAAATAAACGTTAAACAGTAAACAATAGTGCATCCCCTACTAGATACGAACTTACACACACCCGATGCTGCTGCTGACCATCTCCTAACGCTCCGCCAGGAAGTCTAGGAACGGCTGCCACTGTCTGAAGAACCCTTGCACAGATCCCCTTAAGGCAAATTTCACCGTCTCCAATTTAATAAACCCTGCCATGTCGTTAATCCAGGATTCCACGCTTGGGAGCCTCGCATCCTTCCACTGAAGCAGAATCCTTCGCCGGGCTACCAGGGACGCAAAGGCCAGAATACCGGCCTCTTTCGCCTCCTGCACTGCCGGCTCGTCCGACACCCTAATTATTGCGAGCCCCCAGCTAGGCCTAACCTTGGAATTCACTACCCTTGACACTGTCCTCGCTACGCCCCTCCAGAACTCCTCCAATGCTGGACATGCCCAGAACATGTGGGTGTGGTTTGCTGGGCTCCCCGAACACCTCGCACATCTGTCCTCACTCCCAAAAAACCGGCTTAGCCTTGCCCCGGTCATGTGCGCCCTGTGCAGCACCTTAAGTTGTAACAGGCTGAGCCTCGCGCAAAAGGAGGAAGAGTTTACCCTTCCCAGGGCATCCACCCACATACCCTCGTCGATCTCCGCCCCCAGCTCCTCCTCCCACTTACCTTTTACCTCCTCCGCCGAGGCCTCCTCCTCCTCCTGCAACACCTGATAAGTTGCCGAGATCCTACCCTCTCCAACCCACACCCCCGAAAGCACCCTGTCCTGGACTCTGCTCGCCGGCAGCAGCGGAAACTCCACCTCCTGTCGCCTAACAAACTCCCTTACCTGCATATATCTGAAAGCATTTCCAGGGGGGAGCCTGAATTTCTCCTCCAGCTCCCCAAGGCTCGCAAACGTCCTGTCTATGAACAGGTCCCCCATCCTCCTAATACCTGCCCTGTGCCAACTCAGGAACCCCCCATCCATTTTCCCCGGGACAAACTGATGGTTCTCCCGTATCGGGGACCACACCGAAGCCCCCACCTCCCCCCTGTGGCGTCTCCATTGCCCCCCAGATTTTGAGGGTCGCCGTTACCACCGGGCCCGTGGTGTACCTCGTCGGAGGAAGCGGCAGCGGTGCCGTCACAGGCTCGTGCTCACACAGGACGCCATCGCCAGCCTCTTCGACGACGCCCCCTCCCCCTCCATTACCCACTTACGTATCATCGCCACGTTGGCAGCCCAATAGTACCCACATAAGTTTGGCAACGCTAACCCCCCCCCCCCCCCCGTCCCTGCTCCGCTCCAAGAACACCCTCGGGGTCTTCTTCGCCCATACGAACCCCATAATTCTCCTGTTAACCCGCTTAAGGAAGGCCTTAGGGATCAAGATGGGGAGGCACTGAAACAAAAACAAAAAACCTCGGGAGCACCGTCATTTTAACCAACTGCACCCTATCCACCAGGGAGAGCGGCAGCATATCCCACCTTTTGAACTCCTCCTCCATTTGCTCCATCAGCCTTGTTAAGTTGAGCTTATGCAGGGCCCCCCCAGATCCTAGCCACCTGAACCCCAGGTATCTAAAACTTCTTTCTGCCCTTTTTAGTGGAAACTCACCAATCCCCCTTTCCTGGTCTCCCGGGTGCACCACGAACAGCTCGCTCTTCCCCATGTTGAGCTTATACCCGGAGAAATCCCCAAACTCCCCAAGGATCCGCATCACCTCTGGCATTCCCCCCACTGGGCCCGCCACATATAATAGCAGATCGTCTGCATACAACGATACCCGATGTTTCCCCCCCCCCCCCCACCATGGCCAGGGGCTCAATCGCCAGCGCAAAGAGCAGGGGGGATAGAGGACACCCCTGCCTCGTCCCTCGGTATAGCCGAAATATTCCGACCTCCTCCTGTTCATGGCCACACTCGCCACCGGGGCCTCGTACAGCAACCTCACCCAGCTGACGAAACCCTCCCAGAACCCAAACCTCGTCAACACCTCCCACAGGTACCCCCACTCCACCCTATCAAAGGCCTTCTCCGCATCCATAGCCATCACTATCTCCACCTCCCCTTCCACCGCCGGCATTATAATTACATTCAGGAGCCTACATACGTTGGTATTCAACTACCTCCCTTTCACAAAACCCGTCTGATCCTCGTGTATGACTCCCGGAACACAGTCCTCAATCCTCATGGCCAATACCTTTGCTAGCAGTTTCGCATCCACATTAAGGAGTGAAATCGGCCTATACGATCCGCACTGTACAGGGTCCTTGTCACGCTTCAGAATTAGAGAAATCAGCGCCCTAGACATCGTCTGGGGCAGGACCCCCCCTTCCCTTGCCTCGTTGAAAGTCCTTACTAGCAGCGGGCCCAACAGGTCCACGTACTTCCTATAGAATTCCACTAGGAACCCATCTGGCCCTGGTGCCTTCCCCACCTGCATACTCCCCAGTCCCTTGACCAGTTCCTCCAACCCAACCGGCGCCCCCAGCCCCGCCACTACCTTCGGGAAGCTCAGCCGGTCCAGAAAGCGACCCCCCCCCCCCTCCTCCGATGGGGGCTCAGACTGATACAGTCCCTCGTAAAGGTCCCTGAAGACCCCATTAATACCCACCGCTCTTCGCTACCGTGCTCCCCCTTCCATCCGTAACTCCCCCGATCTCCCTCGCTGCCTCCCGCTTCCGAAGCTGGTGTGCCAGCATCCGGCTAGCCTTCTCTCCGTACTCATACACCGCCCCTTGCGCCTTTCTCCACTGCACCTCCACCTTCCTGGTGGTCAACATGTCGAACTCGGCCTGGAGGCTAAGTCGCTCCTTGAGTAGTCCCTCCTCGGGGGCCTCTGAATACCTCCTATCCAACCTTACCATCTCCCCCACTAGCCTCTCCCTCTCTCTCCTCTCCTTCCCCTCTCTGTGGGCCCTCATGGAGATCAACTCACCCCTGATCACCGCCTTCAGCACCTCCCAGACCACCGCTACCTGCACCTCCCCATTATCATTGGCCTCCAGGTACCTTTCTATACACCCCCGGACCCGCCCGCTCACCTCCTCGTCCGCCAACAACCCCACCTCCAAACGCCACAGTGGGTGCTGGTCCCTCTCCTCCCCCAGCTCGAGGTCCACCCAATGTGGGGCATGGTCAGAGATGGCTATCGCCGAATACTCCGTGTCCTCCACCCTCGGAATCAGCGGCCTGCTCATTAAAAAAAAGTAAATCCGAGAGTAGGCCTTATGAATTTGGGAGAAGAATGAGAATTCCCTGGCCCCCGGCCTCGCAAACCTCCACGGATCCACTCCTCCCATCTGGTCCATAAACCCCTTCAGCACCTTGGCCGCCGCCGACCTCCTGCCCGTCCTAGACCTGGAGCAATCCAATGCCGGATCCAGCACTGTGTTGAAGTCGTCTCCCCTCCCCCCCCCCATTATCAAGCCCCCTGTCTCCAAGTCCGGGATCCGGCCCAACATGCGCCGCATGAACCCGCATCGTCCCAATTCGGGTAGTATACATTTACCAAGACCACCCGCACCCCATGCAGCTCACCACCACATACCGACCTCCATTGTCTGCCACGATGCTCAACGTCCCTAACGACACCCGCTTCCCCACCCCCGATTTTTTGCATCCAACCCCGAATGGAACACCTGCCCTACCCACCCCTTTCTTAGCCTTGCCTGATCTGCCACCTGCAGATCCGTTTCCTGGAGCATGACCACATCTGCCTTCAGCCCCTTCAGGTGCGCGAACACACGGGCCCATTTGACCGGCCCATTCAGGCCTGTTACATTCCAGGTTATTAGCCGGATCAGGGGGCTGCCCCCCGTCGATTAGCCATAACCCTTTCTAGGCCAGCCACGTGCCCGCACCCCCCACACTTCCCGTTCCCCCCAGCGGCAGACCTCTGCCCGACCTCCTCGACAGACTCCAGCTCCCCCTTGGCCATTCCAGCAGCAACCCGGTTCTCCTCCCCCCCCAGCTAGGTCTCCCCCTAGCAGCATTGCTCCCCCCATTGCACTCCCGTGAGTTAGCCGACTCCTGCTGACTCCAGCCACTCCCGCCGCTCCATCGACCCCCCGTGTGGGAGTCTCCCCTCCCCCCTCCTGTCCGTCAACGGGCTCTCCCCTCCCCCACCCCCTTCCACTCAGCGCGGGGAAAAGCCCTTGCTTTCCAGCACCGGCCCCGCCCCTTTCCACCCTTAGCGTGGGGAAAAATCCCGCGCATTCCACCCACCCGACCCCGCCTCCTCTGGCGCAGCTCCCTTTCCAGGCCCAGTCCCAATTCCCCAGTCTCGGAGCGCCATCTCCATTTCCAGCCACCGACGCCCACAGGCAAACCTGCCCCCCCCACAACGAACCCCGAACCCACCCGACAGACAGAGAAGAAACATTGCCCAACCAACCGCACAATCCCCCCAAAACACGACACAACAGTCCCAACCATCCCCCCTCAGCATCCCCTCGTCCGCAGCCCTCATTCAGAGTCCAGCTTTTCGGCCTGAATAAAGGTCCACGCCTCCTCCGGCGTCTCGAAGTAATGGTGACAGTCCCTGTAGGTGACCCACAGACGCGCCGGCTGCAACAGGCCGAACTTCACCCTTCTCCGATGCAGAACCACCTTGGCCCGATTATGCCCGGCCCTCTTCTTAGCCACCTCTGCGCTCCAGTCCTGATAAATCCGGATCTCTGCGTTCTCCCACCTACTGCTCCGCTCTTTCTTGGTCCACCTTAAGACACATTCTCTGTCCACAAAACGGTGGAACCACACCAGCACCGCCCGCGGCGGCCCACAGGGCCTGGGCCTCCTCGCCAGCACTTGATGGGCCCCCTCCAGCTCCAGGGGCCCCTGGAAGACCCCCGCGCCCATCAGCGTGTTCAACATGGTGACCACGCAGGTTCCGACATCCGATCCTTCCAGCCCCTTTGGGAGACCCAGAATCTGCAGATTCTTTCTTCTCGACCGGTTCTCCATGTCCTCGAACTTCGCCTGCCATTTCTTATGGAGCGCCTCCGCCTTCACCGCCAGGCCCAGGATCTCGTCCTCATTCTCCGAGACCTTTTGCCGGACCTCCCGGATTGCCGCCCCTTGGGCCGTCTGAGTCACAAGCAGCTACTATACGACAGGTTCCCGCCGGTGCCGTCCACCCCTGGTCGCTGCCGGCGGGAACTCTGCGGGAATGCTGGGGGGCGGCGTGTGGGCTCCTTCACCGGGGTGGCCTCCGATGGGGTACAGCCCACGATCGGGGCTCACCGATCGGCGGGCTGGCCTCTCCCTCCCCGGGCCTACCTCCTTCCGCGTGCGGCCCCAGAACACCGGCCTCATGTTGGCGAGGGGCCGGCGTGCGTAAGACGTTCCCCGTGCATGCGCAGGATGGCACGGCCCAACTGCGCATGTTGGCACGGCGCCCATTTGGCACCGCGTAAGGACGCTGGAGCGGTGTGATCTGCTCCAGCGCCGTGCTGGCCCCCCGTGGGGGCCAGAATAGGTCGTGTCCGGGCCCTGTTCACGCCTCCATATCGGAGAATCTCCCCCCATATGTCAACCACTGCCTAATGAGACCAATGACATTACCATGGCACACTGGTCCTCAAACTGGGAATGGGGTGGTGTCAATCTAGATTTTCTCTGCACCCAGAAGAATCATTTATGTATTCTTTTAAATTAGTGTACCCAATTAATTTTTTCCAATTAAGAGGCAATTTAGTGTGGCCAATCCACCTAGCCTGCACATCTTTGGGTTGTGGGGACGAAACCCACGCAAGCAGGGGGAGAATGTGCAAACTCCACACGGACAGTGACCCAGAGCTGGGATCGAACCTTGGCATCGTGCGGCAGCAGGGCTAACCCACTGCGCCACCGTGCTGCCCTGGAATCATTTATGTTTAACTGTTCTTGGAGCCCAAATCATTTTCTGCAGGATAACGGACCCGGTAAATCTTTGTACTGATTCTGTAGTGAAGCGATGCAACAATTTAAAAGCTGCAAGAACTAGTGGTGGGATGCCTCCTACAGGGGAGTGTTTGACTCATTTTAGAACTAGGAGCAGGCATCAACTCTCTGCTCCATGAATTCCCAACCCTTTAGTTAAATGAAAAAAATGGTCAGAGCATGTTGCTGATTTGCACAGTTGGCATTGAGGACCCCACCAGTGAAAATAAAGATGTTCAAAATTACCCTCACAATCTTAGAGTAAGATTTTCTTCAGAATTTAAACTGGGAGATAAACAGAAACCAGTGGAAGGTGAATCAAGCATTTTCTAATGTGGGAAACAACAAAAAGATCTGACAGGAAGAAAAGAAAATAACTAAAGATTAACCCTCTTATACAGTTGGGGGGGGGGGGGGGATGAGGGATGAGGTGATTGTCCAGGCAGGAAGTGTGTCAAATGCTATTCCTCACTTTGGAATAATACATTGTATCTACATGTGCTGACTGAATAAACAGAATCAAGATTGTAACTAGTGACTTTATTAAAATATTCGGAGATCAGTTTTATGGAATGTATAACCTGCTAACACCATTCAACTGGGTCACAAGTGTGCATTAAATGCAGTGGGCCTGACTGCTTATGTTTTTTGGCATCCTTAAGGTTATTCTTTTATACTTTATGGAGCAACTTCACATAAAGGATTAAGGCAACACCGAGTTAAGATGAAGGGAGGAAAGGACAAATCAGAGAGTAAAACAGAGGGCAAAAAAGAAAAGGGAAATAAACAAGGCTGAAATGAATGAGAACAAGAATACAGGGAAAAAGAGAATATAATTTCATCTTATCACCGTACTCATTCTGCATGTCATTTGGATTTTAAGATGTGTTTTAAGGAGGTTTAGGGATTATAAATTACAAGAATAATTAAGAGGGAAGCCCATCGAAATGTAATTAAAAATATTAATTCAAAAAATTCCGGTTAATGCTTACTTGCAATTCCATTCAGAAGTGAAAACAATTGACTCGCCTGAATGAGGTTTATGATTTAGCTCTCTGACCAAATACTTGATGCTGAAGCATCCCAACAGTTGTATTGATACAGTTATTAATAGTCATCACTAATCCTTGCTTCAACATCAACTATAAACATGAACTCATACCGGCAGATTCAAATTTTTCCAGAAGACATTAAATAAAATCATTTTTAAAAAAAATAGACTTACATCGGTAAAGAACAAAATAATAGAATTAAACAAGACTTCTTTGCACTGATTTGATTTTTAAAAAAACACAGATCTCACATCTTTACTTTGGTCTGTCAATATCCCCCGTTTAAATAAAAACATTCTAGAAAGTAAGAAATAAAAGATGGTCAGCAAATTACTTTTAAATAGGGCACTGAAGGTAACCATTTTTGGCCTGAGGTTTAAGAAGTCAACCTTCCATCTTACCTGAGTGAACTTAATAATATTTAGCTGGTACTAACTAAATGTGTTTCACATGAATCAATAGGAACCAAACTCTGCAATCCATTTCTCATACTTCTCAAGGTCTGCAGCAGAAACAGACTTAGAAACTTTTTTTAAGGCCATTCCAAAGTCTTCCATGGTTGTCGGCATCTGCAATTCATCCCTGGAGATGTTTCTTATTTCTTCAGGAGTTAGTCCTTGGATGCGACGTCGCATGGCCATCATGGAAGCATCCCTGCAGACAATTAAAAATGGAATATAATTAGATAATTAAGGAGCAAGAGTAGAGTATGAGCACAGCAAAAGGCTGTGTAAAGTGTTGAGAAACAAATGGTATCAAAATAATTTTACCTGCCTACTCCGCCTTCACATCTAACAGCAATGCAAAGAGCCTTTGAATTTCTCCATTTGCAAGCTTGAAACCATTTAGGCACCTGTATATTCTGCTTTCCCACCCTCCGTCACCCCAACTGCTCCTAGATGCTCCCAATGCCCTTACTTATTCCAGTCCTGATCCCCACACCCGTTAATCTTTAGTTTCTCCCCTCCCCTTTCTCATCCTTTTCTCCCCCGAGATATGACACAGCTCAATTAATATTTAAAAAAAATAAATTTAGTGTACCCAGTTCATTTTTTTTTCCAATTAAGGGGCAATTTAGCATGGCCAATCCACCTAGTCTGCATTTTTTTTTTGGGTTGTGGGGGCGAAACCCACGCAAACACGGGGAGAACGTGCAAACTCCACACAGACAGTGATCCAGAGTCGGGATCAAACCTGGGACCTTGGCGCCGTGAGGCTGCAGTGCTACCCACTGCGCAACCGTGCTGCCCCCTTCTCAATTAATATTACTGCCTAGTCCCCAACTAGCTAACAGTACCTCAGCAATACCTGTCCTTTCTAAAACCCAGTGGCATCTTCAAAGTAATCACCAAAATGTATCTTCCATAATTACACTGACTTTTCTCTTTAAGGTCTCCCCCACCCCATTTATCTCAAAAAGTCCCCATTTACAAAATCTAGTTTCTGCTTTGCTCACAGCACGAGATGGCCCTGACCAAAGCCACAAATGCCTCTATGTGATTGTGAAGGAGTTCCATATCGTACCTTGTCCTCCTTGAGGTCATTTAATATTTCTTACTGTATGCCATGTATTCCCTCCTCCATTCTATTGCTCCTTGTATAGTTACAATATCTATCAATAGAACCTATGCATCCCCAGTGTTATCTCCAGTAGCCCCTTCCCAGGTTTCTACCCCTTCCCTCACACATCATTCACAGACACAAGGATCAGCTTCCACATGAATGAAAATAGCTAGCCCTAAATCCCTATCTCCAATGGACAGCATATATTAATGAGGAGGATGTCATAGAAACTGTAGTGATGAGAATATACTTGTGATCTTTAGGCAATCTCCACTCTAGTAGAAATAAAGAGGAAATTTGATTGAGGTTTTTTAATGTAAACATTTTGGTAGGAGAAATTAGGGAAAGATTATTTCCACTAGTTAGAGAGTCAACGAAGTGGGACCATTAATTAAAAATTATGACTGAAAGGCGGAAGAATGGTTCGTTGTCTACTTTCATTTCTGAAGTGCTTTAGGAACCTGCGGAATTCGTCACCCTAGAGTGCGGTGGATCCCGGGACAGTGAGTAAATTTAAGGAGGAGCTAGACATTTTTAATTGATAATGGGTTGAAGGGTTATGGAGAATGGGCAGAACGGTGGAGTTAAGGCCAGGATGAGGTCAGTTATGATCGAATGGTGGAGCAGACTCGATGGGCCAAATTGCATATTCTGCTCCTATATCTTATGAACTTATTATGAACTAAGACTTCAAGATGCAAGAAAAATGAATGATGTTGCTGTATCAGGAAAGGAATAAATTTGGTATAAATAAATTATATTTATGTTTGAATGAGGTATGAGCATGGGAGTGTAAGCAAATGACCAAGTGTATAAGAATTCAAGTTTGTGTGTGGGGGGGGGGGGGGGGGGGGGTGCAGGATAAGCATCAGTGCAGAATAAATAGATGAGGGTAGAAGAAATTGCATTTCACATCTTCAAGCTATCCCAATGCTGCTCTAAAATGGAAGGCATTCTTGTTTTGCAAGTGAAAGTGAGCCCGATTTGCACATCCCAAGATTCCACAAATAGCAAATGAAATGTGAGCAGTTAATCTGTTTTGCATGTTCATTCCAACACTTACCAGTACACAGAACTCCTCTTTGGTTTTCCTCCAACATATACAAGTAAACATTTTGAGTGTCTTTGGTTTTCATGTAGTTTTTAGATTTCAATTTTATTTTGCTGTACAACTGGTTTACAAAGCATCAAGAGATGAGAATTCAATACTTTTGTGTTGAAACAAACCTGCAAACGTTGGTAATATCCGCTCCAGAATACCCTTCCATTTGTTCGGCTATTTTTTTGACATCGACATCATCTGCCACCTCCAATTCTCTGAGGTTTATCCGCAGCAACTCCTCTCTGCCTGTTGCTGAAATAAAAATTGAATTTGTATTGAACTTATTTTGGTATATATCACCAGACAAGCACCATTACATGTAAATGCTGACACCTAATAGGGTCTTTATTCGATCCTGGAACCAAGACTGTCAAAATACTGAATTTACACCATTAAAATGTCAAGATCTTCCTGCTGCTCCTTTTCACATTTGCTTTGCTAAACAATGTCATCAATTACAGATAATGTAAACCGCATAACTCAGCATTCACTCTATAGTATTAAACAAAACAGGAAAATTTAGGTTATTCAGCAACCAAATGTAACAAGGAATCTGTAACTCCTTAGAATCAAAAATATTTTCTGTAAAATTTTCCTTTACAAATTTTGAATGCAACATCCATAAAGCTGAATGTTAATCTAGTCTAATAACAATTAGAAAGGCCAAGCTTACATTGTACATAAAGGCTTCAATTGTTATATATTTCATCAATAAGTTAATAATAATCTTTATTAGTGTCAATGGTAGGCTTACATTAACACTGCAATGAAGTTACTGTGAAAATCCCCTAGTTACCAAATTCTGGCACCTGTTCGGATACACAGAGGGAGAATTCAGAATGTCCAATTCACCTAACAAGTGGGAGGAAACCGGAGCACCCGGAGGAAACCCATGCAGACATGGGGGGAACATGCAGACTCTGCACAGACAGTGACCCAAGCCGAGGATCAAACCTGGGTTCCTGGCGCTGTGAAGCAACCGTGCTAACCACTGTGCTATCATGCCGCCCAATTAACACTTCAGTATAACTAAACTGTCATTGGTACCTGAAGGTAAAGGAATGTAAATTCGTTTTTCTAGACGCCTCCTTAGAGCTTCATCAATATCCCATGGGAAATTAGTAGCTGCTAGAACCATTACCATCTTGGAAGGATCATCATTTTCTGATGCACCTCCAACACCTAATATGGGGAAATAGATATAAAAATAAGCAATTTATTTCATATAACCAGAAAGTGACATCAAATTGAAACTTTCCACATCATTCAAAGTTCAATTTGGTTCCTGCTGCAGAGAACCGATTAAAAAAAAAAGGAGAAAGGAGAATGAAAACGAGGGGGAAAAAAAATGAGGAAAAAGAAAACAATGCAAAAAAAACGATGAAGCTAATCAAAATAAGTGATAGCCATTTGCTGGTGAATTCCTCAGGGCAATGCCCTCAATCAGGGTCAAACTGCCTGGTTTAAA
Source organism: Scyliorhinus torazame (assembly GCF_047496885.1). Taxonomy (NCBI): domain Eukaryota; kingdom Metazoa; phylum Chordata; class Chondrichthyes; order Carcharhiniformes; family Scyliorhinidae; genus Scyliorhinus; species Scyliorhinus torazame. The sequence goes on along the minus strand of NC_092710.1, from coordinate 108,551,489 downwards.
TTTTAAACAGTGCTTGGCAGTTAACTGTCTAGTCACCTGTTGCATTCTCCATGGCAATGCCTCTACCGATGAGAGCCTTGCCAACCAATCAGTACGTTCTTTTCATACAATATAAATTGTAGTTTCCCCCTTATATTGGTATTCCTGTGAAGTGTTCTGAGTGCAAGATGAAAGGTTTTGACAGCTCTTTTCCTCAGCAAAAAAACTTTCTTACACTTCAAGATTAGGAGGTTTCTATTTCTCACACTTCTGCTCTCATTCCCTCCTGGAATAATATGGTGCCTCTTGTCCTCTCATTCCACACCATCACATTCCGTGATTGCCCCCTGCCATTTCCGCCACATCCAGTATGATGCCACATCATCTCCCCCCCCCACTTCCTTTCAGCAAGCAGAAGGAACTGATCCCTCTGTGACATCTTGGTTCACTCATCATCAATACCCCTTCTTCTTGCCATGCAACAACGACACCCAGCATTTGACGTCCTCAATGTCCAAGAACCAGGGAATTAGCGATTGACTTGTACTTTTACTCACTGCTCATAATGTAGTCCCCTCCACTCTGGAGACCAAACATAGATTAAGGTTATCACTTTGCAGAACGCTTTTCAGTCCACAAGCATGTTCCTGAGCTTCCAGTCACTTGTCATTTTAATTTTCTGCCCCACAGTGACTGCAAACTCTCTGTTCTCAGGCTCCTACACAGTTCCAATTCAGCTCAGCATAAGTGAGAAACAGTACCTCATCTTCTGATTAGGCCTTTTATAGTGATCTGGAGTCAACAATGAATTCAAAAATTTCAGATCATAACTCCTGCCCCTATTTTTCAAATAAGAGCTGCTGCTATTTTTTTATTCCCACTTATACTTTCCCTACACTTAAATGTTGTTTCTTTACTCTTCCAAATACCAACAGCATTTGCCTCTACTCTCATCTTTTTGTCTTTTTAAAAAAATATATATTTTATTAAAGTTTTTCGATCAAAAAGAATTTTCCATTTTTACAACTTTGTAACAAAATGTACATTGACCGTTACTTAAACAATATATTAAACTAATAACAAGTGCAGAAAAACAAGAAATGAGAAATAATAATACTGAAAAAATAAATATAAACAACTAGGATGGAAAGAAAAAAAAAACCCCAAACACCGAATACACCCTCCCCCCCTCTCCCCTGGGTTGCTGCTGCTGTCTTTCCTGTTTTCCCTTATCGCTCTGCGAGATAGTCAAGGAACGGTTGCCACCGCCTGGTGAACCCTTGAGCCGAACCTCTTAGTGCGTATTTTGTTCGCTCCAATTTTATAAACCCTGCCATGTCGTTTATCCTGGCCTCCATGCCCGGGGGTTTGGCTTCTTTCCACATAAGTAGAATCCTTCGCCGGGCTACTAGGGACGCAAAGGCCAAAACATCGGCCTCTCTCGCCTCCTGCACTCCCGGCTCTTCTGCAACCCCAAATATAGCCAACCCCCAGCTCGGTTTGACCCGGACCCCCACCACCTTTGAGATCACTCTTGCCACACCCACCCAGAACCCATGCAATACCAGACATGACCAAAACATGTGAGTGTGGTTCGCCGGGCTTCCCGCGCACCTCCCGCACCTATCCTCCACTCCAAAAAATCAACTCAGCCTTGCTCCCGTCATATGCGCCCTGTGTAGAACCTTGAATTGGATCAGGCTAAGCCTGGCACACGAGGGCGAGGAATTTACCCTACTAAGGGCATCTGCCCACAGCCCCTCCTCAATCTCTTCCCCCAGCTCCTCCTCCCATTTACCCTTCAGCTCCTCTACCATCGTCTCCCCCTCGTCTCTCATTTCCCTGTATATATCGGACACTTTACCTTCACCGACCCATGCCCCCAAAATCACTCTGTCCTGGATCCCTTGCGCCGGGAGCTGCGGAAATTCCCTCACCTGTTGCCTCGCAAATGCCCTCACTTGCATATATCGGAAGGCATTCCCAGGTGGCAACCCGTATTTTTCTACCAATGCTACCAAACTCGCGAAAGTCCCGTCCAAGAACAAGTCCTTCAACTTCCCAATTCCTGCTCGCAGCCAAGATTGGAATCCCCCATCTATCCTCCCCGGGACGAACCTGTGATTGTTCCTTATCGGGGACCACACCGAGGCACCCGTCACTCCCCTATGTCGTCTCCACTGCCCCCAAATCTTCAAAGTCGCCCCCACTACTGGGTTTGTGGTGTATTTTTTCGGGGGGAACGGTAACTGCGCCGTCGCCAGTGCTTTTAAACTTGTTCCCTTACAGGACGCCAGCTCCAGCCTTTTCCACGCCACCCCTTCTTCTTCCCTCATCCACTTACATATCATGGACACGTTGGCGGCCCAATAATAGTCACTCAGACTCGGCAGTGCCAGTCCCCCTCTGTCCCTACTGCGCTGCAGGAACCCCCTCTTTACCCTCGGGGTCTTTCCAGCCCACACAAAGCTCATAATACTCCTGTCCATTTTCTTGAAAAAGGCCTTTGTAATCAGTATGGGGAGGCACTGAAACACGAAAAGAAACCTCGGGAGGAGCACCATTTTAACCGCCTGTACTCTGCCCGCCAATGACAGGGGCACCATGTCCCACCTCTTAAAGTCCTCCTCCATCTGCTCTACCAGTCGCGTCAAGTTAAGTTTATGCAAGGTTCCCCAGTTCCTGGCCACCTGGATCCCTAGATATCGAAAATCCCTTGCTACTCTCCTCAGCGGCAGATCGTCTATCCCCCTACCCTGTTCCCCGGGGTGCATCACAAAAAGTTCACTCTTTCCCATATTCAATTTATATCCCGAGAACTCTCCAAACTCCCTGAGTGTCTGCATTATCTCTGGCATCCCCTCCACTGGGTCCGCCACATATAGCAGCAACTCATCCGCATATAATGACACCCGATGTTCCTCTCCTCCTCTGAGCACCGCCCTCCACTTCTTAGAGCCCCTCAGGGCTATGGCCAATGGCTCGATTGCCAACACGAACAGTAACGGGGACAGGGGGCACCCCTGTCTTGTGCCCCTATGTAATCAGAAATAGTCGGATTGTTGCCTGTTTGTAACCACGCTTGCCACCGGGGCCCCGTACAGGAGCTGAACCCATCTGATGAACCCCTCTCCAAATCCAAATCTCTTCAGTACCTCCCACAGGTAGTCCCACTCCACTCTATCAAATGCCTCCTCTGCATCCATCGCCACCACTATCTCCGCCTCCCCCTCCGGTGGGGGCATCATCATCACCCCCAGCAACCTTCGTCTATTGGCATTCAATTGCCTCCCTTTAGCAAACCCTGTCTGGTTGTCATGTACCACCCCTGGGACACAGTCCTCTATCCTTGTCGCCATCACTTTGGCTAGTAACTTGGCATCTACATTTAGGAGGGCGATGGGCCTGTATGGCCCGCACTGCAGCGTGTCTTTGTCTCGTTTCAGGATCAACGATATTGTCGCCTCCGACATTGTCGGGGGTAGTGTCCCCCTTTCCTTAGCCTCATTGAAGGTTCTCGTCAGGAGTGGGGCCAGTAGGTCCACATTTGTCCTGCAAAATTCCACCGGGAACCCATCTGGTCCCAGGGCCTTTCCTGCCTGATCCTTTTGTCTTTTAATCTCTCGTCTTCTACCCCATCAGATTTTCTCTGTTCTTGCCTCTCCCATTCCCTTCCTCTGTGCTTGCTTAAAACTGATTGGATCTTAATCTTTTTGTACTCTGATGAAAGGTCATTGATCTGAGACATTAACTGTGTCTCCCTCCACAGCTCCTGCCTGACCTGTGGAGAATTACCGGCATTTTCTGTTTTATTAGTGAACCCTTGCCAATCTTGTGTTTAGTTAGATCAGCAGTTGCTGTGCCACAATCGGCCTCCGCACAACCAGACTGGGGCAAACAAAGAAAGACATTAACAAGATTGTTAATTAGAAGTATCCTTGGGTAATGTGGATGTAAACTGAGATGTTGTGCTTCATTTATAGTTAACGTAAACAAACACAAGGGCTGGTTATGATGTTATCCATGGTTAAATAACAGGCTAACATTTGGGCAAGGTTCCATCACCAATTGGGCGGTGGCGGGGGGTGGGGGGGAAAGAGGAGAGGGAGCACTTACCATCCATCTGAACAAGTAGCTCTGCCTTCACTCGTCTGCTGGCCTCATGCTCCTCAGCAGTTCCCCTACGACTGCAAATGGAGTCAATTTCGTCGATGAAAATGGTTGTTGGGGCATAAAATCTGGCCTCGAAAACAAGAAACAGGAATGCATCGTCAGGTAACACCTCAACATCACTTCCAGTAATCTCACTTGTTTCACTTCATTCAGCAATGGAAAACCTTAAGTCATTTTTAAAGAGCGATGAACAAAGGTTTGAGTCTGGAAAGCCCAGTAGGTAATTTGAGAGATGACAGATGATAACCCTAAAAACACCATCTATGCCATTTCAACATCTGTTGTGTTGTTGCATTTAGGGCAATGCATCCTGCTAAATTTTGGGCTTGTTTGGGTATTGTAAGACACTAGCTAATGTATCTGGGGCTTGTCTGCCCTCGATACTGATGAAGCTGTTGAGTGGTTGGAGAGTGGTCGACATCATATCTTAGCTCATCTTCTGAGAGGGAAGACGGTTCTAGTTATTGAAGTCCTTCTTCAACAGCTGTTGCAAATCTTGAGGGAGAGTCAGGCTCTGCTGAGACCAAAATGTTTATTGGTACCCCATAAAAATCCTACTGTAAGGAGGGACACATATTGCAAGGGCCAGGAGCTGTGGTTTGCTGTCTGTTGCACTTCACTGGGCTCCTGCCTTTGGGAGTAAGAAACTTTTTGTTAGAACATAGTGCAGAAGGAGGCCATGTGGCCCATCGAGTCTGCACTGACCCACTTAAGCCCTCACACTTCCACCCTATCCCCGTAACCCAATAACCCCTCCTAACCTTTTTGGTCACTAAGGGCAATTTATCATGGCCAATCCACCTAACCTGCACGTCTTTGGACTGTGGGAGGAAACTGGCGCACCCGGAGGAAAGCCACGCAGACACGGGGAGAATGTGCAGACTCTGCACAGACAATGACCCAGCGGGGAATTGAACCTGGGACCCTGGCGCTGTGAAGCCACAGTGTTATCCACTTGTGCTAACGTGCTGCCCATTAAATGTCCATTAGACATTGGAGGAAAATGTCCTGCTAACACCACTGATCAACGCGAGTCAGCTGAGAGTTCAGGAACTGTATTTGTCAGTGGGGCAGAAGGACAAATATTTACTCTTCAATAGCAGTTCCGTGTTGACTATGAGGGTGTCGGGTGCCAGGACAGGAACCTGCCCACTATGTCAAGTGATGATTAGGTCCTTTGGTTCACAGTTTGTTTCTGCCCTTGCCTGTTAACCCTGTATTTCTCTTCAGTAGCTACCCTGAAGTTTTGTGCAGGGGTTGGCGAGGAGATTTTGAGATCTAGGGTCTGCTTCTTGAGCTCCTTTCCCATGCTGCTAGCTGAAAATTAACCAGCCATTAATCAATTATATCATGTGTTACATACAAATACCTGAACAAATACCTACCATTTCAAACAGAAGACGGACAAGTTTCTCAGACTCGCCTCTATACTTGGAAGTAAGCGTTGATGAAGAAATATTGAAAAATGTTGTTCCACATTCAGTAGCAACAGCTTTGGCCAGCATTGTTTTTCCAGTTCCTGGGGGGCCAACCATCAGTACTCCCTGTAAACAAGCATATATATTTTCAAACTCTAATCCAATCCATGACGGAGGTGTCTAATTATCTAAAAGAAAGTAATTTCTCCTCTGCCTGTGGTGCAACAGAAACAATAGAACATGTTTGTTGAAAGTCTTTTTTTTTGTTACATGATGCAAAGTTTTTAAAAATAAATTTAGAGTACGCAATTCATTTTTTCCAATTAAGGGGCAATTTAGCGTGGCCAATCCACCTACCCTGCACATCTTTGGAGGCGAAACCCACGGGGAGAATGTGCAACTCCACACGGACAATGACCCAGGGCCGGGATCGAATCTGGGACCTCAATGCCATGAGACAGCAATGCTAACCACTGTGCCACCGTGCTGCCCTACATGATGCGATGTTAAACGGCACAAAGAGCCACAGTGCCGACACATACGAAAAAGAGACTAATTTCAACAACCAGATTCTTAACATCAACTCACAATATTGGAATGGTTGAACAAAAATCATGAGCCGATGTAATCTAGAACAGACACAAGTGGCCAGGTCGCAACTCTGGCCCAGCAACATTTACTATCTCGAGCAACTGTCTCTGCTACAACCACATATCCAGGAAATAACAAAGTGACCATTAACAACATGCAGGAATTCTGAGACAGGAAAAGTGGTCACGTCCAAATTCTGCTCCAATATTTTGAGAGGTTGTTTTAGCACCTCTTGCATATTTGGATAAGGCACAAAAAATCTGGTCATTTTATAAGCAAGCCACTTGAATATCTCCAACCTTTAATTGTGCTCCCTCTTAATTGCATTCTGTTTTAAACAATACAACTTTCTCATTGGCTCTCTGAATCTTTATTGTTCAGTCCCTACTAAGCTTCTAGTATGTTATCCACATATCCTTCTTCTTTGCATTATTCAGTTTAAATCAAAATTTATGGGATCATGTGATCAATATTGTGCTTACGGATCAAACTGCATACAGATGGTCAAACTGACAATTATGCTGCTTTATTTTGGACCTTAGGTGAGGATAAGGCGGCCAGTAGCATCATAGAATCCGAACAGTGCAGAAAGAAGCTATTTGGCCCATTGAGTCTACACCGACCCCAAGAAAGAGTACCCTGCTAAGGTCCACTCCCTCGCTCTATCAACCCCACCTAACCTGTACAGTTTTTGGATACTAAGGGGCAATTTAGCATGGCCAATTCACCAACCTCGCACATCTTTGGACAGTGGGAGGAAACCCACGCAGACACAGGGGAAACTCCACAGACAGTCACCCAAGTCTGGAATTGAACCTGGGCCCCTGGTGCTGTGAGGGAGCAGTGCTAACCAAACAGTGCCAACAGCAAGAGCAGCAACAGCTGGAGCTTAAGTGGCACCCATGCTGATTTGATCGATCACAGCTCCAAAATGGAGGTTAGACTATAAATGTCTGGTTGTAAAAGTAACCTATCAATGTAAATATTGCAAACAAGCTGGCAGTTAACCTCTCCACCCTCAAACATTCACATGCTTCTCCAAGTTAAAATTGACCCCAAAGTAAATCTCGTCTCAAACCTTGCAACTCTTACTCTGCTGAACAAACACAATATTTAAATAATATTTAAAAAAAAAATAATCTTTATTGTTACAAGTAGGCTTACATTAACATTGCAATGAAGTTACTGTGAAAAGCCCCTAGTCGCCACATTCTGGCACCTGTTCGGGTACACAGAGGGAGAATTCAGAATGTCAAAATGACCTAACAGCATGTCTTTTGGGACTTGTGGGAGGAAACCGGAGCACCCGGAGGAAACCCATGCAGACACAGGGAGAACGTGCAGACTACGCCCAAGCTGGGAATTGAACCTGGGACCCTGGTGCTATGAAACAACAGTACTAACCATTGTGCTGCCATGTCGCCCATTTAATACACTTAGAATAAGAAAGATTTTATCTTCATTCACAATTGAGATTAAAAGTAATCTAGAAGGCCACAAAGAGCTCAAAGAAAGCCTTTCAATTATAAAAACAACTCAATAGTCACTAAGTAGGTAAGATAGAACAATTATTAGTTTACTCTATATATAATTCAGGATGGCACAGTGGTTAGCACTGCTGCTTCACAGCGCCAAGGACCCGGGTTCGATTCAAGCCTCGGGTCACTGTCCGTGTGGAGTTTGCACATTCTCCTCGTGTCTGCGTTGGTCTCATCCCCACAACCCAAAAATGTGCAGGGTAGGTGGATTGGCCACGCTAAATTGCCCCTTAATTGAAATTTTTTAAAAAACTATATAGATTTCTAATTTTAACTGCTGGACCATTTCATTTTTACTGCAGCCTTTTACAATTGACAGAATTCTGGGAGAAGTAGATGGGAGGGAATGTCAGATTAAATAATGTGAATTAATACAAACTGAAGTACATTCATACATGAAACAGTAGTATGCTTTTAATTTGCAGATGTGGAAAAAAAGTTTGATTTTAATAATCACTGAAAATATTAACTAAATGTAAAATTGTTAAGAATGCCATTTATACTATTATGTCTCAGCAACCAGTACTAGCTTATGTTAAATCTGCATAGTTCATCAGTAATGCCACAAATGGAGTGTACCGTTTTGGCTGGTCAACGTTCATAATCACATTGATGCATTGGGAGCTTACAAAAGGATAATAGGGTTAATAAGAACATAAACATAAGGACATAAGAACTAGGAGCAGGAGTAGGCCATCTGGCCCCTCGAGCCTGCTCCACCATTCAATGAGATCATGGCTGATCTTTTGTGGACTCAATTCCACTTTCCGGCCCGAACACCATAATCCTTAATCCCTTTATTCTTCAAAAAACTATCTATCTTTATCTTAAAAACATTCAATGAAGGAGCCTCTACTGCCTCACTGGGCAAGGAATTCCATAGATTCACAACCCTTTGGGTGAAGAAGTTCCTCCTAAACTCAGTCCTAAATCTACTTCCCCTTATTTTGAGGCTATGCCCCCTAGTTCTGCTTTCACCCGCCAGTGGAAACAACCTGCCCGCATCTATCTTATCTATTCCCTTCATAATCTTATATGTTTCTATAAGATCCCCCCTCATCCTTCTAAATTTCAACGAGTACAGTCCCCGTCTACTCAACCTCTCCTCGTAATCCAACCCCTTCAGCTCTGGGATTAACCTAGTGAATCTCCTCTGCACACCCTCCAGTGCCAGTACGTCCTTTCTCAAGTAAGGACTGTAAGGACAAGTAAGTCCAGGACTGAGAATTTTAAGCTTAAAGAGTAAAAGTTAAGAGGAGTAAGAGGAGTGTGTTTGGATCGTAATGTCTCCATAACCCCACAAGGCAGGCAACAGAAAACATGAAGGGAAAGGAGAGGGGGGGGGGGAGAAAAGAGGAGAATAGGAGCTAGGGGACAGAACACCCTGAATGAAAGAAGGGGATGCAAGGAGGGGCTGGGGGGAGAGAAGGGAAGGGGGGATGGAAACACCAAGACTAAGAACCACGTGCTGGATATATTAAATGTAAAGTGTTACTGTGTATAAATTGAAAATACCAACAAAAATATTTCTTTAAAAAGATCGACCATGTTGAATATTATCTTACTTTCCACGGTCGTCTGATTCCTTTAAAGAAATCTGGCATCCACATGGGCAGAACTACTGCTTCTTCCAGTAATTTCTTTGCTGTTGCCAGGTCTGCTATATCATCCCTAAACACAAAATAGGTTGAATTACTTGTTGACAAAGTATTTCACAATTGTGTCATTCTGGTTACCTTTAGGATGAGAAATCAAAATTGCTCTTTGATCACATTGCACAAAAAAAGTGTTCAATTAATCAGATGTACCTTTAATCTTTGACTTAGTTATAAAAAAGTTAGTTCATTATTTCAAATCAGAATTGGTATATGTAGTTTCAGTAGTTATATCAGATTTCAAAAGAATCAGACACTAATGATTTGACTTACCATCGAACATTTGGATTTTGTGATATTATGTCTCGCTCCAAAGCTTCTACTAAATCTCGATCATTTCCGGACCCATCAAATTTTTTTGGCTCATTTTCAGAGGCATCAATCGGTTTCACCTAGAGTAATTTAGATTAACATATTGGATTATTTCATCTACTTCATAATCTCAGAGATTGTCTTACTTTTATGCCATCCCACTGAAAAATGTATTTGGTAAAGATCCAGATCTTAATTTTAATTATTGGGAATATACTTTGATCCAAGTTTTCATAAAACAAAGAAAGCAACTCCTATTAGAAATGTTCATTGGGGGGGGGGGCTGAGGACCTGGGTCAATCCCGGCCCCGGGTCACTGTCCATGTGGAGTTTGCACATTCTCCCCATGTCTGCGTGGTTTCCACCCTCACAACCCAAAAGATGTACAGGGTAGGTGGATTGGCCACGCTAGATTGCCCCTTAATTGGAAAAAAATAACTGGGTACTGTAAATTTATTTTGAAAAAATGTATATGGGGTACGGCTGAATTCAGGGGATGGAATGAGCTTTCCCTTTAAGTTATTATCTGTAGACCGCAATAACAAATATTTAGCAGAAAAATGCGTATAACACATTGCAGTTTGAGAATTTTCAAAGGAAGTGCAAGAAGACTTGTGAAGCACAAACTAAACGGTGAATGCCTGCAATAACTAAACATAAAAGTGTCAGCTTAACTCACTTGTTGCCCTCTGGCCTTAGTCAGAGCACTGTAGATTCAAGCCCTACGATGAATTTCTCTCCCCCCACCCCCCCCCAAATTGGTCGCTATTTTCACTCACGCAAGTGACAGCACTTCAAATGAATTTCAAATCAGATTTTTATTTCACTTTACAAACCTCACCAAATGCTGCATGCGTTATGTAAATGGAAAATATGCATCAGGGTCTGTACAGCTAGTGAGAAATATTGGATATATAGTAATATAACATTGCTCATATTTGTAGGTCATGTACCTGGTCCCATTTGATTTTCCATAAACCAGTTCCCCTGTAAGTCTATTAGACAAATCCTCTACTAAAAGCAGTGGGAAATTAGAGACTGTTAAGGCAATCAGGTTGTAGCTTATTATTCTAGCAGCAGAAATCTTCACTCAACCTTTAGAAATACCTGAAGGACTGAAGGCTTTCATGGTCACATCAATTTATTCTTTAATATTTCACCCTAAATAATTACTTATTTTCATTGAATAAAACCTACCTTGTCTTCCTTTCCTTTGTTTTGATTTTCTTTCTTTTCCTTTCCTTTGTTTGCTCTGGCTTTGTCACTGTTTCCTATTCGGGGTACAGGACGGCTAGAACCTCTCAATGGAACTCCGAGGCGATCTTTTTGAGGAGCTCGGAGATCATTGCAAGGAGTTGACTGTCGTTTTCTTGGATGTGGTGATGGTCTACATTCAGGGAAATACACATCAGGCTACTTAGGGGAAGTTAGATCATGATCTCTACACATGCTCAGCTGCACTTTATTGCCTATAATTATACAAAAATACTAAAGAGATAAATGGTTTAGATCTAATTGCAATTACAGAGACATGGGTACAAGGTGACCACGGTTGGGGAAAAAAGTCAGAATGGGGAAATATTCTGATCATGAAGGAAGACAGGATGACACATGGAGAAAAGAAAGGAGCTTGATTTCAAAAAACAGGAAATAGAATCAGGATAGGTGGAGGTTAGGAATAGCATGTCAGGAAATGCGGAGTATCGGATGCCCTAAGCAGGTTTGATACCTCCTCATCATGCGCCAGGCTTAGCCTGATACAATTTAAGGTAGTCCACCGCACACATGACAGCGGCTAGGATGAGTAATTTCTTTGGGGTCGAGGATAGGTGTGCGAGGTGCGTGGGAAGCTCAGCAAATCAAGTCCACATGTTTTGGGCATGCCCGAAGCTTAGAGGCAATGTCCACGGTACTAAAAAAAATGAGTGGTGCCGAGTCCGGAGGTAGCGATCTTTGGAGTGTCGGAAGATCCGGGAGTTCAGGGGGCGAAAGAGGCCGACGTCTTGGCCTTTGCCTCCCTGGTAGCCCAGAGACGGATCTTGTTAATGTGAAGGACTCGAAGCCCCCGAGTATAGAAACCTGGGTTAGTGACATGGCTGGGTTTCTCAGTCTCGAGAAAATAAAGTTCGCCTTAAGAGGGTCAATGTTAGGGTTCACCCGGAGGTATGGTTGAGGTGTGTGAAGATTGGGCTGGGGGGGGGGGGGGGGGGGGGGGGTGGGGAAGAGGGGGAATGTTTAGTCTACCATGTTGATGTCATTGTTTATATTACTGTTATAAAAATTTTCAAATACCTCAATAAAATATTCTTTAAAAAAAAAAGGAAATCCGGAGTAGTTGATAGCCTCCCAAAAAATAGGTATACAGTTGGACAGAATATTAAACAAGCATGTATTGGAGTTTGGAGCAAATGCAATGTAATAATATTTGAGGGATTTCAGTTCTTCATATAGACTGGACCGATCAAATTGGCAAATGTGGTTTGGAAGAGTGCTGTTGTGAGTTTTGGAGGCTTAAAAGGGTCAAATGATCTACTCATGCTCCTAAATATCATGTGGAACCAACTAGGGATAAAGCTATTTCATAGGATCATAGAAGCCCTAAAGTGCAGAAGGCGTCCATTCGACCCATCAAGTCTGTACTGACCTTTCGAAAGTGCTCTCTACCCATGCCCATCACCCGTCCATCCCACCATATCCCTGTAACCCCAAAACCTAACCTGCACATTCTTGGACACTAAAGGGCAATTTTGCACGGCCAATCCACTTAGCCCGGACATATGTGGACATTTTTAGATCTAGTATTGTGCAATGGGGAAGGATTAATTAGTGATGTCATAGTAAAAGATTCACTGGGAAATATAGATCACAAAAAAATTGAATTCTGCAGTAAGTTTGAAAACGAGACACTCCAATCACAAACAAGAACCTTAAACGGAGCCAATTATATAGGTACGAGGGGAAACTGGTTAATGTTGATTGGGTAGATAGACTAAAAGGCTGGCAGTAAATAAACAGCGGGGAAAATTTAAAGAATGTTCAAATTAAAATATTTCAAAACACACAAAACAAAACTTCTAATTTGAGGCTGCCATTCTTGAACATTCAGTGCAAGTACCTTCATTCCCCTCAAAACATGTAGCAACACAACCATACGAAAACGCCTTGCATTCTTCAAAGAACAAATGACCAATTTTAAAGTGGTTCTTATGATGTGGATAGCTAATGCCCTCTCTTTGATAGAGGGTGTCAAAAGTTCTCTTTAAGGTCTCCCTGTAGGATAAACTGCTCAACTCTTCAAGTAGAGGCATGTAAATTCTGCAAATGGAGATTCCACACTATACCTTTGACAAAAACAACCAGTGATAAATGCATGCTGGTGTGATTTGTTGTGGAGTTTTTATTTGCTGGAAATTTTCTTTGCAACTTTTAGAATCATAGAATTTACAGTGCTGAAGGAGGCCATTCAGCCCATCGAGTCTGCACTGGCCCTTGGAAAGAGCACCCTACTTAAGTCTCACGCCTCCACCCTATCCCAGTTATCCCGGTAACCTCACCTGACCATTTTGGACACTAAGGGGATTTAGAATGGCCAATCCACCTAACCTGCACATCTTTGGACTGTGGGAGGAAACCAGAGAACCTGGAGGAAATCAACGCACACACGGGGAGAATGTGTAGACTCCACACAGACGGTGACCCAAGCCGGGATTCGAACCTGGGACCCTGGAGCTGTGAAGCAACTGTGCTAACCACTATGCTACCGTGCTGCTCCACGGTAGTGGGGTTTCTGTCTGGTTGTCATATAACATGGATCACCATGGTGCATGGACGAGTTTCGTAACTGAAAGAAGACAGGTGAAGACGACAACTTTCATATTGTATGTTTTGCGCAACTCAAATTTGTAATTGTAAACACAGGAATTATAATTGTCTATTCAACTGAAAATTAAAGCTCTGGAAACAAAGTAGAACACAAGCCCCCAGATCCTAAGGACAGGGGCAAGCATATGTGGGAGAAAGTTCTGAGCTGCATTTTTAACATATAATGGTTAACTTTATAGGCAAGTTTACATTTGCTCTAGAATTGTCATTTTTATTTGAAATGGTATAAATCTTATTTCTCTGCATTCAACAACTTTGTTAGTGCTGTTCATTGTGACTACCAGGATTGAAAAACCAGATATATTTTGGCATTTTTTCGATGTATCTAATCAAACGTAATTGCAATCTCTAACAACACTTTGCTGTCCACAAAATGTAAATTGCAAATATTCTTTAATGCATGGTTGTAGAACACAGTACTGTAAGAGTCCTTCATGTTTATTTTCTTTGTTCCCATTTATTTTATTATTTTAGGACCGTGGATCCATAATCAGAATGTGCCTTTAAGCAGAGTGGACAGTTTGTTCCTAGGTTTTGTATTTTGGGAGGAGAAACCAGACTTGTTGGCGCTGAGTGAATCTTAGGTAACAGTTTTGGAGGAAGTTGGTTCAATTGGTTAACTGGCACTAGCCCAGAGCGTTATAACAGTACACATGATGTTACGTACTTGCGTTCTACAGGCACAGGCAATGACCAGACTTCTAAGTCACGTGCTGGTCCTTCATGTCTTCCTGCCTGCAAGGGAGAACTGCCATGTTTAAAGCCGTCCAATGTTGCCATAATCTCTCTGACATGCTGACATTCTTCAGTTATCTCTTGCCATACCTGTTGAGATACACAGCAAATAGAAGGTATTAATTCAGTTAAGGAGTTTGGATTTATGTTGAACATGTACAAATCATAGACTTCTCCTGTTGTCCTGGTCAACCTCCCATGTTCAACCACAAAAAACTGACTTAACTGGTCATTTATTTCATTTGCTGATGCTGGGGCACTGCTGCTATGTTTAATATCAATTGTACTTTGAAAAGTAATTCATCGGAGGCAAAACATTTCGTTTTGAGAATCGTAATTAAAAAAAACTGGACAAAGTCAATTCTTTCTTTTTATCTTTGAAAAATTATTTTTATTCAAATTTTTGTCAGAAAAACACAATTTTTGCATAACCGTGCGCAACAATTAACAGAACAAAGAGGAAAAAAATGTTAACCGTATGTACAAAGAAAGGAACAATACAGCGTAACGATTACACCTCCCCCCCCCCTCCCGGGATGCTGCTGCTGCTGCTCTCCTAGAAAGTCGAGGAACGGCTGCCACCTCCGAGAGAACCCCGCCATGGACCCTTTCAAGGCAAACTTTATTTTCTTGAGACTGAGAAACCCAGCCATGTCACTAACCCAGGTCTCTGCACTCGGGCGCTTCGAGTCCCTCCACATTAAAAGGATCCGTCTCCGGGCTACCAGGATGGCAAAGGCCAATACGTCGGCCTCTTTCGCTTCCTGAACTCCCGGATCGTCTGACACACCAAAGATCGCTATCTCTGGACTCGGCACCACCCGCGTGCCTAAGATCTTGGACATTGCATTAGCAAATCCCTGCCAGAATCCCTTAAGAGCCAGGCATGCCCAGAACATATGGACATGATCTGCAGGGTTTCCCGCACACCTCGCACATTTATCCTCAACCCCAAAGAGCTGGCTCATCCTGGTTGCATCATGTATGGCCGGTGGACCATCTTAAACTGGATTAAGCTAACCCTGGCATACGAGGAGGAATTGACCCTGTTTAGGGCGTCCGCCCACAGGCCCACATCCAGCTCCCCACCTAGCTCCTCCTCCCATTTGCCCGTAAGTTCCTCCACTGGGGCTTCCTCCGCCTCCTGAATTTCCCAGTAAATGTCCGAAACCGAAATGTCCCCTCTCCTACCCAGGAGCCGGAGGCCACCCTATCCTGTATCCTGCGTGGGCGTAGCAGCGGAAATGATACCACCTGCTTTTTCAGAAAGGCACGTACCTGAAGGTATCTGAAAGCGTTTCCAGGGGGCAAACTGGATTTCTCCTCCAGCGCTTTCAGGCTGGGGAAGGTCCCGTCTATGAACAGGTCCCCCATCCTTTTGAAAATGAAAATGAAAATCGCTTACTGTCACAAGTAGGCATCAAATGAAGTTACTGTGAAAAGCCCCTAGTCGCCACATTCCGGCGCCTGTTCGGGGAGGCTGGTACGGAATTGAACCGTGCTGCTGGCCTGCCTTGGTCTGCTTTCAAAGCCAGCGATTTAGCCCTGTGCTAAACCTGCCCCTACTTTTAATGCCTGCCCTATACCAGCTTTGAAGCCCTCCGTCTATCCTGCCCAGGACAAATCTGTGATTGTTGCGTATCGGGGTCCAGACTGAGGCTCCCTCCACCCCCCCTGTGCCTTCTCCACTGTTTGGCAGCGCCCGCCAGCCCCCCCCCCCCCCGACTGCGCTCCAGGTACAGTCTCTTTCCTCGCAGGGTCTTATTTACCCATACGAATCCCGAGATGATCTTGTTCACCCACTTAAAGAAGGACTTGGGGATGAAGATGGGAAGGCACTGGAAGACGAACAGAAATCTGGGGAGGACCGGCATCTTAACGGTCTGCACCCTCCCCTCTAGAGATAGCGGGAGCATGTCCCACATTTTGAAGTCCCCCTCCATCTGCTCTACCAGCCGAGATAGATTAAGCTTGTGGAGGGCATCCCACTTTCAAGCCACCTGTATCCCATGGTACCGAAAGCTCTTCTCGACCAATTTCAGCAGAAGCTCTCCCAGTCCCCTTTCCTGCCCCCCTAGCTTGGATCACGAACATGTCGCTTTTCTTCCCGTTTAGTTTGTACCCTAAGAAATTGCCAAAGTCCCTCAGAATCTGCATGACCTCCCCCATCCCCTCTAGTGGGTTTGAAACATACAGGAGCAGATCATCCGCATAAAGCAAGACCCGATGCTCCTCCCCCCCGAACCAACCCCCGCCAGTTCTTTGAAGTCCGCAGCACTATAGCCAGCGGCTCTATCGCAAGGGCGAATAATAACGGGGAGCAGGGGCACCCCTGCTGTGTCCCCCAGTGGAGCCTAAAGTATTCTGACATCACCCTGTTCGTGCGCACACTTGCCACTGGGGCCTGGTAGAGTAGCTGGACCCAACCTATGAACCCCTCACCGAATCCGAACCTTCTTAGCGCTTCCCACAGGTACTCCCATTCCACCCGGTCAAAGGCTTTCTCCGCGTCCATTGCCGTCACCACTTCTGCCTCCGCTCCCTCTGGGGGCATCATGATGATGTTTAGGAGCCTCCGTACGTTGGAGTTCAATTGCCTGCCCTTGACGAAGCCTGTCTGATCCTCCCCTATCACCCCAGGGACACAGTCCTCAATCCTAGCAGCTAAGATCTTGGCCAGCAGTTTGGCATCTAAATTCAGGAGCGATATCGGTCGATAAGATCCACACTTTAGCGGATCTTTCTCTCGTTTGAGGATGAGTGAAATCGAAGCCTGTGACATTGTTGGGGGGAGGGTCCCCCTCTCTTTGGCCTCATTGAAGGTCCTTAGCAGGCGTGGGCACAGGAGTTCCGAAAATTCCTTGTAGAATTCTACAGGGTAGCCATCCGGCCCCGGGGCTTTGCCCGACTGCATGTCCCCTAAACTCTTTACCATCTCCTCCAGCTCTATCGGGGGCCCCAGTCCCTCCACCAGATCTTCTTCCACCTTTGGGAACCTCAGTTGATCCATGAATTGCTTCATCATTCTCTCTTTTGAGAATTCCGCCTGCAGTTTCCGGCGCTCTGTCAGTAGCCCCGTCTCGGGGGTCTCCGCGTAGCACCTGTCTACTCTGAGTATCTCCCCGAAATTCTTTCTTTTTATTAAACTTACAAAAACAGATGTACAGAATTCTAGACTTTGACATCAGTGGAACCACAGCACTAAGCAACAGACATTATTTTCTTCAGCAACATAAACTTCTAAAATCCAAAGAAAAAATTGTAACATTATAAAGACATAAAAAATATACATTTTTCAATAACAAACTTAAAGATCTTTAGTTTTCTTTGACTGTTTTGGTACCTTTATTTGTATTTTGTTCAGAGGCATCCTCTGTCCAAAGCCTGGAGATGGGCGAGGTTGATATCTTTCCTATGGCAGCAGGAATGGAACCAACGTGCCACCATTAAAAACCACTTGCTCATCACAGATCTTACAGCTCAACTTCACATGCTGCGCCAACAATGAACATTCCTCAACCTTTTTCACACTGGCCAAGGACTTTGTCCAGCAAATTGATACAAGTGGGGCCTTACAGGGAACCTGAACTGCAGCTGTAGTGCACCCCAATCAATGATTCAGGTCACTGAAGACTGCCCCCTGACAAAATTCATGGGAGGGCTGAGAGCTCCATTTAGCCACTACTATTGCTTGGCTTGGAGATCACTGCACACGCTGAAAAAAATCATTCCCCCCAGCTGATAATTGGCTAGAGGGAGTTGCCAATTAAACTTATGATTGCAGTTCCCAGGTGGTGAAGACTATAATAATCTTTATTATTGTCACAAGTAGGCGTACATTAACACTGTAATGAAGTTACTGTGAAAATCCCCTAGTCGCCACACTCTGGCGCCTGTTCAGGTACACTGAGGGAGAATTCAGAATGTCCAATTCACCTAAACAGTCTTTCGGGACTTGTGGGAGGAAACTGGAGTATCAGGAGAAAACCCCTGCAGACACGGGGAGAATGTGCAGTGACCCAGCCGGGAATCGAACCTGGGTCCCTGGCGCTGTAAAGCAACATTGCTAACCACTAAGCATGTGTAACACAGAACTTAACAATGGGACTGAAAGCATCTACCATTCTGCAAAGGACGACAGGTTTTCCAAATGATTTGATGATCTGCAGAATTATTTTTCTTCAGGTATAGCTTAATATTTTAGCAACTGTTTAGATGGATAATATAGATGGATGGGGCAGGGAGAAGGGGTGGAGTGGAAGAAAGGGTGGAGGAGAGAGGGTGGAGAGTGCAGGGAAGAAATAACAGGGGTGAAGGAGAGAAAGAGTGCATGTGAGAGAGAATAGTGCAGCTACCCCAAACAAAATAAGTCTTGAAATGTGATCAGGTAAAGCCAAAGGCGTTGATTATTATTATCTGTTCATTTAAGAGTAAAAACATTTATGTTATATGATTGACAGCATTTGCTGATTCCCAGAACTGGGATTTTCTGTTATTATCTCTGCCACCTCCAGCCAATTTACACTCAACAAAGATGGCTGGAAGGATGACCCAGAATCTGCAAATCAAATCTATTCCCCCTGGTAATGAATAGCATCTGTGATATAATTGGTTATATGTTGTTGCTGTCAAATATCACAGCTTCCAACTTAGACATAGCAAATATGAGCACAGAACCGAAAATGCTTTCATATAGTACAGGACACCAGTTGTGCAATAGGCCACAGAAATCTGAAAAGAGTGAGGCTCTTACCTGATTCCATTTCTGCTTGTATGAAGGATCTCTAACAGAAGATAAGTACTTTTGAATCTGTTCAATTACTCCTTGGTAGTACACTATTGCAGAATCATAATTTCCCAATAATGCATATTCTCGGCCCAACTTCACATTCTCACTGATCTCCAGAAGACTCATTTTAACTGCATTCTAGAAGAACAAACACAAAGATTGTTTAAAACTTCAGGAAACACAACCAACTGGGACGCATGGTACATTTAGAATAGTTTACCTGAACATAGCTTCACTAGATTTCAACTACAGCTAGCGGCTCTCTTATTGTGTTACTCAGATATAAAAACGTTATTCAATTTTTGAGCAAATAATCTAAAAGATTGATACACCATATAGCAGTGGGTTCAACATTATTGTTCCTCGAAAGTAAAGTTACACCAAAGTTCTATCCGACTATGCTAAGTGGGTGGCAATGATCCCATGCGAAAAATAAAGAGCATTATTCAGTTCCCTGCCTAACATTCCTCCCTCAATTATTAAACCAAAAAAAGAGATTAATTGGTGATTTACCTCTTTCTATTTGTGGACCTAACCAACAAAAGACTATTGATCCTCGAAACTAAATCACTTATGTGAAACATTGTAAAGTTTTTATGCAGAAAGGCATTATATTCATGCAAGCCTTTCATTCAGTAACTGCGTCCTGAGTTTACCAGTTTCCTGAGTTTAACACTCTTAATTCTGCCCTTCTCTGTCTTTGTTTTATCTTTTGCCTCTCATTGTTATACTTATTCATTGTACACTCTATTTGCATATAAAGCAACTCCGAAGAGCCATGTGCATCTGAAACGTTAACTCTTTCTCTCTCTGCCCAGGTACCTCTTCCTACTAAGATCCATCCCGATCTATATCCCCAATGCAGTTTCTAACTCAGTGGACAAGTTAATCATGACTTTTGTATGGGGGGGAAAGAATGCTAGGATCACAAAGAAGGTCCTTCAGAAAACAAAATCTAGGGGAGGGCTAACCTTCCCAAACTTACAATTCTACCACTAGGCAGCGACAGCGGAAAGAGTGATGGGATGGATAAAGGAGCCAGAAGCCGAGTGGGTGCGCGCAGAGGCCTCCTGCAAGGGACCTCTCTCTGGGCCCTTGCCACGACGGCACTCTCATCCCTGGCGAAGAACACTCCAGCAGCCCAGTGATAGCCACCCTCCAGACGTGGAGCCAACTACGGCAGCAATTCGGACTGACCAAGATGTCCGACAAAGCCCCCATCTGCAATAACCACCGATTCACACCAGCACTCACCAACGTCACCTTCAAAAGGTAGAGACAGGACGGGGGGGGGGGGGGACATTGACAGTCAGGGACCTATACACTGATGGTAGGGTCACAACACTGGACTAACAAAGCAGAGATTCCAACTAGCTAAAGGCAAAGAACTCAGATACCTGCAGCTTAAAAACTTCCTACAGAAGGAGACAAGGACATACCCGCGACCACCACAACAAATTAGAAGAGCTACTGGATGCACACATCCTAGACAGAGGCAACCGTAGTGACATGTACGAACGACTGCTAGAGAGGGCCGACACCAAACTGGACTCGACAAGGAGGAAATGGGAGGAAGACTTGGGGTTCAAAATAGGGTGGGGATTCTTGAGCGAAGCACTGCACATGGTCAACTCTACCTCCACATGCGCAAGGCTCAACCTAACGCGGCTAAAAGTGGTACATAAAGCCCTCTTGACCAGAACCCGAATAAGCAGGTTCTTCCCAGAGGTTTAGGATAAATGTGAACGGTGCCAAGGTGGCCTGATCAACCACGCGTACATGTTCTGGGTACTGGACAGCCTTCTTCGAGGTAATGTCCAAAGTGGTGGGGATGAGGGTGGAGCCATGCCCGAAAATGGCAGTTTTCGAGGTATCAGATCAGCAAGATCTCTTCATGGGGAGGAGGGCGGATGCCCTTGCCTTTGCCTCCCTGATCTCCTGCCATAGAATCCTGCTCGAATTCGCCATCCGTGGGTCGGAAGAGGGCTTCCACAAAACACAGGAGCCATTCAATCGACTGTTCAGAGACCGGTTTGTGGCCAAACGTAAATAATAAGTATAAAGAGGAAAGCGAGGGAGGAACCGCAGGCTGGGGGATGCAGCAGTGAAGAAGGGGTCAGGAAGGGGGGAGGGAGAGAAGCACAGGGAAAGACAAAGTATCAGCAACCACAGCACAGCAAGAGAATGTAAGGACAACAGGAAGGGGAAACGAGCAATGGCCCAGTTAGATGATCGGTAAAAAGGAAAGAATAGAAGAGAGGGGAGGAAAGACCCCTCCCTTCCGGGTATATTTCCTAGAGCTTGTGTATTTTGCTTTATACCTGTATCTATAACTTACACGAAATGTTATTTTAAAACATTTATTAAAAAAAGGGAGGGCATCGGGGGGGGCGGTTAGGCAGAGGGGAGCTGGAGGAAGGGGTAGGAAGGACTGTACACCGAGTCAGACGGCGACACACTGTAGATAGAGAAACCCAAGAAGCCTTTTTTGTACTGTACAATAAATGAAAACCAACGGCAATGTATATAATTTTGAAAATGCCAATAAAAAGATTTTAAAAAAAAACTGTTTCCCTCTCTCCACAGACGCTGCCAGATCTGAGTTTATCCAGCAATTTCTGTTTTCAATCCACATTTGCAGCATTTTGCTATTATATTGCATTCTGTTAAGTCTCTTCTTCCCTCTATCAACTCTCCCATTTTTATGGCTGTAGCTATGGGATTGTCGCGTATTCTTTTCCTGTTGTATTCAAGTTGTCCAAACTATAACGCATCCAATATGGAATGCAGGAGTAATTTCGTCACCCGGAATGTGTAATTAGTTTCACAAAGAATAGTCAAGGTAAATAGCATAGCCTTTAAGGGAAAACTAGATAAGTACATGAGATATAATTAGAAAGATATGCCAATTGGATCAGATGAGGAGGGGGCAGAAAGTTAATTGGTCATAAATGCTGGCATTGACTAGTTGGGCTAAATAGTCTGCTCCTGTCCCTTTGATTCAAGATACATTTCTATGTCATATTTATGATAAAGATCAAGGTACACAGAATAATGACAGGCAAGAAGCAATGAGGTTGGAAGTAGGTATTACGCATGGATGGGGTCAGGCCACATGGAAGCTGGAACATGCACTTGAGAAAGAGAAATGTAGTGATAGGGTTGATGGCAGGAAGAATCTAAGGGATTTAGCAGTGAGTTGTGAAGACTGCAGAAGCCTCGAGACTGCAAACGAAGAGTGCGATAACATGCAAGAAATGTTTTAATTTAACCATAAACATTTCCAATTCCTGTTAGAAATGCACCCATCAAGTTTTGCCTTAAGGCCTATTATGAAGCCAGATGTCAGCTGTCCCTCGGTTTAAGGACGGCGTCTCATAAGGGTCAGGAGTTTCTGCCAGGGTCTTCATGTATCTGAAGAGGCTGATTCTTGACCTGGAGATCTTTGGGCACATGGAGCAGGGTGTCCCATAAGGCAGGGATTTTCAAAGTGGGGGTTGCGACCCACGGGTGGGTCACAGGCGGGTGTCGGGAGGGTCGCGGAGCCATCCATCGCGGCGTTCGGGAATTTGCGCACAACAGCCGGCTTTTAACAATGCCGGCTGCAACCAGCTAAAAAAAATGCGGGTGCACTGCGCATGCGTGCCAGATCAGTGCACATGCACGGAGCCCAGCGAGAAGCACCGCTTCCTACTGATTTCAGAGCACTGACCCAGAAGATTATTTTAAAAATTCAATGCAATCTTTCTGCCTGAAGTGAGGCAGAGAGGTCACGCGCCCCGAACCCTGACATCACATGCTTTGGCCGTGATTGCGAATCCTCCATTTTGTCAGCAGCAAACAAGTAAATGAGGACCAAGCAGGCTCGCCTCTCGCATTAAAGATAAGAAAAATGCTGGGTCGCGAAGGTCGGCCGGCGTGGGTCGCGAAGGTCGGCCGGCGTGGGTCGCGAAGGTCGGCCGGCGTGGGTCGCGAAGGTCGGCCGGCGTGGGTCGCGAAGGTCGGCCGGCGTGGGTCGCGAAGGTCGGCCGGCGTGGGTCGCGAAGGTCGGCCGGCGTGGGTCGCGAAGGTTTGCCGGTTGGTAGAAATGGGTCTCCGGAAAAAATGTTTGAAAACCACTGTCATAAGGTACTATGATCTGGAATACAGGATTTTCTTCCTTTTCTTTCCTTCCCTGCAACTACTCTTATCTCATCATTAAGATGTTTGTGATTCAAAGCGCGATGCAACATGGGCAAATTGACATCATTTTGAATGACTGGTAGCCGGCTCCTCCCAGTCATTTATGTCAATTCTGCTGCACTTCACTGTCCTTGTCCTGCCTGGAATGTTAGCCAATTGAGGGCTGAGAAAACAGGGCCTGGCAGGGCAGATGCTTTTCAGCCATCTGACACTATTTCCAGTCCAAAGTTCACTTTGCAATTTTGTACTGGGCACCTCTGTCCCAACCAGATATCCAGTGACCTTTCAAAGATCTGTTACCCACACGCAGATTCTTGACTAGGGATTTGCAGGTTCACAGCCCTGTCCCTATTCGCCAATTCTCCTTCGTCACAAGACTTAGTGGATGGGCCCTGGGAGAAGTCTGCATGCATGACTTTGTGTATTGTGGGGATCTTGGGCATCATTATTGTCCACCTGATCACGACAGGTTGGTGGTCAGATTTCAGCCATGTGTCAAACCACGATGACTGGGACTGCCATACCACTACAGCCTTCTTTCACCTTTGCAGCTGCTGAGCTGCAGAGTTTCTGTTGCCTATTTTGCTGCCAAGGACCTTTTGGACAGCACTTTATCTGGCACCTTCCCCCTGACCATGCCACCATGGATAGCCCCATCAGGAGCATAAACTCCCAATAGCATCGATCAAGAAAGTTGGAATGCACAAGTCTCTCCATTATGTCATGGTGGCAATCATCGAAGGACCCGAGTCCATAATAAGTCAGCAAACAAAGTACTGCTGCAAATAGCCATTAAAACAAACTTCAGCTATCAATGCTAACAAGTATTGTGAACTGTGAGGAGAGTGATAAATTGCTGGTGAAATAGGCAGGTGCATTAAAGATAAAAAATAAACGCAGAAAAGTATGAAGTTATATGTTTTGGTAGGAAGAGCAAACTAAGGCAATATAAAATAAAATATATATTTCTAAAGGAGTGTAGGAGCTGATAGACAAAGCCTGGAGATGGGCTGAATGGTTGAAGGAGGCCATTCGATGAAGAGGAGAACAAGAACAAGAGTAGGGCATTCAGAACCTTGAGCCTCTTCCGCAATTCAGTTAGATCTGTTGAACTCCATTTTGTGTCATTTCTGTACAGAAGGCCATTCTGCCCATCATGTCCTTGCCAGCTCTCTGCAAGAGCAGCTTAGTAGTCCCACTCCCCTGCTGTTTCCCCATTGAGTCAATTTTGGATGCATTTAATCTATATACTTTTTTTCAGTTGACACAGTTTCTTGAGAGAGAATTTCATATTTCCATAACTTAATTTCCACAAGTGAAGAAGTGCTTCCTGATCTCACACAAAATAGCCTACTTCTAATGTTAAGAAATAGTGTCCTTTTGCTCTGGGCTCCCTTACCCGAAAAATAATTTCCCTGTATTGATCCTTTTGAATCATTTTATCAATTTAAACCCAAATTAAATCACCCCACAACTCAAGGAAATTAAGTCAAGTTTATGCAACTTACCACCTAGGCCGCTGTCTTGATAATAATAATCTTTATTAGTGTCACAAGGAGGCTTACGTTAACACTGCAATGAAGTTACTGTGAAAATCTCCTAGTCGCCACACTGCCGGCGCCTGTTAGGGTACACTGAGGAAGATTTACTCGCTCTTCAGCGTCAATGACCACCTTTGACCAATCTTTAAGTGAACCCTCTTAATACTGGGCTGCAGTGGTCCAGATGGGCAATGGGAGATAAATAATAAATGCCAGTGACGCCCACACATTCATATACACAAACGAATATTAAAAAACCTCGATGTTTTCTATTTATGCCTCAATACATTTCAGAAACCCCTTAAAAGCATTATAAATACCAAGGTGTTATTGAAATAAAGCAGATATCCTCATAATAATGCATTGTGCATTACATGTAATACTTTTGTAGTGCCAGACAGCACATTCTCCATCTCACCTTGAGCAGCACTGGGTACATATCAAAAACAGTAAATCAGCATAACAGTCATCATGTCTTAGTTTGCTCTTCCTACTTTTCTGCATTTATTTTTATACAGGAAATCGATTAGCAAAATAATGAAGAATGGGCTTGAATTTATATAGTGCCCTACATGTCCTCAGTGTTCTTTACCAAACTACTTTTAATTGTTATGTAAAAACACTGCAATTAATTTGCACACTCCAAAGCCCCACAAATGGCAAGATGAAAATGGACAGTTAATCGTTTTTTAAAAATAAAATGTAGGTAAAGAAATAAATGTGGTCCAAAACCCCCCTTTTATTCAAATAGCGCTTTGGGACCGTTAACATTCACATGCATACAAGTATTGAGCCTTGATTGCATCTAAAAGATCTCATCAACAATAAATTACAGTAGTGCACTGAAATATTAGATATGGGTCAGAATCTTTTTACCCAAAACGCCTTTTATAAAAAAACCCTAACATAAAAACTATCAGGAGCCGCAAGACAAAAATTCAGAATTTCAAAACCAAACACTTGCCGAACTGACAACTCTCTCTGGTAAAATGCATAATTTGCATATATAATAAATAAGGCACATGTATTAAGTTTATGGATCAACGGGAAAAAAATAAAAATAAGACCTAACTTTGAACAATCAAGTTTTTAAAACATTTTAAACATTAAATTTTGTCAGTAATCATCTTTAAAACACACTTTAACTTAAAACGCATAAAATTAAGACAATTATTTGGGGTATTTGATTCTCTTGATAAAAAAATTGCTTCTAATAACATATTTAGATGTGTTTAGCATCTCAGCTATATTAGAAGCAATAACGGGTTGCATCCATAAAATCTGATCCTTGGACCAAAGGCATTACCTACAACTATGGTGTAGCTATACCAATTCAAGAGGTATATCCATCGCTTGGTAATATTTTTAATTAAAATTATCATTTGAAACCTTAAAGTGCAACATAGTTTTTTTATTCCTATTCCCACAGTAAAACACAGCTGGCAGCACAGTGGCGCAGTGGTTAGCACTGTTGCCTCAGGCTGAGGACCCGGTTTCGATCCCGGCCCCGCATCACTGTCCGTGTGGAATTTGCACATTCTTCCCGTGTCTGAGTGGGTCTCACCCCCACAATCAAAAGATGTTCAGGGTAGGTGAATTGGCCATGCTAAATTGTCCCTTAATTGGAAAAAAATAATCGGGTATTCAAAATTTATTTAAAAAAGGAAAATGCACCTCTCGCATTTCCTGACAATTTTTTCTTTAGACATTTTTCATGTTACTGCAATCCAACTGGAAAAAGTTAGAGCTGTAACTGAGATATTAAAGAGCTATAGGTAACTCTAGAGCCACAGATTGCAGATCCCTGGCCAAGACTACATGCTCAAGTCCCCTGAATGTGACTACGATCCTTGATCTTCTGACTGGTGTATGCTATCAGAAAGCTAAGCTGACACCGAAAAACAGTATGCCAGTGCTCCACACTTCCTGGATCATATTATTTACACAGTGATTCTCAATCTGGGACCTGCAAAATAATGCAGAAATGCTTTCCAGGTAGGGCGAGCATTACAGGTGGGTAACTGCCCAAGACAGGGCATGAGCCAAGAGTAAGTGAATGAGTGATGGATGGAGGCAGACAGGGCATGAGCCAAGACAGCCAGCATCCAAAACATGCCGCGCACAGAATGGACTGGCTGGCTGTTTCACCTAAGAGGGGTGTGTGTTTGGAGGAACACTGAAAACAGCACAAAGATCAGTGCGTAGACTGCAGTTTCTAAGGTTGGTAGTAGGTGCTAGGTGAATTCCGCTTTCTTTGAGAGAGGAATTTAAAGAAAAATCCCTCTAAATACTACATACTCAAACCCAAACAAAGAGCACTAAAATACAAGTTCACAACCCCAAAAGATGTGCGCAGTGCAGGTGAATTGGCCACACAAAATTGCCCCTTAATTGGAAAGGAAATTGGGTACTCTAAATTTAAAAAACTAAAACTAAAAGACAAGTTCACCCTGGGCACCATTTTCCCTAAACTCAAACCTATCTAGAAGTGCAGAGTGATGAGCTCTGCAGTGAGAAGCAAGCACTCTCATCTCACTGATGTTTCAAAGCAAACAGTTTTCTTAAAAACATTACTAAACACTTCTCACATGATATACTTTCATAATGAGGTATAGTATTATAATTTACTCAAGGGGGGGTCATGATTACAAATCCATTGGGTAATAGATCCTTCAAAGGCCTCCATAGACTTATGCCATACTTCATTATATCACCATGAACAGGCTCAAAAGAGGCTAAATGACCTATTACTGTTCTTATATGCAAATTATGCAGGTCTATGCAAATTTCATTGTTGATTTACTCATATGTAAATTTCTTCTATCACATCATTTTCAACTACCAAACATCAGAGCTTTAATTTAAGTTATATTATGTAGTTTCTAATTTTATAAAGAAACCTCTCCCTCCATTGTAAGTTGTACTCGTTCATATTTACCTTTGCTATGGGCCAGGTTTTAGAGAACCCCAAAGTGTATCATGGAGTTCGCCTGACCCACAACTTTTAATAGATTGTGGTATGGGGAGCACACGGCCCACTCTACAGGTGTGACACAGCAGAAATCGCAAAGTATTTTTAAAGCAAAACAATGTTTATTCTATGAACTCAAGTTAACCTTTTTAACACATACAGTGGACATCTTAGCAAACATCAATTCAAATACAGCCCCCAAAGAATACAACGCTAAGTAATGCGTACGCTGTCCCTTTAACATCCAGAAGACTTACAAAAAACATAACCTTTAACTGAAGCACGTTAGGTTAAAGTCACTACTCAGAACATTTATAATTCTGAATTCACCAAATGATCAAGAGACAGTCTTTTCATGGCAGAGAGATCAACAGTACACCTGCCCTGTCTGGCTTCAGCTCCAACACTGAAAACAAAACCAAAACACACCCTGCAGCCTGCTCAAAAACAAAGTAAAAAGCTGACAGACAGCCCAGCTCCACCCACACTCTGATGTCACTGATAAACACCCATTTCTTAAAGGTACATTTCTTAAACACCCATTTCTTAAAGGTACTCTCACATGACACCTCCCCCCATGAAAAAAAAATAAACCCATCAACTTCAAGATGGTTTCATTTTTCACCTTTCCACTATCCTTTAACAAATGCACACAGTAAATATACTTTTTCGTTTCAAAAAATAACACACGCAAACAGGTATAATAATAATATAGTTCTTTTTTTTCTTCTTCCTCCAACTGGAACCCTTCGCGATTGACAGTCTCTTTGAACAAGAAGGTCTCTGCACGATCCGTACATTTCTCTACGCCTCGGCATTTCTTTTTAAAGTCAGATACTTTAGTTCAATCTGATCACAGAGTCCCTTGTAATTCTCCAACACAGGAGCATTGGTTATCACAGCTTTCAGGCAGTCAAATGCCTGTTGACACTCCGCTGTCCACTGGAATTTGTTAAACTTCTTCAGCAAGTCCATCAGTGGAGCAATCATGCAAAAAACTTTTGCACAAATGTTCGATCAAATCCACTCATGCCAAGAACTCGCATTATTTCCCTTCGTCTTGAGGGTATCGGAAACTCCTCAATAACTGTTGGTTTCACATCCCGTGTGACCATTCGACCCTGTCTGATTGTATGGACAAGGAAAGTGACTTGGGCTTTTCCAAATTCGCTTTTGGCTAGGTTTATCACCAAACCCGCCTCCTGAAGTTGATCGAATAACTCCATCAGATGTTTTAAACGTTCTTTCCATGAATGGCTGAAAATTACCAGATCGTCGATGTATGCCGCACAATTGGGTAATCTTGAAGCAACTTTGTTAGTTAACCGTTGAAATGTGGCTGGGGCGGTTTTTCATGCCAAATGGCATAACTGAATAGGTATATACCATCTGGAGTCACAAAAGCTGAAATCTCCTTCGCCCTTTCAGATAAAGGTACCTGCCAGTAATCTTTTAAGTAAATCCAGTTTGGAAATAAAAGCTGATTGTCCCACTTTCTCAATGCAATCCTCCAAACGTGGGATAGGATAAGAGCCTGTTCTTGTAACTGCATTAACCGTTCTATAGTCCACACACAACCATTGGGTACTGTCTGGTTTTGGTACCATCACTATGGATGAGCTCCATTGGCTGCAACCCACTTCAATTCTGCCATTTTTAAGCATACTCTTGAGGAATTGAACTAAAGAAAAGGGATGACCAGTTAGGATAGTGTAGAGGTATACCCTAATATAGGAAAGCAGAAGATTAGGATAGTGCATTTTAGACATTCATTCAGGTTGCAGGGAATGGACAAAGGGATTGGGCAAAATATGGGTGAGAGGGGGATGGGTAACTATTAGGACCGGTTCTTTGCACAAAGGATGCTGGGAGAAAGAGGCCCAGGGATGAGGAATGTATAGTGGGCCTATCAGGATCAGTGGTTGTAAAGGTCAGGTTATAAGGCTAGGTCAAGGAATGTGGGAGAAAGACCTGTGAGAATCTTGTACTCGTTACCATTACCTTATTTGGTCGGGAGTATGTGGAACTTGATACTACATGAACGTATATGTGGACGCATGTTTTGTCTCCCTTTGTTCACTCACTCTGGGGAAGTTGGAGACTGTGGTCTCTGAATTTGTCAGGGTGAGTGAGGCTTGCAAGCGGGTTGAAATAAAATAAAGGAATACCTATATATCCGAACTCAGCCTTTGACTGAGACCAGACTGTGGACAGAAAGAACTCAATTTCATCATTTGGTGGCAGCGGGTGGGATTTCAACAGGCGATCACTGGTCATCTGCGAAATCAGAATTAAACTGATCTCGGACGGGGAGAGAGGAAATGGGCCCACAACGTGAGTAGCTGGAAAATGACCATGTTGGTTTTCCTCTGTCTCGTAGCCTGATCACTCGCACATGGTCAGGTAAGGTCATCTCGACGAAATCAAAGGTCAGTCTGGCGGATTAGAAAAACTAATTTCAGTCGATATAGGTACAATTGAGGGCTAAAAAGAAATGAAATTAGACTGAGGGAATACGAGGTAATAATTCAGTTGGAGACTGAGGGAATGCTGCCTAGTAATTCAGTTGCATGTTGAAGATCAGATTTGGTTAAGTTAAAAAAAAAAGTTTTTTGTTCTTGGACTGTAGGGGTGAAAAACGCAATCCAAGGGCTAGTTCGATTATGGGGAATTGTCTAGATAACACGAGTGACCCGGGTTGCCCATTACAGGTATTATGTGAAAGATATCCAGATAAAGGAAAAGGGTTTAGGCAACTTTCAGGAGCATTGAATAAAAAGTTGGGAGATGAATGTCCACTAGGGGTTGGTCAAAAGGATTCAAGGGAATATATGGAAAAAAAACAGGACGATTAAAATTAAGGAGCTGATGAATTATGGAGACTATATTGTCAAGAGGAAAAAGATAAGACCTTGTTGTCAAGTTAATGCCCTTAAAATGGGAATATCAATTAGCGAAGGGGGAAATCAGAAAACGTTGGCACTCCTACAAAAGGAGTGCGCATTCAAAAAACGCGCATAGAAAGAGGCGAGGCACAAAAAGGGGTAAATCTAATCGAAAGAAATGGACTGCGTGGTTCAATGGCTGGCCTTGCATTGACAGAGGTAGACGATGACTTAGAGAATTGGACTGTGCCCGGTAGGGTTCCTACATCACCCCCACCACCACCTCCCCCAGAATACCAGAATTTGTACCCAGCCATTACTCCCCAGACTCAATACACGCCAGCCATTACGGTCTCCTCGGACCTGGTTAAACAGGCCCGGTTAATTATCTCTCCCCCTCTGGCTGGTAGTCTAGCATCCCAGCAGGGGTCAGTACCAGCCCCTTCAATGGGAGGGGCCAGGTATTACTTCCTCGCCACCAGCACCGGTAGGGTTCCTACATCGCCCCCACCACCACCTCCCCCAGAATACCAGAATTTGTACCCAGCCATTACTCCCCAGACTCAATACACGCCAGCCATTACGGTCTCCTCGGACTTGGTTAAACAGGCCCGGTTAATTATCTCTCCCCCTCTGGCTGGTAGTCTAGCATCCCAGCAGGGGTCAGGGCCAGCCCCTTCAATGGGAAGGGCCAGGTATTACTTCCTCTCCACCAGCACCAGTTAGGAAAAAGGCACTGTTGTACAAGCCCAGTTACGTGCAGAACCCGATCTCAGACTATGAAAAAGAAATCTAAGGCCATTCGGAACCCATTGCACCTACGACCTAGATTACTTAAACAGGACAGAACAGAAAACTCTGTCTCTACGGGACGAGGATAGGGACGATCCTGAGAAACTAGGGTCCCCTACATCAGAGTGCGAAGACTCTGATGCCTCTGATGGGGAATCTCCCCAAATTATGCCACCTCCAGCGCCTCCTGGAGAAACTCGGTGACAGGTACCGATTAGGAAAATGCCCAACCCTGACGCAGCCACGGCAGCAGCTAATCCCACGATAAGAGTTTTATCTTCCGTGGAGACCTAGCGAGATGATGGCTATTCTAGCTGCAATTCCAGACATGAAGAAATCCCCTGCTGCGTTTGTGGACTACCTAAGAACCACCATCTCCGTTTATCAAGCAGACTCTAGGGACCTCTGGGCCCTTGTCCAACAGGTTTTAACCCCAGATGAATACCGCAGTCACCTCAACCATTTGAATTATGCCGACCATGATGCACTTCAACAGGCCCATGCCCAAGATGATGATAGACGGGCACAAATCCTGAATGCGCTAAATGTCACGTTTCAAAAGCCCATAAACATCTCTGCCATCTTAAATATCAAACCCAAAAAGACAGAGGAGCCAGAGGAATTTCTGGAACGCTTTAAATGAGATATATCGTGGACAATCAGGCGACTTACCATTTCAAAACGATCAGAACTCCCCCCAATATTGTGCTATGTTGATGCATTGCCTACCCCCTTCCATGGCCACCGCTGTGAAATGTACTAATATGAATTGGACAGAGAATGACCCTTCCCAGATGGCCGGGCAGTTAGATTTTATGGAAAGAGGGTGAAGGCCACGAAGGGGGCCAGGTTACGAAGATTAAGACCGAATATGTCATGAAAAAGGACGATTTAAGACCCCAACCGAATATGGATGCAGTGGCTTACCAGATGGAACCCCAATATTGCGATCTCGGGTGGGTGGATCAGTACGGGAGGAGATATCAAACCCACCCAAATGGACCTTCAGCCCCCCCCCCCCCCCCTACGGCCCGCCGTATGAACCGGCAACCTTACAACCACCCCCCCCACCTGCGAGGCCATGGGTCAACCGCAAGGAGGGGGCAAGGATACAAAAGGGATCATTCATGCTTCAACTGTGGCCAAACAGATCACTGGCATCAGGAATGCCCAGTTAGAAGACAGGCAGTAGAAGGAGGACACCCGCCTGCAAGGAGGGGGTATCCACCAAGGGGAGGGCAGATTAGGTAGACTAACTTCTCCCAGGCAAACCCCTTCCCATCCCAAGATTGACAAGCCAATTTTGTTATACGGACCCTCCAATCGGACAGAGAACTCATTATATCTCTGCAGATAGGGGATCTACATTATCCATTCATGGTCGACACCGGAGCAGCCATGTCTTCGGTGCAATCAGTACTC
Organism: Scyliorhinus torazame; assembly: GCF_047496885.1. Taxonomy (NCBI): domain Eukaryota; kingdom Metazoa; phylum Chordata; class Chondrichthyes; order Carcharhiniformes; family Scyliorhinidae; genus Scyliorhinus; species Scyliorhinus torazame. The sequence continues at coordinate 108,518,624 of NC_092710.1, read as the reverse complement.
CAACTACCAGTATCTGACCACACCCAGCATTTGCCAGAGTTTCAAGGCCAAGTGTGTCAATATCCCCTTTCTGAACCAGTAAAGGTGACTTATGAAAATGAGTCGTCAGACCATCAATTTGTGATTACCACCGGATTTGACTGTAACTTGCTGGCCCGAGATCTACTGTGTATATTCCAGCTGCGGCTGGAATGCGGGGATGAAGGGGTAACGGTTCAATCATGGAAGCCGGCAAGACAATGTTATGTTTCCACTACATCTCAGTGGTGGACGTTAGACATAGAACGTTCATTGCACCACGTTACCCTCGCTTATGACAGATCCGGACGGGACCGGAAACTAGAGGAAAAGTATCAGTTGTTAATCGGGACCGAATGGCCAATCACAATCACGGCAACTGTCATAGGACAGGAAGGCATAGCCGACCTTGTAGCAATACCACCACATTTGTGGCAACAATCAGCCTCCGTGGCTCCACATATTACACGTGAAGTCCACAACCCACACCATGCTAAGGATCTGGAGCTTATGGTAAAAAGGGCAGTGGACCAATCGAATCCGACAGAATATACACCCCAAGTACTGCCAGATGGCACTTCTATACAGTACTCAGAGAATCCCGAGACGGTTAACACCCGACTCCTACATCATCTGGGGCGTGATGTTTTGGCTTACGTTAATCCTCAGGTGTGGGCGGATCATCCGTCACAGGTGGGACTAGTGAAGGTTGTACCCATTGAGGTAGCGATTAAGGACCATGCAGCGCTGCCTTCTATTCGGCAACACCCCCTGAAACTCCAAGCGGTCCAGTCTATAGCCAAATTGATACAAGGACTGCTGCAATAGGGAATCCTGGTCCCGTGCCAATCAAGATGTAACACACCCATACTTGCGGTGCCCAAACCAGGCAAGCCGGACTAGTACCGGCTGGTACAGGACCTACGTTCGATTAATGCCATCGCACAGCCGTTACATGCTCTCATCTCTAATCCCGCCCACATACTGGCTCAGATCCCAGCCCAGGCCCGGGTTGTTGTCATAGTCGACCTCTAACATGCTTTCTTTGACCTTCCACTCGCACCTGAATGCCAGTATTTGTTTGCCTTCACTTATAATGGACAACAGTATACCTGGACCCGACTCACACAGGGATTTGTCAACTCACCTACGCTCTTCTCCAGATGTCTGCAGACCCAACTCCAGGCTCTGAATTTCGAGCATGGCTCTACTCTCGTACAGTATGTAGATGACCTATTGGTAGCAAGCCCCGACGAGCCCAGTAACAGGGAGGACGTGATACAGTTATTAAACCACCCATCTTCGTTGGTCTATATTGTTTCACAATCTAAGGTACAGGTGGCTCAAACGAAAGTTAAGTTCCTGGGAGTCTTACTCACAGCCACAGAAAGAAGCCTTGAAGCCAGTCGGATTGAAACTATTTGCCAATTCCCCACCCCTACCAGAGCCAAAGAGGTCTGTCACTGGCTGGGCATGGTAAATTATTGGAAGCAATGGATACTGAACATTGCTGTCTATACTAAGCTGCTGACGCCTTACACCAGCAAGGAAGGGACTTTTACCAGCGAGGCACTCGAAAGCTTCCGTCTCCTGAAGCAGGCCTTATTACACACCCCAGCCCTAGGCAGGCCATTATACGACCGACCGTTCCAGAATAGTACAATATAACTGGAAGGGTGCTCAACAGCAGTACTAACTCAGCAACATGGGGATAAGCACCGGCCCGTGGCATATTACTCTTCCAAACTGGATCCGGTGGCGCTGGGCCACCCTGTCTGCACCCAGATCCTGACAGCTATATACAATAGTTTGCAGGCTGCTGCCAATATAACTCTCCAACAGGACATTACGGTGTGTAGCTCCCACTCGGTCACCGCACTGCTGGGCAGCTGCAGACTCAGCACCTTACCACAGCTCGTCAAAATAAGTACGAAATATATCTTTTAAATAACCCAAGACAGATTTAAATATTGTACCGCTATCAATGCAGCCTGTTTCCTTAGCAGTCCGCTCGAGCATGAAGATGTGCTTGGCCACAATTGTCTGACACTGATTCAGGAAGATACCACAGATTTGACTGATATCCCATTAGATAAACCTGACATGACTCTGTATGTTGATGGCAGCGCATTGATTAGCCCAACCGGCCAGAGGCTGTCCGGTTACGCAATAGTGGATCAGGATGGCCTGACCATGGAAACGGCAGCTTTCCAACCCCCCTACTCGGCCCAGCAAGCCAAACCTTTTGCCCTTACCCACGCATGTATACTTCGGGCAGATCACCGGGTGAATATTTATACTGACTCACGGTATGCCTTCGGGGTGGTCCACGACTTCGGCCAACTCTGGTAGAATAGGGGATTCCTTACCTCGGCAGGCACAGAGATATCCCACCGAGGTTTAGTTAATGACCTACTGCAGGCCCTCCTCCTGCCTGCGCAGATTTCCGTCATTAAATGCGCTGCCCATACGAACGTTATGACTCCGGCTGACGTTGGTAATGGACGTGCAGATTGTGAGGCGCGGAAGCCGCGCAGACTCAGCAGGTGGTGGTGCCTAAAATGATGAGTCAGAATAAGAGTTCTGAAAGAAGCAGGCCTGCCTCTGACAAGCCAATGCCAGCCATCCAAGACGTCATAAGGTTACAGGAGGATGCTCCGGGGGGTGATAAACAAATGTGGAAACAGTTAGGTTGTACATATGAAATGAAATGAAAATGAAAATCGCTTATTGTCACAAGTAGGCTTCAATGAAGTTACTGTGAAAAGCCCCTAGTCACCACATTCCAGCGCCTGTTCGGGGAGGCTGTTACGGGAATTGAACCGTGCTGCTGGCCTGCCTTGGTCTGTTTTCAAAGCCAGCGATTTAGCCCAGCGATTTAGCCCATATGATCCTATCTCTTGTTTGTGGACCACTCTAGCACATCAGACTTGCATGTCTGATGTGCTAGCATTGTGGGTCATTGAATGTGTACACTTTGCAACTCACTGTGGGGCTCAGGGTACTAGCAATTTGCTACTGGACACTTGGTGGCATCCAAAGATGCAGGGGATGGCCCAAAGTATGAGTAATCGGTGTTTGTTTTTTCAGCAGTATAACACCGGCAAGGGTATCCCTTGTGAGATGGGGAGAACCCCGTTACCCAGTGGTCCTTTTGAAACGCTCCAGATGGATTACATTGAGTTGGAAAGGTGTCAATGTTATAAATATTTTTTGGTCATTGTGGATGTGTTCAGCAAATGGATTGAGGCGTACCCGACTACTGATAATAAGGCTGCTACTGTGGTTAAGGTTCTAATGCGAGAGATCATTCCCCGATACGGAATACCCGCCCAGTTAAGTTCTGACAACGGCCCCCATTTTATTGGACAGATTAATAAGGAGTTCTGCTCCCAGCTGGGCATACGCCAGCAGTTACACTGTGCATACCGGCCACAGGCTGCCGGGGTGGTTGAGAGACACAATCAGACCCTCAAATCCAAGTTAGCTAAACTGCGAGCAAAAACGGGGTTGACATGGCTTAAGTTGCTCCCCGTCGCCCTCTTCCAGCTGCGAATTACACCTGCGGGATCGGCCCAGCTCTCTCCTGCAGAGATCCTTTATGGCAGACCCCTCAGAACCCCCTGGAACCAATATACCCCAAACTGGTCCAGTTTAACCATATGACTGAAGAAATGACAACTTATGTCCTATCCCTCACTAAAGTTCTCAAGGAACTCCATGGTCAGGTTAAAATGGCCCACCTGACACCGGCCCCGTTACCTAGCTCGTCTCCGGTGCTGCCTAGCAGTTATGTCCTGGTAAGAAATTGGGCTCGGAAAGGGTTGGATCCTCGGTGTGAGGGGCCCTTCCAAGTTCTCCTCACTACCCCTACTGCAGCTAAAATAGAGGGGAGGAGCGCTTGGGTCCACCTCCACCACTGTAAAAAGGTCGGTCACTAACTTGCCTCCTTTCCCCAGCGCTGTCTTACAGGTTTGGAATATGTCGGTTTGGATGCCTGGGCTGTCCTCGGCCTCGCCACGATTGGAGCATTTACCAAGGAACGAATGGATAGGAGGAGCGACATCTTTACCTGTCATCGCGGCCAACCCATAAGGATATTTCACCTGTGAAGTGACGTTCTCCGCTGCCCCCGTGTACGAGGGCAAGATATCGGATCATGGAAGGTCATCAGGTTAACGGACAGTGATGGATTAATGAAACAATTACATCAGTTCCGACGATGGGAAGGAAAAGTTGCATGGACATTGCCCTGTTTTTGGACTAAATGTAAATTTGATTTTGGATGTAGCAAGACTGGTGCCATTAAGGTAAAATCGTGCCGAGCGGGAGGGGTAGGTGAAAGTTGCACGAGAGACAGGAAGAATAGCAGTAGGAAGGAAAAGGTGAAGCGGGAGGCACGACGGGAACGCGGATTATCAGAGAGCATACTTACTTCACTGGGGACCCGGAAGGAGGGGAACCTGGGAACCATGGATCTTTTCCACCAAACTTATCGGCGTATGTATGGCTAAGGAAGGGTTGTCTGCTATCCGGACCCCGCATCCGTGGCTAGGTTATTTCCGGTTTTACCGCTTTGGAGAACTCCCCAAACGACGGTTCACTGTCAGCGTTCTGAGCCACTGCCCGGGCAGGTCACTCTCCCTTATGACTCGGATTCAGCCACACTGGCAATTTGCCTTCCATATTGTGAGTGGAAATTGATAATTTCCACTCACAATATGACAATCTTCAACGGTGGAGGGCATATATACCCAGCTACTTTACTCTCAACCGAGACCCCCGGTCGTATGAACATTGTTTTAGTGGGAAAGGGTACGGCTGTCTGCTGGTGGAGGTGGAGGCGAATATAACATATTTGTTCTCCACCTGTACTGACCGACAGTGTCACGTAACCCAGATGTCAGGCCAATGCGTCTGTCACAATACCACCTGTGTTCCGCTGAAGGCAGACCTCCAGCTCCTTTGCAGCGGGGCGAATGTCTCTCCTATCACTATCGGAGATAGGGCTTTCCACACTGCCGGGAAGGCCGAATGGACCTTCAGAAGCTGGATGAACTGGGCTACTGGGGGTTCCCTGCTTAGCCGATATACTGACTGTGATGCCAGCCTGTATACTGACCAAGGATATTAATTTCTTTTTTAATGGCACAGCGTCCAATGTTTTGTCCCCTCCATTTCCCCGTAAAATCGCTATCGGAACTTTAGTCCCCACCACAGTCCCCTGCCCCCGAGTGGACCCAGTACAATCATTTCGTATGCCAGGTATTCTCGGCAGAATTCTGCAAGAACAGGAAAAAAACCCAGGTCCTAGCGCCCAACCGGGGCCATTCAGTCGGATGGGGAATCCTAAACGTTGTGATACTGGGAGGTGTGGGGGGGTTCCTTGGCGGCCAGTAATCGGAACTACTTCATCTATGGCCTCACCATTCTAGGAAACAAAACCTTGGGGGCTCTCGGGGCAAAAACGCAGGAATTGTCCCAACTGCGATTGTTTGCCATGCAGAATCGATATGCCCTTGATTATCTGCTGGCCCGTGAAGGTGGGGTATGCGCCATAGTGAAGGGAAAGCGTATCATGGGGGTTCAGGACCTAAGCGCTAACATCACTACATTTATGGACCGCATACGGGACCACTTAGACGGTATGAACGACCCCGGCTCTTGGGGAAGCTGGGGATTCGGAGGGTGTAAGGACTAGTTGATAAACATGGACACGTATTTAGCTGTGGCACTCTGCTACATCTTTGTAGGCCTAGCCATCCTTAAATGCTTGATGGGCAAAATGCAGGTCGCGCTAGAACAAATAAATTCCCCTAGAATCCTGGTGGTTAAGACCCATGAGGGTGCGGCGGACGACGAGGGGCTGCAGTGGGAGTTGGAGTGAAGAATCTTCCTGGATGGGGATGAGGGGGAACTCCAAGTACGGGGCACAATTCAGGGGGCGGACCAATAGTTATCATGAAATGATAAGAGGAGGGAATGAGGAATTGAACTAAAGAAAAGGGCATTAGACTGGGATGACCAGTTAGGATAGTGTAGAGGTATATCCTAATATTGGAAGCAGAAGATTAGGATAGTGCATTTATAGACATTACTTCGGGTTACAGGGAATGGACAAAGGGATTGGGCAAAGCAGGGGTGGGAGGGGATGGGTAACTATTAGGACCGGTTCTTTGCACAAAGGATGCTGCAAAGGATGCTGGGAGAAAGAGGCCCAGGGATGAGGAATGTATAGTGGGCCTATCAGGATCAGTGGTTGTGAAGGTCAGGTTATATGGCCAGGTCAAGGAATCTGGGAGAAAGACCTATGAGATTCTTGTATTCGTTACCATTACCTTATTTGGTCGGGTGTATGTGGCACTTGATACCACATGAATGTATATAACACATGTTTTGTTTCCCTTTGTTCACTCACTCTGGGGAAGTTGGAGACTGTGGTCTCTGAATTTGTCAGGGTGAGTGATGCTTGCAAGCAGGTTGGAATAAAATAAAGGAATACCTATACATCCGAACTCAGCCTTTGACTGAGACCAGAATATGGACAGAAAGAACTCAATTTCATCACTCTCAATCTCTTTGTTAACCTGTGCCAATTTTAAAGGGTTAAGCCTATATGGATGTTGTTTGATTGGAACAGCATTTCCCACATCTACATCATGCATAGCCATTTTAGTAATTCCCAAATGATCTCCACACATATGCCCATGTGATATCAATAACTCTTTCAGGACAGTTTGTTTTTCCTCTGGAAGGTAACTCAACAATTTATCCCAATTTTTAAGAACTTCTTCATTTTCCAATTTAATTTGAGGTATGTCAAATGCAGAGTCATCTGGATTTGGTTTATCACTTTGAGTTAGAATCATTAAAACCTCCTCCTTTTTTTCTCCTTCCCTTTCAAAGTACCTTTTAAACATATTCACATGACACACTCGGTGAGTTTTCCTTCTATCCGGTGTTTTTAACCACATAATTCACCTCACTTAATTTCCTTTCAATTTGATAAGGTCCATAAAACCTTGCTTTTAAAGGTTCACCTACCACTGGTAACAACACTAAAACTTTATCTCCACTGGCAAAACTACAAACTTTGGATTTCTTGTCCGCTACCCATTTCATCACATTTTGTGCAACTTTTAAATGTTGTCTAGCCAATTCACCTGCTCTATTTAATCGTTCCCTAAAATTTGACATGTAATCCAATAATGTAATTTCCGATTTCTCACTCACCAATTTTCCTTAATCAATTTAAGTGGTCCTCTTACCTCATGACCAAAAATTAGTTCAAAAGGACTCAATTTGATTAACTCATTCGGTGCATCCCTAATTGCAAACAGTACGAATGGAATTCCTTTATCCCAATCTTCTGTATAATCTTGAAAATAAGCCCTCAACATTGTCTTCAATGTCTGATGCCACCTTTCTAACGCTCCCTGCGATTCTGGATGGTATGCAGTTGATTTAGATTGTTTTATTCCTAAGCTATCCATAACTTCTTTGAATAACCTGGAGGTAAAATTCGATCCTTGATCCGATTGTATTTCTGTGGGTAGTCCATATCTAGTAAAGAATTTAAGTAACTCCTCCACAATCTTTTTAGCTGTAATATTACGTACTGGAATGGCCTCTGGAAACCTAGTAGACACATCCATTATAGTCAAAAGATATTGATTCCAACTTTTTGTTTTAGGAAGCAGTCCTATGCAATCAATTAGGACCCTTGTAAAAGGTTCCTCAAATGCTGGAATGGGTATTAAGGGCGTTGGTTTTATCACTGCTTGAGGTTTCCCTGTCACTTGACATGTGTGACATGATTGACAAAATTTAACTACATCTGTATGTAGTCCAGGCCAATAAAAACATTTCTGGATTTTAGTTTGAGTTTTCCTTATTCCCAAATGACCTCCCACTAGTACCTCATGTGCAACTCGTAACACCTCCTTTCTATACCCTACTGGTAATACTACTTGATGAACTTCTGCCCACTTTTCATCCGCCTGCATATGTAAAGGTTTCCATTTTCTCATCAAGATATCACTTTTACGGTAATAACACGCTGGTATACACTCTTCCGTGTATGCTTTCTGATACATCCGTTCCGTTTTATTTCTATATCTTTTTGGTGTAACTCCGCCAATTTTCCTGAACTAAAAATATCCTCATCCTCCACCTGTTCTTGTTCATTTTCAACCATCTGATCAAAAATTGTTTCTGACAATTGCACTTCAACGTCATCTTCACTCTTTGATTTCTCCTTGTCTTAACCTGTGACTTTGCGACCTTGTTAGTACACAATCCGGAAAAATCCCAGGATATTTGTCCTTCAACCCTTCAGTTGTCTGATTTTCCACTGGCTTACCAACCACAGTAGGCATCACTCCCACCTGCAATCCAGCTATATCATTACCCAAGATAAACTGTATTCCTGGACAAGATAGTTTCTCGATTTCCTACTACCACTTCATCACTCTTCACTGGACTTTCCAACCTTACGTTACATAATTGAACACTACTCCTCTCACCCGGAATTCCACATATTACCACCTTTTTTGGCAACATTCTTCCCAAACTACATAACTCCTCATCGCTTACCATTAAAGATTGACTAGTTCCCGTATCTGTTAAAATTGTGACTTCTTTACCTGCTCCTCCTGATACACATGAGTAAACTTTACCCACACAAGTAAATTCTTTAAAGAGATCTGGCACCTTCTTATCAATTACCTTTTGATCAGGCTGTACAATCTTTTACACCTCCTTCGCTTCACTTGGGCTTTCCTTTACCACTTTAACAAACCCCACTGTCTTATCCTGTTTTTCCACATCAGCCTTCCCAATGCTTTTCTTCAACCACCAACACTGTGACTTTACATGACCTAGTTTATTACAGTGAAAACATTTGAAACTTTTCATTTCTTATCCAGCCTCCTGGATTTCTTTTTTAATCTGAGGTACACTCTCCTTATTATCTCTCATCAGATCACCTTTACCACTTGAGTATTTTTCATGTCTCTAGTTTCTATCCCTCACAAGGCTGAAACTGATGTCGGAAACCAAGCTTTGATTTATGAACTCATTCATAATCATCTGCCATTTCTGCTGTTAATCTCGCAGTTTTAACCCTCTGCTCTTCCACATGTGTTCTCATTACATCAGGAATTGAATTTTTAAACTCCTCCAAAAGTATAATTTCTCCGAGCTTCATACGTTTGGTCTATTTTCAAAGCCCTTATTCACCTATCAAAATTACTCTGTTTGAGCCTTTCAAACTCCATATATGTTTGACCAAATTTTTTCCTTAAATTTCTAAACCTTTGTCTGTAAGCTTCAGGCACTAGTTCATATGCACCCAAAATGGATTTTTTCACCTCCTCATACGTCCCAGATACCTCCTCTGGTAGTGATGCAAACACTTCACTAGCCCAACCTACCAGCTTTGTTTGAATCAGTAATACCCACATGTCCTGTGGCCACTTCATTTGTTTAGCCACCTTCTCAAATGAAATGAAAAAGGCTTCTAGTCAAACCTTGGCAATGCTTGGACATATTTAAATAAATTCCCACCAAGCCTTCGACTATGACGCTCTTTCTCACTATCCACCAACTGTACGTTTCCCTTTGCATCTGCCAATTTTAACTGATTGTCATGTTTCATGGCCATTTTCTGAAGTTCAAACTCTCTCTCTTTATCTTTTTCCCTGATCTGTATCTCCCTTTCTCTTTCTTTTTGTTCTGCTAGGGCTATTCTTTCTGTTTTCCTTTCTTCTCTCTTTCTTTCCTCTCTCTTTCGTATTCAAGCTGCTTTAATTCTTACTCATGTTCCATTTGTTTAATTTGTAACTGAATTTTTGCCATTTCCAATGAGTCAAACTGTATCTCAGACAACTTTAAATGCTTAACCACCGTCATAATTACCTCATCTTTTAGCATTTTGTCAGGTAATGTTAACTGCAATGTTTTTGCCAAATCTAACAGTCTGCTTTTAGTCTCTGTCCGTAAGGTACTGCGTGTGACCGTCTCCACCCCCAAAAACTTCAGAGCCTCTGAAAGAGCCATTGTCCACAACACACTCCCTACTTAAACTGAAATACCACACCTGAAAAGCACCCACAATATGCTAACACCTCACTGTCTTTAAGTTCACTAAGCCAATCCAATAGATAGACTTGTATCCCGGACGAGCTCCCAATTTGTTATGCGCCAGGGTTTAGAGAACGCTAAAGCGTATCATGGAGTTCATCTGACCCACAACCTTTGATAGATTATGGTACGGGGAGCACACGGCCCATTCTACAGGTGTGGTACAGCAGAAATGGAAAAGTATTTTTTAAAGCAAAACAATGTTTATTCTATGAACTCAAGTTATCCTTTTAAAAGATACAGTGAACATCTTAGCAACCATCAATTCAAATACAACCCCAAAGAATACAACACTAAGTAATGCGTACGCTGTCCTTTTAACATCCAGAAGACTTACAAAAAACATAACCTTTAACAGAAGCACGTTAGGTTAAAGTCACTACTCAGAACATTTATAATTCTGAATTCACCAAATGATCAAGGGACAGTCTTTTCATGACAGAGAGATCAACAGTACACCTGCTCTGTCTGGCTTCAGCTCCAACACTGAAAACAAAACTAAAATACACCCTGCAGCCTGCTCAAAAACAAAAGTAAAAAGCTGACAGACAGCCCAGCTCCACCCACACTCTGACGTCACTGATAAAACACCCATTTCTTCAAGGTACATTTCTTAAACACCCATTTCTTAAGGCACTCTCACATGACACCTTGCCATTCTTCAGTTTGCTTCATTTCTGAACCAGGATATCACACTGATGGAGACTTAGGCAGTTGGCATACCATCACTTTCTTCCTCCAGAGCCTATTCTTACCATCTGAAAACCTCTTCTCATCTCAGCCCCAGCTTTGATGTTCTGTCGGTCGATGACAACTACACACTTCCATTAACACTGAACCATGATTCAAACTTTCTTACCATCTATTCTTTTCTCTCTATGCATCCCTCCTTTTTATATAATAATCTTTTATAATAATGACAAGTAGGCCTACATTAACGCTGCAATGAAATTACACCACAGAGAATTCAGAATGTCCAAATTACGTAACACGCACGTCTTTAGGGACTTGTGGGAGGACACACGGAGGAAACCCACGCAGACACAGGGAGAATGCGCAGAGTCCGCACAGAAAGTGACCCAAGCCTGTAATCGAGCTAGGACTCTGCTAACCACTGTGCTACCGTGCCGCCTACTGCCTGAAAACACAGAAATTACCAAATGATGACTCTCCACAAACAACAAACATACTTGCATAGGCACATGTTTGCCTTTGGGGCTATTACTGCCCAGCTTACCTCTCCTCAGCACCATTCTTCCCAAATTGATCTCTTTCCTGCTTCAACTTGCCAATTGTCATTTTAGCAGTCACACCTCCAGTACCCTCACCATCACAAGTTCTTTCACAGGGCCTCCTTAAACACTTTGCCACCTCATCCACAGGCATTTCTCCAGCTGGCCTTTATTATTTTGTTGCAATTCTTTTTACAATAACTTTTCTCATATACTCCTCTCCGATCTGGATACCTTTCCTCCTCAGTCTAGGCTATGATTCTCGAACACTTGGCAGCACCAGCATACTACTGCACAAATAACCGACCACCTCACAACACTTAAAATCAAATAGCAACCTCGACCCTGCACACTGTTGATGCCTTGTCCATATCTCTCGTTTCTGTAATACTTTTTTTTCTGCTTCCTCCCCACTCTTCAGTATTCCCTTCCTCACTGAGGCAACCACACACCTTTGTCATTATGTTGCCTGTATCACTTCGTATAACTTTCTGATGAAAGGTCAGCGACCTGTTTCCCCCTCTCTCTTCAGAGGTGTTGTCTGACCTGCCGGGTGTTTTCATGCATTCTGTATGTCTGCCTCACCTTACCAGGAACACCAAGAGAGTGGATGTCAGCAAGGATTGAGTCAGTGACAAAGAAACAAGAGTTTGTAATGGGGGAACTGATCACCCTGCATTTTGCTTGGGAGTAAATACTGGAGGTGCTCACAGTCCTGATGCAACAAGTGGGTTGTCACCTTCCCCTCTCTCTCCATTAAAAAAATTACAATGCAGACAAGTAAATAAAACTCTATTGTTACAGGGCATAGAAATAAAAAAAAGTACAAGCTACGAGAGGAAGGGGGAGTCGGAAGAGAGCGTGCAAGGTTGGTGAGTTTGACTAACTTTTCCGGGGTCACACGCGAAAACATTTGTTTATTTTCTAACAAGGTACAGCTAATCTAACCACGGTAAGTTGGAGATACCTTTTGCGTCGAACACACTGCTGCGGAGCCGGTTAGCAGATTCGCGCAAAAAGCGACCGCCACTGGAAGCTTCTGGAGGTGGCACGACGACCGGGAGAGCGCAGGCGCGGGGGGTCCGGAGCTGGGGCGCAGGCGCGGGGACCGGGTCCGTAGGCGAGAGCGCAGGCGCAGTAGCCGGGAGCAGGTGGAGGCCACGCCCTCTGCCGCTGGAGCTGGAGCTCGGGTCAGGCCTGGACGTCGGGCTACGCTTTACCTGGCAGCCATTTTGCGTCACGCCGAAGAGAAAATGGCGGTGCTGCTAGAAACGACGCTGGGCGATTTGGTGATCGATTTGTATACGGAGGAGAGGCCTAGGGGTCAGTAGTAATTCGGGAAAGCAGTTCTCAGTGTAATCCTCTTCGTTATAATTAGCCTATTACACATGTCTGCAAAAATATATGGTTAATGTGAAGGAAAGGGGATGAAATCTTTTCTCAGCTATCTAATAAGAAAGCTTTGCATTTCTATCGCTTTTTCCACGACCTGGCAGCAAATTTACAGACAGTGAGTTTATCCCACAAACAATGGGATAATCTTTTGGCGATTTTGATTTGGTTTATTGTCACATGTACTGGGGTACAGTAAAAAGTATTGGACTGCGTACAATCTAGACAGTTTGTTCCATACATGAAAAAACATAGGACATACATAAATACACAATGTAAATATATAGACACATGTGAAGCATACCGGAGTGTAGTACCACTCAGTAGAGAATATGTGTGAAGAGATCAGTTCAGTATGTAAGAGGGTCATTCAGGAGTCTGGTAACAGCAGGGAAGAAGCTGTTTTTGAACCTGTTAGTGCATGTTGTCAGACTTTTGTATCTCCTGCTCGATGGAGATTGGAAGAGAGAATAACTTGGATGGCAGGGGTCTTTGATTATGCTGCCCACTTTCCCAAGTCAGTGAGAGGTGATGATGGTTTTGCGTGATGGACTGGGCTGTGTTCACAACTCTCTGTAGTTTCTTATGGTCTTGGTTGAGAGATAATATAAATATAAATAAAATGCTCAATACAAATAAAATGGCATCTATATACAATGACTTGGATGATGGGAACAAATGTATGGTTGCTAAATTTGCTGATGAAAAAGAAAGGGTATGTAAATTGTGAAGGAGGTATAAGGTGCATGCAAGGGGATATGGATAAGTTAACTGAGTGGACAGATGGAGTATAATGTGGGAAAATATGAACTTGTTCACTTTGGCAGGAAGAATAGCAACATATTTAACTGGAGAGTTCTGAGGTACTGAGGGATCTAGATGTCTTGGTACATGAATCACAAACGTTAGTATGCAGGTATAGCAAGTGGTTAGAAAGGCAAATGGAGGGAGAGGGGGCGGCATGGAAGAGGATGGAGATGGCGTCCTGTAAAGGAACGAGCTTGGGGGCGCTGGTGACGGCACCACTGCCGCTCTCACCGTCAAAGTATACCACGAGCCCGCTGGTGGCGGCAACGCTAAGGATCTGGGGCCAGTGGAGACGGCACAGGGGTGCAATGGGAGTCTCGGTATGGTCCCTGATCAGGGGTAACCACCGGTTTGTCCCGGGGAGGATGGACGGGGGATTTCAGAGCTGGCATCGGGCGGGGATTAGAAGAATGGGGGACCTGTTCATTGATGGGACGTTTGCAAGCCTAGGGGCACTAGAGGAGAAGTTTGAGATACCCCTGTGAAATGCTTTTAGATACATGCAGGTGAGGGCGTTTGTGAGGCGGCAGGTGAGGGAGTTACCGTTGCTCCCGGCACAGGAAATTCAAGACAGGGTGATCTCGGGTGTATGGGTCGGGGAGGGCAAGGTGTCAGCAATATACCAGGAGATGAAAGAAGATGGGGAAGCACTGGTAGAGGAGCTGAAGGGTAAATGGGAGGAGGGGGCTCAGGAAATTGAGGAGGGGTTATGGGCTGATGCCCTAGGTAGGGTTAATTCCTCCTCCTCGTGTGCCAGGCTCAACAATTTAAGGTGGTTCACAGAGCGCACTTGACGGGGGCGAGGTTGAGTAGGTTCTTTGGGGTAGAGGACAGATGTGGAAGGTGCTCAGGGAGCCCGGCGAACCATGTCCATATGTTTTGGTCATGCCCGGCACTGGAGGGGTTCTGGAGAGGAGTGGCGGCAGCAATATCTCAAGTGGTGAAAGTCTGGGTCAAGCCTAGCTGGGGGCTAGCAATATTTGGAGTAGTGGATGAGCCGGGAGTGCAGGAGGCGAAAGAGGCTGGTATTCTGGCCTTTGCGTCCCTAGTAGCCCGGCAAAGGATCTTGCTAATGTGGAAGGAGGCGAAGCCCCCCAGCGTGGAGGCCTGGGTAAACGACATGGCTGGGTTCATTAAGCTGTAGAGGATAAAGTTTGTCTTGAGAGGGTCAGCGCAGGGGTTCTGCAGGCGGTGGCAACCATTCCTAGACTATCTCGCGGAGCATTAGAGGAAGGTCGGTCAGCAGCAGCAGCAACCCGGGGGGGGGGGGGGGGGGTGGAGACGTCCTGTGAAAGGGGGGGGAAGGGGGTTTGCCTGGGGGGTGGTTGAGCAAGAGAACACATGACGGACCTGGCAAACTGGCACATACGGGAGAGAGCCAGTGTACAAAGCTATGTAACATATCTTTTTACCATGTATATATCTTGCTATGTGCGATTTCTTGCTATTTTGTTACGGGGGGGGGGGGGGTGGGTTTATTGTTTGTAAGGGTGAAAAATTGTGTTAAAAAACTTTAATAAATATATTTTTTTTAAAAAGAAAGGCAAATGGAATTCTGGTGTTTGTTGCAAGGGGAAACAATATAAAATAGATGATTTTCTACAGTTGTACAGGGTGTTAGTGATACTAGTTTACAGTTTTGGTCTGCTTATTTAAGAAAGGACACAATTTCATGAGGAGCAGTTCAAAGAAGGTTCACTCGGCTGATTCCTGGTACCGGATGCTTATTTAATGAAGAAAGATTGGGTCTGTATCCAGTGAAGTTTAGAAGAATGTTTTATCTTATCAAAACATGTAACATCTTGAGGGGATTTGACAGAGCAGAGATACTGAAACATTGTTTCCTTGTGAAAGAGACTGGAACTAGGAGACACTGTTTAAAAATGCAGGGTCTCCCATTTAAGAGAGATGAGGAGAATTATTTTCTCGGAGGGTCAAGGGTTTGTGAAACTGTCCTCCCCAGAGACGGGTGGAGGCATAGTCATTGATTATTCTTAAGGCAGAGCTAAATAGATTCTTGACTAACAAGGGTGCCAAAGAGTATGGGGAGGTGGGGGGTAGGCAGGAAAGTATTTAGGTCACACGGACCATAATCAAATCAGCCATGATTTTATCGAATGGCACAGCAGGCTCGAGGGGTCAAATGGTCTCCTCCTGCTTCTAATGCATATGTTTGTAGGGCACTGAGGAAAATGCTCCTGTTATTCAAAATAGCAGTCACTTTTACATCCACCTGAGAGGGCAGACAGGGACTCGGTTTGACACCTCATCTGATGGATGGCATCGGTAATAATTCAGCACTCCCTCAGCAATGTGCTGCAGTGTCAGTCTGGAATTTGCACTCCAGTCTCTGGAATGGGACTTGAACTCAACCCCCTCGCATCGAGACAAGAGAGTGAAACTAATTGAACTCGAGCTCTGTGTTTAAAAAGCACTGGAGAGTTCTGCATTTTAAAAAATTGAATTGGCCCCAAATGATTTTACACTAGCGAGCATGATTAATGCTGTCCTTGATGGCATTGTGATTCTCTTGAAGCTTAATCATGCAGTAACAAAAACTTAGCTGCAGGGGCGGCACATGGTGCAATGGTTAGCACTGGGTCTGCGGTACTGAGGATCCGGGTTCAAATCCCGGCCCTGGGCCACTGTCCGTGTGGAGTTTGCACATTCTCCATGTGCGTGGGTTTCACCCCCACAACCCAAAGATGTGCAGGGTAGATTGGCCACACTAAATTGCCCCTTAATTAGAAAGAAAAATAATTGGGTACTCTAAATTTACAAAAAAAACTTAGCAGCTTAGATTTCTGTTGTGCTGCTTACGTGGAGACCATGTGTTAGTGGAGGGGGAAAGAAAGGTCAATACAAAGCAAGAAAAGTGGGTTGGGAAAAAGCATGATCACAGAAAGGTTTTGAGGAAGCTTTTGAAAACAAGGAGGGAAGGGAAACCAAAGAAGTGAGTCCAGTGGGTGAAAGAACAATCACAATAAAAGAGAAATGCTGAAGCAACAATAACAATCTTGTGTTATGTCCTATTTAATCTGAAAAGATTTTTGGGGTTACGTTTTACATAAAGTATGTCTTTTTTGTTTGTAGCCTGTTTGAATTTTCTGAAGCTTTGTAAGATCAAGTATTACAACTACTGCCTCATCCACAATGTGCAGGTGAGTTTCCAATCGTTTTCAATATCTTTAAACCTTGTCAGTTCTCCTAAAATGAAAAACGCTAAGAAAATCGTCTTCAGGTTGTTCGGCTCTGCTATTTTCTGATTTATGTTATGTAATTTGAAAAGACCTTGGAGAATGATGTGGGCGATGTATTGGCATTTCAATATTAAGATTTCAGTGTGTGAAATTACTGAACCTTGTGAACTACACAATTTGACAAAGTATAGGTGCGAGTGACACATGCTCTGTCCACTTTGTGGCGAACACTTAGTCACATTTAAAATCTTTTGTATTGTGTTTGGCAAGAACATTTTGAACCATATAAAAAAGACGGTCGCCTTGGTGAAGAACAGGCTGGGTGGCAGATCAAGCTGCGACAGATCATTACATTTAGGAGCGCCATAGACCAGAACCTAGAGTACCAGCAGCAACTTGTTATCAACTTCATTGAAGGCTTTTGATAACATCCATTGACAGTTCTTCTAGTAACTCACAAGACAGTATGGCATCCTGTCAAGAAATAGTAACATCTTCAAAGCTTATACCATGACTCCAGCTGTGTGTCACCACCAGCATGGGCGCCATGGACTCCATAATCACAGGAGTATGGCAAAGCTGCATGCTCTCCCCAATAGATTGACATCCACACAAGAATCTAAAAAGCAGCATCCATCTTCCAGCAGTTTTACATGGTCAGGACATCCATCAACACGACCACGAAGCCGCAATGCCACATGTCCATGGTAGTACCAATTGCAATCTATGCTGGATAGATGTGGAAGAGAACAGCACATGCGTCAAGTTGGAGGTTTTTCACTAGTGTTATCTATATAAGATCCTCTGCATCACATGGAGAAGTGCTTCAGAGAGCTGGTCAGAATTGCCTGGGGACAGCATGATGAAAAGACGACTGAGACGAGCTGGATGCATATTTCACATCTCAATTGTATGCTCTGCCAAAGTGACAGTAGAATGGAATGCACCAGATGGAAAATAAAGACGGGCCTGGGCAAAGAAGACCTGGCAAAGTACAGTTATGGGGGACGCCTTCAAGAGCGGGGCACCACTTTAGATGGAGTGAAAGGCATTACGATGAGCTGGTTTTGGAGTCTTGCAGCCCATTATCCTGCATGGGACCAGAGGATCTAAGTATATATTGCCTGCTCTCAAACCTATCTTTGATTGCTTC
Source organism: Scyliorhinus torazame (assembly GCF_047496885.1). Lineage (NCBI taxonomy): Eukaryota > Metazoa > Chordata > Chondrichthyes > Carcharhiniformes > Scyliorhinidae > Scyliorhinus > Scyliorhinus torazame. The sequence continues at coordinate 108,500,679 of NC_092710.1, read as the reverse complement.
CTTGTATCGCTCAACACCCACACCCCTTTCCCCTACTTCAGTATAATTTTCTCCCTGAATCGACCCTGAAAAAGCATTTGCTGCAACCTGCTTAAAATTGTACTCCTAAATTCCCAACTGCTTGGCCTTTAAGCCACATTTGCTACGATACCTCTACAGTGGTTGATTTGCAAAAGTCCTGCCGTACCGTCTTGTACGTCTTGTAATGCCCTTGTTTTATCCTGGTTGTTTCCTTCCACATGGCCTTCATTTTTGCTACATTAAGTACCAGGGGTGAAAACATTTAAAAAAAATATGTTTATTAACACAATTTTTCACCCTTACAAACAATAACCCCCCCCCCCCCCCCCTTGTACCAAAATAGAAAGAAATCGCACATAGCAAGATATATACATGGTAAAATGATATGTTACAGAGCTTTGTACACTGGCTCTCTCCCGTACATGCCAGTTTCCCAAATCTTTCATGTGTTCTCTTGCTCAAACACCCCCTAGGCAAACTCTCTCTCTCTCCCCCCCCCCCCACCCCCCGTTGCTGCTGCTGCTGACCAACCTTCCTCTAACGCTCCGCGACATAGTCTAGGAACGGTTGCCACCACCTGTAGAACCCCTGCGCAGACCCTCTCAAGGCAAACTTTATCCTCTGAAGCTTAATGAACCCAGCCATGTCGTTTGTCCAGGCATCCATGCTGGGAGGCTTCGCCTCCTTCCACATTAGCAAGATCCTTCGCCGGGCTACTAGGGACGCAAAGGCCAGAATGCCAGCCTCTTTCGCCTCCTGCACTCCCGGCTCGTCCACTACTCCAAATATTGCTAGCCCCCAGCTTGGCTTGACCCAGACTTTCACCACCTGAGATATTGTTCCCACCATTCCTCTCCAGAACCCCTCCGGTGCCGGGCATGACCAGAATGTGTACCTTCCACATCTGTCCTCTACCCCAAAAAACCTACTTAACCTCGCCCCTGTCAAGTGCGCTCTGTGAACCTGGCACACGAGGAGGAGGAATTAACCCTACCTAGGGCATCAGCCCATAACCCCTCCTCAATCTCCTCCCCCAGCTCCTCCTCCCATTTACCCTTCAGCTCCTCTACCAACGCTTCCCCCTCTTCCTTCATCTCCTGGTATATTGCCGACACCTTGCCCTCCCCGACCCATACACCCAAGATCACCCTGTCTTGAATTTCCTGTGCCGGGAGCAACGGGAATTCCCTCACCTGCCGCCTCACAAACGCCCTCACCTGCATATATCTCAAAGCATTTCCCGGGGGTATCTCCAACTTCTCCTCTAGTGCCCCTAGGCATGCAAACATCCCATCAATGAACAGGTCCCCCATACTTCTAGTCCCTGCCCGATGCCAGCTCTGAAACCCCCCGTCCATCCTCCCCGGGACAAACCGGTGGTTAGCCCTGATCGGGGACCACACCGAGGCTCCCATTGCACCCCTGTGCCGTCTCCACTGGCCCCAGATCTTTAGCATTGCCGCCACCACTGGACTCGTGGTGTACTTTGACGGCGAGAGCGGCAGCGGTGCCGTCACCAGCGCCCCCAGGCTCGTTCCTTTACAGGACGCCATCTCCAACCTCTTCCATGCCTTACCATCTCCCTCCATCACCCACTTACGGATCATCGCCACATTTGCTGCCCAGTAGTAGCTCCCTAGGTTAGGCAGCGCCAACCCTCCTCGGTCCTTACTGCGTTCCAGAAACCCTCTCCTTGCCCTCGGGGTCCTATTCGCCCACACAAACCCCATAATACTCCTGCCTACTCTCTTAAAAAAGGCCTTGGTGATCACCATGGGAAGGCACTGAAACACAAACAGAAACCTCGGAAGGACCACCATTTTGACCGACTGCACTCTACCCGCTAGCGAGAGCGGTAACATGTCCCATCTTTTGAAGTCCTCCTCCATCTGTTCCACCAACCTCATCAGATTCAGTTTATGTAGGGCCCCCCCCAACTCCTGGCTATCTGGATCCCCAGGTACCGAAAGCTCCCCTCCGCCCTACTCAGCGGTAGCTCGCCTATCCTCCTTTCTTGGTCCCCTGCCGGTACTACAAAAAGCTCACTCTTCCCTACATTGAGCTTATAGCCCGAATAATCCCCAAACTCCCTTAAAGTCTGCATGACCTCCACCATCCCCTCCACTGGATCCGCCACATACAGCAACAGGTCATCCGCATAAAGCGACACTCAATGCTCTTCTCCCCCTCGGATCACCCCCCTCCATTTCCTAGACTCCCTCAATGATATGGCCAAGGGTTCAATCGCCAATGCAAACAACAGGGGGGATGGGGGGCACCCCTGCCTCGTCCCACGGTACAGCCGAAAATACTCTGACCTCCGCCGATTCGTCACCACACTCGCCACCGGGGCTCTGTCAAGGAGCTTAACCCAACTAATAAACCCTCCCCCGAACCCAAACCTACGCAGCACTTCCCAGAGGTACTCCCACTCTACTCGGTCAAAGGCCTTCTCCGTGTCCATAGCTGCCACTATCTCCGCCTCTCCCTCCACCGATGGCATCATTATCACTTTTAAGTGCCGCCGCATATTGGTGTTTAGTTGCCTGCCCTTTACGAATCCCGTCTGGTCCTCGTGGATCACACCCGGGACACAGTCCTCAATTCTCGTAGCCAGCACTTTTGCCAGCAACTTAGCATCCACGTTGAGGAGCGAGATCGGCCTGTACGATCCACATTGTAATGGGTCCTTGTCCCGCTTTAGGATCAAAGAAATCGTCGCCTCCGACATTGTCGGGGGCAGGGTCCCTTCCTCCCTTGCCTCATTAAAGGTCCTCACTAGTAGCGGGGCCAACAGGTCTACGTACTTCCTGTAGAACTCCACCGGGAACCCATCCGGTCCCGGGGCCTTCCCTGCCTGCATACTCCCCAAACCCTTGCTCAGCTCCTCCAACCCAATTGGTGCCCCCAAACCAGCCACCTTTTGCTCCTCCACCCTCGGGAATCTCAATTGGTCTAGGAATCGTTTCATCCCCTCTTCCCCCGCTGGGGGCTGGGATCTGTACAGCTCCTCATAGAAGGCCTTGAATGTCTCATTTATTTTCGTCGCACTCCGCACTGTGGCTCCCCTTCCATCCTTAACTCCCCCTATTTCCCTCGCTGCTATCCTCTTACGGAGCTGGAGTGCCAACATCCGACTCGCCTTCTCCCCATACTCGTAGGTCACCCCCTGCGCCTTCCTCCACTGAGCCTCTGCCTTCCCTGTGGTCAACAGATCAAACTCCGTCTGGAGACGTCGCCTTTCCCCAAGTAATCGCTCCTCAGGGGCCTCTGCGTATCTCCTGTCCACTCTTAAAATCTCCCCCACTAACCTCTCCCTTTCCATGCCCTCTATCTTCTCCCTATGAGCCCTAATGGAGATTAGCTCTCCCCTGATCACCGCCTTCAGCGCCTCCCATACCACCCCCACCCGCACCTCCCCGTTGTTGTTGACCTCCAAGTACCTTTCGATGCACCCCCTCACCCTCCCACACACCACCTCATCTGCCATCAGTCCCACATCCAACCGCCAAAGCGGGCGTTGGTCCCTCTCCTCTCCCAACTCCAGTTCCACTTAGGTCGGGGCGTGATCTGAAACGGCTATGACCGAATACTCCGTTCCCCCCACCCTCGGGATGAGCGCCCTGCCCAGAACAAAAAAATCTATCCGGGAGTAGGCTTTGTGGACGTGGGAGAAAAAAGAAAATTCCCTGGCCTGCGGCCTGGCAAACCTCCACGGGTCCACTCCCCCCCCCCCCCCATCTGATCCATAAACCCCCTAAGCACCTTGGCCGCCGCCGGCCTCTTTCCAGTCCTCGATCTGGAGCGATCCAGTGCTGGGTCCAACGCCGTGTTGAAATCCCCACCCATTATCAGGCCTCCGACTAGCCATCTCCTTTTCTAGGCCAGTCCCGTGTCCGCGCCACCCTCACCCTCCAGTCCCCCAGCCGGGGGACCCCCGCCCCGACCAACTCTTCTGTGACACCTGCTGACCCCGGCTTCCTCCGCCGTCCCATTGACCTCCCCGTGTGGGAATCTCCCAATCAGTGTGCGTTCCTCCATTCCCCCTCCCGCCTTTCTTCCCTATCGTGGGGAAAAAAACGGCGCTTTCCTAAGCCTACCCCGCCCCCTCTGGCGCAGCTCCTGTCGCGGCCTTGTCTCTTTTCCCCCATCGCAATCGCCCTCTCTCTCCCAGCCCATGTAACATTTCCTGCGCGTGATTAACACTCTATATACAACAACCATCAAACATCCCCCCCACCCTCACAAACCCTCAGTTTGAGTCCAACTTTTCGGTTTGAATAAAGGTCCATGCCTCTTCAGGCGTTTCAAAATAATGGTGCTGATCCTTGTATGTGACCCACAATCGCGCTGCTGCAGCATTCCGAATCTCACTCCTTTCCGGTGCAACACCGCCTTGGCCCGGTTGAAACCCGCTCTCCTCTTTGCAACCTCCGTGCTCCAGTCCGGGTATATTCTGATCTCCGCATTGTCCAATCTGCTGCTCCGCTCCTTCTTGGCCCATTTCAAGACCCTCTCTCTGTCTGTGAAACGGTGAAACCTCACCACAATCGCCCTTGGCGGCTCGTTAGCCTTGGGCCTCCTCGCCAGCACCCGGTGTGCCCCATCCAATTCCAGAGGCCTCGAAGGGGCCTCCGCGCCCATCATCGCCTCGAGCATCGTGCTCGCATATGCCCCGGCATCGGCCCCCTCCACTCTTTCAGGGAGACCCAGGATCCGTAAGTTCTTTCTCCTCGACCTGTTCTCCAGGTCTTCGAATATTCCCGTCCACCTCTTGTGCAGCGCCTCGTGCTCCTCCACTCTCACCGTCAGGCCTAAGATCTCGTCCTCATTCTCACTGACTTTTTTCTGCACCTCCTGGATCTTTACCTCGTGGGCCTTCTGGGTCAACCCTAGTCCTTCAATCGCCGACAACATAGGCGCCAGCATCTCCTCCCGCAGCTCCTCGAAGCAGCGCTTGATGAACTCCTGCAGCTCCGGCCCACATTCCGCTTTGTCCCCGGCCGCCGCCATTTTGCTTTTTTCCCTTGCTTCTCCCGCTGCTCCAATGCCGTTTTTTGGCTGTTTCACTTCTGGTCCGGTCCATAAACGATGAAGGGGGACGTTGCTCTTCCCTTCCCCACGGATCGTCGTCAAAAAAATTCCCGTTGGGGCTCCTCTAAAGAGCCCGAAAGTCCGTGATAGCGGGAGCTGCCGAATCGTGCGGCTTAGCTCCGCATAGCCGCAACCGGAAGTCACCAGGGGTGATAGCTTGAGCAGACATGGTGCACTGACTTAGTCATTGCCAATCTGGCTTGATCACATCAAGTATACCAAGTCTTTTATCATTCTGCCAAAACTGCACATTACTCAAGTCATCCTGGAGAGCAAAGATAACTCCCAGGTTCCTATTCACTGTTGCCAACTACAATTCACCCACTCTCCGCTTCCTCCATTTGCTCACCTCTAACGAGTGTTCATGGATTTCTTCATCAAAAGAAAGAAAATTCATTCAGCTGCCTGTGCTGTTGGGTTGCTCAAGTGCAGAGTAACAGAAAATGTGCTCAAAAATGGACACAAAATAACTTTTTAATTCAGGAAGTTAAAGGAAAAGGTGAAATTTTGAGATCTGGAGTAAATTCTGTTGGTGAGAATATTGACATGAATTGAAGTTTTTCAGTTTAATTTTGATTTTTAAAAAAAAAACGTATATATTACTTTCTTACTGTAAACATCTGGTCACTTTTTATTTTGTTTTGTAACAGAGGGACTTTGTTATACAGACTGGCGACCCAACTGGAAGTGGTCGTGGAGGAGAATCTATTTTTTGGTTGGTACCCCTTAAGTATTTTAATTAAGCCAGTAGCTGGATCATATTTCTGAATAAACTGTTACATAGGCAATTAGCCAGAATCCTGCTCAATCAGCATTTCCTGCAGTTTAAATCCAATAAAATTTCAGTAGCTTCATTGCAATCCTCACTGAGGATACCACTTTGACCGCAGGTAGCATACTTATCTTTGGTTATGGGGTTTGAGCCCAATCTAGGCACGCGATATTACCTGACATTTCTGTATTTTTAAAAATTAATTTACGGAATGTAGGAGTCCCTGGCTAGACCAGCATTTCTTGCCCATCCCTAATTATCCTTGATATGGTGGTGATGAGCTGCCTTCTTGAACCGCTGCAGGCCCTGAGGTTTAGGTAGACCCACAATGGTGTTGGGAAGGGAGTTCCAGGATTTTGACACCGCAACAGTGAAGGAACGGCAATATATTTTCAAGTCAGGATAGTGAGTGACTTGGAGAGGAACTTCCAGGTGGCATTCACATGTATTTGCTGCTCTGGTCATTCTAGATGGTAGTGGTTGTGGGTTTGGAAGGTACTGCCAAAGGAAGTTTGGTGAAGTCCTGCATTGCATCTTGTGGAATGATACACACTGCTGCACTGCTTGTCGGTGGTGGGGGAATTCAATGGTTGTGGAAGGATTAGTAATCAAGACAATTAAGGAAGTATACTATTATTTGAGATACCCTCTTTCAAGTGATTAGTTATCAATGCACTGCCAGTGTTGGACATAAAAGATACACAGCACTATTTTAAAGAAAAGATGAGTTTTTCTGGTGTCTTGTCCAACAATTATCTGTCAGACAGCTTTTATAGCTCCTTTAACATATCAAGATGCCCCGACTACTTCACAAGAGTGTCAAGCCAAAAACAGATGAATTGGATGTTAATCTCATTGCAGTTTATGGGGTCTTGTGTGCAAATTGGCTGCCAAGTAACAAGACTGACTACACTTCAGAATAATTGAACTGCAAATAAATAAAAAATTCCAAATTGGGATGTCTGGCAATGATATAAATAGATTCTTAAAGTTAGGTGGGCACCTGGTCAATGATGTCAAGGACAAACCATGGTGAATTTAATCCAGAGTAGAGCATACAACCTCTAAGATTGTACACAAATATCTTCCCTCATTCTTTAGGTTCTGTAAAAAAATTTAATTTATTATTATTTAGTATTTAAACATGGAGAGAATGTGCAAACTCCACATTCGCAGTGACCCAGAGCCGGGATTGAACCTGGGACCTCGGCACCGTGAGGAAGCAGGGCTATCCAACTGCGCCACCGTGCTGCCTAAGGTTCTGTAAGTTACATGAACCTTTATTCGAGTTTTTGACAATGCAAAATATTGTCAGGCTGTAGTTTCAGTGCAAAGAAAATTATTTATTAAGTAAGAAAGCAATACTTCACAATCGGGCTGTAATTTACAAGATCTTTACCCTCTGGAACAGTTTGGGCAATGGTCGACGCTAGATCTGGTCTGGCTTCTTTCTGTTTCTTTTTTTTTGCAAAAATATACTTTATTCATAACATATCTGAAAGAACATTCCAAACATTTCACAATGGCCATCACAAAGTGCAACAATATTTGGCTTCTCGACATATATCATGTTGCACTCAGGTGCTTCAATACAATTGTGATTATTATAATATTGACTGTACACATTCAATGCAAGTCATAAAGTCCGAGAGGGTTCTATACAATCCCCAGCCCCTCAGTTCATTATGGCTGAAAGGTCTTGGACAGCGACCGTCCCCCATTGCAGCAGCTGCACCAAGCTTTAGTGCATCCCTCAGTGCATAGTCCTGGACTTTGGAATGTGCCAGTCTGCAATGCTCAGTCGGGGACAATTTTTGGAAGACTATTTTTGCAAGTTTCGTTCAGACCAAGTTGAAGATCATCACTGAGTTGATGATCTTCCAGAAACAGCTGATGCTTGTCTCTACGTGCATGCCCGGCAACAGCCCATAGTGCATAGAACCCTGCGTCACGGAGCTGCGCGGGACGAACCTCAACAAAAAAAACACTTAATCTCTCCAGACCTTTTTTGCAAAGTTACGTTCCATAAGGAGGTAGACAATGGTCTCTTCCCCACCACAGTCACTTCTATCTGCTTTCTTCTATGAACCTGTACAACTGTGTACTGGACCCTTTTGGAAAGCCCTTTTTATTCCTCTCCAGCTCTGGTATCCAGGATTTCTCCTCCCATGTTCGGTAAAAGCAATTGACTCGCATCATCCATACCACAATCAATATGATCAATACACCATTCAATGTTACAGCAATAAACTATCGATACTCCATTCCCAATTACATCAATAAACCACCGATACTCCATTCATGGTTACCCAATAGACCATTGAAATGCCAATTATGTTTACATCAATTAGACCATTGATATAACCATTCGAAATGAAATGAAAATGAAAATTGCTTATTGTCACAAGTAGGCTTCAATGAAATTACTGTGAAAAGCCCCTAGTCGCCACATTTCGGCGCCTGTTCGGGGAGACTGGTACGGGAATTGAACTGTGCTGCTGGCCTGCCTCGGTCTGCTTTCAAAGCCAGCGATTTAGCCCTGTGCTAAACAGCCTCTAATTCACAATTAGACCATCGATATAACCATTCACAGTTACATCAATGCACCATCAATAGTTACATACGAACTCTGAGCAGGATGAGGCAATTCAGCCCCTCAAACTTGCACCGCCATTCTTTATGATCATGGCTGATCTTATCTTGACCTCGACTCCACTTTCCCACCTGTTCGCCATAACCCTTCAACTCATTAATTAAAAATCTGTCGATGACTCAAATTTACTCAATGTCCAGATATTCAATGCATTCTGGGGTAGTGAATTCACAGATTCACAACCTTTTTGAGAGAAGTAATTTCTCTTCACCTCTGTTTTAAATCTGCTACCCCTTATGCTGAAACTGACCTCTCGTTCTAGATTACCCCACAAGAGGAAACATCTGCACTGTCCCTTTAGCTATAAATGCCAAAATTCAATTTGCCTTATTTATTGCCTTGCTTATTCATGCATGAGGACACCCAGATCCCTCTGCTCCGAAGTGTCTCTCTATTTAGACAATAAGTTGCCTTTCTATTTTTCCGACCAAGGTGGACAACCTCACGTTATCCACGTTAAACTCCTCTGCCTTATTTTGGCCCACTCGCCTAACCTATCCATATTATTTTAGTGACACCTGCAAATTTGGCTATAGTACCTTCTATCCCTGCATACAAGTCATTAATATATATTGTAAATAGTCCTAAACTAAAGTTAACAAAGTCTATAAGATGATTTGGAGTCTAAATTGTTGATTGGTAATATCTTTGGTAACACAATTGCAACCAATTTGACATTACAATCAAAATATGCAAACAGCCTAGTCATTTTGGAACATAGGACATAAATACATAGGAATGAGGAGCAGAAGTAGGCAATTCAGCTCTTCGAGCCTGCTCCGCTATTCAATCAGATCATGGCTGATCTCTTCCTGGTTTCAAAGCCACCTCCCTACCTATTCCCCATTTCACTTTAACGTGTTTTTTATCAGAAATATATCTATCTCTCTCTTGAAACCATTCAGTGATTCGGATTCCACCACACTATGGGGCAGCGAGTTCCACAAATTCACCACTTGTCTACGAGAAGTAATGCCTCCTCATCTCAGTTTTAAATCTACCGCCTCTCAACCTATATCTGTGACCTCTTGTTCTAGAATGCCCCACAAGGAGAACATTTGGTCTACATTTACTTTATCAATCCCTTTTTAGTATTTATATACCTCAATCAAATCCCCTCTCATCCTTCTAAACTCCAGCAAGTATAAGCCCAAACAGTTTAATTTCTCCTCATACGTCGACCCCTTTATCCCTGAATCAATCTGGTGATGAACCCCCTCTGAACTGCTTCCAATGACACTACATCCTTCCTCAAATAAGGAGACCAAAACAGGACATGGTACTCCAGATGTGGTCTCAACAGATACAATTGCAATAATACTTCTCTACTTTTATACTCCAGTCCTTTTGCAATAAATGCTTCCATTTCATTTGCCTTTCTCATTACATTTTGTACCTGCATACCGACTTTCTGCGATTCATGAACAAAGACACACAGATCCCTCTGCCCAGGTGCATTTTGAATCTGCTTTAGATAACTGGCCTGACTATTTTTTTGGCCAAAATGGATAACCTCACATGTATCCACATTAAACCCCATCTGTCAAATTTTGACCCGTTCTCCTTGCCTATCTATATCCGTCTGTAAACTCTTTATCTCTTCACTGCCTACTTTCCCACCTATTTTAGTATCCAAAATTTTGCTATGTTACACTTTGCCCCTGCTTGTAGATCATTTTTATAGATTGTAAACAATTAAGATCCGAGGACTGAACCCTGTGGCACCCCACTAGTAACAGTTCACCAACCAGAGAAGGACCCATTTAACCCAACCCTCTGCTTTCTGTCAGTCAGCCAACCCTCAATCCAATCTAGTATTCTATCCTACATTCTCCGAGATATCACATTCTGGATCAATCTTTTATGTGGCACCTAGATATAGCACATCCAATAGTTCCCCATTATCCAACTTGCTGGTTACGCCTGCAAAGAACTCAAACAAGTTTGTCAAGCATGACTTGCCCTTTAAAAAAACCATGTTGACAGTGGTGGATTGAGCTTTGTCCTTCCAAATGTTCAGTCATCTCCTCCTTAATGATTGATTCCAGCAACTTCCCCACCACAGAACTCAAGCTCACCATTCTTTAGTTTCCTACTTTTTGCCTCTCTCCCTTTTTGAATAGGGGCGTTACATTAGCGTGTTTCCAACCCACCTTTCCAGAATCCAGGGAATTTTGAAATATCATAACCTTTACATCCACTATCTCTGCTGCCACCTCCTTTTATACCCTAGGGTTCAGGCCATCTGGCCCCGGAGACTTTAATCCTATTAGTTTTTTCAATGCCTTCTCCCTAGTGATGGTTATTGCACGAAGTTCCTCTGCATTAACTGCTGTTCTTCGAAAAATTTTATTATCCTCTACCGTGAAGACAGAAGCAAAATATTGGTTCCGTGCCTCTGCCATCTCTCTGTTCCCCATTATTACCTATCGTCCTCTAAAGGGCAACATTTACTTTAGCTATTCTCTTCCTCCTTTGTTGAAGCTCTTGGTATCAGTGTTTGTTTTCTGCTCGTTTCCTTTCGTAGTTCATTTTGAATCATCCTTTTCCTGTCTCTTATTTTAAACTGTACATTTCACACTCATTATCATTGTAAACAGTTTTGATTTTCATTTAATCATTCCGTATTGTTCTAACTTCTTACCCTTTGTTTCTATAAATATCTAGTTTCATACAACATGTTATCTCAAATATAAAATATAGTACCTAAAAATCATTGTGCATGGAAAAATATATAAAACTACATCATTTTTTACTATTTGTGGACTACCATCAAGCTTATCTGATATCTTTGGTAAAGCCAAACCATCTGATTGTCCACTTTCAATTAAATACCACTGCAGAATTTAACATGATCCTCTTGCACTACTATACGGGTGGCACGGTAGCACATTGGTTAGCAGTGTGGCCTCACAGTGCCAGGGTCTCATGTTCGATTCCTGGCTTGGGTCACTGTGCGGAGTCTGCAATTTCTCCTCGTGTCTGCGTGGGTTTCCTCCGGGTGCTCTGGTTTCCTCCCACAGGTCCTGAAAGACTGTTTCGGTAATTGTGCTGTTAGGTAATTTGGACATTCTGAATTCTCCCTCTGTGTCCGAACAGGCGCCGGAATGTGGCGACCAGGGGATTTTAGCAGTAACTTCATTGCAATGTTAATGTAAGCTGTTGCTTGTTTTAGCCTTAGTTTACTTATTCTAATTCTGTCACCTTTGCTCATGAGTCGGCAGGTATCTTTCTGATACCGCCACGTGGTTCAAGTAATGATTAATAATGCTACACACCGCTGAGTAAGAGTTAAATCAACGCTCATTTATTATATACAGCAATTAATACTTATACAATAATCCTACTTCTAGACTACTACCTACCACTAAAGGCCAATACTTAACTTTGGAAATGGCCCACCAGGTCAGGGAAACGAATGGTCTTTCGAATTGGTTCTGAGCCTGCGGGATTCAAAAGCTGGTACAAGTCGATAGTCAGGAGTGCCTATCTGGTAGCGACCGCTGGAGTAAAACTTATGGTTTCTTGTAGAAGGGTCTCGAAGGTTGCAAGCAGGAAAAGAAGGGTCGAGTTGAACTTGGCCCCTATTCTTATATTCCCCAGGGGCTTCCCGCCTCTCGGGGCGGACCTTGTACCTGGTCCCAAGTGATTGGACTTGGTCCCAATCACTTGGTTCGATATGCTCCAATACTGGAGCGATTCCTTGATCGGGGGGTGGTCGTTTACCTTTCTTTGTGTTAGCCCCTGCTGGCGCCGAAAGGTCTGGGTCGGCTGTGAGTTGCTCATTTATAGCAATTGTTCCTGGGGATGGCTGATTAAAATGCAGATGGCTGGGTTGTTGTGATGTTGATGGCTGCAGGTATCGGTCTAGACTAACTTCCCCAGAGGCGAATACACTGTTTTACCTGCAGCTGTCCGTTTGAGTCCTGTTGGCTGATTTTCCCATCAGCCTCTTCTGTTCGCCATTTTAAATCGGGGTTTGACCATTCTAATCGGGAGTCAGCCATTTTACATGGCTACATTCCCTCCTTGTGATCCTAACGCGAAGCGTGAAGGATCACATTAATTTGTTACTTTCCATTCCCTGACCGGGGGGGACACACCTCCTACATGACCTCTGCTCTGACCCTAGCTATGCACAAAAATTTTTACCTAACAATTCTAAGGGCGCTATGTCAGACAGGGACATGTATTACAAAATACAAACCTGGAACCTCGCTAAACATTCCATTATTCTATCTTCCCTAATCATACAACAAAAAAATCACAACATTTCATATACTCTTTCCTGGCTTGGCAGTCAAGCTCAGGATCATACATTTTTTGTTCATGAAAAGTTTTGTACATCTCTTTATTTACAACAATAAACGCAAGTGAATGCACTTTATTATTTTATTATAGATCGCGGGGGTCGGGGGTCTGGTCGTAACCGAATATAGGGGATCTGATCCTATATACCGGGGTTCGAGCGCGGTACGCTCTCCTCCATTTACGTAGGCGCATAGTCTGCACTACACAGCAGAGTATCGCCAACGCTAACAGTGCTTCGATCACATAGGACAGGGAGTACCAGGTTATGAACCTGGCACACCAGGAAGATGCAGTGTCGCTGGTGACTGGGCTCTGGGTACTGCGGGGCAGTGAAACATTAACGGCTGGGCGGTTTGAAGTCATGGGGTTCGCGTTCACGCGCAACCAAATGCCCAAGAAAAAAATGTTGATCACGATGAAGGAAGTCCTCATGGCTGTCCTCTTTCCTTTCCTTTCTTTGAGTGCTCTTTATTTTCTCCGATCCTGGAGCTTCTGGAGTTTTGTAAAACAAGCATAGTATCTGTAACTATCTTTGTTTAATATCTGGTATGCTAGTGTGTCTGTCCTTTGGTGCCAATTATTCCCTTATAATTGGTCACTATGTGTGACTCCCTCATTTCTTTTTCAAAAACAAATTTTAGGACACGGCACACTTCCCAATGACGGACCAGTGCTGATTTGCCATCCAAATGTTCCAGGATGTAAATAGCAGGTGGCGGGCAACCTAAAGGTTCCCTAAACAAACCAAAAACTTTTTGAAATGAAAAATGTCAAATGAGGTGCGTATGGGCCGCGACGGGTAAGATTTGGTAGGAGTCCCCGGGTAGGACGGCTACCAATGCCGTATCTCCCCTACCCGAATGTGTTTGACCAGCGGGGGGGTCCCCAGGCAGGGCGGGTCTCACGCCGCTTCTCCACTGCCTCAGCAACCGACAAGAACGGGCAAAAATGTAGTCATCGTGGTGGGGCTGCCATAGTGGTTCTATCCCTTGAACCAGAAGAGCAGTTACGATCAGGCGTCTGATACCCGAACAAGTATCAGCTGAAAAGCTAGTTCCACTGAACCAGCGTGTGGTCTGTTGACCAGGTATCTGCAGATAAGTTGGTTCCGCTGAACAAGCGGCTGGAAAAAAAATTCTCCTGTCGGACGAACAACACTAAACAAACGTACGAACAACATAAAACATCCTGCAGGTTCCCTCAGGAAGGACAACACTTTTCCCAAGTGGTTCCTTTTAAACATCATGTGGACACCTCAGTTCTCGGTTGCGAACAGGGTCGCAAAGGGGTTGGCGGCTTGGGAGTCAGACCCGAGGTCGTCACCTTCTCCCAGGTGCCAAACACGGGAGTGGATTAGGGATGAAAGGGCTGCTTGGTGTGAGTTGGGGTTGCTCTCGTCGTTGCGGATGAGTCTGTAGGAGTTGTCGCGGTGCCAATAATTTGTGTCGAGTTGTGTGGGGACGAAATCGGGGTTGTCCGTGTGGTTCGGTGGTCGGTGGTGGGATTTATTTAGAAAAGTGATCAGGAAGGGATCACTTGGATCGGAGTCGGAGTCGCTGGGTGTGGGTCCGGTTGCATGGATAGGGAGGCATGCTGTGGCCATCGTCTGAGTCACAGTCGCTGTCTCTGCTGCTGCAGTCTGTGGGCGTTCCGGGGCGGAGTGTATATTTCGGGGGCGGAGTCAAGGTCGAGTCCGTTGCTGGGCTGGATGTGGTGGGGGTTGGCCGGGTTACGTTGGCTGTGGGCAGGGTGTGGTCTGCTGCGTCAAGCATGACGTGGTGTGCGTGGTTCGACTGTGTTCCATAAGTCTTTAACTGGTTTATATGAAACCACGCAGTCTTACCATTGGGGTACTTTATTTTGTAAACGGATGGGCTTACTTTATCCGCAATGGAATACGGACCCGAGTATTTTGGTGACAGGAATGTGCTGGGGTTATCTACGGACAGCATCACCTGCTGGCCGATATCGTACTCCGTTGCATGTACTGCCTCATCGAAACAAGCCTTGCTCTGTTTCTTTTTGGTGCCCAATTTTACTGCGGCTGCTAACTGAGCCGTTTTTACATTAGCAACTAATTGCTCCACTGCTTTCTCGCGGGTGAGGGCCGTTACTTCGGGGCTGGTCATGTCTAAACCTAACAAGTATTCTGTCCCTTTCATGGGGCGTCCGGTCATGAGAGTGTGTGGGGTGTAACCTGTGGAGGTGGAAACAGTGTTACGCAAAAACATCAGCCCAAAAGGGAGCACTGAGTCCCAAGTGGTGTTGTTCTGCTGGACCATTTTTCTGAGGGTGGTTTTTAGGGTCCGATTCATGTGCTCCACGATACCACTCGACTGTGGGTGGTACGCAATGCGGAATTTTTGGGTGATGCCAAATATCATGAGGACACTCTGCATGATGCATCCCGTAAAGTGAGAACCTTGGTCCGATTCAATGCTGCGGGGGAGTCCCCATCTTGTAAAGATGTGGTGGGTTAGGATCTTGGCTGTGGTTTTCGCGGTGTTGGTGCGGGCTGGAAATGCTTCCACCCATTTTGTAAAGGTGTCTATGACCACCAGTACATATTTATAGCCATTCCTGCAAGGGGGCAATGGACCTATAAAATCAATCTAGAGGTTAGTCCAGGGGCCGTTAACGGGTCGGGTGTGGCTGTGTTGGGGCTTTTTGGCATATCTGTTGGGGTTGTTCCGCACACAGATAAGGCAATTCTCAATGTAATGGCTTACATCTTCCTTGAGATTTGGCCACCAACAAAGCTGTTTGAGGTGGGCTGTAGTGGGATCAATTCCCTGATGTCCATGACCATCATGGAACAAACAAATCAATTGGTTCCTGTCCTGTTCA
The DNA here is from genome assembly GCF_047496885.1 of Scyliorhinus torazame. Taxonomy (NCBI): domain Eukaryota; kingdom Metazoa; phylum Chordata; class Chondrichthyes; order Carcharhiniformes; family Scyliorhinidae; genus Scyliorhinus; species Scyliorhinus torazame. Next base: position 108,484,981 of record NC_092710.1, on the reverse strand, counting down.
GGAACTACATAAAGGGTGTCCTTTAACACCACACCGTCATGTGTGGTTAGTGTATTTCTGAACCTCTCGTAGGAGGCTAGAAATGTTTCTTTTACAATCTCCGTGAGATTGCTGTCCTGCTTCTGGGCCTCTACTAGATCCTCTATTCTAATCTGTGTGACCTGAACTGCACTCACTGGCGCGCTTTCGGGGGGTTTCCAAAAATACCCATGTCTGGAACCTGCCTTAGCCAGTGCGTCGGCTTTTACATTTCCAGGGGGGGAGGAACGATGGTGGCTGCAGACTTTTATGATCCCAAAAGTCCTGTTCTGGGCTTTCTCTAAAATATGGCAGAGTAATGGGGCTGAGGGGAGGGGTTTCCCATCTGCGGAAACAAATCCTCTTGCTTCCCACAGGGGCAGAAATTCTGTAAGGCTGTTACAGACATAGAGGCTGTCCGAGTATATGTCTGCTGGGCTGGGGAAGGAATCTGGGTGCCCAACGATGTATGCGATGGCCGCAAGCTCTGCTGCCTGCGCGCCTAAGTGTCCGGGTAGTTTTAACGCTATTTCCTCGAGGGCACGTCCCGGCGCGTCCTCAACATAGATCCCGCAACCTGTTATGCGTTGCCCATCTAAGACTGTGGAAGATCCATCCACATAAATCTTAATGGGTTCACACGTGTCTGTGTGCGGGGGGCTCTGAGTTGAATCTCCTATCTTTCTGGGGGGGCGGTTTTGCTATAAAGGGGCCTGTGTTGTGGTGTGGAGAGATAATCTCACATTCATGGGGGGTTCCGGGGTACTGCAAATTGTCGGCTAAGTATGTGTGTGTCTTTGTCCGTTTTACTGTGATGTCCCGTCCCTGCAAGTGAAGGGTCCATCTAGCTGCGCGTATTTGGCTGACGGTACCGTCCTTGAGTCGTCCGTCCAGTAAAAGTTGGGTGGGGGTGTGTTCGGTCAGAATGGTGATGGGGTTCAGTCCGGTAATGTATGAAAAGTACTGGACTGCCCAGAAAACTGCGAGCAGTTGCCTCTCACAGGCTGAAAATCCCTGCTCCACAGCATCTAAAAGCGTAAGCTACGGGTCTTAACTGGTCGTGCCGTTCCTGCAGGAGCACGGCTGAAAGGGTGCGGTCTGTGGTCGCTACCACTATGGCGTAAGGGGAAAGCGGGTCTGGAACTTGTAGTGCGGGGGCGGCTATGAGTGCCTGTTTTAAAGAGTCCACAGCATCCGTATGCTGCGGAAGCCATTCCGAGGGGGCTCCTTTCTTTAGGAGGTCTGAGAGGGGTGCTGCCTTGCTGGCGAAACCGTCAATGTGGTTTCGGCAGTAGCCAACCAATCCTAAAAACGACCGGAGGGCTGAAACGTTCTGGGGAAGGGGCAATTTAGCAATCGAGTCAATTATTTTATGCTCGATCTCGCGTTTACCGTGCGTGATAATTGTCCCCAAATATACCACTTTTTCTTCCAAAACCTGGGCCTTTTTGGGGTTGACTTTACAACCAATGGAATGTACCAATTCCAGGAGTTCGGACAGAAGCTCAATGTGCTCTTCCTTGGTGTCTGCAGTAGTAGGTCATCTACATACTGTACCAGACATTCGGGGCGAGAAGATTTTGCTAGTCCATTTGCCAGCTGTCGGTGGAAAATGGAGCGGGTGTTGTGGAAGCCTTGTGGCCGGCATGTCCACGTGTACTGCTGCGCTTTAAAGGTGAAGGCAAATTTGTACTGGCACGCCTTTGCCAATAGAATGGACCAGAATCCATTACTGATGTCCAAAACCGTGAAGTAGCGGGAATTGAGTCCCTGCTTGAGCATGGTCTCGGGACTTGTTCCTACGGTGGGGGCTGCTGCGGGGGCGACTTTGTTGAATTCCCGATAATCAATGGTCAGTCGCTATGATCCATCGGGCTTTCTCACTGGCCAAATCGGGGCATTATTAGTGGAGGCTCCTGATCTAAGTACGCCCTGCTCTAATAAGCTTTCTATAACTTTTAGGATTTCTCCTTCTGCCTCTAGGGGAAATCCGTACTGTTTCTGGGGTCTAGGGTCAGGTCCTGTTACTTGTACGGAGCCAGTCATCCTTCCACAGTTGTGCTTGTGGGTCGCGAATGCTGCCCTGTTCTTTTGCAGGACTGCCCTAACCTGCTTGTCCGTGCTAAGCGTGGTCGGGTTGAACCAAAATTCGCCTACGCGCTAATTTTGTTCATATATTCCCCTATGTTGAGCTCTAATTCAAAATTTCTTGGGTTCTCCCGGAGTGGTTTTCCACTTCTAGATCGGGTCCCGTCAGGATGTCGCCAAAATGTTGCTCGTTTTAGCCTTAGTTTACTTATTCTAATTCTGTCACCTTTGCTCATGAGTCGCCAGGTATCTTTCTGATACCGCCACGTGGTTCAAGTCCAAGTAATGATTAATAATGCAACACACCGCTTAGTAAGAGTTAAATCAACGCTCATTTATTATATACAGCAATTAATACTTATACAATAATCCTACTTCTAGACTACTACCTACCACTAAAGGCCAATACTTAACTTTGGAAATGGCCCACCAGGTCAGGGAAACGAATGGGTAAAATGTTGAAAATATGATTTCCAACTCCCAACATGGCCTAAATCACATCACAAGTAGCAAACACAGTAGCCAATATACACAGAGCAAGGTCCTACTGACAGCAATCTGATCTCTTTTGGTGATAGTGGTTGAGAAAAAGTATTGGCCAAGGCATTAAAACTCCTTTTAAATAAAGCGATGGGATCTTTTGTATCTACCTGAGAGGGCAGACGCAACCTTGATGTATCTCACCCAGAAGAGGCACATAGACACTGTAGTGCTCCCTCAGTACTGCACTTGTATGCCATCTAGGTCATATGTTCATGTCTCTGGAATGGGACTTGAATACATGACCTTTTGACTGGTAAGAGTGCCGTGGCTGACCTGGCTTCTGAGTAGTTTTATGTCTCGGGCAGTATTCTGTACCACAGATTTTATCAATATACTCTCTTGAGTAAATGTCCAGTATCTCAATGACAATATTACTCCTATTATCATTCACAGAACTACTAATTAGTGTTAAAGAGCCCTACCCTTGTTGCATCAGTGAACATTTCCATTGTAAACGTGTGACTTTTTAAAACCCAGAAATGAAAATAAATGAACATAATTGGTGATGTTGGCTTTTTACTCACCAAGATCTGCATGACATCGTACTTTATATCAACATTATTCTGCTGTGGGTCATTTTAACTACACATTCTGCATGTTTCTTTCATTCCACTGTCTCACCCTCTGGTCCCTTTTTTATGCGCCACCTGGATTTCACATTGCTGACAGTAACATGATTTATAATACAGTTTCCCAATACATTGGTTTCCTGATAGTGTGTTTAGCCTCCCAAATGGAATTGTCCTGGGCCAAATTACTTTTTTGCTGGATAATCTCCTGGGTTGCAGTGCCTTTTTTTGAGAGTGGTTTCTCATTGGCCTGCATCAGGAAAGCATACGATTGAATTAATCCTCCCCCTGCTTCTTTCCCAGGGATATACTGTCTTTGGGGATACCCCCTTCTGATTACTGAACAATGGAGTACAGCTGATCATGAAATTATTTTTCCAATTGTGGTAAACAATTTTTCTTTCCCTATCCCACAGTAAGCTCTATGGAGATCAGGCAAGATTTTTCGAGGCAGAAAAAGTGCCCCGAATTAAACACAAGAAAAAAGGAACTGTATCCATGGTGAATAATGGCAGTGATCAGCATGCATCTCAGGTAGTTTGATAGCACCTGTATTTTTCATGTGCATTATATATTGGTATGTGTGTATCTAGTATTTTTGAATTGTTAATTTTTCAGGAATAATTTCCCAATATTTACAAATTGAAGCAGTTAAGGAAATTTTATTTAATGTGGCAATAACTTGTTCTAAATGTAAATTGAACTCTTTATAATGCTCCCTTTTTGTTGATTTCTAATTTAACCATGTATCATATAAGAAAGGTTATGTGAAGGACATAAAGATAATTCACAGATGTATATGTACACGTCCCTTGTTACACAGAGTCCTGATACCTACCTTTCCTAGTGAAGATTAACAGTCAGCACAGGAATCGATTGGCCACCCTTTGAACTTATTTCAGCCTCTGATGTCAAATTTGGTTTTTGAACAAACTTGTAACATAAGCTGCCTTTGTGAGAAAGTGGCTATGGAAAGGCAGGTCACTTCTCATACTAATACTGAAGTGTCAGTGAAAGGGGATGCTGGACAGGGACCTTGCTATGAGCTTTTTAAGGTACTAACCACCTCATTGTGTTCTCTCTCAATTGCATATCTGTGCATGAATCAACACACGCACATATACACACGCTGCTGTATGTCATTTAATTGCATCACGACGAGCATCACGGTGGCGCAGTGGTTAGCTCTGCTGCCTCACGGCGCTGCGGTCCCAGGTTCAAACCCGGCTCTGGGTCACTGTCCGTGTGGAGTTTGCACATTCTCCCCGTGTTTGCGTGGGTTTCACCCCCACAACTCAAAGATTGCAGGGTGGTGGATTAGCCACGCTAAATTGCTCCTTAATTGGAAAAAATGAATAGGGTACCCTCAATTTATATTTTGCATTATGATTACTGGGGAGCAGAAAGTAAAAGTACTTTAATTTTGGCCTAACCAGGGCCGGCGGCTGGGTGGTGCAGTGGTCATCACTGCTGCCTCACGGTGCCGAGGACCCGGGTTCGATCCCAGCCCTGGATCACTGTCCGTGTGGAGTTTGCACATTCTCCCCGTGTCTGCGTGGGTTTCACCCCCACAACCCAAAGATGTGCAGGGTGGATTGGCCTTGCTGAATTGTCCCTGAATTGGAAAAAAAAAATTGGATTGTTTAAAATTATTTTTAAAACCTTTGGCCTAACCTTATGACTAGATTGTGCGGATAAACAACCTATAATTTGTAATAAAGAGAAATAGGTATTTATGTACATAAACACCCATTTTGAGATATTTAGTTTGTTGTCCATTTATCATATGAACTTTCATTAGGCTTAAAAGTGATTTGGCAAAACTCCGATTATGACAATATTTAAGTGAAAAGTTACATTTCTAAAAATAATGAAGCCAGTCTAAAGGGTTGGGACCAAAGATGAGCTTTATTACACAATCATAATGCAGCCAATTTCTCAATGACGTGCACATTTTCTTGAAATTATGAAATCGAATTTCAAATCATGTATTCATCAGTTTGGTATCTGAAACAACAATGTATGAGGATTCCATATCAATTTGGATTCTGGAGTGGATGGGTTGTGTAGCTGACAATAGAAAGGATGTGTCCCTGTCAGATTGAGGGACACATCCCAGAGTAGTCGGCACAGGAAATGTGGCCTAAAGCACACTCACTAAGACATGTTAACCATTTGAAACTATGGGTGATATGGCTAGTATTTCAATATTTTTAAACTGGAGTTCAGTGTTTTGTGTTTCTATTGACAGCACCTGTAAAGTAGCAATGTAAAGTCAATGTAAAGTGCCTACAGATCATTTAATAAACCTTATTGCATATTTTCTTGAGGGCATTAATTAATTGCTTTTGTGATATACATCCTTGGCAGGAAGCAGGAGACTGCCTATGACATCATGAATGACAGCATGATAAAAATCTTATGTGGTCAGCACATTATTTTTCTAGAACCAGTCAATCATAGCCTTGTGTCTGTGATGTATCATTGCGAGAACGAAGAAAATCTTTCAAGTTGCCATCTTTTACTCACCTTCTCCTCATTCTACTCTTGCACCACTACCCCTCCTTGACCCCACCAGTTTTTGATTACTGCAGGAGAAAACGTGGATTACCTTGATGGTGTACATACAGTGTTTGGTGAGGTGACTGAAGGCATGGATATCCTGATGAAGATCAACGAGACCTTTGTTGACAAGGATTTCTGTCCCTATCAAGATATTAGGTCTGTGCTGTTAAATTATATAGATAGAAATATATAGCAAAGAATGCATTGACAGGACCTAGTTTCTTTTAATATTTGCTGCAACTTTTAGATATTAAAGAAAATGTCAGAATAAATGTTATGATCTCAGTAGAGATCGTTAAAAGTTTTTCTTCATTTTTTGTTTGTAAATCCAAAAACCCAGATATTTACTAAAAGAATGAAGCCACAAGATTCACAGTTTAAAACAAAATAATTTTATTATACAAAAATCAAACATGAATACTATCATAACTATAGTCTATCTTAACCAGTCACTTATGTTAAAGATCATAGAATTTACAGTGCGTAAGGAGACCATTCGGCCCATTGAGTCTGCACCAGCCTTGGAAAGAGCACCCATGCCTCCAGTGACCCTACCTAACCTTTTGGACACTAAGGGGCAATTTAGCATGGCCAATCCACCTAAGATGCACATCTTTGAACTGTGGGAGGAACCCATAGCACCCAGAGGAAACCCACGGAGTCACAGGGAGGAAGTGCACACAGACAGCCACTCATTTACCTTCATAATTTATACATTTTCAAAATTTTGAAAGTACAGTGCCGACAGTTATATCTGACGTGTCCCCAAAAAATGCAAGACCGTTTCTTGTCAAATATTGGAAGATTTAAAAAACAAAAATTGGAGTACACAATTTTTTTCCCAATTAAGAGGCAATTTAGCATGGCCAATCCACCTACCCTGTCCATCTTTGGTTTGTGAGGGTGAGACCCACACAGAAACAAACTCCACATGGACAGTGACCTAGGGCCGGGATCAAGCCTGGATCCTCAATGCCGTGAGGCAGCAGCGCTAACCACTGAGCCACCGGGCCACCCATAAATATTGGAAAATTAACCACAACCTGAATATACTTCAAAGATTCATATAAAAGTAGAGACTTCTTGGGCCTTCAGCTGCGGCCCGGTTCCGCCTTCAAATCTCTTCCAACTGTCACAGTTGTAGACACCCATTAAACACGGGCATGGCCATTTTGTCTTGAACGTGGCCAATTCAGGTCAGAACTCTCCAGGTACTAAAGTTCATTAACTCCGGAGTCTTGTATCTATAAACTCCCTTTCTCTTCTCAATTTGGCTATCCGACTCGCTTTTGTCAGGTACTTCAATTTTAAAAACTCTGAGCCATCACACAGATTTTCAACTGAATTCTCCTTGAAAGAAATGGTCCCTCAAACCAGTTTGCTCCAAACCAAAAACCCTACTTGAAACATAATCAAGCACACAATCTACTTCTCCTGTAATTAACTTCTCGTTGACTGTTATTCTATTGTTTATCTCCCAGACAATTTGGTCACATGATCATTTACTGGACGCAAGGTGCTCTACCAGAAATCATCTCCCAGAGAAGTAGAGTTCTTTTTAAAAAAATATTTTTATTCTCCTTTTTCACATTTTCTCCCAAATTTACACCCAGCAACAATAATCAGTAACGAATGCAATGTCAATCCCCATATCAACAACAACAATCCCATCCTCCCACCAAACCCCCAACAGCAGCCCGCATGTTAACATAAGCAAATAACAAAGAGGAAACAGGTCTCACCCATAGTCACCATTAACACATACAGCCCCCTTCCCCCGACCCTCCCAACTCTCTCTCTCTCTCCCCCCCACCAATATTCGATGTAATCCAAATTTTCGAAAGTACATAATGAATAGCGGCCATGAATTGTAGAACCCCTCCATCCTTCTCCTCAGTTCAAATTTGACCTTCTCAAGAGTCAAGAATTCCAGCAGGTCCCCCGCTAAGACAGGGCACAGGGTGGAGAGGTTGATCTCCATCCTAACAGGATCTGCCTTTGGGCGATCAACAAGGCAAAGGATACAACATTTGCCTCCGCATCCGTTTCCAACCCCGGCTGGTCCAATACCTCAAATATGGCCTCCCGAGGTCCCGGGTCCAAATTCACGTGCACCACTTTAGAGAACACCCTAAAAAGCTCATTCCAGTAATCCTCCAGCTTTGGACAGGACCAAAACATATGAACGGGGTTTGCAAACCCCCCCCCGCAACGTTCACACACCTCTTCTACCCCCTCAAAGAGCCGGCTCATCCTCCCCCTTGTAAGCTGTGCACTATATACCACCTTCAGCTGTATCAGCCCCAACCTCGAGCACGAGAGGCATTCACCCTCCAGAGCACCTCACACCAGAACCCCTCCTCCATACCCTCTCTCAACTTTCCTCCCACTTTGCCTTGATCCCTTCCAGTGGTGCCTTCTCCTTTTCCAAAATAGCCCCATAAACCGCCGACACTACCCCCTTCTCCAGTCCCCCTGTCGTCAGCAAGAAGTCTAGTTCTTAACGGTTCTATCACCCCAATATAAAAAATATAGGTTTCCCCGAAAAGCATATAGGTCATCACAATACACATAATGTCACTATTGAAGTCTCATTTGACCTTGCAGCATGGTTGAACTTGTTTTAAATCACTGGGTTGTTTAATGGAAAATGACTTGGACTTCTGACAGATTGTTTTTGTTTTTAGCTTGCCCAGATCTTCTAGCTGGTCAAATGCTGCAAGTTGTTTCTGTTGGCTTCTATTTAGTTCTTGAAGAACAGTACCATTGGAATGGGTCATGTGTGAAAATACTGCCCAGGAGTCCAAAGTTGAGTTAGATTGTGTATATGAACATAAAGCTTACATTGAATTTACAGCACAGAATTGGTTTATGGTCGATAAAAGCCTCCCTCTTACTCTATTCATCGATTATTCCTTTCACCTTCATGTACTTATCTAGCGTCCCCTCAAGTACCTCTGTTATTTGCCTCATCCACCCCTGTGGTAGCTCATTCCACATTCTTAATCTTGGAATCCATTCAATCATCAATATTGTTTCTTCAGCATTAGTTAACTTCTCCAACCACAAAATGTTTGTACCGTTTTCCAAGCTCCCCGTGGAAAACTGCCACTATAATCTTTCACCTTCTTTCCCAATAGATATTGGGATTGTCGATTGTCCATTTCCTTTTTAATAATGGCCCCTAACAATGGCACATGTGGAGAAGCCAAGCAGCAGTTGAGGGGCGGTTATGTCAATAGCAGTAAACTTACCAAAGTGACAGCAGGCACTTAATGAGCCCCCAGCACTACACCTGATGCAGTTCCAACTGATAGCATTAGCGGGCTCCAGTGGAGGTGGTGAGTTCTATAAATCATTGATAGCTTCTCATTGGGCGCACATTCACCAAACACACCAAATCCCTTTGGAGAAACATTTACAAGCAATATGCAGAAGCACATCAATTGCAAGGGAAAAAACAATTTGAGACTTAACATCTCAAGCACTGGAAACAATCTACCCATAGATTCCCTACAGTGCAGAAGGAGGCCATTTGACCCATTGAATTTGTACCGACCCTCCGACAGAGCACCCTATCTAGGCTTAATATCCCGCTCTATCACCGTAACCCCATCTATCCTTTGGGCACTTGGGGGTAATTTAGCATGGCCCATCCATCTAACCTGCACATCTTTGGACTCATTCACAAAATTATTTTACTTTTGATGGTAGACATTTCTCATAAATAGTGCTGCAAAGGAGTTTTTAAAAAAAACATATTGAACAAGGATAGGTGGGGTTACGGTGATAGGGCGGGTGATTGGGCCTAGGTAGGGTGCTCTGTCGGAGGGTTGGTACAGACCCGATGGGACGAATGGCCTCCTTCTGCACTGTAGGGATTCTTGGGTAGATTGTTTCCAGTGCAGCTCCTAGCAATAAAAAGTTATAATGGATACAAATGCTGAATGTACTGAACTGAATGCTGCTGTCCTTCCACGTCTTGCTGATGCTCCTGATTGAAGTCTGTTGTGCAGTTCCTGTATATGGTAGTATTGTACGAAAAACTTTTAAACAAGTTAATCCAATTGACCAGTCCACCTACCAGAAGAATTGCTTTAAGTACCTCAACTCTTTTGTCAGTGAGGATCCTAATTCGTGACAGACATAGCTTTACCCTTTTTTGTTTGAAATGTTTCAAATTATCCTGTAATTTGAAATAGTAAGTTAAATAAAACAGCTAAGTTGGTTTTCCAGAGGTACCCTCCATGACTACAACTTATAGCACATAGGATCAGGAAATAAATGGTACAGTACAGTAAGAGACCATTTGCCCATTTTGGTCTGTGTCGTTCTATGAAAAAATTATCCAATTAGTCCTACTTGCCCATCTCTTTCTCAAAGCCCTGTAAGTTGTTGTCCAGCTTTGCTCTGAAACAATTATTTCATTCCCACCGTTCATTTGTAATTTTATCTATTAACAGTTCTTCCCAGTCCATTATGGTCAGTTTTCTACTTCAAAGTCAATTGTACCTAAATTTAGAACCTTGGTTTATGACTCATCCCTGTGAATATCCTATCCAGCCATACATCCCCTTGCTTTAAAAAGCTTTCTCCACTCAGGACTGGACTCAAAGACCAGGGGGTTAGCGATCTTGATCAGCAAAAGAGTGGCATTCGAGGCAGGCAGAATAGTGTCAGACACTGGGGGTAGGTACATAATGGTGAGCGGGAAGCTGGAGAGGGTGCGAGTGGTACTTGTGAACATATATGCTCCGAATTGGGACGAGGTGGAATTTATGAGGCGGGTGTTAGGTAAGATCCCAGACTTAGAGTCACATAACCTGATCATTGGAGGAGACTTCAACACAGTCATTGATCCGGAATTGGACCGGTCAAAATCCAGGACAGGGAGGAGGCTGGCTGCAGCAAAGGAATTGAAGGGTTTTATGGAACAGATGGGGGGAGTAGACCCATGGAGGTTTGCACGGCCGAGGTCGAAGGAGTTTTCCTTTTTTTCACATGTCCACAAGGTATACTCTCGCATCGACTTTTTTGTTCTGAGCAGGGCGCAATACCGAAGGTGGTGGATACTGAGTACTCGGCAATTGCAGTGTCGGATCATGCCCCGCACTGGGTGGATCTACGGGTTAGTGTGGAGAGAGGGCAACGCCCGCTGTGGAGACTGGATGTGGGGTTGCTAGTGGACGAGGCGGTCTGTGGGCGGGTTAACAAGTCCATCCAGAACTACCTGGAAACAAATGATACGGGGGAGGTCTCTGCAGCGACGGTCTGGGACGCTTTGAAGGCAGTGGTCAGAGGGGAACTAATCTCGATACAGGCCCACAGAGAAAAGGTGGAACGGGCTGAGAGGGATAGATTAGTGGAGGAGATACTCCAGGTGGACAGGAGATACTCGGATGCCCTGGACGCATCCAGGAGATACTGAGGGAGCCGCGGAGGTTACAGGTGGAGTTTGGGCTGCTGACCACAGGGAAAGCAGTGGAACAGTTGAGGAAGGCAAGGGGGGCGATCTATGAGTATGGGGAAAAGGCAAGCAAAATGTTGGCGCACCAGCTCAGGAAAAGAGAGGCGGCCAGGGAGATAGGCAAAGTAAAGAGTAGAGACAGTAATACTGTCCTGGACCCAGCAGGGGTGAACAAGGTGTTTAAGGACTTTTATAGTAAATTATATGAGTCAGAACCCCCGGCTGGGGTGGAGGGGATGAGGCAATTTCTGGATCAGTTGAGGTTCCCGAGGGTGGAGGAGGACCTGGTGGAGGGGCTGGGAGCCCCAATTGAGATTGAGGAAATAATCAAGGGGCTGGAGGGCATGCAGTCGGGCAAGGCTCCAGGGCCTGACGGCTACCCGGTGGAATTCTATAAGACGTTTTCAGAGATATTGAGCCCACTGCTGGTGAGGACATTTAACGAAGCAAGTGAGAAGGGACCTCCCCCGAACAATGTCGCAGGCCTCGATTTCATTGACCTTGAAATGGGCGAAGGATCCGGAGCAATGCGGGTCATACAGGCCGATTTCTCTACTGAATGTGGATGCAAAACTGCTGGCTAAGATACTGGCCACAAGGATAGAGGACTGTGTCCCGGGGATGATAGGGGAAGACCAGATGAGATTTGTTAAGGGCAGGCAACTCCAGGCCAATGTTCGAAAGCTTCTAAATGTTATGACGCCCTCAGGAGGAGAGGAGGCGGAGGTGGTGGTAGCGATGAATGCGGAGAAGGCTTTTGATCGGGTGGAGTGAGGCGCTGGGAAGGTTTGGGTTTGGAGAGGGCTTTATTGACTGGGTGCGGTTGCTCTATCAGGCACCAGTAGCGAGTGTGCGTACGAACCAGCTGAGGTCGGTATTTTGAACTACACCTGAGGGACGAGGCAAGGGTGCCCCCTCTCCCCATTACTGTTTGCTCTGGCCATAGAGCCATTGGCCATGGCGTTAAGAGCCTCTAGGAACGGGAAAGGACTGGTTCGGGGTGGGGTGGAGCACCGGGTCTCGCTCTACGCAGGTGACCTGCTCTTGTACATTTCGGACCCGTAGGATGGGGAAAGTAGACATAGACATAGAACATACAGTGCAGAAGGAGGCCATTCGGCCCAACGAGTCTGCACTGACCCACTTAAGCCCTCACTTCCACCCTATCCCCGTACCCCAATAACCCCTCCTAACCTTTTTTGGTCACTAAGGGCGATTTATCGTGGCCAATCCACCTAACCTGCACTTCTTTGGACTGTGGGAGGAAACCGGAGCACCCGGAGGAAACCCACGCAGACACGGGGAGAACGTGCAGACTCCACACAGACAGTGACCCAGCAGGGAATCGAACCTGGGACCCTGGCGCTGTGAAGACACAGTGCTATCCACTTGTGCTACCGTGCTGCCCTCTAATGCGAAGTAATGCGAATCTTGGGGGAATTTGGCAATTTTTCGGGGTATAAATTGAACATGAGGAAAAGCGAGATGTTTGCGATCCAGGCAAGAGGGCAGGAAAAGAGACTGTGAGAGCTGCCGCTTAGAATGGTAGAGAAGAGCTTTCGATATTGGAATCCAGGTGGCCTGGAAATGGGAGGTACTACACAAGTTAAACCTATCCCGGTTGGTAGAACAAATGGAAGGGGACTTTAAGAGATGGGACATGCTGCCGTTATCACTGGCGGGGAGGGTACTGCCCGTGAAAATGACGGTCTTCCCCAGATTTCTGTTTGTCTTCTAGTGCCTCCCCATCTTCATCCCGAGGGCCTTTTTCAAGCGGGTGAATAAGATTATTTCAGGCTTTGTGTGGACGAGTAAAACCCCGCGAGTGAAGAAAGTGTTGCTGGAGCGCAGTCGGGCGGAGGGTGGGTTGGCGCTGCCGAACTTCTGCAATACTACTGGGCGGCTAATATAGCCATGATTAGGAAGTGGGTAGTGGGGGAGGGGGAGGCATGGGAGCAGATGGAGGCGACGTCATGTAAAGACACCAGTTTGGGAGCATTAGTAACGGCACCTCTGCCGTTCTCGCCGGCCCGATACTCCACAAGTCCGGTGGTAGTGGCGGCTCTGAGGATCTGGGGGCAGTGGAGGAGATATGAGTGGAGGGAGCATCGATTTGGACCCCAACTTATAACAACCACAGGTTTGTACTGGGTAGGCTAGATGGCGGGTTCTGGAGTTGGCAGAGGGCAGGAATTAGAAGGATGGGGGATCTATTTATAGATAGGAGCTTTTCCAGCTTGAAAGCTTTGGAGGATAAATTTAAATTGCCAGCAGGGAATGGTTTTAGGTATTTGCAGGTGCGTGACTTCCTGAGAAAACAGGTGCCGGCCTTTCTGCTGCTGCCGCCATGGGGGATACAGGATAGAGTCGTTTCCAGTACCTGGGTGGGAGAGGGGAAGGTTTCAGATATTTACCAGGAGCTTTCTGAGGCGGAGGAAACTCCGGTGGAGGAGCTTAAGGGCAAGTGGGAGGACGAGCTAGGAGGAGAGATAGAGGCGTGTCTATGGGTGGATGCCCTAAGCAGGGTTCATACCTCCTCATCGTGCGCCAGGCTTAGCCTGATACAATTTAAGGTAGTCCACCGGGCACACATGACAGTGGCTAGGATGAGCAAGTTTTTCGGGGTAGGGGATAGGTGTGCGAGGTGCACGGGAAGCCCAGCCAATCATGTCCACATGTTTTGGGCATGCCCGAAGCAAGAGGAGTTTGGCAGGGTTTTGCTAAGGTAATGCCCACGGCGCTAAAAACACGGGTGGAGCCGAGTCCGGAGGAAGCGATCTTTGGAGTGTCGGAAGATCCGGGAGTTCAGGGGGCTTAAGAGGCCGACGTCCTGGCCTTTGCTTCCCTGGTAGCCCGGAGACGGATCTTATTAATGTGGAAGGACTCAAAGCCCCCGAGTGTAGAGACCTGGGTTTGTGACATGGCTGGGTTTCTCAGTCTCGAGAAAATAAAGTTTGCCTTAAGAGGGTCAATGTTAGGGTTCTCCCGGAGGTGGCAGCCGTTCATCGACTTTCTCGGGGAAAATTAAAAACGTCAGCAGATGCAGTATTCCAGAGGGTGGGGGGGACAACGGGAAAGGGGGAGGAACCATAGACCGATCCAGAGGGCAATAAAATGCACATGGGGTCAAATTTTCAAATTCCTTAATAAAATATTATTAAAAAGCTTTCTCTTATTTGATTTCCTCAAATTGAGCTTTTACCCTTGGGATAAAAGATATGATGTGTATTATTCTATGGAGGTAATCTTCTATTACACTCATGTTATTGGAATAACGGTGTTGATTCTGCAGTTTGGGAAAATGGGTAAGGCAAAGTCATGCAAAATCAATTAATTCCACAATGGAGGTTGCATTGTTCCAGAATTCATCATTCCCCAGGTTGGAAAGAAGTACCAAGCTGTCGGTCTCTGAGATTATGGGAATAGGAAATACTGGAAGAATTGTTGATGCTTAGTTCAGAACTCTATATTAATGTCAGGAGTTCAACAGTTGCTGTAGTCCTCAATAATCCTTCCCCCCGAAAGAAAATCCACACTTCATCTGTTTTCTGTTTGTGGAACTCCTGTTTGAGATGGTGTGGTTACCTGAAACTATACCTTGTGTGCAGAGAATTAAAGAACAGGCATAATCTTATTGCAGCAGATTTGCTGGAGCATGCATTGGATGTTGGAAATATATTGTTTGCGAGACTTCCGGGTGCGGCTATGCAGAGCTAGGTCGCATATTCGGCAGCTCCTGCTTGGAACGGACTTTTGGGCTCTTTTACAGGGCCCCCACGGCATTTGTTTGACATTTCCCGGTGTGGGAAGAAGGCGGCAATATTCCCCCGACAGTGTCCCCCAGGAAGGGTATGTCTCTTGGTTGCCAGACACATGCAGAAACAGTGAAAGATTTGGCTGCAACTACAGGATAAACAGGGCCTCTTCCAGCATGCAGGCGGGGGAAGGGCAAGCTTAAAGCTGCAAGCTGACCTGAGGGCCTGTATCAAAGGTGAATTCTAGCAGCAGAGGGAACAACTGTGAAAAGACCTCATCAAGGCCACTGAAGGGACTTCCGGTTGCGGTGATGCCTAGCTAGCCGCACGCTTCGGCGGCTCCAGCTCCGACGGACCTTCGGGCTCTTTTAAGAGCCTCAACGGGGAATTTTTCGACGACGCAACCCGGTGTGGGGCGTGTGAGAAGGGAGTCCCCCCCAAACGAAGGAGGAAAAAACCGGCGGCGGCGGCTGCAGCGCGAGGAATCGTCGACCAAAGGGTCAGAAAGAGAGAAGTACAAGATGGCGGCGGAGAAAGCGCAGGCGACATGGGGGCCTGAGCATGAAATTGTGAGACGGTGCGTGGAGCTGCTGAAGAGGGAGGTGCTGACCCCGTTGCTACAGGCAATTGAGGGGCTCAAGGAGACATTAAAGACCCAGGAGACAGAGCTCCGTGTGGTGGAGCAGAAGGTGACAGATATTGAGGACGAGATCCTGGGCCTGGCGGTTAAGACACAGACGCACGAGGCACTTCATAAAAAGTGTACTGAAAGGATCGAAGCCCTAGAAAATGGAGCGCGAAGGAAGAACCTTCGGATACTGGGTCTCCCTGAGGGTGTGAAAGGAGTGGACTGTGGAGCGTACGCAAGTACGATGCTGAGCTCACTGATGGGTGCTGAGGCCCCTACGGGCCCCTTGGAGGTGGAGTGGGCAAATCGGATTCCGGCGAGAAGACCAAAAGCGGGAGAACCACCCAGGGCGATAATCGTGCGATTTTACCGCCTTAAGGATAGAGAAGAGGTCCTGAGATGGGCTAAAAAGGTGCGGAGTAGCAGATGGGAGAATGCAGTGGTACGGGTATACCAGGATTGGAGTGCGGAGGTGGCGAGAAGGAGGGCGAGCTTCAACCGAGCCAAAGAGGTGTTGCATAAAAGGAAGGTGAAGTTCGGGATGCTGCAGCCGGCAAGACTATGGGTCACGTATCAGGAGAGACACCATTATTTCGAGACGGCGGAGGAAGCATGGACCTTCATCAAAGAAGAGAAATTGGATCGGAACTGAGGGACTGATGCTGCAGGAAATGTTATTGTTAATGTTACGGTGGAAGTTAATTGAGAAGTAAACAGGGAAGGGGGAGACATTGGGGAAATGTGGGCGCCGGTGAGGGGGGAAAGACGGGACATAGTTGGAGAATGGGGAAGGGGAGGGGGAGGGGAAAGGGAGCTGCGCCATAAGAGGCGGGTCAGGTAAAGGGATGTTCCCGCACCAGAAAGAATAAGGCGGGAAGACAGGCGCAAGGCGGATGGGAGTTCCCCACATGGGGAGGTCGAGGAGTGAGCAGGAGTAGCCGGGGTCAGTTGAAGTCAGCTGACTTACGGAAGTAATATGGGGGGAGCAATCAAGCTAGAAAGAGATCTAGCGGGGAGGGGAGGAGGGAGGGAGAAGGGGGGGGGGGACAACTGGGTTGCTGCTGCGGAAATCCAAAAGGAAATGGCTAAAGAGTGGGTGGGCGGGGATGGTGTGCGACGCTGGGGGAGCGAGCGGGAGCGCGGAGGCGGGATATGGGACTGGCCTAGAGAAGGTAATGGCTAGTCGACACGGGAGGGGGGCAGGTAGCCCCCTAGTGAGGCTGATCACGTGGAACGTGAGAGGCCTGAACGGACCGATAAAAAGGGCCCGAGTGCTCGCGCATTTGAAAGGACTAAGGGCAGACGTGGTTATGCTCCAAGAGACGCACCTAAAGGTGGCGGACCAAGTTAGGCTAAGGAAAGGATGGGTGGGACAGGTGTTCCACTCAGGACTGGACGCAAAGAATAGAGGGGTGGCCATTTTGGTGGGGAAACAGGTCGCATTTGAAGCAAAGAACATCGTAGCAGATAGCGGAGGTAGATATGTAATGGTGAGTGGCAGGCTGGAGGGAATGGAGGTCGTGTTGGTTAACGTGTATGCCCCAAACTGGGACGATGCGGGATTTATGAGACGGATGCTGGGGCGTATACCGGACCTGGAGGTAGGAAACTTGATTTTAGGAGGGGACTTTAATACGGTGCTGGACCCGGGGCTAGATAGATCCAGCTCAAGGACCGGAAGAAGGCCGGCAGCGGCCAAGGTACTTAAGGGGTTTATGGACCAAATGGGGGGAGTGGATCCATGGCGATTTCTTAGACCTAGGGCTAGGGAGTATTCCTTCTTCTCCCATGTCCATAAAGTGTACTCCCGGATAGATTTTTTTGTTTTGGGAAGGTCGTTGATCTCTAGGGTGGAAGAAGCTGAGTACTCAGCCATAGCGGTTTCGGATCATGCCCCACATTGGGTGGACCTGGAATTAGGAGAGGAAAGGGAGCAGAGAACACTCTGGCGATTAGATGTGGGACTGATGGCGGATGAGGGAGTGTGTGCAAGAGTGCGGGGGTGTATTGAGAGATACCTGGAGGTCAATGACGACGGCGAGGTCCCTGTGGGAGTGGTATGGGAAGCACTAAAAGCGGTGGTCAGAGGAGAGCTGATCTCCATTGGGGCCCACAAAAGGAAAACAGAGGCCAAGGAAAGGGAAAGATTACTGGGGGAGATTTTAAGGGTGGATAGGGAATTTGCAGAGACCCCGGAGGAGGAATTGTACAGGGAGAGGAGACGACTCCAGACGGAATTTGACCTTCTGACCACCAGAAAGGCGGAGGTACTGTGGAGGAAGGCACAGGGGAGGAGGTATGAATATGGGGAAAAGGCGAGTCGCCTGTTGGCTCATCAATTGCGAAAGAGGGCAGCAGCGAGGGAAATAGGAGGAATTAGAGACGAAAGGGGAGACACGGTGCGAAGGGCAGGAAAGATAAATGAGGTGTTCAAGACCTTCTATGAGGAACTGTATAGGTCTCAACCCCCAGAGGGAGAGGAGGGGATGCGGCAGTTCCTGGACCAATTGAGGTTCCCGAAAGTGGAGGAGCGGGGGGTGGTAGGCCTGGGGGCACCGATTGGGGTGGACGAGGTTATTAAGGGACTGGGAAGCATGCAAGCAGGGAAGGCCCCAGGACCAGACGGGTTCCCGGTGGAGTATTACAGAAAATATGTGGACTTGTTGGCCCCGTTGATGGTGAGGACGTTCAATGAGGCCAGGAAAGGGGGGACTCTACCCCCGACGATGTCGGAGGCGACGATATCGTTAATTTTGAAGAGGGATAAAGATCCGTTGCAGTGCGGGTCCTATAGACCCATTTCATTGTTGAACGTGGACGCCAAATTGTTGGCAAAGGTACTGGCATCGAGGATAGAGGACTGTGTCCCGGGGGTGGTGCACGAAGATCAGACAGGGTTCGTAAAAGGGAGACAACTGAATGTTAACGTGCGACGACTATTAGGGGTGATAATGATGCCCCCAGTGGAGGGGGAGGCAGAGATAGTGGCGGCAATGGACGCAGAGAAGGCATTTGATAGGGTGGAGTGGGAGTATTTATGGGAAGTGTTAAGGAGGTTTGGGTTTGGGAACGGGTTTATTAGCTGGGTTAGACTTCTTTATGGGGCTCCAACGGCAAGCGTAGTTACAGGTCGACATAGATCGGAGTATTTCCGACTATATAGGGGAACAAGACAGGGATGCCCGCTGTCTCCATTGTTGTTCGCGTTGGCAATTGAACCTCTGGCCATGGCGTTGAGAGACTCCAGGAAATGGAGAGGGGTGATTAGAGGGGGAGAAGAACACCGAGTCTCGTTATATGCGGATGACCTATTGTTATACGTGTCGGACCCAGCGGGGGGAATGATAGAGGTTATGCGAATTTTGAGGGGGTTCGGGGATTTCTCGGGGTATAGGCTAAACATGGGAAAGAGTGAATTATTTGTGATACATCCAGGGGACCAGAGTAGAGAGATAGAAGGCTTGCCTCTAAGGAAAGTGGAAAGAAACTTCCGATACCTGGGGATTCAGATCGCTAGGAGCTGGGGAAC
Organism: Scyliorhinus torazame; assembly: GCF_047496885.1. Classification (NCBI taxonomy): domain Eukaryota; kingdom Metazoa; phylum Chordata; class Chondrichthyes; order Carcharhiniformes; family Scyliorhinidae; genus Scyliorhinus; species Scyliorhinus torazame. The sequence goes on along the minus strand of NC_092710.1, from coordinate 108,465,819 downwards.
CTTGCACAGACTTAATCTGACACGGTTGGTAGAACAAATGGAGGAGGACTTCAAGAGGTGGGACATGCAGCCTCTATCGCTGGCGGGCAGGGTGCAAGCAATTAAGATGATGGTCCTCCCGAGGTTCTTATTTGTATTTCAATGTCTCCCTATACTAATCACTAAGACCTTTTTTAATAAAATAGACAGGAGCATCACGAGCTTCGTGTGGGCAGGGAAAGTTCCGAGAGTAAGGAGGGGGTTCCTTCAGCGTAGTAGGGACAGAGGAGGATTGGCACTACCGAACTTGGGCGATTACTATTGGGCCGCCAATGTGGCAATGATACGTAAATGGATGATGGAGGGTGAGGGAGCGGCGTGGGAAAGACTGGAGAGAAAGTCCTGTAAAGGGACGAGTTTAGAGGCGCTGGTGACGGCGCCGCTACCGATCTCACCTAAAAAGTTTACCACGAACCCGGTGGTGGCGGCAACATTGAATATCTGGGGACAGTGGAGGCGACAGAGAGGGGTGCGGGGAGCCCTGGTGGGGTCCCCAATCAGGAACAACCATAGGTTCGCCCCAGGAAGAATGGATGGAGGATTTCAGAGCTGGTTCCAGTTGGGAATTAGGAGGGTGGGAGATTTATTTATAGATGGGACTTTTGCGAGCTTGGGAGCATTGGAGGAAAAGTATAAGTTGCCCCGGGGAAATTTCTTGAGATATATGCAGGTGAGGGCATTTACTAGACAACAGGTGAGGGAATTTCCATTGCTCCCGACACAGGGGATACAGGACAGGGTGCTTTCAGGGGTGTGGGTCGGAGAGGGCAAGGTGTCAGAGATTTACCGAGAGATGAGGGAAGAGGGGGAGGAGTCGGTGGGCGAACTAAAAGGAAAGTGGGAAGAAGAACTAGGGGAGGAGATAGAGGAGGGTATGTGGGCTGATGCCCTAAGCAGGGTAAATTCCTCTTCCTCATGCGCCAGGCTTAGCCTGATTCAATTTAAGGTGCTACATAGAGCACACATAACGGGAGCAAGATTGAGCAGGTTCTTTGGAGTGGAGGACAAATGTGGGAGGTGTGGCGGGAGCCCGGCAAACCACGCACATATGTTTTGGGCATGCCCGGCACTGGAAGGGTATTGGAAGGGAGTGACGGGAGTGATTTCGCGGGTGGTGAAGGCCCGGGTCAAACCAGGCTGGGGGTTAGCTCTATTTGGAGTTGCGGAAGAGCCGGGAGTGCAGGAGGCGAAAGAGGCCGACGTTGTGGCCTTTGCGTCCCTAGTAGCCCGGCGCAGGATCCTACTCATGTGGAAGGAGGCGAAACCCCCCGGACTGGAGGCCTGGGTAAATGATATGGCGGGGTTCATTAAACTGGAGCAGATAAAGTTTGCCCTGAGAGGATCGGCTCAAGGGTTCACCAGGCGGTGGCAGCCATTTCTCGACTACCTAGGGGAACGTTAGAGGGAAGACAGATGATCAGCAGCAGCAACCCAGGGGGAGGGGGGGGGGGGGGGGGGGGGGGGGGGAGGGGGGGTTTAGTTTAGGTCAAAGATAAAGGGGTTTTGTTACTTGTGTATTGTTTAAAATTTCTGTATTGTTATTGTTGCGTTTGCTTTGTAAGAGGGGAAAAATTGTTGTTTGGGAAAAAATTTTCAATAAAACATTTATAAAAAAAAAAAAAAGGAAATATATTGTTTGCTTTCTGTTCTTAGAAGCACTAGGCAAGTTTCATGAGATATCTGTCACCTTTCAGAGGGTCGTTGCAGGCTCAATGGGCTGAATGGCCTCCTTCTGCACTGTAGGCATTCTATGGTTCTAAGTTGTCTTCAGCTGCTTTCTGCTATTGTGCAACATATTTATGAACGGAAGTACTAAGAACATAGAAACTATTCAGGTAACAGTAATTATCATGATACGTAGGTTTTCAGTACAATATAAAGCTGTGATGAGTATTAAATCATGTGTGGTGTCAATTCATACTGTTTCGTAGGGGGTGCATGATTCCCATTTGGTTAATTAAAAGGTTTAAAAGTTTGTTTCTTTAAAATAAATGTCTATTTTATATTAGGATAACCCATACAGTAATACTGGAGGATCCATTTGATGACCCTCAGGGTTTGCAAATTCCAGATAGCTCACCAGAACCCACCAAAGAACAACTTGATGTGAGTATTTACTGAAACACTTTCTGTACCCATCGGCTTTGAAAAACTTCCTCTTGGCTTATTTATGCATCTTTCTCAATAGAATGTTAAGATTTTGGCAGGAACTCAAGTTTTATATGGTTTTTATATTTGTGCATATACGCACAATAGATATTAGCTGATGTCACGTGGAATCATGGAAATGCAGGTCGAGTGTTGTCTACAGATGAAGTGTTATTAGAGGGTAAACCATAATTGGATTAGGACACGGCAGCATCATTCAATTCTTTTAATGTCCTTAATTTTATATTTCTATTACAAATTCTCATATTAACATTTATAATGGGGACTGCATTTCATAATCTTTATTAGTGTCACAAGTAGGCTTACATTACACTGCAATGAAGTTACTATAAACTTGCTAAACCGCTTAGCAGTAGTGGTACCTGTGCCTGTTGTGGATGATAAGTAATATATTTACCCAGGCACATTCCATTATAAATATGGACATAAGAATTTAAAATTGGAAAACTGAAATGAAGTGCATGTAGAGAATCATGAAAAGGTACGTTCGCTCTTGCTTCTGTTAGCAGTATTCTGCATCTTCAATAGCTTTTCAACATTTTTGGCTTTTTTTTTTGACAACCAAACCGAGTTGTAAGAACAAGATTATAATTTACAACAATAAGAATTTTCAATTAATAAAAGTAAATTACTGCGGATGCTGGAATCTGAAACGAAAGAGAAAATGCTGGAGAATTTCAGCAGGCCTGGCAGCATCTGTAGGGAGAGAAAAGAGCGAGCGTTACGAGTTATATGACTCTTGTTAAAGCTGTCAGAGCTATGACAAAGAGTCATCCACTCGAAACGCTAGCTCTTTTCTCTCCCTACAGATGCTGCCAGACCTGCTGAGATTTTCTAGCATTTTCTCATTTTCAATTAATATTTGTGTACTTTCGTTAAGGTAATGTTACAAAGAAGTAGAAATATACAGTGACTGCCCTGCGGTGACTCACGATTGCTCTAAACTTTCAAGTCACAAACTACATGGTATATAGTTATTAGAAAATGTGAAGGAGTTGAGATGAAGCAATCTAAGAGTCTGAATCGATTTTTCCCCCCCCCCCCCAAACTTATGGAAGCATCACATATAAGATCATAGGTATTGCTTAGTGAAAAAATACTATGCTTGTTCTAGTCTTTATCACATAACACAAGGATAAAGGCCTTATTGGCAGGTGTGAGATGGTGAAAATCCCCCAGTGGTGAAAAACTTTGGGAACCATCAATCAAAAGTCACCTGTCCCTCCCAAGTACATTACACTTATCACATCATGTCTCAAAATTACTTGTGTTGTATCGCAAAATGTTCTGAAATTTTCTGAAATAAATCTTTATCAAACTTGCATTTAAATGAATCAATGATAATTGTTTCACTGTTTCCCTCAGGAACCTGTTCTATAAATTGAACACTTGCTCACTAAAATGATGCTTCCACAGATTAGTTTTGAATTTGCCTCCTTCAAACCCTCTGATTTTACTGTTCTGGTCAAAGTTAAATGGTTTGTCATGGTCGACATCAAAATCCCATTATAATCTTAAAAACAAGCATATTGCCTCTCAATCTTCTCTTTTTCTCAGAGAACATACTACATTTTTACATGATAGCTGGCTGAATTTTTGAACCATTGTTCATGCTGATTTCTTCAGCAATTGGAATTCTATGTTTGTTGAACAATCTTGCGTTTCTATGTTACTGGAACCATTTCAGTTTAAAGAGAAACTGTACAGTAGAAAATGGGCAATTGAAATCAAAATATTCTAAAGCGATGCAGAGGAAGACTCCGTTTCTTTTGAGATTCACAGAGCAGGGATAGCCTTGAGCTGACCTAATGAGAGGGATACATGCATCTTTTTAAAAAAATCTTTTTATTGGCATTTCCCATAACTCTAAACAGTTGTATATATACACATCACATTTTTCTTGCCCGCATTAATTTCCTTTATTATACAGAGAGGTTTAGTTTGTCCTACGTTTACCTGACCCTGTGTGCATTTCGTTGCCCTCTGGACCGGTCTATGGTTCCTCCCCCTTTCCCATTGTGTGCCCCCCCCGGCTTCGGCTGTGCTTGTTTTTTATTTTCCGGACAGAATGGGGGGGATAAAGGAGGGGGCCTCTCCCCCCCCCCCCCCCCCCCCCCCCCCCCCCCCCCCCCCCCCACAAATCATCTCTTGTGGTTTCCCCACCCGAAAGGTCCGAGCCAGTCTGCAGCTGTGGGTGGTGCTGCCGATCGCCAGCCGAGCAGGATTCTCCGGCGTGCGATTCGGGAACCGAAAGCGAGGGCGTTGGCCCCCTTCCCCATGTGCAACTCTGGCTGCTCCGATACCCTGAACATTGCCACTATTGGGCATGGCTTCACCCTCACCCCCGCAAGCTTGGACATTGCCTCGGAGAAGGCTGTCCAGAACCCAGCAAGCTTGGGGCAAGCCCAAAACATGTGGATGTGGTTGGCCGGGCCCCTCTGGCACCGCTCACGTTTGTCCTCCTCCTCCGGGAAGAACCTGCTCATTCGGGTTCTGGTCAGGTGTGCTCTGTGCACCACTTTGAGCTGCATTAGGCTTAGCCTTGCGCAGGAGGAGGTGGAGCTCCAGAGTCCCCAGTTTATCCTCCCAGTTTTGTCTGGTCTTGTCCAGTGGAGTCCGGGCTCTGTCCAGTAGCTGTCCGTATATTTTCCCACATAGGCACTACCAGGTCATCTAGTAGTCTCTGGGGCCCCGGGGTACTCTACTGTCTCTTTGCAGATTTAGTGTTTTATTTGGAGGTGACTCATTTCCTGTCCTTTTTCTAGTCGCCACTTCCTCGTCGGTTCGTCTAGTATCGCCAGTCTGTGCCTTACGTAGAAGTCCCCGACCGTCAATGTGCCCCCGTCCCACCTCCATCTTTTGAAGGTGGTAGCCAGCAATGCTGGGGGAAATCTGTGATGACCGCATATGGGAGCCATGGGGGACATTTTGGCTATCTCAACTGGGTCCACGTTCTCAGCGTGGCCACTGGGCTCGTTGTATCTTGTTGAGGAGGATGGGAGTGCTGCTGTGGCCAGGGCCCGGGGGGTCGCTTCTTTACAGGATGCCTCCTCCATTTGTACCCAATCTGTGTCGGGTTCTTGTACCATCCCCTGACTCTTTCTGCGGTTGCTGCCCAGTGGTAGTATTGTAGGTTTGGTAAGGCCAAGCCCCTTTGATTTTCCTTCTTTGCAGTGTCGGTTTGGGAATTCACGGGTTCTTACCACCCCCGCCACACAAACGCCATGATTAGACTGTCTACGTTTTGGAAAAAGGCCTTGGGGATGATGATTGGAATGGATCTAAACATGAAGAGGAACCTTGCAGTACGTTCATTTTGATCGTCTGCATTCTCCCCGCCAGGGAGAGTGGGAGTGAGCCCCACCGTTGAAGGTCTTTTCTTACTTCCTCCACCAGGTTGGTCAGGTTCCACTTGTGGATCTATGTCCAGTCTCTGACTATCTGGATCCCCAGGTAGCGGAATCTGTTCTGGGCTGTTTTGAACGGGGCCCCTCCAGCTCTCTCCCTCCCTCGTTTGGGTTCACTGGGAATGCCTCGCTTTTGCCCAGGTTAAGGTTGTAGCCTGAGAAGGTTCCAGACTCTTTCTGTATTTGCAGTATTGCCTTCAGTCCCTCCTGTGGCTTCAAGACTTAGAGGAGCAATTCATCTGCATAGAGTGAGACTCTGTGCTCTCTGTCTGCTCTCCGGATTCCCTTCCAGCTTTTCGCGTCCCGCAGGGCTATCGCCAGGGGTTCGATCGTTGGCGCGAACAAGAGTGGGGACAGGGGGCAGCCCTGTCTTGTTCCTCTCTGTAGCTGGAAGTATTCAGAGCTGGTGGTGTTAGTTCGGACGCTCGATTTGGGAGCGTTGTACAGGAGCCTCACCCAGGCGATGAACCCCACTCCTAGCTCAAACCGTTCCAGTACCTCAAGGAGGTATTTCCATTCGACTTTGTCGAAGGCCTTTTCTGCGTCCAGGGAGTCGATCACCTCTGGTGTTCTCTCCCCCGGGGGGTGGGGGGGGGGGGGGGGGGGGGGGCATCATTACGTTCAGCAGTTGCCTGATGTTCGCTGTGAGTTGCCTACCCTTGACAAAGCCTGTTTGGTCCTCTGCGACCACCTCTGGTACGCAGCCTTTTGGCCAGGACCTTTGCGAGTATTTTCGCATCCACGTTCGGCAGTGAAATGGGTCTGTATACTCCACATTCCGTCAGGTCTTTATCTTTTTTGGGTATCAGTGAATTTGTGGCCTGTGCTAGCGTGGGGGGCAGGGTGCCCCTTGCCAGTGAGTCCGCGAACATGTCCCTTAGGTGTGGGGCCAGGACTGGTGCAAATCTTTTGTAGAAGTCCCCCGGGAACCCGTCGGGTCCCAGTGCCTTCCCCGCCTGCATGGAGCTGATGCTCTCCATGATTTCTCCCAGATCTATTGGTGCTTCCAGCTCCCCCTTCTGTCTTCCCCCACAACTGGTAGTTCCAGTCCGTCTAGGAACTGTTTCATCCCCGTTCCCCCGTTGTGGGGCTCGAAGGCGTACAGTCCCCGGTTGAAGGTCTCAAATGCCCGATTGACCTCCTTTGGCTCTGTTACCAGTCTGCCTCTGCTATCCTATACCTGCGCTATTTCCCTTGTGGCTGTCTGCTTTCTCAGCTGGTGTGCCAATAGGCGGCCAGCCTTGTCTCCGTGTTCGTAAAAGGTCCCCTGTGTCTGGCGGAGTTGGTACACTGCTGTCTTAGTGGATAGCAGGTTAAAGTCCATTTGCAGCTTTTTTCTCTCTGCCAGCAGCTCTACAGTCAGGGCCTCGGAGTATAGGGATACATGCATCTTGGCAGGTAGATTCATAAAATTACTTCAGCCACATCAAGACATTTCTGAGGAGGGTGTGGCAAGGCTTCCAGTGCTGTAATCCTGATGGGATGCAGTAGTGAAGATTAGCCAATTAACTTTATATAGTGAACATATAGAGTGAACAAAATGCTTTTACTAGTGCTTCATGAAGAATTCTGCGCTTTGCTGATTTAGTTTGTGAGTATGTGTTTTTCTCTGTTCAGGGCAGCATGGTGACGCAGTGGTTCGATCCCGACACCGGATCACTCTCCGTGTGGAGTTTGCACATTCTCCCCATGTCTGCGAGGGTTCCATCCCCACAACCCAAGGGTAGGTGGATTGGCCATGCTAAATTGCCCCTTAATTGGAAAATAAAAAATAGTGTACTCTAAATTTATTTTTTTGAAAGCATTTTTCTCCGTTCTTGATCCACTTTATTGGCTTGGAAACAATGCAAATTGATTACATTTGCAGATGACGCTAAAGCTGGGAGTATAGTTGAGTTGGGGGAGGCACCCAAGCAAAAAGAGTAAGATCAAATTGAAAGGTGCAGATGAGTGGCAGATGAAATTCGGTACAGATAGATAAATATGAGGTACTGTGTACTGGAAGTAAATGTAAACATCATGGGCTGGATTCTCCACTGGCAGAATGCTCTGTTTTGCTGGCAGCCCGGGGGTTTCCCAATGGCGGGGGCTGCCCCACAATGGGAAACCCCATTGACCAGCCGGCGTAACGGAGCATCCCACCAGCGGGGTGAAACAGAAATGCGGCGGGGCAGAGAATCCAGCCCCACGTGTGGATCGAGCTACCTAAAGACCTGAGGGGTCTTTTGTCAAATGAGTGTGGAACATCATTGAACAAAATGCCAACCTATATTTCTTAATCAGGATGTTACTGAAATTGCATAGGTCAGATCCAATCAAAAAAACAAGTAATGTGATGTTGTGATTATGATCCTCGAGCGTGAAATGAGTAGGATCTCTTGAGCAACATTCCCTTCATGCTGCTCAGATTGCACGCAAGTCAACCCCTTTAAACTATTGTACGCATGCAACCACACAAGAAAGTTTAAACATACCACTCACTTAAACTAACTGACCATGCCCTCCAAATAAAGAATTAGAGAGTATATTGGCCTTGAGTACTAAAATTCTATCATACAAGGAGTGTGTTCTTGCATGCTTTCAGTATTATTTCATTCTAATAATGTTCTTGATTTAAATGTTTTACATATGATTCTGTTTAGAGCGGCAGAATAGGAGCTGATGAAGAAATAGATGATACCAAAGGAAAAACTGTAGAGGAAATTGAAGAGGTGCTGGCAGAGAAAGAGGCAAAAACACGAGCCATACTACTGGAGATGGTAAAGAAACTAGCTATGATAACCCCTTAAGTGGGCCTTAATCTGTTTTGAGGAGTACAGACAATGCATTCAATCTATTCAATCTAACCCATAAATGTGAAGAGAAATTGTTCATTCCTCCCATTGTTATCCGCACACCACAGTAGACTAGAGAAGTGTAGATAACACCTGATCCCATTGAAATGTTTTGATTCCGCAGCTGAGACATTGCTGTAAACACACCTCAGAAGAGTTAAGATCAGATGAACCAAAAGATTTGTAGGAAAGTTTAGATCAGTATGTGGTTTGGTAGACATACATGGATGTGATCATACTTAAAAATCATAGGGTTTAGGTTGAAAACATGGATGGTCTAAGTAGATAAATAAAAAGAAAGACATGCATTTCAATAGTGTCTTTCACAACCTGAAGACATCTCAAAGTGCTTTACAGCCAAGTAAAGTAAATTTTTAATGAGCAATCATTGTTGAAATGTAGGAAATTTGTTATTTATGCACCCAGTTGTGTGCAATGAGATAAATGACGATAACTTTCTCATTCTGTTAGTTGAGGAATAAATATTTGTCAGAATATTGGGGAAAGCGCCCCTACTCTTTTCAAAATAGTACCAACTTCCCCTATCTGAAAGCTTATACCACTGTACAGCATTCCCTCAGTATCAACCTAGATTTTGTGCTCAAGTCTCTGGGATGGATCATGAACCCGCAACCTTCTAATTTGGGTAGGAGTGGAACTGAATCATCACAGAAGCCGAAATAATGGTAAGCATTTTTAATGTCCAGACACTAGTAATAAGTTCAACTGAAAGCAAGAATCTAACTGTACATAGATTATGTTAATGTTTTAAGATGCATTGGCCGCACTTAGAATATTGTATGTTGTCACCATGCCAGCCATTAGAAAAGGTGCAGAAAGAGTGGCAGCACTAATCTCCAGTGTAATGGGGATTAGCAGTAAAATTAGTTTAAGCTTTCACTATCCAGGAAGTACCTAATTATAGAATATAAAGCACGTTGATTTGAATAGATATTTTAAAGCTTGGTTATTATTTTTTTAAATGACAAGAAGTTAGGACTTGTAGGCATTATTGGAAATTAGTGAAACCTACATTTTGAACAGGTGCCAAGAAGTAACATCCTTTCTCAAAGTGAATACTTTAATTTGTAATACAGTACCAAACAATTTAATAGAGACAATAATATTGGGGTTAATCAGTATACAATTTGTGAAAGCTATCTGATAAAATTGCTGTGTATATCAAGGGGGCTGAAATAAAAATGAGCGGAGGTTACATTACAGTTGTATTTTGGTCAAACCCCACTTGGGTTGCGTTCAGTTATGGGCACTGCACCTCGGGAGGGTGATTTACCAACATTATACTGGAATTTAGAGGGTTAAGTTATGAGGACAGGTTACATAGACTAGGCTTGTGTTTTCTTGAGGATAGAAGATTAAAGAGCGATCTAATTGAAGTATTAAAATATTCAAAGGATTTGATAAGGTAGGCAGAAATGATTTCCTTTATATTACTGGATCTAACCATAAAACTATAGCTGTGGGGTTCATGGTGATGTCAGGAGCACTTCCTCTACATAAAGGTAGTACAAATTGGAATTCTTCCCAATATTGTGATTGATACGTTTTTGTTAGACAAGAGTGTTAAAGGTTACAACAAACAAGACGGGTAGCTGAAGTTAAGAGATGCAAAAACATAAGGAAGAGGAATAGGAACAAGCCATGCAACTTTTCGATCCTGCTCTGCCATTCAATAAGATGTCGGTTTCGCTTCTGAAATGAACTTCACTCTCCCACTCCATCTCCTTTTGTTTTCCTTGCCCAAAAGTCTAGCAATCCCCATACATATCACTTAGTTTGATTGAATAGCAGAATAGATTTGACAGCTGAATGGTCTAATTCTGTTCGTTGATTCTATATTATGAATGGATTGGGTTATCTTTTTTTAAAAACTGGAAGCATTTTTCCATGCCCCTTTACACTCTTTGAAGAAAGATCATTTATGCAGATTTAATTATTATTTCATTACCCCTCATTATCTTGAGGGTGTTAAAAATAAGTTACTGGTTATGCAGTTGTTCATCAGGTGAAAGGAATTGGAAATATTTGTGAGAGTTGTGCTTGGTGACTATCAAGCAGGTAACTTTGGGTTTAAGATATCAGAAAGCGGTCCGGGCTTTTGTAGCCTGTTTGCTTGTGCGACAAACTATTACACAGTAAACTAAAAACATGCAAATACCTTGTACCTGTAGGTGGCATTGTTGGCATAACGTTCAGCAAAAGGAAATGAAATGAAATGAAAATCGCTTATTGTCACAAGTAGGCTTCAAATTAAGTTACTGTGAAAAGCCCCTAGTCGCCACATTCCGCCGCCTGTTCGGGGAGGCTGGTACGGGGAATTGAACCGTGCTGCTGGCCTGCCTTGGTCTGCTTTAAAAGCCAGCGATTTAGCCCAGTGTGCTAAACCAGCCCCTGGTGACATGGACACATGAAAAACAACAGTGCATCATGTGCAAACATCAGAAAGAAATCACAATGTCCATATGAACTCACTACAGACCAGGTAGTACTGGTCCCACGGTGCTTCACAGACGTGAAAATGGATGCTGGCCAAAGAAGACAAATTAGGAGGGGGTCAAAAAGTGAATTTTAAGAATGGTCTTGAAAGAAGTGGGGGAAGGTGAAGAGGTAGAAAACACACAAGTTTACCATGTAGGTTGATGTTAACTCACTAAATGAGGTAAATGAGAATGATACTGCCTTGGAAGAAATACCTTGGATTTATCCAGACACTGGTAGAAGTTAAATTTAATTATGCTTTGAGATCTTAGCGACTTGTTTTTTTTCCAGAATTACTGCTTACAAGATCCAATCTTAATATTTATAGGTTGGAGATCTACCAGATGCAGAAATAAAGCCCCCTGAAAATGTGCTGTTTGTTTGTAAACTTAATCCAGTTACCACCGATGAAGATTTGGAAATCATATTTTCCAGATTTGGATCAATCAAAAGGTTCTTTTTTATTATTACTTTTGTAAATAAGCAGGTGTCTTTTTTGTGAATCTGGTAATGATATGGTTTGATGACATTCAACTAGTTGTTAACTAATATGTTGCTCAAAATGTTGATGATTGCAGTTGTGTTGTAACTATTGGCTGAGTAAACTAGTCGGTTGTATGAAACGAACAGCAAAAACTAGGGAGAATTAAACTGGACAGACCACTCCGAGGTGACCTAGGTCCTAGGTATCAAATCAGGACATGACAACGTCCTACTTAGTCCAGTCTCCCTTGGAAAGGTAAGGTATCTTTGTTAACAATTGAAAACTGCTGTGAAAGTTGGGAGAGCTGTCTCACTAGTCACGCAACAGTGGGTAGTAGGTATGATTGTGAGAGTGAGACAATGTTCCAGACTGCCCCATTACCACTCCAGAGGCGGAGCACAGTGGGGTAGTCGCCCTGGGAGTACTTAAGATTGACTCAGGATCTAATAAAGTCTCAAAGCTTCAGACTAAAGCCTGCTGATTATCAACTATCCCCCTCTAAGTGATGAATCAGTACTCCTCCGTGTTGAACACCACTAGCAGAAGCACATGGGGTTCACTGTCTGTCACCGAGTAGCTCGGTAGCACCACCAGTGATCGGGCTAACAAAGTTTTGAGGAAATAGTTCCAGATTGAGCTTGGCGGTAGTTGGCAAGTGAACCAACATGAGGGAGTGACCTAGTTGACCTTGTTCTCAACAAACTACTTGCTGCACTCTGTCTGTTTAGTTTGGCATTGATGGAAGGAAGTTAGCACTGCATAGTTGTTGTGAAAGTCCGATTCGATCTGCACATTGCTGACACCCTCCAGAGTGTCATGAGGCTCTACTACTGTGCTAAATGTGATAGATTAAATACAAGTTCAGCAGCACACAACTGAGCATGCATGAGACACTGGATCATCAATGGGAGGAGAATTGTATTCCATTCCAACCAGCCTATCCCTCGTGTCATCATGAAATTGGATGACCAACTTTAGTTCAATGAGGAGTGTAGAATACCAGAAGTGGTACCAAACTTACCGAAAATAAGATGTCAACCTGGTGAAGCTATGACACAGGTGCATGCATGTAACAGACCAGCATATCCCAAACTGCGAGACTCATCCAGGGGTTAAGCGCTGTAAGTTCAGGACATTTTAAATTTGAAAAAAGCTGTCCTGCCAGCTTGTCCCTACTTATTAGTGCACTAGTCAGCCTATCTGTAGCTTAGGCACTGATAATCCGGCCACTGATTGGACGAGCTGCAAATAGAGGCATGGTCAGGATGAGGGTGAAGACGACTAGATGGCGGATGGAGGTAGGCCACGGAGCAGAGGTGAGGCAGACTCGGAGGCTGGGAGTAGGGAGCGGAGGGTGGGAAGTGAATCATAGAATTCCTACAGTGCAGAAGGAGGCCGTTAGGCCTAACGAGTCTGTGACGACCCTTTGAAAGAGCACCATACATAGGCCCGCAGCCCCACCTAACCTGCACATCTTTTGGACCCTAAATGGCAATCCACCTAACCTGCACATCTTTGGACTGCGGGGGGGAGAGAGAGAGAGAGAGGAAACCCACACAGACACTTGGGGAAGGTGCAAACTCCACACAGTCACCCAAGACCGGAATTGAACCCGGGTCAATGGTGCTATGAGACCACTATGCTGTGGGGTTTCTGGGGCTGTGGTTGGTGAAGGCCAAGGGCAAAGAACAGAGTGAGAGCTGTGGGTGTGTATGAGAGAAAGTGAGAGCTGTTTGGGAGAGAGAGAGTGGTGTTGTGTATGGGAAAGAGAGAGCTGTGGGTGTGTGTGGGAGAGACAGAGGAGCGTGGTTGTGTGTGGGAGAGAGAGAGGTGTGGGTGGGAGAGAGAGAGCTGTGGGTGTGGGTGGGAGAGAGAGCTGTGGGTGTGGGTGGGAGAGAGAGAGCTATGGGGGTGTGTGGGAGAGACGGGCGTGGTTGTGTGTGGGAGAGAGAGCTGTGGGTGTGGGTGGGAGAGAGAGTTGTGGGTGTGGGTGGGAGAGAGAGCTGTGGATGTGGGTGGGAGAGAGAGCTGTGGATGTGGGTGGGAGAGAGAGAGAGCTGTGAGTGTGGGTGGGAGAGACAGAGCTGTGGGTGTGTATGGGAGAGAGGGGTGTGGTTGTGCATGGGAGAGAGGGGTGTGGTTGTGCATGGGAGAGGTGAGTGTGTGGGAGAGGGGTGTGTATGGGAGGGGAGAGAGAGGCATGAGTGCAGGGAAGAGAGAGAGGGTGTGAGTGTGGGGAAGAGAGAGATGTGTGAGTGGGGAAGAGAGAGAGGCATGAGTGTGGAGAAGAGAGAGGGTGTGAGTGCAGGGAAGAGAGGCGTGAGTGTGGGGAAGAGAGAAAGAGGGTGTGAGTGGAGGGAAGAGAGGCGTGAGTGCGGGGAAGAGAGAGAGAGGGTGTGAGTGCAGGGAAGAGAGGCGTGACTGGGGAAGAGAGAGAGAGAGAGAGGCGCGAGTGTGGGGACAAGAGAGACGCAAGTGGGGAAGAGAGAGAGTGGCGTGAGTGCGGGGAAGCGAGAGATGTGTGTGCGGGGAAGCGAGAGAGAGACGTGAGTGTGGGGAAGAGAGAGGGGTGTGTGAGTGTGAGAAGAGAGAGATGTGAGTGCGGGAAGAGAGAGATGTGAGTGCGGGAAGAGAGAGATGTGAGTGCGGGAAGAGAGAGATGTGAGTGCGGGAAGAGAGAGATGTGAGTGCGGGAAGCGAGAAATGTGAGTGCGGGAAGCGAGAGATGGGAGTGCGGGAAGAGAGATGTGAGTGCGGGAAGAGAGATGAGTGCGGGAAGAGAGATGAGTGCGGGAAGAGAGATGAGTGCAGGAAGAGAGAGATGGGAGTGCGGGAAGAGAGAGATGGGAGTGCGGGAAGAGAGAGATGGGAGTGCGGGAAGAGAGAGATGGGAGTGCGGGAAGAGAGATGGGAGTGCGGGAAGAGAGATGTGAGTGCGGGAAGAGAGATGTGAGTGCGGGAAGAGAGAGATGTGAGTGCGGGAAGCGAGAGATGTGAGTGCGGGAAGAGAGGGGTGTGTGAGTGCGGGAAGAGAGGGGTGTGTGAGTGCGGGAAGAGAGGGGTGTGTGAGTGCGGGAAGAGAGGGGTGTGAGAGTGCGGGAAGAGAGAGGGGTGTGTGAGTGCGGGAAGAGAGGGGTGTGAATGCGGGAAGAGAGACGGGTTTGTGAGTGCGGGAAGAGAGAGAGCGTGTGAGTGTTGGGAAGAGAGCGCGAGTGCGGTTAAGAGAGGCGTGAGTGCGGGGACAAGAGAGAACATGTGAGTGCTGTTGAGAGAGAGAGAGAGTGGTGGGAGTGCGGGGACGAGAGAGAACAAGTGAGTGCTGTTAAGAGAGAGAGAGTGGCATGAGTGCGGGGAAGAGAGAGGGGTGGATGAGAGGAAGAGAGGGATGTGTGTGCGAGAAAGTGAGCGGTGCGGGGGGCGCAGGTGGGAGAGGGAATCATGTGTGAGCACGAGAGAGAGGTGGCAGGCAAAAGAGCGGTGAGAGGTGGCGGGCGCGAGTGCGGGAGAGGTGGCGGGCGCATGTTCGTGAGAGGTGGCGGGCGCATGTTCGTGAGAGGTGGCGGGAGAGGGAGAGGTGGCGGGAGAGGGAGAGGTGGCGGGCGCGTGTGCGGGAGAGGTGGCGGGCGCGAGTGCGGAAGAGGTGGCGGGCGCTGCGGGAGAGGTGGCGGGGAGGGAGGTGGCAGGCGCGAGTGTGAGAGGTGGCGGGAGAGGGCGAGGTGGTGGGAGACGACCATCTGCTATTTACATCCTGAAACATTTGGATGGTAAATTGCACAGTTTGCGGGAGAGGTGGTGGGCACGAGTGCGGGAGAGGTGGCAGGTGCGGGGAGAGGGAGAGGTGGCGGGAGAGGGAGAGGTAGAGGGAGAGGTGGCGGGCGCGAGTGCGGGAGAGGTGGCGGGAGAGGGAGAGGTGGCGAGTGCGGGAATGTGGCGGGCGCGGGAGAGGTGGCGGGCGCGAGTGCGGGAGAGGTAGCAGGCGCGAGTGCGGGAGAGGGGGCGAGTGGGGGAGAGGTGGCGGGTGCGGGAGAGTTGGCGAGCGCGTGTACGGGAGAGGGAGTGGTGGCAGGCGCGTGTGCAGGAAAGGTGGCAGGTGCAAGTGCGGGAGAGGTAGAGGTGGCGGGAGAGTGAGGTTGGTGGGCGCAAGCGAGAAGGGGTAGCAGCACAAGGGAGGAAGGGAGAGGTGGGGGAGGGCGGGCATGGGGCGAGAGAATAAGTGGGAATGATAGTGTGTTTGTGATCCCTTTGTGTGTGAGAACATCACCTTCCCTATTAAAAATGACAAAATAAGGTTATTTATTTATTAAGGGACAATATGGCGCGGCCAATCCACCTACCCTGCACATCTTTTGGGGTTTTGGGGGTGAGACCCTCACAGACATGGAGAGAATGTGCAAACTTCACATGGACAGTGACCCAGGGCCAGGATTGAACCCGGGCTCTCGGCACCATGAGGCAGCAGTGCTAGCCACCATGCCACCTTAAGTACCGGTTAAATAAGATAACTTTTTCATTATAATAAATGTATACATGTATGAAATAGAAAATATTTTTCAATCAATTTATTTGTATGTTTGTAACTACTGCCTGCTGTGGTTTATGGTTTATCTCTTCAACATAAGAATGTTTCTTGGGCATTCTGTCAGTACTCTTTTGAGAGGTCAAAGGGCTTTTGTGCCTGGAAATAACTATCTCCAACAAGGGAGAGTCTAGTTTAGTGGCATTACCACTGCTGGGACTCCAAGGATCACATCCTAGGGTGGCGGGGGACAGTTGCCATTGATCAAAAATCATCTGGTAAAGCCACATTTATCCTGTGGATGTGAGCGAAAGTCAGCAGCTTTTTATTTTACGGCAAATGTCTTCAAAATCTCTCCAGAAATTAAATAAACGAGTTAGGAGTGTAATGGAGCAGTTGCATTTTTATATATAGGGCTTTGCATGACCTTAAGATTCCTCAAATCGGTTGTAGCCAAATAATTGCTTTGGATTCCTTCTTACTTGGCTTACTTTAAACAAGGCCACTTTGCAGGAAACAGATAAGAATGGAGGAAGGAAGTAATGTGTGAGTGGTTCTTGGCCATCTTGCCATACGCCCTTCGGGAATGTTTGGCTGAGCATGAGAGGCTTCCAGGTGAGTAGCACTGTGGCTTCACAACGCCAGGGTCCCAGGTTCGATTCCAGGCTTGGGTCACTGTCTGTGCGGAGTCTGCACGTTCTCTCCGTGTCTGCGTGAGTTTCCTCCGGGTGCCTCCCACTAGTCCCGAAAGACGTGCTGTTCGGTAATTTGGACATTCTGAATTCACCCTCAGTGTACCCGAACAGGTGCCGGAATGTGGCGACTAGGGGCTTTTCACAGTAATTCCATTGCAGTGTTAATGTAAGCCTACTTGTGACAATCAAGATTATTATTATTATTAAGTGGTAAAAGTCTTTAGTTTAACTTGGCAACATCTGTTCTCCAGCTGTGAAATCATTCGAGACTGGAAAACTGGAGAATCTCTCTGTTATGCCTTCATTGAGTTTGAGAAGGTAAGACTTTACACTTTATAACTGTTTTGCAGTTCATATGAGTTTAAGTATAGTTTACAACATTGCTAGTTTTGGTGTATATATTCACATTTTATTACAAGTGGAATTTTACATTTATGTTTGTCACAAATCAAGATCTCAGCCGGGAATTTCCCCATCGGCTGTTGTAAATGTGACAGGTTGGCAAAAGCCATACAGATGGAAATTCTGTCTGTCTTCCACTGGGGTTACACTGGCGAATCGATTAAAAACTCCTTGAGGAAATTACCAGCATGATTATTGGTGGCAGAATACAGATCCAGTTGGTCGCAGTCAACAGATGGTGCATAAGATGGAGTAAAATGCCTTGTGTTTCAAAGCACCAGTCGACATGGTCGAAAGTGAGATAGTCACAAAGCTGTATTTGTTTAAAAATAATGGGACTGCATCAGCTCTCTGAATGAGCATTATGACTTAGCGCCATTCTACCTTTTCCCCATAACCTTGCACATTAGAACATAGAACAATACAGCGCAGTACAGGCCCTTCGGCCCACGATGTTGCACCGAAACAAAAGCCATCTAACCTACACTATGCCATTATCATCCATATGTTTATCCAATAAACTTTTAAATGCCCTCAATGTTGGCGAGTTCACTACAATAGCAGGTAGGGCATTCCACGGCCTCACTACTCTTTGCGTAAAGAACCTACCTCTGACCTCTGTCCTATATCTATTACCCCTCAGTTTAAAGCTATGTCCCCTCGTGCCAGCCATATCCATCCGCGGGAGAAGGCTCTCACTGTCCACCCTATCCAACCCCCTGATCATTTTGTATGCCTCTATTAAGTCTCCTCTTAACCTTCTCTCCAACGAAAACAACCTCAAGTCCATCAGCCTTTCCTCATAAGATTTTCCCTCCATACCAGGCAACATCCTGGTAAATCTCCTCTGCACCATCTCCAAAGCCTCCACGTCCTTCCTATAATGCGGTGACCAGAACTGTACGCAATACTCCAAATGCGGCCATACCAGAGTTCTGTACAGCTGCAACATGACCTCCCGACTCCGGAACTCAATCCCTCTACCAATAAAGGCCAACACTCCATAGGCCTTCTTCACAACCCTATCAACCTGGGTGGCAACTTTCAGGGATCTATGTACATGGACACCTAGATCCCTCTGCTCATCCACACTTTCAAGAACTTTACCATTAGCCAAATATTCCGCATTCCTGTTATTCCTTCCAAAGTGAATCACCTCACACTTCTCTACATTAAACTCCATTTGCCACCTCTCAGCCCAGCTCTGCAGCTTATCTATATCCCTCTGTAACCTGCTACATCCTTCCACACTATCGACAACACCACCGACTTTAGTATCATCTGCAAATTTACTCACCCACCCTTCTGCGCCTTCCTCTAGGTCATTGATAAAAATGACAAACAGCAACGGCCCCAGAACAGATCCTTGTGGTACTCCACTTGTGACTGTACTCCATTCTGAACATTTCCCATCAACCACCACCCTCTGTCTTCTTTCAGCTAGCCAATTTCTGATCCACATCTCTAAATCACCCTCAATCCCCAGCCTCCGTATTTTTTGCAATAGCCTACCGTGGGGAACCTTATCAAACGCTTTGCTGAAATCCATATACACCACATCAACTGCTCTACCCTCGTCTACCTGTTCAGTCACCTTCTCAACGAACTCAATAAGGTTTGTGAGGCATGACCTACCCTTCACAAAGCCATGCTGACTATCCCTGATCATATTATTCCTATCTAGATGATTATAAATCTTGTCTCTTATAATCCCCTCCAAGACTTTACCCACTACAGACGTGAGGCTCACCGGTCTATAGTTGCCGGGGTTGTCTCTGCTCCCCTTTTTGAACAAAGGGACCACATTTGTTGTCCTCCAGTCCTCTGGCACTATTCCTGTAGCCAATGATGACATAAAAATCAAAGCCAAAGGTCCAGCAATCTCTTCCCTGGCCTCCCAGAGAATCCTCGGATAAATCCCATCCAATAGGGAATGAAAGGCTTCCACCTAGAGTAGAACTCTTCTGTCGACCCCCTCATGAATTGCTTGACCTTCTCCAAGTACAAAAAGTCCATAAGGTCACTCAACCAGGACGAAGCTCTTGGCGAAACCGGAGTCCTCCACCCAAGCAGAACTCTTCCACGGGCTATTAAGAGCATCGCCTTCACCCCTGGCTGCAGCTCTTGCGAGTTCGAGACCTCAAAATTGGCCACCAGCGGGCAAGGCTCCAGCTCAATCCCAAGAATCCCTGGCATGGTGTTGAAGAGCGTAGAAGTTTAGGACATGGACCAGAGCACGACCGCCCCCCAAGGGCAACGCTCGCACTTAGCCTCCAGTCCCGGAAAAAACCCACTCATCCACCCATGGGTCAGATGTGCCCTATGCACTACTTTGAACTGAATCAAGCTGAGCCTACCACATGAGGAGGTGGGAGTTGACCATGTGAAGCGCCTCACTCCAACCCTGCCCTCCCCATCAGAAACTGGACCCAGCTCCCTCTCCCACTTCCTTTTTACCTCATCCAATTGAGCTTGCTCCACTGACAAAATCTGACCATAAATATCCGAGTTCTTCCCCTCCCCCAACTCCACAAGCAAAAGGACCCTATCCAACAGAGAGCATGAGGGTGCCAAGGGGAAGGAAGGAATCTCCTTGCGCAAAATATCACACACTTGGAAAAACCTAAATACATTAGTCTTCGAAATTAGAATTTACCTAACCAGTCTCCAAAACAGGCAAACTTCCCCTCTATAAACATGTTCCCAAACCTCTCCAACCCCTTTCTCGCCCGTGACCTGAACGGTGACTCCAAAACTGCTGGAACAAAGCGACGATTTCTGAAGATTGGGGCTAACATTGTTATAGCACCCAGCTGTCTCCATTTCCTCAGAATGGCCAACCCTGTATTTTCTCAATGTTCACAGCCCAATAGTAAAATAACAAATTAGGTAGCACTAGGCCCCCCCAACTGCATCTCCCTCTGCAGAAACACCCTACGTATCTGTGGGGTCTTGCCTTCCCACATAAAGGAAGAAACCAATTTATTCATCTTCACAAAGATTTGAGAAGGAGAACTGAAACAAAAATAAAAACCTCGGAAGGACATTCATGTGTACCGACTGGACCCTGCCCGCCAAGGAAAGCTGGAGATTGTCCCACTTCTTAAAGTCAGACTTAACCCCATTCAGTAGGCCAGTAAAATTGAGTCTATTAAGTGAGGCCCAGTTGTGGGCTACCTGGATTCCCAGATAATGAAAGCTAGATCTGGCCAAGCAAAAAGGCAATGTCTCCAAATCGGCACCCCTCCCTGGTAGTTCACTGGAAAGTATTTGCTTTTGTCCAAATTCAACTTATACCCTGAGAAGGAGCCAAAACTCCTTCTTTACCTCTACATTGAAGATAGGATTCGTTAGATACATCAGATCATCTGCATTCAAGGACACCTTATGCTCCCTCCGTCCCCTCTCTATTCCGCTCCATCCCATTGATGACCTCAATGCTATGACCAGAGGCTCAATTGCCGAGGCAAACAATAGGGGGGGGGACAATGGACAACCTTGTCTCGTACTTCTATTTCACTGGAAATGTTCCGAGCTCAGGACATTTGCCTGAACACTCGCGGCAGGAGCTCTGTAGAAAAGACGGAGCCAAGGTATAAATCTAGGCCCAAACCCGAACCTTCCAAGGATCTCTGACAGATACCCCCATTCCACTCTATCAAACTCCTTTTCAGCGTCCATCGGAATAATCACCTGTAGCTCAGGGATGTGAGATGGGGACAAAATAATATTAAGTAGAGCCGTATGTTGGCCAAATGCGGCCTCCCCTTAACAAACCCAGTCTGTTCCTCCGATATCACCCGCGGAAGGCAGGGCGCCAAGCCCATTGCCAAAACCTTCGCCAAAAGAATTGCATCTGCATTCAATAACGAAATAGGGAGTTAAGACTCACACTCTTGTCGGATCCTTATCCTTCAAAATCAAAGAGCTCGACCACTCCAGCCAGACCTAAGGCAGAGGAGCCGTAATAGCGAAACTGCACCGATACCAAGATCGGGAGAAGATCCTGAACTGGGCAAGGCACACACGGTCCTGCCAGTGGGAGGGCCATTCAATCGGAGTCTACCAGGATATTGGGGCAGACCTAGCCACGCGCCGCACTGAATTTAACAGCCAAGGTGGTCCTGCACAAGAGTGGGTGCAGTTCGGTTATGCTGTGGGTAACCTTCCAGGGGAAGCAATTCTACTTCACCACACCGGCCGAGACAGACGGGTTCATGCAAGGACATGGCCTGGGAAGGCAGCAGCAACAGAGTCAGCAGTGAAATCAAACTCACTTTAAAGAGAAAGGCATTAGCAGCATAGTGGCGCAGTGGTTAGCACTGCTGCCTCACCGCACCGAGGTCCCAGGTTCGATCCCGACCCTGGGTCACTGTCCATGTGGTGTTTGCACATTCTCCCCGCGTTTGTGGGGGTTTCGTCCCCACAACCCAAAGATGTGCAGGGTCGGTGGATTGGCCATGCTAAATTGCCCCTTAATTGGAAAAAAAATGTATTGGGTACTCTTAAGTTTATTTTAAAAACAAAGGGACAAAAATGCCTCGCTTTCGACCCAGCTTTGAGTCCCAGGAAGGAAGGGGAGAGCAGAAACACGTGAGGGAAGCGGGGGGGGGGGGGGGAGAAGAAAATAGGGATTACTCCCAGGAGGGAGGCCGCCACATTAGCTGGCAAGCCAGTGCAGAGAAGTTCGTGCAAAGGAGGGCCTCTAAACAGCTCCTCATAGGGAGGCAGTGCTGGTAGAAGCGGGTGGAGAGGGGCGAAGGGAGAGCTCTAGAAAATGGGGAGGAGGGGGAAACATGAGGGAAGGACGTATCCAAGAAGGGAGGGGGTGGGGGGGGGGGGGGGGGGGGTAGAAAGCTGCCTACGGCAGGTTGCACATGGTGGCAGCGAAAACAATGGCACCAAGCCATCTTGGTATGCCCTGAAGCAAATGGAACCCCGGAGTGCAGGACCCAGCCACATGGAGTGAATGGGGCTGGATTTGTCTGTCAGTTGGTCCTATACACAGTTAATGTCCCCCAAATCGGGGAAACTAATGAATATGGCAAGGGAGTTGAACACTTTCAAGGATAGGGGTAGTGGACCCTTGCAGGTTCACGCACCCAGGAGAAAGAGTTATTTTTTTCCCTGTAGTCCACAGGCAGCACCACCCAAGACTGCAGACTGGCAGGATTTCTCAGGCTGGAGAATATAAAATCTGCCATCAGTGGTTTGGAAGAAGGCTTCCACAGGATGTGGAGAGGGGTAGGTAGGAAGGAATGAAGGGGGGGGGCGAGACACACAAAAAGAATGTGAGGGTCAGTGCCGCAATTGACAGGTCTGACGGCAAGCTCAGGCCCAAATCAAACTAAATAAACACTTGTTTTGGCCATATTGGGGAATGCAAAATATGTATGCTGACTAAAGGGGGGTCACAGCCACGATTGTAGTGAAGATACTTGCTTGTGAATATATGTGTCGGTATTTGGCACGGTTTTGTAATTTATAAATTGTTGGATATAAGATATGAAAACTCAATAAAAACATTTTCAAAAAAAATCAAAAAGAACGATGCCTGCGCCAATGCAACCGACAATATCCCCCCGGGACAAGGAATCATTAATCATATCTAACAACAGTGGGATCAGCTGACCTGCAAATTTCTTGTAAAATTTTCAATTGGGAATCCGTCTGGGCCCGGAGCCGTACCTGACTGCATTAAACCCATGCATTTCATGATCTCCTCTGTGCTCAACGGGAACTCCAACTCCTCTTTTGCTCTCGCTCTACAACCGGAATAGACGAGCCATCCAAAAATTCTGACATGGGCAACCTATCCTGTGGGGACTCCGACTTATAAAGTCTGCCTGCAAAAGGTCTCAAAAAGCCTAATTTTTCCTGGGATGGAGACCAACCTGCCACTCGAGCCCCTCGCCTGCACTATCTCCCAGGAGGCAGCCTGTCGCCTCAGCTGGTGCACTAACAGGGCACTGGCCTTCTCCCCATATTCATAAAATGTGCCCCTCGAGCATCACAGCTGGTGCACTGCTTTTCCTGTCAAGAGTAGCCCAAACTCCATATGCAATTTCTTCCTGTTCACCATCAACTCCAGTGTTGGGGAAAGCAAGTATTGGCAGTCCATCTCGAGGGTGGGTCGCTATTTTCTACAACTTAACTTGAAAACTCTGAATTATGTAAGGTTTGATTTGTGAGAGACGGCATTGCCAACCTTGACAAACTCGTCTTCTGCACTTTGTTTTTTCTCACAGCAGGAGGATTGTGAAAAAGCTTACTTTAAGATGGATAATGTGCTGATAGATGATAGGAGGATACATGTGGACTTCAGCCAATCTGTGGCTAAGGTTCAGTGGAAGGGGAAAGGTAGGTTCCCTGGTTACAATTTTGTATTCACCTGCTTTTCATATGCAAACTTAAAAGGTCATTATTAATCTGACACAATGATAACTTTCCCCCAATATCACAGCATGTAACTGGCTCTGAAGTGAAGCTGATGTTTTCATCTGGACTCGACTGCTCAGACTCGATTTGTAGTGTTTAACACACTTCTTCCAAACAAGCTGCCTCTGATGGGACTGAAATTTGTCTTTCATCTATTTGAATCTGCCTCTTGGGTTCTAATGTTATAGCTTACTTTGAAGTATTTTTACAAATACACTTTTACAATACCATTTGACGCCCCCAGTATTTCTATAAAGCATTCCCTTCTCTAACAGAGAAAGAGCTTGAGTTGAAATTGTTGGAAAACACTCAGCAGCCCCGGCAGCATGTGTGGAGTGATAAACGGAATTAATGTTTAGGGTCGGAATTGGAAAAAGTTAGAAATGCAAAAGATTTTAAGCCATTGAAAGGCAGGAGAGTGGGGAAAAGGGGAGAAGGGAAGGTCTGTGGCTTGGTGGAAGACAGGAAAGATGAAATGTTAAGAGTTTGTGGTGCAAAGCCAAATGAGAGTGATAATGAAATGAAAAAGTGGTGTTTAGAGGAGATGTGAATGGCAAGTGCAGATAATGGATTGCTACCATCCAAAAGTGAAAACGGGGTAAATCCAAAACCTGCAAAGGTAAAACAAATGGGGGCAGAGGTTACGGTCTGAAATTGTTGAACTCCATGCTGAACCCAGATGCCTGATCCAAAGATGAGATGCTGTTCCTTGTTGTGCTTTCACTGGAACACTGCAGGAGGCCGGGGACAGAATGGGCAGCATGAAAGCAAGGTGGAGAGTTGGAACCGAGGGACCTGGCTTTGCAGATTTACTGTTCATTATAAGTAGAGCCACAGGTAGAACAAACCATAAAAAAGGCAAAGAGGATCCTTGGTTTTGTACTAAGTGTTGGAACGTATACTAGACCTTAGTTGGGCACAGTTTCATAGATTTTCATAGAATTTACAGTGCAGAAGGAGGCCATTCGGCCTATCGAGTTTGCACCGGCTCTTGGAAAGAGCACCCTACTTAAGGTCAACACCATAACCCAATAACCCCACCCAACACTAAGGGCAATTTTGGACACTAAGGGTAATTTAGCATGGCCAATCCACCTAACCTGCACATCTTTGGACTGTGGGAGGAAACCGGATCACCCGGAGGAAACCCACGCACACACTGGGAGGATGTGCAGACTCCGCACAGACAGTGACCCAAGCCGGAATCGAACCTGGGACCCTGGAGCTGTGAAGCAATTGTGCTATCCGCAAGGCTACCGTGCTGACCCAGTGGGAGTGCTGCATACAGTTGGGGGCACCCAATTATTAAAAAATTGAGAAAATGCAGCTTAGAGTCGCTGGATATTACCAGAGTTGAGGGATTATAGTTATGAAGAGAGACTTGTGAAATTGGACATTTTTTTGCAAAAGCTGAGCAGGTTAAGAGTTAACCAGATAGACATCTTAAAGATTATTTGAAGATATGATAGGATAAGTAGCAACAGGTTGTTTCTTCTGTTCTACATTCAGTAGCAAGGCAAGTGATCATTGGAAAAGTTTCTTAACTCTTGTTTCTCTTTTGAAGCTTATATATTATTTTATTTAAAATATATAATTTTTATTCCCATTTTTCAAATTTTATACACAAACGATAACACAATAAATCGTGTGGCACAAGACCACCCCCCCCCCCCACTTTCTCAAGATATAAAAATTCCATTTGGTTCCCCAGCCATACTGAGGCACTGGTTGGAGAAGCTGACCTCCATCCCAGCAGCACCCACCTTTGAGCAATCAGCGAGGCCAAGTCCAGGACTTCTGCCCACGCCCCAGTCTGCAGATCCGGCACCTCAAATATGGTCCTTTAAGGGTCAGGGTTTCAGTTCAATTTGTTGAATCGCTGACATGGTGCTAAAGAAGGAGACCCACAACCCCATGTGCTTAGGACACAACCTGAACATGTGCACATGATAAGCCGGGCCCCTCTCACATCGCTGACAGTCATCCTTCACATCTGCAAATAATCTGTTCATCTTGGCTTTGGTCAAACTGACCCTATGCACTACCTTCAACTGTATCAACCCAAACCTCGCACATGACAATGTTGCATTCACCCTAGGCGGAGCCACACACCACACCCCATCCTCCATCTTCGACCCCATCTCCGGCCCAAACTCCTCCTCCCACATAGCCTTCACTCCCTCCAGACACTGCCATAAACCCTCTTCTCCCATAATCCCCTTCTGACAGCGACAAACTCTCCAACAACTAGGAAGGAGGCACCAAAGGGGATGTTGGAAATACCTTTTTTGAGAGGTTGCGCACCTGTCGGTAATTAAACCAATCCGCCTGTGAAAGCTGAAATTTCTCCGACAACTCCTCCAGGCTTGTAAATCGCCCCTCTAAAAACAAGTCCCCCATTCCTTCCATTCCCTTCTCCACTCATTCCCTAAACCTAGGACGGCACGGTAGCACAGTGGTTAGCACTGTTGCTTCACAGCACCACGGTCACAGGTTTGATTCCCGGCTTGGGTCACTGTCTGTGCGGAGTCTGCACGTTCTCCCCGTGTCTGCGCGGGTTTCCTCCGGGAGCTCCGGTTTCCTCCCACAAGTCCCGAAAGACATGCTGTTAGGTGAATTGGATAATCTGAATTTTCCCTCCGTGTAGCCGAACAGGCGGCGGAATGTGGCGAATAGGGGCTTTTCACAGTAAGAGTTAACCAGATAAACATCTTTAAATTTATAAAAATAATCTTCGAGTACCCAATTCATTTTTCCAATTAAGAGACAATTTAGTGTGGCCAATCCACCTACCCTGCACATCTTTGGGTTGTGGGGGAAAAACCCACGCAAACACGGGGAGAATGTGCAAACTCCACAGGGGCAGTGACCCAGAGCCGGGATCGAACCTGGGACCTCGGCGCCGTGAGGCTGCAGTGCTAACCACTGCGCCACTGTGCTGCCCGATTATTTGAAGATATGATAGGATAAGTAGCAACAGGTTGTTTCCTCTGTTCAACATTCAGTTGCAAGGCAAGTGATCATTGGAAAAGTTTCTTAACTGTTTTCTCTTTTGAAGCTTATATGTTATTTTATTTAAAATATATAATTTTTATTCCCATTTTTCAAATTTTATACACCAATAATAACACAATAAACCATGCGGCACAAGACACCTCCCCCCCCTTCTTGAGATATAAAAATTCCATTTGGTTCCCCAGCCATACTGAGGCACTGGGTGGAGAAGCTGACCTCCATCCCAGCAGCACCCACCTTTGAGCAATCAGCGAGGCGAAGTCCAGGACTTCTGCCCACGCCCCAGTCTGCAGATCCGGCACCCCAAATATGGCCCTTTATTGCAGTGTTAATGTAAGCCTACTTGTGACAATAAAGATTATTATTATTATAACCTCACCTGCTTAAACAAATGGTTCGCACAGATCGGCTCCAACTTCGATGCCGCCCCAAATTTAAAGTTTTACCGAAACTGTCTCCATATCTTCCACATGGAGACCACCACTGGATTTACAGAATATTTCCTTGGAGAAAACGGCAGCAAGACCGTCACTAACGCTCTTAACCCCTACTCCCTAGACAAACCCGACTCCATCCTCACCCATACAGCCTCCGGGTGCCCATACTACCCCAGCATCTTCTCCGCATTCACCACCCAGTAATATATCAGGCTCAGCAATGCCAAGCCCCCTGACTGCCGGTCCCTCTGGAGGACCGTCTTCCAAATCCTAGCCACATTACCCGCCCAAATAGACAAAAACTGGTACACACTGGAGCAGAAAAAGGAACCATGGCAAAACATTAATTTTCACCAACTATATTCTGCCCACCAAGGACAGAGGAAGGCTATCCCACCTCTAAGTCCGCCTTAACCCAGGTCACCAAACTCGCAGTTCAACTTACGAAGCCGGGCCCAATCCTGAACAACCTGCACCCCCCGATACCTAAAATGGGAACCCATTAAGCGGAACGGTAATACCTCCAGATTGGCTTCCCTTCCTGGTGGAATGACCAGAAAATACTCACTTTCCTTCCAATTCACCACTGCCTTCAGGGCGTCCCACAAAACCGAGGGTGACACCTCCCCATTCATACCTTGAAAAAGGCCCAAAATGCTTTGACCGCGCCATGATATCACCCATTGTGGGGATCGGATCCGCCACTTACAAAAGATCATCAGCGTACCACCCCCATTATCCCTTCCCACTTATCTGAGGCCCTCAGAACAATGGCCAAAGGCTCAATTGCCAATGCAAATGAGGTGTAACCGAGGGCACCCCTGGCTCGTTCCCCGGTGTAACTGAAAATATCCCAAACTAACGTTTCTACGGTCACTGGCCTTAGATGTATTGTAGAGCAACTGGATTCACGAAGTTAGGCCCTATCCCAAATCGTTCCAACACCGCAAAGAAATATCCCCATTCTACCCTATCAAAAACCTGTCTGCATCTAGCACCACAATAACCTCCTGTTCTTTACCTTCTGCTGGGGACAAAACTACGTTTAAAAGCCAACTAGCATTCAACAACAACCACTGCCCCATCACAAATCCCGTCTGATCTTCTCCAATAGCCTGAGGGAAACACTCTTCCAGCTTCAGTGCTAAAACCTTGGCCAAAATCTTGGCATCCACATTTAAGAACTCACACTCCACTTGCACCTTATCCTTCTTTAACAGAAGCAAGATGGATTCTTGCATCATTTTCTCTGGGAGTGATCCTCGCACTACCAAATCCTCAAACATCTCCACCATTAACAGCATCAGTGGAACCACAAACTTTTAATAAAATTCCATCGGGAACCTATCCGGCCCCAGTGCCTTGCCCGTCTGCATTCGCCCAATTCCTGTCCGGACCTCCTCCCCACCCCCAATGGCTTCCCCAGCTCTTTCTGGTCCTCTTCCTCTACCTTAGGATACTCCAACCCCTCCAGAAATTCCTGCATATCCGACTCCACTCCCAGTGGCTCCAACCTATAGAAGTTCTTGTAAAACACCTGAAAAACCCTGTTGACTTTATCCGGCACCGCCACAAGTCCCCCCACCTGAATTCCGAATCTGGACAATCTCTCGGAGGCTTCCTGCCAGCTCAACTTCTTTTATTTATTTTTTTAAATTCAGAGTACCCAATTCATTTTTCCAATTAAGGGGCAATTTAGCGTGGCCAATCCACCTAGCCTGCACGTCTTTGGGTTGTGGGGGCGAAACCCACGCAAACGCGGGGAGAATGTGCAAACTCCACACGGACAGTGACCCAGAGCCAGGATCGAACCTGGGACCTCGGCGCCGTGAGGCAACAGGGCTAACCCACTGCGCCACCGTGCTGCCCGCCTGCCAGCTCAACTGACCGGCCAGGAGGCAACTGGCCTTCTCCCCATTTTTGTATGTCCCCGCCCCCCGGAGCACTGCAACTGTCACACTGCCTGATCAGTAGATAATGAATCAAATTGCATCTGCAACTTTTTCTCCTAGCCAAATGTTCTGGAATGGGTCACTCAATTACCTTACATCCACCTCCAAGATCTTGTCCACCAAACATTGCCGCTCTTCCCTTGCCTCCCTATTCACCTGCGCCTTGTGCGAGATCATCTTCCCTCTCACCACCGCCTTCAGGGCGTCCCACAGAACCGAGGACAACACCTCCCCATTCATTTTAAACTCCACGCACTCATCAATCACCCTGGCTATCTTCACACAGCATCCCAAATCTGCTAACAGCCCCACATCCAAACTCCACGCCGGCCCACCTCCAAGACCATGTACAACAGATACGGAGCGTGATCTGAAATCATGATTTTGGAATATTCTGTTTTCATCACCCCTGGCAGCAGAGACCTCCCCATCACAAAAAAGTCGATGTGAAAGTACACGTTGTGCAACGGAGGGAAGAATGAGCCCCCAGGGTGCAAAATCCAGCACGGATCCGCTCCACCCATCTCCTTCATGAATGCCATCAGAACCTTTGCTACCCTGAAGGGGCCAAAGACTTTGGCTTAGACCGATCCAACTTAGGGTTCAGGTCTCAATTCAAATCGCCCCCAAAATCAACTGGTGTATGTCCATATCTGGTATGGCTGCCAGTATCCTCTTCCTGAGCTCTACATCGTCCCAGTTGGAACGTACATGCTCACTAAAACTACCGACTTGCCCTCCAATGTCCCCATAACTATGACATAGCTGCCACTCTGGTCTGCTACCACCTTCCACATCTGGAACCAAACTCTTTTGTTACTTAGTATTACCAACCCCGGGCTATGCTATTAAAGCCCGAGTAAAACATCTGGCTCATCCAACCCGTATGGAGCCTAATCTGATCCTACGCCCGTGGGTGAGTCTTCTACAAAAGCACCACATCGTCCCGTAAACTCTTCAAATGAGTGAAAATTGTCGCTTGCTTCACTGGGCCTCCCAACCCCCGCATATAGCTTACTAATCGACCCAGGGCACTCGCCACCCCACTTCAAGTCAGCTATTACCACCGCAAAGGAATTTCCCCTCCACCCCCCATAATTCTAAAACCAGAGCCCACCCAAGATGGCAGCCAGCCCTATCCTCCTGATGGGACAAAGAACAAACCCCAGTCACCATCAGCCCTCTACTCCACCCACCCACCCCAGAAATCCCCCAGCTACTTCCTCTCGAACCAACACGCCTCTCCTCCATTTCCCCCCCCCTATTCACACCACCTAGGCTCATTGGAACCTGCCTAAACCGGTCCAGCAAGCCGCAGCCTTTCCCCCACCTCGCTCCCACCTGCAAGCGAGGTACCCCTCCCCGCCAGAGCCCACATTACACAAATAAACAAGCCAAGAGAGAAACTAAAAAAAACAACCACCCCACCCAAGAGCCGAAACTTCCCCTCCCCCTCCCTCAACTCTGAATCTACCCCACATCTCCTCCCCCTCACCCCAATCAAAACACCCTCTAAACCACAAATGCCCACCCAAAAGAGAAAAAAACCACAACCAAAAGAAAAAGCCCCAAACAAATCACATCAATTTCAATTAACAACAACTCTGCCCATAAAAGAAAAAGGAGAAGGGGAACAGGAGATAAAAGAAAAAATTACACATCTTTACAACAAACCCGTCCCAACTACCAGCAAAGTCTCTTGCAAACCCACTCAGTTCAGTTCAAGTCCTTGAGCCTTAATGTAAGCCTCCACTTCTTCTGCCATCTCCTTGGCATTATTCGTAACCCTCAGACTTGCTGGGTACACCACACCAAACTGCACACCACTCTTAAAAAGCACTGACCTAGCCTTATTTAAAGCCGCCCGGCTCCTTGCCAATTCTGCCATGACTTCTCGGTATATCCGAATACTGCTGCCATCCCACCAACCTCCCGATTCTCCATAGTCCACGCCAGGACCCTTTCCCCCGTCTGATAGCTGTGAAAACATGCTATCACTGCTCATCGTGGCTCATTCGCCCTTGTTCCTGTCTCCACAGCTTGGCATCTAGCCAGGCCAGATGATCGCTATGTTACAACAGTGTCTCGTCCAGCCCCTTCAACAGCTCACCATGCTCGAACACTGCCTCCGACGTAATCCCCAAAGCCTCCTTTACCAAAGCATCATCCATCGAGTTTTAGAGGGTCTCCATCATTTCTCTCCCATGCCTCTCAATGCTTGCCAAATTGTCTTTCAAATTTGGCAGCCATTATCTCCATCATCTTGTCCACTATAATAGGTGTGGCCCCACCCAACAAGCTTGTCTCTGCCATCTTCAATCCAGTAGGACTCCACATTGTGCTGAATTCCTCAGAACACTACTGCTCACACCTTTCTTTCCAGTATTCTTTTTTGCGCCTTTTGACATCCTCGCCCAAAAGGCTCTCAACTGGGATGAATTTGTCCACCAATTACCCCCGGGAACCGGGTGAAAAGAACTAAAATCAAGGACTCTAGCGGGAGCTACCTTGCACGTGACTGCCTATATGTTGCCACCGGAAGCAGCTTGCATATTATTTTAAAACATGAATTATTTAGTTATTTACTTGCAAAGTATTCAGGGAATGAATAGATATGGGTGGGATTAGGGACGGCACGTGGCACAGTGGTTAGCATTGCTGCCGACGGCACTGAGGACCCGGGTTCGAGTCCGACCCTGGGTCACTGTCCGTGTGGAGTTTGCACATTCCCCCCCGTGTCTGCATGGTTTTCGCCACCACAACCCAAAGATGTGCAGGTTAAGTGGATTGGCAACGCTAAATTGCCCCTTAACTGGAAAAAAAATAATTGGGTACTCCAAATGTATTTTAAAAGAAGAAATGGGTGGGATTAGACCAGGGCCTCATTTGTAGAAAAAATCTAGCGCAGATTTAGTGAGCTGAACAAGTTGCCTTGATGCAGGAAAATGTGATGATAGGATAGTCATTTGAAGAAGGCAAAGGCAACCTTTTAGTAATATTTTCATGATATCATTGTACAAAGTTGGAACAGTGGATTTAATTCTGCAGTCTCACAATGTTAAACTTTGATCAAATGATGATAAAGGGTTTGTTTTTCCCCATAAGCTTGGTAACTGGTTGTGGAATTGTCCAGCAAGGAGCCTGGGTTGCATTTTTCTGTAATCTATCCTACTCTGTATAGCCATGCCACTGCCCCTCCACATTCCAAAACTGCCAGATCCCCGTTAACCCCATCAGAACCGTCAGGCTCGATTTACCCCACTGCTGATACCTGACCTTTGCAGGTAGTTGGAAAATGAGGACACAGTACACTAAGTCTCTCTTCTTCACCGTTCTGTAATCTGGGACAAAATGAACAGTCACTTGGATGAGTGTGGGTTAATTAAGGAAAGCCTCCGCATGTTTATTAAAGGAAAATTGTGTTTCGTGTACTTGAATTGAGTTTTTTTTGCTGAGGGCACAGGTAGTATATCTCTGATCTGGCTATCCGAAAGCCAGTGATGTCTGAAAGACCAGGCATTTTTTTAAGCTACAATCCCTCCTGACTTTCCCTCCTCACCAACAGCTTTGGTATAACTATATGACTGGGAGTTGCTCTCACTTCACCACCAACAATGAACCCCATTTACCTCCATAATCAGTTTTTTTCATGCTTCCGGCGCAGTGATATTGACAGATCCAAAGTATCTCAAAAGAATTTCCTTGGCTTATCTTACAGCATTGTCAATTTGGGGGAAAGGGCAGGGGAGTGGGCTCGCTGAGTCATTCTTGCAGTGAGCTGGCATTGACGCAATGGGCCAAATGGCCTCCTCTGCTGCAACAAATATATGATTCGATATGTTACCGAAATATGCTTGTTAACCTGCTTTTTCAATTTCTTTTGACCTTTTTGCTCACAGGTGCAAAATACAGCAAAGAAGATTTTAAGGAGTATGAGAAGGACGTCGGCAAACACGCCAACATTACTCTGAAGGATAAAGTACAACCTAAACGGGAGTATCCTTGGACTTGTTCAGCAGTCACAAATAGTATATTATAGTTGGACCTCAGCTGGAGTATTTGCAGCACATTCAGGAAAGCCTTAGAAAGGGTACAGAGGAGGTTTAACAGAATGTTAGCAAGGATGAGAAACTTCAATTATGAGGAGAGGTTGGAAAAGTTAAGACTACTCTCCTGAGAACAGAAAAGTTTAAGAGGTGACAAAATGGAGGTGTTCAAGATGATAAGTTTTGATGAGAGTAAATTGGGAAAACCTATTCCCTCTAGATAAACCTGGACTCTGTGCCTACAGGACATCTTGCCTGTCACTTTGGAGGGAAGTCTGTACTTGAAACCAAGGTAAATGCATGAACGGAAGATCAGAAAGCTTTGATATTGTTTTCTCCCATCACCAGCACTGGAAGTGCAACAACCTCAATTAAAGTCTGTAAATTTCTCCCTAGAGCTGTTAGCTCGCACTCAGTAAAATTATTGTCCCTTAATAAAAATAAATAGCTCCAAATATGAACTGTTACTGGATGAGGCTGAGACAAGTGGAAGCCACCGGCATTCAAAGAAACGCCATAAGGAGAAACGGCATCGTCGGCATTCAGAAGAGGACGGTGATGGGTTGAAGGCAGCAAAATGCAAGGTAGAAAGTACTAATTATTTATTAACCAGGATAAATATTTTGGCCCGCAATCATGGCTTCATTATAGAACTGTTCACTACCTTGAATCTCTCTGTATTTAGCGAGCAGCATGAGGCAGACCACATACTGACTCTGGGACAATGCACTATTGAGCCACTTTCAGGAACGTGTATCCCAGGTTTGGGGCTTCATCTGTTGAGAGCACAGAATGTACAGCACAGAAACAGGCCATTTGGTCCCAACACATCTATACTAGTGTTTATTCTCCAACACTAATTCTTCAAACTATATCACCATATCATTCTATTCCTTTGTCCCTCATGTACTTTAAAAAAAATAAATTTAGAGTATCCAATTCATTTTTTTTCCAATTAAGGGGCAATTTAGCATGACCAATCCACCTCCACTGCACATCTTCGGGTTTTGGGAGCGAAACACACGCAAACACGGGGAGAATGTGCAAACTCCACACGGACAGTGACCCAGAGACGGGATTGAACCTGGGACCTCGGTGCTGTGAGGCAGCTGTGCTAACCACTGCACCACCGTGGTGCACGTTCCCTCTTCCCCTTAAATGCACCTATGTAATTTGCCTCTGCTGTTCTTGAGGTCAGGAATTGCGCATTCTTGCTGCACCCTGGTTAAAGAGGTTTCTTGTGAATTCTCTATTTGATTTATAAATGACTTCATCAAATTTATGGGCCCTAAGTATTGGTCTCCCTAACAAATGGAATAAAGTTGACATCTACCCTGTCAAACCCCTGCATAGTCTTAACGACCTCAATCAGTCAGCTCTCCGCGTTATCTTTTCTCGATAAAAGAAACCCAACCTATTCAATCTCCGGATTGTTAGAATCTCTGTTCTGGTATCATAGAACATAGCACATGGAACATACAGTGCAGAAGGAGGCCATTCGGCTCATCGAGTCTGCACTGACCCACTTAAGCCCTCACTTCCACCCTATCCCCGTAACCCAATAACCCCTCCTAACATTTTTTGGTTACTAAGGTAATTTATCATGGCCAATCCATCTAACCTACACATCTTTGGACTGTGGGAGGAAACCGGAGCACCCGGAGGAAACCCACGCAGACATGGGGAGAACGTGAAGACCCAGCAGGGAATCAAACCTGGGACCCTGGCGCTGTGAAGCCACAGTGCTAACCACTGTGCTACCGTGCTGCCCAGCACTTCTAAATTTTCTTTTGCACTTTCCCATGAGCCTCAAAATCCTTTTTATATTATGGAGACCAGAACTGTGAACAGTACTGTAAGCACATGATGGAAAGTTCCAGAGACGTGCTTCTGATTTTCTGTCTATGCACATAGCTTCCTGTAATGAGCTCCTAATTTACAAAGCTCCATGCCAGTCTCTTATGCTCAGATCAGTCCCTTCAGTTGAAGACCTTCACTGGCACATCAACTGGCCACATAAATGAGCCAAAGTAATCACATCAACAATGTTTTTTGTTGTGTCACCTGCTACTGTTATATTTCCTGATTTATTTCACAAATAGGGAAACCTCTGAATAGTGGACTTATTAGTTAAGAACATTGTATCAGTAACCCCCTCAGGCAGATGGTTCTTTTTGCTTGCTGTGTGTAAGTGATAATTTCAGAACCCCATTATTTTCTTCCACTATTATCAGCTGCTGCTGATATAGCTTCAGTTTAAGAAAAATAAACATACTTCTTAGATTTACTAGATCTCCCAAAGGGAAGATGAAGTGAACTTATGGGGTAAGGAGTAGCAATGGGCCAATAGCAAGGCAGGAAGGAGGGACTAAACACCCCCTCGCTCTCTATCAATCCATCAGGTTAACCCAGGATCGAGGGCAGCACGGTGGCGCAGTGGGTTAGCACTGCTGCCTCACGGCGCCGAGGTCCCAGGTTCTATCCCAGCTCTGGGTCACTGTCCGTGTTGAGTTTGGACATTCTCCCTGTGGTTGCGTGGGTTTCGCCCCCACAACTCAAAGGTGTGCAAGCTAGGTGGATTGGCCACGCTAAATTGCCCCTTAATTGGAAAAAATGAATTGGGTTCTCTAAATTAAAAAAAAAAAAGGTTAACCCAGGATCTTCTGAAAAAATGGTTTTGTTAACTTGACAGGGAACAGCTGACCAAGAGATTCAGCAGCACAGAAACACTGCTCACATTGAAGAACACTGCAAGGAAAAAGAAAGGGGCCATAAAAAGCGGGACCGACATCGGAGCCGAAGCAGGAGTGAATCCCAAGAGAAAGATCACCACAAGCGAAGCCGGAGCAAGAAGAAATCCAAACATCGAGAAAGGGCAGAGGAAAGAAGGAGCGGAAGTCCCAAAAGTTCCAAAGAGCGAATGGAGTGAGAATGGAAAGAGAGAGGGAATGGAGTGGGGACGGCTAGAGAGGGAATGGAGTGGGGACAGATAGAGCGGGAATGGAGTGGGGACGGATAGAGAGGGAATGGAGTGGGGACAGATAGAGAGGGAATGGAGTGGGGACGGATTGAGAGAGAATGGAGTGGGGATGGCTGGAGAGCGAATGGAGTGGGGACGGCTGAAGAGAAAGCGAATGGAGTGGGGACGGATTGAGAGCGAATGGAGTGGGGACGGCTGGAGAGAAAGCGAATGGAGTGGGGACGGCTGGAGAAAATGAGTATCAAGAGAGAGGTGAGACGGCATAGAGGGAGAGTGGTTAGTGAGGGAGAGGTGAGAATGGATAGAGTCAGGTGACTATCCGTTCCTTCTCAGTCTCTGGGTGAGGATGGCGAAAGTGGGGTGAGAAGGATTGGAAGAATAGCGAGTGTGGGGGTGAGAAGGGAGAAACCATTTCATGTACAATTGTGTGATTTAAAAACTTTTGATTTCTTAAAATTTTAATGAACCATGCAGTCAAAATGTTTTCTGTTAATTTTTTACTTGTGTGGAATCACATGACATTCCTGGCAACTTTGTGCTCTGTACACACTTTATTACTTCTGATGAATGGTTCAATAACTGAGTTGATAGTCCCTGGGTAACATGGTGGTGGACAGGATTGTTATTGACTGCTTTCAGTACCGAAGTGAAATATTATTTCTGCTTTGTGTGAGGTTACTGCACTCCCCTTTAGTACAACTTAGAGCAGGATTGATGGGTATGCCTTTGGGTGATGGTTATAAACTAACCTGACCAAAAATTTCTAAAGGAAGTAGAAGGAAGATAAAAAAAAACATAGCTCATTCACAAAAGCAAAACTGTGGAGATTTGAATCTGTCTTGATTAAAGTTAGTGGTGCCTGAATCAAAAGGTTGTGGCTTCCAGTTCCACCTACGAGTTGAGCACATTATTCTGACTACTGAAGGAGTGCCGCACTACCTGAGGTGTTGTCTTTTCAGAACAACCAAAGCCTTATCTACCATCTCAGGTGGAAGTAGAACACCCCATAGCACTATTCAAAATAAAACAAATAGTTGCATTTATATATAATCTTTCACGACCAAAGGACATCCCAAAGTGTCTTTACAGCTAAAGTAGGTCGTTGTAGAAAATGTGGCACTGAATTTGCACTCAGAAAACTCTTACATTTAATGACTGGAGCATTTGTGTTAGTGATGCTGATTGAGAGATAAATATTGATCAGGACAATGTGAGTTGCTCCCTGATTTTCTTTGAAATAGTGCCATGGAAGCTTTTATGTCCACCTGGGAAGGCTGCAGCCATCTTGGTTTAACATCAGATGACACTTTCACCAGTGCAGCACTCCTTCAGTGCAACGCTGGGGAGTCAGCTATTTGTTTTTGTGCTCAGATTCTGGTGTGGGACCTTAATCTGCACCCTTCTGAATCAGAGGTGCGAGTATTACCAATTGTGCTACAGCTGACGAGGGAAATTTTCCCAGTGATCTGGAACAACATATGGCTCAAATAACATTATCCAAAGACTAGAAGCCAAACAGATTTATTGTTTATTTATTTCTGTTGCTGTTTGCGGGATCTTGCTGTGTACATTTAGCTGCCATCTTTTTTTAAAATTCCAATTAAGGGGCAATTTAGCATGGTCAATCCACCTACTCTGCACCTCTTTTGGGTTGTGAGACCCACTGGGAGAATGTGCAAACTTCACACGGACAGTGACCAGGGCCGAGATCAAACCTGGGTCCTTGAACCTGTGAGGCAGGAGTGCTAACCACTGCGCCACCATCAACATTTGGCTGCTATATTTCCTACATTGGAAGCGAGTACATTTTATTGGCTGTGAAGTGCTTTGGGACATCCTGAGAATGTGAAGGGTGCTATAGAAATACAAGATCTTCTGATAACCATGAAAGGTAGACTAAATATTTTGGGCATGGTGCTTAAATTATATGGAAGTTTCTTGAAGTTCGTAACAGCCAAGCTGTTCCATTACAGCTACAACGTTGGCATCTACGCAATGTGGAAGATTGCCCAGTTATGTCTTGTCGACAGAAAGCAGGACAAATCTATTCTGGCCAACTACTGCCCCATCTGTCTACTCTATGATAATCTTGATCATCAGCAAGTAGTGGAGATGTCTTTGACAGTGCTATCAAGTGGCATTTGCTCAACAATAACCTGTTCACTTATGTTCAGTTTGGGTCTGCCAGGTTCATTCAGCTCCGGACCTCATTACTACCTTGGTCCAAACATGGACTGAAAAGCTGAACTCAAGGTGAGTGACTGCTCTTGACATCAAGGCAGGACTTGATTGTGTGTTGCATCGTGGGCATCAGAAGGAAAGCTCTTCACTGGTTGGAGTCATCAAGCACAAATAAAGATGAGTGGTTGTTGTAAGTCAATCACCTCAGTCCCAAGACATCACTTCAAGAGTTCTTCAGGGTAGTCTTGTAAGGCCTGCCCATCTTCAACTGCTTCTTCAATGACATTCCCTCCATCATTAGGTTAGGAACGGGGATGTTTTCTGATGAATGCACAATGTTCAGCACCATTTGTAACTCTGGATACTAAAATAGTCCATGTCCATAGGAAACATAACCTGGACAATATCCAGGCTTGGGTTTATCAGTGGCAAGTAACATTCATTCCACATAAGTGCTAGGCAATACCACCTCCCAACAAGAGAGAATCTAACCAACTCCCCATGACATTAAATGGCATTGTCATCACTGAATTTCCCCCACTATCAACATCATGGGGTTACATTGACCGGAAACTGCATTGAAATATAAATACTGTGGCTACAAGAGCAGGTTCAAAGCTGGGAATTGTGACAAGTAACCCGCTTTCTGACTCCCAAAAGCCTGTCCACCATTTGCAGGCCATAAGTTGGGAGTGTGATAGAGTACTTTCCACTTAGCTAGATGAGTGCAGCTGCAAAAATATTCAAAAAAGCCTGACCCCATCCGCAATAAAACAGCCTGCTTGATCGGCACGCCATCCACCACCGATTCAAGAAGTGAGCTCACCGCCGCCTCAAGGGCAATTGGGATGGTCAATAAATATTGTTGGAGCCAATGATGCCCATGCTATCCTTCTCCATCAGCTTCTCCCAGAATGCTTAGAGACACAGCCTTTTATAAGACGACTCAGTGATACCCATATATACATGAACCTAATCTTGTTTACTCTCCTTAGATTATACATACTATTACATGTGAGGTAGACAACGTTGGTCGAGTCGCATGTACTGTGTACCTGGTTGGTGGTTTTCTCACGTGTGATGGTAGTATCCATGTCGATCATCTGGCATATCTTGCAGAGGTTGACATGGCAGTGGTGTCGTGGTTGCTGTTCTCCTTAAGGTTAGGTAGTTTGCTGCGAACAGTGGTCAGTTTGAGGTTAGGCAGTTGTTTGAAGGCAAGTAGTGGTGGTGTGGGGATGGCTTGGCGAGATATGAGTCGTCATCAGTGGCATGTTGACGGATCCAAAGATGTTGTAGTTGCTCCACTCTGCGGAACTATTGGATGGCAAAGTTACTCTATTGACCGTGGCCCGTGTTCACCTTCTGAGGAGGTCAGTGCGTTTTTTTGCTGTGGCGCATCGGAACTGTCGATCGATGATTCGAGCACCCTATTCCATTCTTATGAGAGTGTACGTGTCCGTTGCATTCCTCCTTGTCTGAGCAGATCCTGCGTATACGGAGGGCTTGTCCGTAGGGGATGGCTTCTTTAATATGTTTAGGGTAGAAGCTGGAGAAGTGGAGCATTGTGAGGTTATCCGTGTGCTTGCGTTAGAGTGAAGTGCTGAGGTGACCATCCTTGATGGAGTTGCATGTGTCCAAAAATGCAAGCTATTCTGGAGGGTAGTCCATGGTGAGTCTGATGGTGGAGTGGAACTTGTTGATGTCATTGTTAGTCGTTTCAGTGATTCTTCGCCATGGGTCCAAAGGAAGACAATGTTGATATATCGAGTGTCGTTCACTGGAACGACGGAGGTTGAGAGGCAACCTCATAGAGGTCTACAAGATTGAGTGGCATGGACAGTGGATAGTCAGATGCTCTTTCCTAGGGTAGGAGAGTCAAATACTAGGAGACATAGGTTTAAAGCGAGCGTGCTGGGGGGGGGGGGGGGGGAGACGGTGGCGGCATGTGGCGCAGTGGACAGCACTGGTACTGCGGCGCTGAGGACCCGGGTTCGAATCCTGGCCCTGGGTCACTGTCTGTGTGGAGTTTGCACATTCTCCCCATGTCTGCGTGCGTTTCACCCCCACAACCCAAAGATGTGCAGGGAAGGATACGGACTCCGAAAGTGCAGACGGTCTTAGTTTAGCCAGAAACCATGGTCGGCGCAGGCGTGGAGGGCCGAAGGGCCTGTTCCTGTGCTGTATTCTTTGTATAACGTTGGTTGAAGGTCCCATGCAGCGAAGAGGGCTTGCTCGAACTTGTGCATGAAAATGTTGGCGTATTGAGGTGCGAACCTGGTCCCCATGGCTGTTGTGCGTGTCTGGATGAAGAACTTGTTGTCGAAGGTGAAGACATTGTGGTCCAGGATGAAGCGGATGAATTGTAGGAATGCGCCTGGAGATTGGCAGTTGTCGGTGTTGAGTACTGAGGCTGTCATCAAGGGGGATGCTGTTGTAGAATGCCAAGGCATCCATTGTGACAAGGAGTGTTCCTGGTTCAACTAGTCCATGGGTGCGGAGTTCCTGAAAGAAGTCTGTAGTGTCACGATAGAAGCTGGGGGTTCCTTGTACGATGGGTTTCAGGATGCCCTCGGATGTAGCCAGAGAGGTTCTCACACAGGGTCCCGTTGCCTGATACGATGGGACGGCCGGGTGTGTTGGCTTTGTGTATCTTCGGGAGGCAGTGGAGATCTACGCGAGATGAGAGCACGTAGGATGCTCTGAAGGT
Organism: Scyliorhinus torazame; assembly: GCF_047496885.1. NCBI lineage: Eukaryota > Metazoa > Chordata > Chondrichthyes > Carcharhiniformes > Scyliorhinidae > Scyliorhinus > Scyliorhinus torazame. The sequence goes on along the minus strand of NC_092710.1, from coordinate 108,425,015 downwards.
CTGGATCAAAGATTTTGATCTGTCTGTTGAGTTGGCGGGTGTGTTCTTTGGTCAGATTGGTGGGTAACTGTCTGTAGTGTTCCCGGTTGTTGAGTTGTCGAAACACTTTGCAGTAGTCCATACTGTTCAGTATGATGGTGGCTCTTCCTTTGCTGGTTTGATGAAAATGTTGCGGTTGGTCTTGAGAGCACGGATAGCATTGCGTTGTGCTTGGGCAACGTTTAGGGCTATCTTGTGAGCACGGCTGATGAGTCTGGCAGTGACGCATCTCATGACGGCTTGAGCATACATATCGAGTCAAGGACACTGTCCTGGAAGGGTCCAATTTGACTCTTTCCTCTTTGGTTGCTGCACTGCGGATCTGTCGGCTGTTCTGGTTCGTTGGTCGTCTCTTGGGTTCGTTGTTGACCCCTTGGGATTTGTGGAAGAACTCCCGGAGCCACATTTGCCTGATGAATTCCTGTGTCTGCTGTGAGACCAATGGGATCCATTTTGGTGGTAGGTTAGAAATTGAGCCCCCGGCTGAGAACTTTGATTTTGTCTGGTTGAAGGGTGAATTCCGACAAGTTGACAATAAATTTCCCTGTAGTGGCACTGGTTTCAACTGTGGTACTGTGGCTTGGTTGCTGGTGGTGATGCTGAGTTTCTCAAGTTTCCTGTTGTTGGTGTGCATGTAGGTGGCATAGTTCCGTTGTCTCAACTGCTTGCCGGTGTCTCGCAGGTGGTCCTGAGCGGACCAATTGAACCAGGAACACTCCTCGCCACAATGGACCCCTCAGCACTCTACATCAGCATTCCCCACGACGATAGCATTGCTACAAACTACCTAGCCTTCAGAACAGGGACCACAACATCACAAAACCTCTGCAAGACATGCCAGATCATCGACATGGGTGCCACCATTACACGTGAGAACACCACCCACCAGGTACATGGTACATGTGACTTGGCAAATGTTGTCTACTTCATACGCTGCAGGAAAGGATGTCCCGAGACGTGGTAAATCAGCGAGACCATGCGGACACCACACAACAATCGCCAGGTAGGAGTGTTCCCTTCCAGTTGAGGAACACTTCAGCAGTCAAGGGCATTCAGCCTCCGAGCTTCTGGTAAACATTCTCCAAGGCGGCCTTCAAGACACACAATACAGAATCGCCAAGCAAAAACTGTTAGCCAGGTTCCACACGCACGAGTATGGCCACATTACATGTAACCCCCACCATACTGCCCAGGTTTGCAGAATCCTAACTGCCCTGGCTTGAGACAATTTACATGAATTGGATGGGAATAGAGGGATACGGACCCCAGAAGTGTAGAAGATTTTAGTTTTGACGGGCAGCATGGTCGGCGCAGGCTTGGAGGGCCGAAGGGCCTATTCCTGTGCTGTACTTTTCTTTGTTCTTTTGACCTTGATTACCTGTGATTATCACTAGCTCCACTCACTTTGCACTTGTAAAGACTTGTTTACCTGTAAAGACTCACATTCCAACATTCCAATCTGTAATTATCTTGCAATCTTGTCTCCTATGTATGTTGTGTTTATGAACCTGCCTCCACTTCACCTGAGGAAGGAGTAGCACTCCAAAAGCTTGTGATTTCAAAGAAACCTGTTGGACTTTAACCTGCTGTTGTGAGGCTTCTTATTGTATAATTGCAACAACACTTCATTACCTTTATACTCCATTCCTTTAGCTATAAATGCCAACATTCCATTTGCTTTCTTCAAGGTATGTCACAAAAGGTTAAGTCATACGGGCTCATGGTGTTGGATGTAGTATATGGACAAGGATGGAGAATTGGTTAATGGGCAGGAAACAGCGAGTGTGGATAAGTGGTTCTTTTGTCAGGTTGATGATCTGTAACCAGTGGGGTGCCACAGGAATTAGTGCTGGGACCGCAACTGTTTACAAAAAATATTAATGACTGGGAGGAAGGAAGCGAATATACTGTAGCCAAATTTGCAAACAACACAAAGATAGGTGGAAAGGTAAGTTGCCAGATGGATACAAACCGTTTGCAAAGAGATGGGGTTGTGGGTCCGGGTTTACAGAACCCTAAAGTGTTTCATGGAGTTTAATAGACTGGTGTGAGAAGCACACGGCGTACTCTCCAGGTGTGATACAGCAATTATGGACAAATGGTTTTTAAAACAATACAATGTTCATTCTATGAACTCGTTAACCTTTTAAAAACAAACATTGAATATCTTAACACCCATTACTTAAAAGACAACCCCAAAAGACTACAACACTAAATAATCCTTCAAACTTCCTTTAAACATCCAAAAAAGACTTCAAACCTTCAAAAAAGACATGAGGTTCCATTCAATATATTTATAGTCTTTGGATTTGCAGACATCAACAGACCAGCTCTGTGTTTTCTTCCTGCAGCTCTCAGCCAAACACAGACACTCCCAGTTGCCTCCTCAAACTGAAACCAAAAGCAGAAGTGAGCTCAGCTCCCCCCCACTCTCTGACATTACTTCAGTAATATGATCAGCTCCATTTCTTTTTTTTTTTTAATTTTTATTAAAGGTTTTCATAAAACATCAATAACAAAATGAGAAAGAAAAAATAACCCAACAGGGTTAGGTACAAAACACAATCTAAAAAAGCAACCCCCCCCCCCCCCCCCCGTGTACCTAAATAATAAATTAACATTAACACCCCGACTTAAGACAACAGGTATATACACCCCCTCAGACCCTTCCAGTGTAAATAACATAAACAAAAATAAAGTAAACCCCCACCCCCCGAGCTGCTGCTGCCATTGACTAATGTCTATCGTTTTGCCAGAAAGTCTAAGAACGGTTGCCACCGCCTAAAGAACCCTTGTACCGACCCTCTCAAGGCGAATTTTACCCTCTCCAATTTAATGAACCCTGCCATATCGCTGATCCAGGATTCCACGCTTGGGGGCCTCGTATCTTTCCACTAAAGGAGAATCCTTCACCGGGCTACCAGGGACGCAAAGGCCAGAATTCCGGCCTCTTTCGCCTCCTGCACTCCCGGCTCCTCTGCCACCCCAAATATTGCGAGCCCCGAGCCCGGTTTGACCCTGGATCCTACCACCCTCGACACCGTCCTGGCTACGCCCTTTCAAAATTCCTCCAGCGCTGGGCATGCCCAGAACATATGGGTGTGATTTGCTGGGCTCCCCAAGCACCTAACACACCTGTCCTCACCCCCAAAGAACCTGCTCATCCTTGTCCCAGTCATGTGTGCCCTGTGCAGCACCTTAAACTGTATGAGGCCGAGCCTCGCGCATGAAGAGGAAGAGTTCACCCTCCCTAGGGCATCTGCCCACGTCCCCTCTTCGATCTCCTCTCTCAACTCCTCCTCCCACTTACCTTTCAACTCCACCACCGAGGCCTCCTCCTCCTCCTGCATCACCTGTTAAGTTTCCGAGATCTTCCCCACTCTTCCCCCCGAGAGCACCCTGTCCTGTACTGTGTGTGGCAGTAGCCGTGGGAATTCCACCACCTGCCATCTGGCAAACACCCTTACCTGTAAGTACCTGAAGGTGTTCCCCGGGGGGAGCCCGTACTTCTCCAGCTCACCCAAGCTCACGAACTTCCCGTCCACAAACAGGTCCCCCAACTTTCGTATGTCTGCCCTGTGCCACCCCGAAAACCCTCCACCTGTTCTTCCTGGGGCGAACCGGTGGTTCCCCCGTAATGGGGTCCACGCCGAGGCCCTAACTTCCCCCCTATGCCGCCTCCTCTGCCCCCATATTTTGAGGGCCGCCACCACCACCGGGCCGTGGTATACCTCCTTGGAGGGAGCGGCAGCGGCGCCGTTGCCAGCACCCCCAGACTCGTACCCACACAGGACGCCGTCTCCAGCCTCTTCCATGCAGCCCCCTCCCCCTCCATCACCCACTTGCGCACCATTGGCGGCCCAGTAGTACCCACATAGGTTGGGCAGCGCCAGCCCCCCCCCCCCTATCTACTCCGCTCCAGGAACACCCTTCTCACCCTCGGAGTCCCTCGCGCCCACACAAACCCCATTATACTCCTGTTAACCCGCCTGAAAAAAACCTTCGGGATAAACACGGGGAGGCACTGGAACAGGAACAAAAACCTTGGGAGCACCGTCATTTTGATTGACTGCACCCTACCCGCCAGGGACAGCGGCAACGCGTCCCACCTCTTGAACTCCTCCTCCATTTGCTCCACCAGCCTTGTAAAGTTAAGCCTATGCAGGGCCCCCCAGCTCCTGGCCACCTGGACCCCCAAATATCTGAAACTCCTCTCCGCCCTTTTTAGTGGGAGCTCGCTAATCCCCCTCTCCTGGTCCCCTAGCTGAACTATGAACTAGCTCTTCCCCATATTGAGCTTGTACCCCGAAAAGTCCCCGAATTCCCTAAGCATCCTCATTACCTCTGGCATTCCTCCCACCGGGTCCGCCACATACAGCAGCAGGTCGTCCGCATAAAGCGACACCCTATGCTCATCCGCACCAACCCCCTCCAGTTCCTCGACTCTCTCATTGCCATAGCCAGGGGTTCAATCGCCAATGCGAAGAGCAGGGGGGACCCCTGTCTCGTCCCTCGGTGCAACCGAAAGTACTCGGACCTCCTCCTATTTGTGGCCACACTTGCCATCGGGACCTCATACAACAGCCTAACCCACCTGACAAACCCCTCCCCAAACCCGAACCTCTTCAGCACCTCCCACAGGTACCCCCACTCTACCCTATCGAAGGCTTTCTCGGCGTCCATCGCCACCCCTATCTCCGCCTCCCCCTCCCTCGCCGGCATCATGATAACGTTCAAAAGCCTCCACACATTCGCGTTCAACTGCCTCCCCTTCACAAACCCCGTCTGGTCTTCATGGATGATCTGCGGCACACAATCCTCAATCCTCGTGGCTAAGACCTTCGCCAGCACCTTGGCATCTACATTTAGCAAGGAAATCGGTCTGTAAGACCCACATTGCAGGGGATCCTTGTCCCGCTTCAGGATCAAGGAGATCAGTGCCCGGGACATCGTCAGGGGCAAAGCCCCCCCTCCCTTGCCTTATTGAAGGTCCTAACTAACAGCAGGCCCAACAGGTCCATATATTTTTTATAGAACTCGACCGGGAAACCGTCCGGCCCCAGTGCCTTCCCCGCCTGCATGCTTCCTAGCCCTTTGATCAGCTCCTCCAGCCCAATCGGGGCCCCCAGTCCCGCCACCAGTCCCTCTTCCACCTTTGGAAACCTCAATTGGTCCAGGAAACGGCCCATCCCTCCCTCCTCCCGTGGGGGCACGGATCGGTACAATTCCTTGTAGAAGTCCCTGAAGACCCCATTGATGCCAACCCGACTCCGCACCACGCTCCCTCCCCTGTCCTTAACTCCCCCGATCTCCCTAGCTGCATCCCGCTTCCGAAGCTGATGCGCTAGCATCCGGCTTGCCTTTTCCCCATACTCGTAGACCGCCCCCTGGGCCTTCCTCCACTGCACCTCCGTCTTCCTGGTGGTCACCAGGTCGAATTCGGCCTGGAGGCTGTGCCTCTTCCTCAACAATCCTTCCTCAGGTTCTTCCGCATACCTCCTGTCTACCCTCACCATCTCCCCCACCAGCCTCTCCCTCTCCCCCCGCTCCCTCCGCTCCTTGTGGGCCCTGATGGAGATCAGCTCTCCCCTCACCACCGCCTTCAGTGCCTCCCATACCATGCCCACTCGGACCTCCCCGTTGTCGTTGGTCTCCAAGTACCTCTCTATACTTCCTCGGACCCGCTCGCTCACCTCCTCGTCCGCCAACAGCCCCACCTCCAAGCGCCTCAGCGGGCGCTGGTCCCTCTCCTTCCCCCATCTCCAAGTCCACCCAATGTGGGGCGTGGTCCGAAATGGCTATTGCCGAATACTCGGTATCCTCTACTCTCGCCATCAGCGCCCTACTCAAAATGAAAAAGTCGATTTGAGAATAAGCCTTATGGACATGTGAGAAAAATGAAAATTCCCTAGCCCCCGGCCTTGCAAATCTCCAAGGGTCCACCCCTCCCATTTAGTCCATAAATCCCCTCAACACTCTAGCCGCCGCCGGCTTCCTACCCGTCCTAGACCTGGAGCGATCCAGTGCAGGACCAACACCGTGTTAAAGTCTCCCCCCATTATCAGGCCCCCCACTTCCAAGTCTGGGATCCGACCCAACATACGCCGCATAAAACCCGCATCGTCCCAGTTCGGAGCATACACATTGACCAGTACCACCCTCTCTCCCTGCAACTTACCATTTACCATTATGTACCTACCGCCATTATCTGCCACAATGCTCGACGCCTCAAATAACACCTTCTTTCCCACCAAGATCGCCACCCCTCGATTTTTGGCATCTAGCCCCGAGTGAAACACCTGACCTACCCACCCTTTCCTCAGTCTTACCTGGTCTGCCACCTTCAGGTGTGTCTCCTGGAGCATAACCACATCCGCCTTGAGCCCCTTCAGGTGCGCGAACACGTGGGCCCGCTTAACCGGCCCATTCAGTCCCCTTACATTCCAGGTTATCAGCCGGATCAGGGGGCTAGCCGCCCCCCTCCCCCGCCGACTAGCCATGACCCCCTCCTCGGCCAGCCACTTGCCCGCACCCCACACCCGGCCCGTTCCCCACAGCGGCATACCCCCATCTCGACCCACCCCACTCGCTCCAGCTCCTCCTTGATCTTAGCAGCAGCAACCTGATTTCCCCCCCCCCCCGGCTAGGACCCATCCTAGCTGGTTTACTCCCCCCATTGCACTTCCGCAAGTCAGCTGACTCCTGCTGACCCCGGCCACTCCCGCCTCCCCTTCGACTCCTCCCATTGTGTGGCACACCCTCCTCTCCCGCTCCCCATTCACAGGCTCTCCCCCTCCGTTCTAAGCGCGGGAAACAATCCTCGCTTCCCCGCCCCCCCAGTCTTCGGCGCAGGAAAAAATCCCGCGCTCTCCACCTACCAGGCCCCGCCAGCAACCAAAACAGTGTCCAACCTGCCCCATCCACCCTCCCCAACCCGAAAGAGAAAAACACAGAGAGAAAGAAACCCAAAACAATGCAAAGGCCCCCCCCCCCCCCCCCCGAACCAAAAATAGGCATAACATATACACCGCAGTGATCAGCTCCATTTCTTAAAGGTAAAGGTACATTGCTTAAACATCCATGTCTTAAAGGTACTCTCACATGACACCTCCCCCCAAGAAAAAAAACCCCCACCAACTTCAAGATGGTTTCATTTTTCACCTTTGCACCATAAATTAAGAAACGCACACAGTAAAAACACGACCGGTACCAAAAAAAAAACACGCACGCAAACAGATATAATAATATAGTCCATTTTCTTTTTGTTCTTCTTCCTCCAACCAAAATCCTTCCCGATTGACAGTCTCTTTGAACAATAAAGTCTCTGCACGATCCATCCATTCCTCTACACCTCAGCATTTCTCTTTCAAGTTAGATACTTCAGTTCAATCTGATCACAGAGTCCCTTGCAATTCTCCAATACAGGAGTATCGGTTACCACAGCTTTCAGGCAGTCAAATGCATGTTGAAACTCCGCTGTCCATTGAAATTTTCTTAATACGTTTCTTCAGCAAGTCCGTCAGTGGAGCAATCACGCTACAAAACTCTTGCACAAATGTTTGATCAAATCCACTCATGCCAAGAAATCGCATGATCTCCCTTCGTCTCGAGGGAATCGAAAACTCCTCAAGGAAAGTGATTTGGGCTTTTTCAAATTCACTTTTGGCTAGGCTTATCACCAAACCCGCCTCCTGCAGTTGATCGAATAACTCAATAAGATGTTTTAAATGGTCTTTCCATGTCTGGCTGAAAACTACCAGATCACCGATGTATATACCATCTGGAGTCACAGGAGCTGAAATCTCCTTCGCCCTTTCGGATAAAGGTACCTACCTGCCAGTAACCTTTAAGTAAATCCAATTTGGAAATAAAAGTGGATTGTCCCACTTTCTCAATGTGGGATCCAACAATCCAAACGTGGGATAGGATAAGAGTCCGTTCTTGTAACTACATTCACCTTTCTATAGTCCGCACACAACTGTTGGGTACCGTCTGGTTTAGGTACCATCACTATGGGTGAGCTCCATTGGCTGCAACCCACTTCAATTATGCCATTTTTAAGCATACTCTCAATCTCTTTGTTAGCCTGTGCCAATTTTAAAGGGTTAAGTCTATATGGATGTTGTTTGATTGGAACAGCATTTCCCACATCTACATCATGTATAGCCATTTTAGTACTTCCCAATTTATCTCTACAAACTTGCCCATGTGATATCAAGAACTCTTTCAGGTCAGTTTGTTTTTCCTCTGGAAGATAACTCAGCACTTTATCCCAATTTGTAACAACATCCTCATTTTCCAATTTAATTTGAGGTATGTCAAATTCAGTCATCTGGATTTGGTTCGTCACTTTGAGTTAGAATCATTAAAACCTCCTCCTTTTTCTCTCCTTCCCTTTCAAAGTACCTTTTAAGCATATTCACATGACACACTCGGTGAGTCTTCCTTCTGTCTGGTGTTTTACCACATAATTCACCTCACTTAATTTCCTTTCAATCTGATACGGTCCACAAAACCTAGCTTTTAAAGGTTCGCCTACCACTGGTAACAACACTAAAACTTTATCTCCACTGGCAAAACTACAAACTTTGGAGTTCTTGTCCACTACCCGTTTCATCACATTTTGTACAACTTTCAAATGTTGTCTAACCAATTCACCTGCTCTATTTAATCATTCCCTGAAATTTGACACGTAATCCAATAGTGTAACTTCCGATTTCTCACCCACCAATTTTTCTTTAATCAATTTAAGTGGTCCTCTTACCTCATGACCAAATATTAGTTCAAAAGGACTAAATTTGGTTGACACATTAGGTGCATCCCTAATTGCAAACAGTACGAATGGAATTCCTTTATCCCAATCCTCTGGATAATCTTGACAATAAGCCCTCAACATTGTCTTTAATGTCTGATGCCACCTTTCTAACGCTCCCTGCGATTCTGGATGGTATTCAGTTGATTTAAATAGTTATATTCCTAAGCTATCCATAACTTCTTTGAATAACTTTGAGGTAAAATTCGATCCTTGATCCGATTGAATTTCTGTGGGTGGTCCATATCTAGTAAAGAATTTAAGTAACTCCTCCACAATCTTTTTAGCTGTAATATTACGTACTGGAATGGCCTCTGGAAACCTAGTAGACACATCCATTATAGTCAAAAGATATTGATTCCCACTTTTTGTTTTAGGAAGCGGTCCTACACAATCAATTCGGACCCTTGTAAAAGGTTCCTCAAATGATGGAATGGGTATTAAGGGCGTTGGTTTTATCACTGCTTGATGTTTCCCTGTCACTTGACATGTGTGACATGATTGACAAAATTTAACTACATCTTTATGTAGTCCAGGCCAATAAAAATGTTTTTGGATTTTAGCTCGAGATTTCCTTATCTCCAAATGACCTCCCACTCATGTGCCACTCGCAACACCTCCTTTCTATACCCTACCGGCAATACTACTTGATGAACTTCTGCCCACTTTTCACCACCTGCATATGTACAGGTCCCCATTTTCTCATCAAGACATCATTTTTACGGTAATAACACTCTGGTATACTCTCAGATTCTTCTTCCATATGTGCTTTCTGATATATCCGTTTTATTTCTACATCTTACTGTTGTAACTCCGCCAATTTTCCTGAACTAAAAATATCCGCCTCATCCTCCACCTGTTCTTGTTCTTTTTCAACCATCTGATCAAAAATCGTTTCTGATAATTGCACTTCAACTTCATCTTCACTCTTTGATTTCTCCTCTTGTCTTAACCTGTGACCTTGTTACTACACAATCCGGAAAAATCCCAGGATATTCGTCCTTCAACCCTTCAGTTGTCTGATTTTCCACTCGCTTATCAACCATAGTAGACATCACTCCCACCTGCAATCCAGCTATATCATTACCCAAGATAAACTGTATTCCTGGACAAGATAGTTTCTTTATTACTCCTACTACCACTTCACCACTCTTCACTGGACTTTCCAACCTTACCTTATATAATGGAACACTACTCCTCTCACCCTGCATTCCACATATTACCACCTTTTCTGGCAACATTCTTCCCAAACTACATAACTCCTCATCTCTTACCATTAAAGATTGACTAGCTCCCGTATCTCTTTAAATTGTGATTTCTTTACCTGCTCCTCCTGATACACAGGAGTAAACTTTACCCACACAAGTAAATTCTTTAGAGATCTGGCACCTTCTTATCAATCACCTCTTGATCAGGCTATACGATCTTTTGCACCTCCTTAGCTTCACTTGGGCTTTCCTTTACCACTTTAACAAACCCCACTGTCTTATCCTGTTTTACCACATCAGCCTTCCCAGTGATTTTCTTCAAGTACCAACACTGACTTTACATGGCCTAGTTTATTACAGTGAAAACATTTGAAACTTTTCATTTCGTTTCCACCCTCCTGGATCTCTTTTTTAATCTGAGGTAGACTCTCTTTATTATCTCCCATCAGATCACCTTTACCTTTAACACTTGAGTATTTCTCATATCCCCAGTTTCTATCCCTCACAGGCTGAAACTGATGTCGGAAACCAAGCTTTGATTTATGAACTAATTCATAATCATCTGCCATTTCTGCTGCTAACCTCGCAGTTTTAACCCTCTGCTCTTCCACATGAGTTCGCACTACATCAGGAATTGAATTTTTAAACTCCTCCAAAAGTATAATTTCTCTGAAAGCTTCATACGTTTGGTCTATTTTCAAAGCCCTTATCCACCTATCAAAATTACTCTGAGCCTTTCAAACTCCATGTATGTTTGACCAAATTCTTTCCTTAAATTCTAAACCTTTGTCTGTAAGCTTCAGGCACTAGCTCATATGCACCTAAGATGGTTTTTTTCACCTCCTCATACGTCCCAGATACCTCCTCTGGTAGTGATGCAAACACTTCACTAGACCTACCTACCAGCTTTGTTTGAATCAGTAATATCCACATGTCCTGTGGCCACTTCATTTGTTTAGCCATCTTCTCAAATTAAATGAAAAAGGCTTCTATCTCCTTCTAGTCAAATCTTGGCAATGCTTGAACATATTTAAATAAATTCCCACCAAGTCTTCGACTATGACGCTCTTTCTCACTATCCTCATCACTATCATCCAACTGTACGTTTCCCTTTACATCTGCCAATTTCAACTGACTTGTCATGTTTCATGGCCATTTTCTGAAGTTCAAACTCTCTCTCTTTATCTTTTTCCCTGATCTGTATCTCCCTTTGTTGCTAACTTTTCGGTTGGTTCAATTGCTCTGTTTTATTACCTTTGCTCTCGAGTCGCCAGGTATCTTTATGATACTGCCACGAGGTTCAAGTCCAAGTAATGATCAATAACTCAATACACCGATTAGTAAGATTCAAATCAAAACACATTTATTATACACAGTAATCGCTACTCATGCACAAGTTCTACGTCTAAGTTACTTCTATAACTAACAGGCCTATACTTAACTTCGGACTGGCCCACCAGGTCAGGGGAACAAATGGCCTTTCGTTCGTTCTGAGTCTGCGGGATTCGAAGTTGGTTGGGATTAGTAGCTAGGAGCGCCTATCTCGTAGCGAGCGTTGAATTAAGACTTACGGTCTTTCGGCGGTCACTGCACCGGTCACGGTCAAGGTTGGTTCGCGTTGCTGGGTGACCCGGGCAGGAAGAAGAGAGCGAGTTGAACTTGGGGGCTTAACTTTATAGTCCCCAGGGGCTTCCCGCCTTTCGGGCGGACCCCGTTCCTGGTCCCAAGTGATTGGACTTTGTCCCAATCGCTTGGTTCGATTTCTCCAATACTGGAGCGGTTCCCTGATCGATGGGCGGTCTTGAGGTGTCCGTTAACCTCTTTTGTGTTGGCTCCTGCTGGCGCCGAGGAGTCTGGCTTTGCTTTGTTTATCCCAAATGTTTCAATTGCACCCGGGGATTGCTACATTAGTATGTAGATGGCTACTACATTATTATGCTGATGGTCGCTGGTATCGATGCTGTCTGGGCTTTTGCAGAGTTTTAATACACAGCAAACCTGCACGTGCTGGTTTCTGCCTGTGTTGGTTGAATTTCCCTTCAGCCTTTGCCGTTCGCCATTTTAAATCGGGAGTTGGCCAACTTAGGTGGCTACACCTTTCTTTTTGTTCTGCTAGAGTTATTCTTTTCTCATTTCTTCTCTCTCTTCTTTTTCCTCTCGCTCTCTTTTTCCTCTCTCGCTCTTTCGTATTCAAGCTGCTTTAATTCTTTTTCATGTTCCATTCGTTTAATTTGCAACTGAATTTTTGTCATTTCCAATGAATCAAACTGTATCTCTGACAACTTTAAATGCTTAACCACTGCAATAATTACCTCATCTTTTTGCATTTTGTCAGGTAATGTTAACTGCAATGTTTTTGCCAAATCTAACAGTCTGCTTTTAGTCTCTGTCCGTAAGGTACTGCGCGTGACCGTCTCCACCCCCAAAAACTTCTGAACCTCTGAAAGAGCCATTGTCCATAACACACTCCTCACTTAAACTAAAACACCACACCTGAAAAGCATCCACAATATGCTCACCCCTCAGTCTTTTAGTTCACTAAGCCAATCCAATAGATAAGACTTTTATCCCCCTCAAGCCCCCAATTGTTATGGATCCGGGTTTACAGAACCCCAAAGTGTTTCATGGAGTTCAACCGGCCCACAACTTTTAATAGATTGTGGTGTGGGAAGCACACTGCGTACTCTCCAGGTTTGATACAGCAATTATGGACAAATGGTTTTTAAAACAAAACAATGTTCATTCTATGAACTCAAGTTAACCTTTACGTCAAAGATAACCCCAAAAGACTACAACACTAAATAATCCTTCAAACTGTTCCTTTAAACATCCAAAAGACTTCAAACCGTCAAAAAACAGACTTGAGGTTACATTCAATATATTTATAGTCTTTGGATTTGCAGACATCAACAGACCAGCTGTTTTCTTCCTGCAGCTCTCAGCAAAACACACAGACACTCCCAGCTGCCTCCTCAAACTGAAACCAAAAGCAGAAGTGAGCTCAGCTCCCCCCACCCTCTGACATCACTTCAGTAATATGATCAGCTCCATTTCTTAAAGGTACATTGCTTAAACATCCATTTCTTAAAGGTAGTCTCACGTGACAATATAGATAGGTTAAGTGGGTAAAAAGTTGATAAAGTGGGAAAATGTGAAGATGTTCATTTTGGAAGGGAGAACAGAAGTTATTTCAATGGAAGAAAACTGCAACACAATTGGTCTTGGGGGTACTTGTGCACAAAACACAGAAAGCTAGCACACAGATGCAGCAGGTAATCAGGAAGACTAAAGGAATGTTAGCCCTTATTTCAGGAATTCAAGTATAAGAGTAGGGACGTTTTGCTGCAACTGTACAAGGTGCTGGTGAGACCACATCTAGAGTACTGTGAGCAGCTTTGGTCCCCTTATTTAAGGAAAGATATTATTTCATTAGATGCAGTTCAGAGAAGGTTCACTAGGATGATCCCCTGTATGGAGGGATTATCTTTTGAGCAAAGGTTAAACAGGTTGGGACTCTACTCATTGAAATTTAGAAGTGGAGTGGTGATCTCATTGAAATATAAGGGGTTTGACAGAGTAAATGTTGAGAGGATGTTTCCCTCATGGAAGAGTCTAGGATCAGAGGGTATAGTCTCAGAATAAAAGGGCACCAATTTAAGACTGAGGTGAGGAGGAATCTCTTCTTTCAGAGTGCTGACTATCTTTGGAACTCCTTGCCACAGAGAGGTGTGGGGGAAAGAGTCCTTGTGTATATTTAAGGCTGAGTAGATAAATTCTCTATCAGTAAGAGAATCAAGAGAAAGCGCAGAAAAGTGGGCATGAGGAATGTCTGATCAGCCATGATCCTATTGAATGGCAAAGCAGGCTCGAGGGGCCAAACGACTTCCTCCTGTTCCTATTTCTTATGGTCTTACCGTCCTAATACATCGATCAACAAAGAATCAGGCACCATCCTCATCAGCTGATATGGAAGCACCGTTGCACAAATTTGCCCTGCTGGAAAAACTGACCCTCCACTTGCAGACGGGATGGTGCCAGGGTGAACAAAATGGATGCTGTTAGACTCATGGCTTGTGGACCAGTTGAAGAAACCCAACTGCAGCCATTAGGTGGCAAGAGCGCACCTGGTGGCTGGAACATTAGGTCATTGAGAGTAGCACAATTTCCCTCCTGCCGGAAATGAGACAAAGAACAATGGAGATGCAAAGTGAAATAAGTGACATTCTATATTAGCAGCAAAGGCTCATTGCAAGAACACAAACGGGGCGGTACGGTGGTGAAGTGGTTAGCAATGCTGCCTGACGGCGCTGAAGACCGGGGTCAATGTCCATTCTTTGCACATTGTACCATGTCTGCGTGGGTCTCATCCCCATAACCCAAAGATGTGCAGGGTAGGTGTATTGGCCACACTAAATTGACCAATTGGAAAAAAATTTATTAAACAAAAAAAACCAATTTGCCACAGCTTCTGCGACCCCTTCCACATTAATTACCACATTTCTGCCTGGCCCCTCTCTTCATATTCATTAAGATCCTTCCACCCCCCCCGCCCCACCAGTCAATGAAAGACATTTGGCATTATGAACCTTCTTACTCTAAATAGATATGTACTTGCTAAGTGGTTTGGAAACAATTCCACATGTCCACTCTGAATTTTACTTAAAAAAATTAAATTTAGAATATCAAATCCTTTTTCCCCCCCCAATTAAGGGGCAATTTAGCATGGCCAATTCACCTATCGTGTATCTTTGGGATGTGGGAGTGGGACCCACAGACACAAGGAGAATGTGCAAACTCCACATGGACAGTGACCCAGGGCAGAGATCGAACCCGGGTCCTCAGCGCCATGAGGCAAAAGTTAGCATCTGAATGTGGAAGAGATCACAGATGCTGTGGCTGCTAACAGTACCATTCCACGGGGCAGTGTCTTAAGAAACAGAAGGACTTATCAGGGTTTGTAGAGTTCTTGGGTTTTTTTCATTTAAGATTAAAAAGGTTATGAAGCAAAGACGTTTATATGTTGATGGGGTGTTCAAGGTTAGGTGATATTAATTGGTCATTAAATTCAGAGCGGGGACGGCACCGTGGCGCAGTGGTTAGCATTGCTGCCTCACTTTCCCCGTGTCTGCGTGGGTTTCGCCCCCACAACCCAAAGGTGTGCAGGGTAGGTGGATTGGCCATGGTAAATTGCCCCATTAATTGGGGAAAAAAATTGGGTACTTTAAATTTATTAACAAAAAAGAAAAGAAAATGTTTCTAGATGCGCTTAACCTATTACCGACTGATGCTTTTACCTTCATGTTATTGAGGAGTGTGACTAAAGTTATGACACCCGACCACCCTCATCTGATTTTCACACGATGTTCTATGCACCAGTAAAAAACTGGTGATTTTGAAACAACTGTTTTACTTAGTTGTCACTTTAAAAAGGCTGTCTATTGCATTTTTCCAGTTTAAGTTCCAAAAAATTGCCATGGTTTATGAAATAAGTTATGCTAAAGTTTTAAAAATAAACTTTAAAAAGTTTTTGAGTTATCAAAAGATTTGTAAAATACTCACCTGCCTCTCAGCAGAAGACTGACCACAATGGGAGTATCTTCGATGTACAATGTAATCAGGTGCTTTGCTGCAGGGGACCTGCAGTTCCTGCTTTCTGTTCTGCAGCCAGAAGTTAAAAATCTAACTTTAGCCACACGAGGACAGGTTTTTCAGCTTTGCCGGTGGTAAATGTCAAAACTTACCACAAAATCCAAATCAATCAGTTAATCTTGAGCACGTAACAGTTCTATTTTAAAAAACTTTTTTTATTACTAGGAGTTTGCTGGCAGGTTCAGCATTTACTTCCCAGCCTTAACTGCCCATGAGAAGATGGTGGTGAACTGCTGCATTCCATGTTGTTGGGTACATCCACATTGCTGTGAGGGAGAAAGATACAGGATTTTGACCCAGTGACCGTGATTGAACGATAATATAGTTCCAAGTTAGAGTGGTGTGTGGCTTGGAGGAAAACTTTCAGGTGGTGGTGCAAAATGTAAGGATAATAATAACACGGGTTAATTTGCTTTTAAACTGTAAAAAGATTGAAAAACAAACATTGAAAATGATCTTAGATTTAATGTCATTGGAAGCAAAATGAGACAATGAAGGTATTTACAGTCAAATTAAATGTTTATACAACATGTATAATTTATAAATAAATTCAATGCATAAATTAGAAAAAAAGAAACCTAATAACCTGTGTTCTACACACTTCTAAAAGAAAATTATTTTCATGTAAATTACACCAAACTGATTTCTTCATATTTGGTCAAAGCTAAGCAAGGATGGTTTAAGGCACAGCGTAAAAGACCATTTTCCAGGCTTCAGACATGTATGTTTGCTCCCAGGGCACAACTTGGATAGACAGGAGCACAGGTCCCAAATTGGCTCCTATAATGTTATAGCCCTATCCCCACTCCCAGAATGGTCCAAATAATATTATAACCCTACCCTCACTCCCAGAATAGTCCCAATAGTGTTATAACCCTACCCTCACTCCCAGGGTGGGTCTCCAAATAACCCATATAGTGTTATTGCCCTACCTCCGCTCCCAGTGTGGGTAATAAAATGGGCCCTGTAGTATTATAGACCTATTCTCCACTCCCAATGTGTGTTCCAGAATGGGCCCTATAGTGTTAAAGCTTTAATAGCACTCCCAGTTTGAGGTCTCATCAGACAGATGCATGAGTAATAGCCCGATACTGTTGTAACTCTATCCACTCTCCCAACATACAGCTTCACTGGCTGGAAGTGCAGGTTTGACCCTATGCCATTACATTCCTACCTCCAACTTGTGCTCTCTCCAAGCAAGGCTTGTGCTGGGAATGGAGCCTCGTAAAACGACTCCTTTATATTTTAATGAAAAAAAATAGGCACCTACTGTGCACTTGCCTACAAAAAACTCTCAAAGAACATGGGACCATTTACGGTAATAATTAAGACTTAGTGTACATGAAGAATAAAGTCCAGCACAACTTTGCTGATTGACTACTGATCACATGATCCGACTGATTTTCAACTCTAATGTTAGGTGCTCAAACCAGCATTCTAATAATTCACATGTAACTGCTGGAGGCTTCAAATTACAACATTCAAATAAATTAATACTTACAAAACATATTTTTCTGTAAGTTCTTAAACTAAACATAAAAGCATTGGGTAAAGACTAAAATCCATCCCTGGGAATTAAACAAGGGCAAAGAGTAGAGATTCTCACTTCATACGTAAACCAGCTCTCTATTCTGGCTCCCTTTCCCCGTTGCAGTGTTTTCCCTCTTACTTCCTGTTTGATATTCAGATGTTTCTGTACCGAGATAATCACACTCTAATGGTTTGGGGTAGCTGTAGGGGTAACCGTTATCATCGAAAAACCTCCGGAATGTGAACTCATAGAAGGCGTGTTCGGGGTGCTTCCCGTTCTGGTACCAGCCATTGAGTGTGTCATTGACACTTTCACTATCACTGCCATCGCTCCACAACTTGTCGGGATCCACAGGATCAAAATTAGATGTATCTGTCGAGTGCGTAATCTGAGGAATGTATGGAGCAGATTGGTGCCGAATGTCACTGGAGAAATCAATCAATCTGAAAAATGGATGGGCTTTTATTTCATCTGTGCCATTCTTCCCAATCCTATCTTCTGGACCTCGACAGAGCTTGATGATGAGATCAGAGGCCTCTGGGCTAAGTTTAGCCTGGGGTGGGATGTGAAGAGTCGTCTGCCAGTTTATAACCTGGATGATAATGTGCAATAATATAAATCAGAAATCTACCATTCCACAATAGAGATTATTGCTGAATCAATGGATTTTTAAAGAATCTGGAATTGTGTTTAAATGCACTTTAAATGTTAAAACAGTCCCTCCTGTTGGTGC
Source organism: Scyliorhinus torazame (assembly GCF_047496885.1). Classification (NCBI taxonomy): domain Eukaryota; kingdom Metazoa; phylum Chordata; class Chondrichthyes; order Carcharhiniformes; family Scyliorhinidae; genus Scyliorhinus; species Scyliorhinus torazame. Next base: position 108,407,043 of record NC_092710.1, on the reverse strand, counting down.
TACCATCAATTAGATTACAGCTAAGAACATAAGAACTAAGAGGAGTGGGCAATTCAGCCCTTTGAGCCTGCTCCAACATTCAATACAGTCATGGCTGATCTCATCTCGGCCTCATCTCCACCGTCCTGCCCGCTCCCCATAACTCTTCATCCTGCTACTAATCAAAAGCTTTCTTAAATTTGTAAATTCTTAAATTTAAAAATCTCTTCAAATGTGTGCCTGGTGTCCACTAGACTCTGACTTAGAGAATTCTATAGATTCACAACCCTGTAGGTGTATTAATTCTTCCTCATTTCTGTTTTAAATCTGCCCTTGGCCTAAAATGATGGCCAACAAGCGGAAATATCTAACCTGTCAATCCCCTTCAGCATCTTATATACCTCAATTAGATCTTCTCTCGTTCTTCTAAACTCCAGTGAGTATAGGCTTAAACTGCTCAATCTCTCTACAATCCAGTAAACCTTCTCTAATCCTCCTTTAATGCATTTACATCCTTCCTCAAGGGGACCAAAACTGTGTGCAGTACTCTAGATGCAGTCTCACCAATGCCCTAAACAGTTGCAACAGCACTTCCTTACCTTTATACTCTATTCTATTAGCAATGATTGCCAAAATACTGTATGCCTTCTTTCTGCATCTACATATTAAGTTTCAGCGATTCGTGCACGAGGACACCAAAACATTTTCAAGTTTCTCTCCATTTAGATAATACATTGCTTTTTTTTTTACTCTGACCAAAATGGATAACCTCACACGTATCTATGTTAAATTCCATCTGTCAAATTTTGGCCCACTCACCTAACCTATTCATATGTAAATTTCTTATTACCTCATTGCAACTTGCTTTCCCACCTATTTTACTGTCCTCTGCTATACATTCTATCCCTTCATCCAAGTCATTAATATAGATTGTAAATAGTCGGGACCTGAGGACTAAGCCCTGTGGCACAAAACTAATTACAGTTTGCCAACCAGAAAAAGATCGATTTATCCCCACTCTCTGCTTCCTGTTGGTTAGTCAATCCTCTATCCAAACCCCATGTGATTGTACCTTGTGCATTAAACATTTGTACGGCACCTTATCAAATACCTTCTGGAAGTCCAGATACATTACATCTACAGGACCCCCATGATCCACTTTCCTTGTTATATCTTCAAAGAACTCCACAAAATTAGTCAAACATGATTTACCCTTCATAAAACCATGCTGACTCCGATGGATTGCATTTTGACTTTACAAATATCACGTTACTACTTACCTAATAATGGATTCCAACAGTTTCCCAACAACAGACATTAAACTAACTGGTCTATAGTCTCCTCCTTTCTCCCTTTTTGAATAGGGATGTTACATTAATCTTATTCCAATCCACTGGAACCTTTCCAGAGTCCAGGGAATTTTATAATTATCTCTGCCGCCATTTCCTTTACCATCCTAGGATGTAGGCCATCAAGTCTTTGGGGACTTGCCTGCTTTTAATCCCAAATAGTTTGCTCAGTACTTTTTCCCTAGTCATGGCGATTGCTTTCAGTTCCTCCTTTTCAACAACAAGCATTACTTGTTACTATTAGGGTGGTTCTAGTATCCTCCACAGTGAAAACCAAGGCAACTATTGATTTAATGTCTCTGTCATTTGTGTTTACGATTATTAACTTCTCAGCCTCATTGTCAAAGGGACCAATGCTGGCTTTAGCTACTCTCTTCCTTTTTATATACTTACAGAATCTTTTGCTATCCATTTTTATATTCTGAGCTAGATTTCTTTCATAATTTACCGTTGCTCTTTTTATTCCTTGTTAGTAACCCTCTGTTGGTCTTTAAAAGTTTCTCAATCCTCCAGCCTGCCACTGACCTTTGCAATATGGTATGCCATCGTTTTTGCCTTTATGTCGCCTTTAACCTCCTTGCTTAGTCACAAATGCATTCCCCCACCCCCTTACAATCTTCCTTCCTATCTGGAATATATTCTAGTTGGGAGGAAGTGAACATCTCCTTAAATATCTGCAACTGTTATTCATCTGTCCTACCGTTTAGTCTTTCTACCCAGTCCATTAGGGCCAAATCTGTATGCCTTCTTTCTTACCTGCTGCATCTGCATATTAACTTTCTGCGATTCGTGCACGAGGACACCCAGATCCCTCTGCACCAAAACATTTTCAAGTGTCTCTCCATTTAGATAATATGTTGCTTTTTTAATGTAATTTACTGATGTAATTATCTTGGTTTAACACCAGAACACTAACGTGGGACTCAAGTTAATTGCCCTCAGACTGAATTTAAAATTCAAGCACATAATGATCACTCTTCCCTAGAAGATCATTTGCTACAAAATTCATCCCATCTCATTACCCATCACTAAATCCAAAACAGCCTGCTGCCTGGTTGATTCGATAACATATTGTTCCAATAAACAATCTCTAATACACTCTATGAACTCTCTCTCGAAGCTATCCCTACCAATTTGATTAATCCAGCCTATATGCAGATTAAAATCACCCATGATTATTGTTGTACATTTCTTAGAAGCCCCCAATTATTTCCTGGTTTATACTACTATTATTAGGGGGCCTATAGATTACTCCTACCAGGGACTTCTTTCCCTTACTATTTCTACCCAGGCTAATCTACATCTTGCTCTCCAGTGCCAATATAATTTCTGACTGATCCCTTTAAGGGATGATCCCTTTAACCATAAACTCTTTAACTGGGATTCTTCAGAAGGATAACTCTACGGGGACTATATATTTAGACTTTCCTGACAAATAGCAATTTTTGCTCTGTGCTGAACAGCTTTATTTCACTGCCATTCATGGTTATTTTAATAAAATGTAATAATTGTCCCCAAATGGGCTAAAGAGGGAAAGACGCAAGCATCAAGAGTGCAGAAAATAAATGAACATGCACAATAAATTCATTACCTTGATCTGTGTTTCCAGTGGAGTTTGTGCCAAGAAAGGAGGCTGTCCCACTAACATTTCATAAAGAATGACACCAACACTCCACCAATCACATAACTGGGTGTAACCTACAGGGTACAAATTGATATACATATTTCATCTAAGTCAATGATACCATGATTTATTATTCAGATTTCTATTGCTGACTTATGTAGCCTGGCTTTGTTATTCAGGTGGGAACTTTTTACTTCTACAACAAAGGTGTAATTACTGTAATTTTATATACTCCTAAAACCATGATGTGTCAATGAAGAATCTATTTATTCCTGTAACCAGGTTTTGTTATTGGTAATATTCAATAATGCAACAGAGATTTGTTATTATTTAGTCATATTTGATTTTCGGATTGAGGTTTGTTCTATTTAACAATATAGTGTTGTTTTGTATATGGTGTACACGGCAAACTCTCGATGAGTGGAATCCCAGGGGATCCACCCACAAATTAAGTGGATCTTTGTGAGAGCTGAGGAGGCCTAATCCCCACATGAATGCATCTCTTATGTAATCTGATATGCCTACAAATGTGGTCTATGTCAAAATCAATAGATTCAAATGCCACACGAAAACGCAGCAAGGCAGTCAGTGTGTGAAAAGGTTCTTTATTCAATTCATTCAAACCTTATAATGCCCTGGCCTTGTAAAATCTGGAGCTTTGCATTGAAAAATATTGGGAGTTAGCTCCAGAAACACAGAATAATATTTTTTCTGCTTAGCATGCTGTCTTTCGGCGTGCTCGTAGTCCACCATGTTGTCAATGCAGTCAAACATGTTTGCGGTGTTTTTGTGCGGAAATATCTTACGACCATGATGGCATGGTTAGGGAAACAGGTGGGAATTCATTGAACGCTTCATGGGTCTTCAGCCCACTTGGACTCCATGATTTAACGCTCACATGTAATCTAACTCCTCTCTGATTAGTCGGCCCCATCATATGACAAGCTTAGACAAATTCCACTAGTCCAATGTTATCAGTACAGAAATTCAGCTCATCATGGGCATCATTCCATGGGATTTGCTGTTCTGCTGGCAGTAGTGATTGATGAGTTTTGACAAAACAGGAATTGTGTCATCCAAATTTGACTCATTGTGATTTCACTGTGCTTTAGCCCCTCTAAACAGGTTCTGTTTAGATTTCTATTATTCATCCCATAACCAGGTTCAGTATCCATTTTGCGTATTCAGAGATGTCAGGTTTTTAAGTTCAGGTTTGCATTCTTAACCTTTCAGAACATAGGAACAGGAGGCTATTCAGCCCCTTGAGCTGGTTCCACCATTCAGTCAGATCATGGTCAATGTTCCTTCTACGCTGCAAGGGTGTGCAGCTGTGTTGCAATATAGAACATGCTATGCAGGAACAAACAGACCATGCAGAGGCAACATTTCAGCTGTGTGAATCGCATCAATATTAACGTGATTGCAACATACCAGTTGTGCACAGCAAACAGAATAGATCTGCATCTTAATTCCACCTAGCCATCTTGGTTCTATAATCCTTAATACGTTGTCGAACATTGTCTCAAGTTTCGAAAGGTTCAATTAACCCCCAGCCTCAAGAGTTTTATTGGGCTGGAAGAGTTTCAGACTGCTCCAGTTCATGGATTTACATTGTTGGGAGACCAGAACTAGGGGCTATAAGTATGGTTCCAATTCAAATTCTCTTCCAGCACCCTACAAGTATGATAGTCAGTAATAAATCTAATCAGCAATTCAAGAGAAATATCTTTATCTAGTGAGCGGTGAGAATGTGGAACTCGTTACCACAAGGAATTCTTGAGGTGAACAACAAAGATACATTTAAGGGGAAGGAACGTAGATGAGCACGATAGGGGAATAGAATAGAAGGACGTTTCTAGGATTAGATGCAAATGGGAGGAAGTTCAACATGGAGCATAACAGCAGCAAAGACCATTTGGGCTGATTGGCCTGTTTCTCTACTGCAAGCACTATGAATGGCCTGGGTCTAATTTGGTTTTGTTTTATAGGTTGGGAAGCTTTCTGTGACATAGAAAATGAAATGCAGACAGAGAATGTGACCAGAAGAATCTTTTAAAGGAAGTTTATATTATGGATGAAACTGGGAGAAGGCAGTTAGTGAGGATTCAGGCGGTGATCTCCCTGGCGATGGAGTAGGGAGATTCCGTGGTAGTTCCCACAGTCCGTTTTGTCTTCTTTCTTGAAGATGGAAGTGATGGCAGCATTTCTGAGGTTGGCAGAAATTTTTTCTCGGTCCCAGATTTTCAGCAACAGCTGTCGGAGATAACAAGTGATCTCTTCTCCTCCGAGTTTGAAAATCTCCGCTGGGATCCTGTCCACTCCTGCGCCGTTTCCATTCTTCTGGTGTTCGGGCGCTAAATAAAATTGTGTCACCGATCCATAGGAGTTATTAGGACAGGTGACCAAAAGCCTGGTCAGAAGTGTTTTTCACATTTTTCCAATTAAGGGGCAATTTAGCGTGGCCAATCCATCTACCCTGCACATCTTTGGGTTGTGGGGGTGAGACCCACGCAGACATGGGGAGAATGTGGAAACTCAACACGGACAGTACCCCGGAGCCTGGATTGAACACGGGTCCTCAGCGCCGTGAGGCAACAGGGCTAACCACTGCGCAACCGTGCCGCCCTTTAAGAAGCATCTTAAAGGAGGAGAGGGAGGTGGAGAATCCCAAAACCTAAGGCTCAGGTAGGTGAATGTATGGTCACAAATGGTGGAACAATGAAAATCAGAATTGGAGAAGCACAAAGATCTGAGGGTGGGAGCAGGTTGCAGAGATAGGGAGGGGTCGTGGAGGGATCTGAAAACAGGAGTTTTTAAATTGAAATATCAGCGAACTGGAGTCAATAAAAGTTAATGAATACAAGGACGATAAATGAACAGGACTCGGCGCAAGTTTGGATATGCACAGAAGTATCAAGTTTGGCGTTGCAAATGGTAGAGGAACTGATAAGTGCAAAACAAAACCCTCTCTTGAATGAGACCAAAGTGTGCTTCAATTAATGTAATTAACCATACCTGTACGGAGCAAGACCTCTGGTGCAATGTAATTTGGTGTGCCCACTAAGGAATGTGCCAGGCAGCGTTGATGTTGTCGAGCTGCCCTCCGCTCCAGTGGCTTTAGTCTTTCTGCACACTTACAGCTCTTGGGGTCACCCCATTCATTACTGAAATCCATGCTGTCCTGCCGAGGATGATCACCTGGGTGCAAACGCATCAAGAATCAGACAAGTAGTGTTTCTGAAGATTGCAAGTTCTAGGAGTCTTCATTCTGTACTGTTTCTCCAGCACTCTTTGCTCCCAAACTTGTCTCTACTACTCTTAGGAGAGCTGGTCAATCTACAAGGACCACCTAGTGATCAGTCATGGGGCTGGCAGTAACCATCCACAACACATGTTTAGCAACCATCTTTGAATTATTTGGCAGTTACAGCTTTTCTGTTCTCTGGAGGCAACTGACATTTGTGGCCAGGTGCACTGAGGTGTTTGGACTTGTCTATGTGGAGCTGGGATATATAAATGGAGAAATGACCAGGACGGGATTGAATAAGGGTTTTATTGGCTACAGAAGTATCAAAAGTGGTGGTCAGTGGTTAAAAAAGTGTGCACCAAAGTGCATAACCTCAAATGTTTGCATATTGTATTTCATCTACCATTTCTTTTCTTTGCCCATCCTCCTAGCCTGTCCAAGCCCTTCTGCAGCCTCCCCGCTTCCTCAACACTATGAAAAATGAAAATTGCTTATTGTCACAAGTAGGCTTCAAATGAAATTACTGTGAAAAGCCCCTCGTCGCCATATTCCGGCGCCTGTTCGGGGAGGCTGGTACGGGGACCAGCCTCTGTCTGGGATACTGCCTGTCCCACTACACATCTTTGTATCATCTGCAAATTAGCAACAATGCCCTCAGCTCCCTCTTACAGCTTGTTTTTTTAAATACATTTAGAGTATCCAATTCATTTTTTTTCCAAGTAAGGGGCAATTTAGCGTGGCCAATCCACCTAGCCTGCACATCTTTGGGTTGTGGGGGCGAAACCCACGCAAACACGGGGAGAATGTGCAAACTCCACACCTATAGTGACCCAGAGCCGGGATCGAACCTGGGTCCTCGGCGCCGTGAGGTTGCAGAGCTAACCCACTGCGCCACCGTGCTGCCCTCCTTACAGCTTGTTAATGTATATCATGAATAGTTGTGGTCCAAACACTGACCTGCCGGAACACCACTAGTCACCGGCTGCCATTCTGAAAAAGACCCCTTTATCCCCACACTCTGCCTTCTGCCAGTCAGCCAATCCACTATCCATGCTAGTACCTTGCCCTGAACACCATGCACTCTTATCTTATTTAGCAGCCTCCTGTATGGCATAGAACATAGAACAGTACAGTACGAAGTCTTACAACACCAGGTTAAAGTCCAACAGGTTTGTTTCGACGTCACTAGCTTTCGGAGCGCTGCTCCTTCCTCAGGTGAGGGTGAGATTCACCTGAGGAAGGAGCAGCGCTCCGAAAGCTAGTGACATCGAAACAAACCTGTTGGACTTTAACCTGATGTTGTAAGACTTCGTACTGTGCTCACCCCAGTCCAACGCCGGCATCTCCACATCATAGAACAGTACAGCACAGTACATGCCCTTCAGCCCACTATGTTGTGCCGACCATTTATCCTAATCTAAGATCAACCTAACCTATACCCTTTCAATTACTGCTGTCCATGTGCCTGTCTAAGAGTCGCTTAAATGTCCCTAATGACTCTGACTCCACCACCTCTGCTGGCAGTGCATTCCACACACCCACACTCTGTGTAAAGAACCTACCTCTGACATCTCCCCTATACCTTCCTCCAATCACCTTAAAAGTATGTCCCCTCGTGACAGCCATTTCCACCCTGGGGAAAAGTCTCTGGCTATCCACTCTATCCATGCCTCTCATCACCTTGTCAAAGGCCTTCTGGAAATCCAAATAGATCACGTCCACTACTTTCCTTTGCCTACCTTCCTTGTTACCTCAAAGAATTCTAACAGATTTGTCAGACATGACGAAGCCGCGCTGACTCAGCCCTATTTTACCATGCACTTCCAAGTACCCTGTAATCTCATCCTTAATAATTGATTCTAAAATCTAACCGACGCCAAGCTAACCAGCCTATAATTTCCCATCTTCTGCCTCCCTCCCTTCTTAAACAGGGACGTTACATTAGTCATTTTCCAGTCCTCTGGGACCCTCCCTGACTCCAGTGATTCCTGAAAGATCACCACCAATGCCTCCACAATCTCCTCAGCTATCTCCTTCAGAACCCTGGAGTGTAGTCTATTCGGTCCAGGTGATTTATCCACCTTAAAACCATTCACATTCCCCAATACCTTCTCCTTCGTGATAGCTACTACACTCACCTCTGCCTCCTGACTCTCGAGGTTCTGGTATGCCACTGGTGTTACACACCTTGGTGCACATTTTTTAAACCACTTTTGATACTTCTGTAGCCAATAAAACCCTTATTCAATCCCATCCTGGTCATTTCTCCCTTTACACTCCCAGCTTCACATAGACAAGTCCAAACACCTCAGTGCACCTGGCCATAAATGCCAGTTGCCTCCAGAGCGCAGAACAGAAAAGCTGCAACTATGCCAAATACTTCAAAGACTGATGCAAAGTACCTATTCAGTTCCTCTGCCATTTCTTTGTTCCCCATTCCTACCTCTCCAGCCTCATTTTCCAGTGGTCCAATGTCTATTCTTAATTCTCTCTTACCTTTTATATATTGGAAAAAACCTCTTACAATCTTCTTTTATATTATTAGCTAGCTTCCACTCATATTTCATCTCCCCCCCCCCCCCCCCCCCCCCCCCCCCCCCGTTATTGCTTTTTTAGTTGTCTTCTGCTCGCTTTTAAAGACTTCCCAATCATCTGGCTTCCCACCAATCCTTGACATATTGTATGCTTTTCATTTGCTGTTCCCTTGTCAGCCATGGTTGCCTCGTCCTCCCCTTAGCATGTTTGCTCTTCCTTGGGATAATTAATGTTGTGCCTCCCGGGAAAAAAAAAATCTTTGTTTTTGTTTATTTACACTGGGGGGTCTGAGGGGGTGTATATATTTGCTAAGTTTGCTTTGTGTTAAGTCGGGGTGTTAATTTATTATTTATGTACGGGGGGAGGTGGGTATGGAGGGTTGCTTTTTTGGACTGTGTTTTGTACTTAACCCTGTTGGGTTCCTTTTTCATTTTGTTACTGATATTCTGTGAAAACCTTAATAAAAATTATTTTAAAAAAAAATAATCTTCAAGATGTTTCTCGGTAGGGTCCAGCTTAGTTTAAAAATTTCAGAACTATGGAATAGACTTTCAAGTTGTAAGGATCCTCCTGTTTAAACCTGGTTTCCCCAGTGTATTCTCTTTATTTTCTGTTACTCTTTGCTTTTATAACTTTTGTGCCTGGACAGTTGCTGGAATTTATGCCTTGCAGATGGACTGCACTTTTATTTTTCTTTAAAAACAGGACACCCCTATCAGATGTGCTATTTGGTCTAGCCTCAGGAAACCTCCGGTAAGATGGGCTGCTTGGTTTGATCGAATGATGGCTCATCTTGATTGATTTGGCTGGCAGCCAACCAGCTACTTTAAATTACCGGGTCTTAACTAACCTGCAATGCTGATTGGGGCTAATCGTTCTGGAATGTTACTTGCTGTGTGAGTCTGTGTTTGTTTCAGTTTTCATTTTGAACTCAGAACTGAACAGAACTCTTTTAAATGTCTCTTCCAGAAAGGGGGAACTCTTTCTCGAATACCTCGCTGAGGCTCACTCCAGGTAAACAGAGCATCCAGTGTTTTTCTCTCTATCCCTCTAATGAGTGTTTAATGCCTGAAGAGGGAGCTGGTGGGAACTTTCTGGATTCCTCTCCGTGTTAAGATTACCAGATCACTCTAAGACCTTGTGGAAGCTGCTTCTCTGAGCCTGTTTATCTGGGACAAGCTGTTGGCCAGTCTGCTGGAGTGGGAAACAAATGAGAAATTGAACAGATCTGAAGTGCATCTTCCGTGTGAAGGTCCAGGATAACACAAGTTAAAGTGACTCCCTGGAGGGGATCCTACAGCCTGAGAATCCGGCCTGACTGTTCCAGTCAGAAGATCCAAGCCCACTGGTGGTTTCAGCACTTCCTGGGAAGATAGCCGGCTACAACGATCTCAACATCATCAACAAGGACACTCATCTCTCTTTCTTCAATTTTAATCCCCATCATTTTTACTCTTCCCCTTCCCTCTCTGTGAGTCTGTCTTGTGTGTTTTTGGGTATAGGGTGAGACGATAAAGCGTGCTGGGTGGAGGGGGAGGGGAGAAAGAGTAATAGATTAGTTGGCCTATATTCTACGATAATTATCGCATGTTTTATATCTATTGATGTTACAAATAAATAGCTTTTTTGTGTTTCACGTACAAATTTGGTGGCTGTAAGTCACTGAAGGAGTCAAAGATATCAGAAACTACATACAAATTATTGCTTAATTCACTGGTGTTGGAACTCCAGGACCTGTGGGGCTGGAATTGACCATGGACTAACCAGGGTAGCGTAACATGGTGGTCACACATGCAAATACTGAGGTAAGCAATTCATCACATGTAAATACTCTGCTGAATTCTGACCTGTGCATTCAGTGCGGCAATTTAATTGGGAGAAGCAACCTAGCCTAATCTTATTGTGCCGTGATATTAGCCGCATAAACGTTTAAAGAGTCTATGAATAGAGAGACTTGAAGACAAGGGAATCAATTATCGTCAAAATAGTGTCCTTAGCAGCAGAGGCATCTTTTAATTTCTCATCACTGAGCCCTTACCTGAGGCCCCAGTCGACATCCTTGGGAGCAGCATGTCATTGCTCTCATTTCCTTTGGTGTGAAACTGAATTTACAGGCATGAGTAGGCAACCCAACAGAAGACCCATTCTGATGCACTTCCACCAGCGATGACTTTGCCAGGACAGTTGTCTCAATTATTGAACAGAGCAGCTAATAATATTTCTCTACCTGGAGTAAAGTTCCCATACTATGGGTGTTAATAAATATTACTTACTGCTTTGGTAATACTTGGAATCGTGGGTCCATCGAAAACCAGTACACAACCCAAAGTCTGTCAGTTTTATATGGCCATCTCGGTCAATCAGTATGTTATCGGGTTTAATATCCCTGTGAATGAAGCCCATTTTGTGGACACTTTCCACGGCACAGTTCAGTTCAGCAATGTAGAATTGTGCCAGAGGTTCCGGAAAGATGCCCATTTTGATTAGGAGACTCATCATGTCCCCTCCTGGAATGTAGTCCATCACAAAGTAAAGGTTGTCTCGGTCCTGGAATGAATAATAGAGTCGAACCACCCATTCATTGTCAGCTTCTGCCAAGATATCTCGCTCAGCTTTCACATGAGCCACTTGGTTACGCAGCAACACGTCTTTCTTCCTCAGTGTTTTCATAGCATACAATGCATTGGTATCTAATTTCCGAGCTAGGCACACCTCCCCAAACGCACCTATTCCCAAGGTCTTGATCTTCACAAACATGGACTTATCCATCTTTGCCCTTTTTAGGCGGATATAATTAGACTCTTTCTGGCACAACATCTTGCGCATCTGGTCCTGGGCATCTTTAGACAACCCAACCTATAAATAAACAAAGGCAGACAACATTTTCAAATTGAAACCCATCGAGGTACAATTTCCAATCACAGAGTGCACAATTTATTAAAGAATAAATGTTAAATGATTTCTAATTCATTTCCTGTAGATTGTATATGGGGTGTCCAGACCACAGAACATAGAACATAGAAAATACAGCACAGAACAGGCCCTTCGGCCCACGATGTTGTGCCGAACCTTTGTCCTAGATTAATCATAGATTATCATTGAATTTACAGTGCAGAAGGAGGCCATTCGGCCCTTTGAGTCTACACCGGCTCTTGGAAAGAGCACCCTACCCAAACTCAACACCTCCACCCAACACCAAGGGCAATTTGGACACTAAGGGCAATTTATCATGGCCAATCCACCTACCCTGCACATCTTTGGACTGTGGGAGGAAACCGGAGCACCCGGAGGGTGTGCAGACTCCGCACAGACAGTGACCCAAGCCGGAATCGAACCTGGGACCCTGGAGCTGTGAAGCAATTGTGCTATCCACAATGCTACCGTGCTGCCCTTAAGAACAAATAAATCTACACTATATCATTTTACCGTAATCCATGTACCTATCCAATAGCTGCTTGAAGGTCCCTAATGTTTCCGACTCAACTACTTCCACAGGCAGTGCATTCCATGCCCCCACTACTCTCTGGGTAAAGAACCTACCTCTGATATCCCTCCTATATCTTCCACCTTAAATTTATGTCCCCTTGTAATGGTTTGTTCCACCCGGGGAAAAAGTCTCTGTCTACTCTATCTATTCCCCTGATCATCTTATAAACCTCTATCAAGTCGCCCCTCATCCTTCTCCGTTCTAATGAGAAAAGGCCTAGCACCCTCAACCTTTCCTCGTAAGACCTACTCTCCATTCCAGGCAACATCCTGGTAAATCTTCTTTGCACCTTTTCCAAAGTTTCCACATCCTTCCTAAAATGAGGCGACCAGAACTGTACACAGTACTCCAAATGTAGCCTTACCAAAGTTTTGTACAGCTGCATCATCTCCTCACGGCTCTTAAGACCAAGGGCAGTCTTTGGGTGAAGAGGGTCGGTGGTGCTCATTGGACAAGGACACACACTGAACTGCAGTTCAGCCCACATTTTTAATCATCCACTTGGTCCATATTTCTATATTTTCATTATAAATGCCTATATCCATATATAAAATGAAAACCGCCATGCTGGAATTACCTCCTCCTGCCGGTAGTAACAGCAACCAGTGATACAAATTTTGACTGTGGGAAGCAAACTATCATGGATTCCTCAATGCACAGACCAGAGAATTAAAAAAATAAATGTAAAGTACCCAATTCTTTTTTTTTTCAATTAAGTGGCAATTTAGCGTGGCCAATCCATCTAACCTGCACATTTTTGCGTTGTGGAGGTGAGACTCACGCAGACAGGGGAAGAATGTGTGAACTCCACACGGACAGTGTCCCGGGGCCGGAATCGAACCCGAGTCCTCGGTGCTGAGGCAGCAGTGCTAACCACTGTGCCACCGTGCAGCCCTTGCACAGACCAGAGAAGACACAACTAATCAACAAGGCAGGAGAGAGAGCCCGGCACTGCAGGGGTTCTGGGTGGGGGTGGCAAAGGTGCTTTCGAAGGTGGTGGGGGTCCGGGTCGAGCCAGGCTGGGGGGTGGCTATATTTGGGGTTGCAGAAGAGCCGGGAGTGCAGTAGGCGAGAGAGGCTGATGATTTGGCCTTTGCGTCCCTAGTAGCCCGGCGAAGGATATTGCTTATGTGGAAGGAAGCCAAACCCCCGGGCGTGGAGACCTGGATAAATGACATGGCAGGGTTTATAAAACTAGAACGGATAAAGTTCGCACTAAGGGGTTCGGCTCAAGGGTTCACCAGGTGGTGGCAAACGTTCATTGACTACCTCGCAGAACGATAAAGGAAATGGGAAGGTAACAGCAGCAACCCAGGGGGGGGGGGGGAGGGGGGCCCTCAGGGGTGGTTTTTGTATAGATATTTGTACTTGGTTATGTATATTGGATTGTTTGATTTTATTATCTGGAGAGTTATTATTTTTGTTATGGCAGTTGCCATTTAGTTTATATATTATTTATTTACTTGTTAAAACGGTCACTGTTATTTATACTGTTTTATTGTTGTAAAAAGGGAAAACCTTTATTGTTTTGTTTGGCCGAAAAATTTGAATAAAATATATTTTTTTAAAAACAAGGCAGGAGAGCAAAGATTAGGTTAGTATTCCATGGAAATTTCAACTTACTCTAGATATTCCCACTAATTGAGAAAAGAATATCAATAAAATGCAATTCATTTAAAATGGTTAAAATCATGTTGTGATGGTGGTGATCACGAAGGCTTTTTTCAAAAGGATAGAAAAGAGTATCATGGGTTTTGTTTGGGCCGGCAAGACTCCGAGAGTGAGGAAGGGATTCTTACAGCGTAGTAGGGATAGGGGGGGGCTGGCACTACCGAGCCTAAGTGAGTATTATTGGGCCGCTAATATTTCAATGGTGAGTAAGTGGATGGGAGAGGAGGAAGGAGCGGCGTGGAAGAGATTAGAGAGGGCGTCCTGTAGGGGGACCAGCCTGCAGGCTATGGTGACAGCCCCATTGCCGTTCTCACCAAGGAACTATACCACGAGTCCGGTGGTGGTAGCTACACTGAAGATTTGGGGACAGTGGAGACGACATAGGGGAAAGACCGGAGCACTGGGGGGGTCCCCGATAAGAAACAACCATAGGTTTGCCCCGGGGGGAATGGATGGGGGATATGGAATGTGGCAAAGAGCAGGTATAACGCAATTGAAAGATCTATTTGTGGATGGGAAGTTTGCGAGTCTGGGAGCGCTGACCGAGAAATATGGGTTGCCCCAAGGGAATGCATTCAGGTACATGCAATTGAGGGCTTTTGCGAGGCAACAGGTGAGGGAATTCCCGCAGCTCCCGACACAAGAGGTGCAGGACAGAGTCATCTCAAAGAAATGGGTGGGGGACGGTAAGGTGTCGGATATATATAGGGAAATGAGAGACGAAGGGGAGACTATGATGGACGAACTAAAAGGGAAATGGGAAGAAGAGCTAGGGGAGGAGATTGAGGAGGGGATGTGGGCAGATGACCTAAACAGGGTAAACTCGTCGTCCTCGTGCGCCAGGCTAAGCCTGATTCAGTTTAAGGTATTACACAGGGCACATATGACTGGAACACGGCTCAGTAAATTTTTTGGGGTGGAGGATAGGTGTACGAGGTGCTCGAGAAGCCCAGCGAATCATACCCATATGTTTTGGTCATGCCCGGCACTACAGGGGTTTTGGATGGGGGTGACAAAGGTGCTTTCGAAAGTAGTAGGAGTCCGGGTCGAACCAAGCTGGGGGTTGGCTATATTTGGGGTTGCACAAGAGCCGGGAGTGCAGGAGGCGAAAGAGGCCGATGTTTTGGCCTTTGCGTCCCTAGTAGCCCGGCGCAGAATATTGCTAATGTGGAAAGAAGCCAAGCCCCCGGGGGTGGAGACCTGGATAAATGATATGGCGGGGTTCATAAAGTTAGAGCGGATTAAGTTTGTCCTAAGGGGGTCGGCTCAAGGGTTTACTAGGCGGTGGCAACCGTTCGTCGAATATCTTGCGGAAAGATAGATAGGGGAGAACAAAGAAGGCAGCAGCAGCGGCCCAGGACTTGGGGGGGGGGGGGGGGGGGGGGGGAGAGGGGATGGGGGGGGGATGGGGGGGGGGGGGGGGGGAGAGGGATGGGGGGGGGGCCTGAGACAAGGCAGTTGCCAATTAGGGCTAGTTTTTATTTTTTGTTATTTAATATTTATTTATTTGTTGTTTTTGTTTAAATTTAAAAAAGGTCATTATTATCTGTATTGTTACAATGTTGTGTAAAGGATGCACAATGTACTGTGTTGGTTGACCAAAAATTTTCAATAAAATATTATTTTAAAAAAAAAATCATGTTGTGATTTGTTGGGTAATGACAAACAGACAATACAATTTTAGTTCAAAAGTAGGAACTTGCCTTTATAATACTTACCCTTTTAAAACTTCAGGATGTCCCAAATTGGACCACAATCAATGAAGTGCAACAAGTGTTGCAATGCAGAGTAACACACAGCTAACTGGTGCACAGCAAGGTCCCACAAACAGCAATGAGATAATGACCAGGCAATCTTTAGTGGTGATGGTTGAGGGCAAGATATTGGCCAGGACACCAGGGAGAACTCCCCTGTTCTTCTTCAAATAATGCTATTAGGGCTTTTAAGTCCACCTGAGACAGAACTACAATTTAATATCTCATCGGAAAAATAGCACCTCCAACAGTGTTAGCCTCCACTAGGTTGTGTCCAAATCTCGGAACTGAAAATAAAGCCCCCACTCGGAATTGGGAATAAAGCCCCCACTCAGAGATGACTGTGCTATCACAGAGTCACGGTTGATACCATTTAGAATAATGCGTTTGAATGATCAATATAGTAGTTGCTCTACCATGCACAACTGAACAAATTATATCCCAGTCACATTATTAAATGAGGATCTGGTTAGAAATATAGCAAAAATTACTTCTTAGTAGTGTCTTCATTCTTTGAAGATACATTCTCCATTTTGTTGGAATTAACCTGGTCTGGGTAAACTATACAAAAGGTCGACTGTCATTTTGCTCTCAGATGGTTACCTCATTATCATGTGGTATACAAAATTAGTGCTGACATCGATATCAGTAACACCACCTCTAGAAGAGGAACAGACAGCAATACGGACACCGCTCAAGGCTTGCCGTAGAGGTCTACAGCACAGAAAAGGCCTTTCGCCTATCGTATCTGTACTGGTCCAAAACCTCCTAACTATTCTAATCCCATTTTCCAGCACTTGGCCCTTTGTCTTGGCATCACGAGTGCACATCGTTTTTTATAAATTGAGTGTGCCCTATTCATTTTTTCCAATTAAGGGGCAATTTAGCGTGGCCACTCCAGATGTGGCCGGGGTGAATGTGCGGAACGAGATATTCCAGGAAAACTGGCTCGTTGTATGGCACTCTGCGAGAAGGTGGGACATGCAAGGGCTGGGGGATTTCAGGGCCCTGGGGTGGAAGCCCTAACTGATTGTCGGTCTCGCTCCTTCTCTAATTCCTTACAGATACCAATATGGATGGTGGTGTCAGTCCCGCAGAGGATACCCTCGCGGTGCTAGTGGCAGCCAAGCGCCGGAGAAGGCAGCAGCAACGACACCGGCTGGAGGCCGCACCCATGTGCAGGAAGCCATTGCACACCCTGAAAATCCAGCCGCCCATCAGGCCAAGGAGGAATCCAGAGGGGGACACCAACAACAGCCCATGGTGTACAGGCGTTGTTGGTCTTTCAAGGAGATGGCAGACAGCAAATGCAGCAGGAGACTGTGTTTCAACAAAGAGACATTGCGGCACCCAGTGGAGGACACCCACTCCAGGTGACCTTCCCTGAACTTCTATGCCACCGGTTCATTCCAGGGCTCGAACAGGGACATGTGCAGCATTTCACTAGACTCAGCCCACAAGTGCATTTGTGAGGTCATTGATGCCCTGTATGCTCGGACATCAGACTTAATCAACTTTGAGCTGGACCAAGCCCGAAAAATGCCCGGGCTGCAGGATTCTTTACCATCCCTAGGATGTCCCACGTTCAGGGGTAATTGATGGCATGCATGTCACCTTGCGCGCACCGGGGCATCAGGGAGTGCCCTTCATTAACAGGAACCATCACCTGGGACCTTTGGAGAAGCCCAGCATCTTCAAGACCACCCCACGAAGATGGGTTGGATCTTGGGGGATAAGGGGTACCCGCCAGTGCAGAGGCCAGAAACCGAGACCCACTATAACGAGGCCCGTGTTGCCACCCGTTGGGTCATTGAACAGCGCATCGGACCGCTCTGGTGGTGCACTGCAGTACAGGGTCTCCTGCTTTGTGGTGGTCTGCTTTGCCCTCCACAACCTGGCACAGTACTGGCGCGACATGCTGGAGGAGGAGGGACATGCAGACTCATCTGAGGAGGAAGACCAGGAGAGGATGGAGGATGAGCCTGGGGAGCCACAGATTGGAGGATCAGGTGGCGGTGAAGGTTCAACACGCCCGGAGGACCAGGGAGGCCTCATCCTCACCTGATTCCCACCTCCCCATTCCCCTCCCTCCCCCCTCCGTTCCACCGTCCAAGGGCCTGCGTAACATCAATCCAGAGTGATGGGCCTGTGTTGGCAGTGTCAGCGAGTCAATATACAAGGCAGGAAAGTGAAGATCGCTCACTGTGAGGAAAGCTCTGGTGCTCCTCAGTTTGTGCCAGAGTCTGACTCCTGTCTTTCTGTTGACAGGGTGCTCACACCCATCCTCTGAAAGGGGTCTGCAAAGGGGCTTTTGACCTTGGACCACTGTGCCCGGGGGTGGGAGGAGCAGAGAGCAACAGGGGGTGGGGTGCAGGCAGGCCCGCTATGAAGATTAATGTGACAAAAGCTGCACATGCTATCAGGTGTAACATATTTTAAACAGTGAATACGGCGGCGCGATGGCACACGGTTAGCACTGCTGCCTCACGGCGCTGAGGGTGCATGGAGTTTGTGTTTGTGTGGAGTTTACACATTCTTCCCGTGTCTGCGTGGACCCCACCCCCAAAACCCAAAGATGTGCAGGGTAGGTGAATTGGCCATGCCAAATTGCCCCTTAATTGTCAAATTATATATTTTTAAAAATGTTTTAACAGTGATCAGCAGTGTGGCGCAGTGGTTAGTATTGCTGCCTCACGGCGCTGAGGACCCAGATTCGATCTCGGCTCCTGGTCGCTGTCCGTGTGGAGTTTGCACATTCTCCCAGTGTCTGCGAGGGTCTCACTCCCACAACCCAAAAAGATGGGCAGGATTGGTGGATTGGCTGCACTAAATTGCCCCTTAATTGGGGGAAAAAATTGGGTACTCCAAAAAATGTTTTAAAAGTGAACATTTCCATTTCCTCTAGCTACGCATAGTGACTCCCTCCAGTGCCCACTCAGTGCTCCCCAATCTTCTTTATCTTACGTGGTCTAGTGCTGCATCCCCGGGATGTACATCAGAGGTGGAGTCAGCCTGCTGCTTTTTGTGCACTGAGGCCTTTGATGGCCTTGGCGGACGTTCTCTGGAGGGCCTGGAGCCAGAGGGCCCTGGCCAACTTACAGGTGTCACTGGCGACACCACGATTCCCTGTTCTGCCCACTGCCTTTGGGATGTGCTAGTGTCAGAAAGAGGGGGGGGGGGGGGATTCAGAAGAACAGAAGGCCGCTGTCGTCTCCTTGGTAGCAGGCCCAGAGTTGAACTCCAGCGCTTCCTCCCTAACGGTGCCCGTAGGGGTCTCTATCGGATAGAGGGCAACTGGAATGAGCTCCAGGTGCCTCTGTCCTATGACTCTGGCAATCCTGGCACCTCGTCGTTGTCTGCACCATGGTGTCAACACTCTCAGCGATTCTCCTCAGTGACTGGGCCACGCTCTGCAGTGCCCTGGCTATATCCCTCTGCGAATGGGACACGCCCCGCTGCGAATGGGACACACTCTGCCATATCTCAGCAATGTCCACCTGCCTACAGGACACCCCTCAGCGACTGGGACATGATGTTAAGGTCCTTAGACTGAGCCATGTCTTGACACCACCACTCAAGATGCTGACCTCATGCTCCAGGCTTTCCACTGCGGTCACCACCCCAGCAGTGTTGGCTTCGGTACCATGCATTGTCGGTGTCATCTCCTGCGCCCGTAGCCTTTGAGAATTCTCCAATCAGCTATGTACTCACTGGAATGTCGCTGACATCCCTGCCTGAATCTCACGCCATGTCCCAGCATCTGCATCAGCTCTGGGATAACCTTGTCCAGAGGCTTGGCATCTGACTTGGACTCAGCTGATTCCTGGGATCCAGCAGACCTCCAGCTGCTGACTCCCTGGGGTGTTCCTGCCTCCATGTGCATCTGCAACTGTGTGGTGCTCAGCAGATTGTGCCCGAGAATGTATCCACTAATGTCGTCATCGAGATGTGTGTCTCTGCGCTAGTGGAAGGTGGAGGTCTGTGCGCCTCAATGATGATCTCCTCGGAGCTCACGTTTGAGGTGATCTCTTGGGTGGCAGGGGGGGGGCGGAGGGACGACTCCGGATGGCCTGGCCCCATCAGATTGAGATCCTGCGAGAGAATGGACATGTGGCCAGTGAGAGGGAAGGATCATTTGTCTGACAAGAATAACTCAACTTGAGACAGGTCATTGGGTGAAAGGGCAGTGGATCCTCACCCCTGCGGTGGATGCCAACCTCACTGTTGGTGACTGCTCTTTCCTCGGACAACCCTGCAATTTCCAGGGCCCGTTCCTCATAGGATGTGAGGGCTTGGACGCCGCCGCCGCCTTGGACCTTTGCTGCTGATTGTGGGCTAGTCTCTCCTGCGGGGACAAGAGAGGGCATTGTGAGCCACGTGGATCAGGGGCGTCTACAGCAGGTGACATGTGTGTGGCACTCAAGTGGACATGAAGTGGTTGTGCTGGTGGGTGCCGGGTGCTTAGGGACAAACACAAAGTAGGGATTGTGGGAGGGTGCGAGGTATCAGCCAGTGATGATTTGTGTGGGTGGGGGATGGGGGATGCAGTTTGGTAATTTGGGGGTTGGTAGGTGGAACTGATGCCAGGAGAGAGGTGGAAACTTACCCTTGCAACTCGGTGGAGGCTGTTGGTCTTCTTCCGACATTGGATACTGGTCCTCCTGTCCACACTGACTGCCGCTGTCACAGCCACCCAAGTGGCATTGGTGACCCTGCTGCTGGTCCTCTGACCCCCTTAGTGGAACACGACGTCCCGTCTTGCATCGTCGGTGTCCAGCAGCCTGTCCAGGTCTGCACCCCAAAGCGTGAGGTCTGCACGTTGCGCTGCCGTGCTTGTGTGTTGACTCGAAGTGAGCGGTTAGGGAGCATTTAAAAGCAGCTCCCCCTTGTTCGTGGCGAGAGGCTGAGGCACAAATCGGGCGAATCAGATGCCGACACTCATGGGGGCTCATTTTCGGCAGTAAGTGACATTAAATACAGTAAGAAGTCTTACAACACCAGGTTAAAGTCCAACAGGTTTGTTTCGAATCACTAGCTTTCGGAGCACAGCATTCACCTGAAGGAGCTGCGCTACGAAAGCTAATGATTCAAAACAAACCTGTTAGACTTTAACCTGGTGTTGTAAGACTTCTTACTGTGTCCACCCCAGTCCTACGCCGGCATCTCCACATCATGGCTGCCATTAAATGCAGGCTATGATCTCACCAACGCTGTTGTCAAGAAACACCCTGCCAATTGGTCCTAGAATGACACTTAGAAAATCTTCCGTAAACCCATTGTATCAAATAGAATTGAAATCATGAGAGAACAGTATCGTGAGATGGACATTTGAAGAATGAGATTGGAATAGGATGTGTAAAAAGCCAGGAGCAGCCAAGACTGAACTCATTAGAGGGATTAATTGTTCCAGCTCACTTTAACCAACGCTGATAGAGGATACAAGCACACAGGTATCATAAGAAAAACTGAGGGCAAGAAATATTACATGTGCTTGAAAATAATCAAATATGAGAATGGACACCACAAAGATAGTAGAGAAGCTATGAGAAGGGAACATAAATTATACCCGCGTATTTGCCAGCCGGAAGCCTCATATGGCAAAACATAATTAGGCAGATTTCCTACAAGTGAGGAAAAATTTTAAGGATCAATTGTCATGTTTTGTCTGAATTATTTAATTTTTAATTTGTTTATAATCATAGAATCACATGGTAGTAGCTGAAAAAAGCCAGAAGCGCTCTTGTGATTTATGCCAGAATTACTTGTTCAACAGTCGCCACTAAAAAGGATGAACCATAAAAAGTTCATAACACAATAAAGTCCATTTGATCCATCATGTCTGTGCCAGCTCTTTGCTGGAACACTTTAAACTCCATGCCCTTTACCTTCCTCAGCTTCAAATACTTTCTCAGGTTTCCATTGAAAGGTGCATTAGTCTCTGCTTCAACCACTCCCAATAGCAAATCAGATCAACTGTATCCCCGGGACTATTCTGTCACGTTTAAAAAAATATTATATCAACTTCTGGTTGCGGCGATGCACTGCTAAGCCGCACGTTTCGGCAGCTCCCGTTCTAATGGACTTTTGGGCTCTTTTCGGGAGCCCCAACGGAAGTTTTTCGGACCAAACCCAGTGTGGGGTGACGAAGGAAGGTGTCCCCCCGGGTGTGTATAGAAAGGACCGGTGGTAGTGGCCAGATTGCGAAGGATCCTTTGGAGCAGCGGCAGAGAAGAGAAGGAAGAAGCAAGATGGCGACGGATGGAGCCCAGATGACATGGGGCCCGGACCAGCAGGAATTCCACCGACGGTGTGTGGAGGAATTAAAGAAAGAGGTGCTGGCGCCGATGTTATTGGCAATCGATGAGCTAAAAGAAACACAAAAGGCCCAGGCGATAGAGCTCCGTGGGGTGAAGGCAAAGGCAGCCGAAAATGAGTATGAGATACAGGGCCTAGTGGTAAAAATGGAGATGCATGAGGCGCTACATAAGAGGTGTATCGAAAGGCTCGAAGTCCTGGAGAACAGCTCGAGGAGGAAGAACCTCCGGATTCTGGGTCTCCCCGAAGGAATGGAGGGAGCTGACGTTGGGGCTTGTGTGAGCACGATGTTCCATACGCTAATGGGAGCTGAGGCCCCCCTCGGGTCCCCTGGAGGTGGAAGGGGCTCACCGAGTCCTTGTGCGAAGACCAAAGGCTGGAGAACTACCAAGGGCGATAGTGGTGAGATTTATCGCTTCACTGACAGAGAGGCTGTCTTGAGCTGGGCCAAGACGGTACGGAGTAGCAGGTGGGAGAATGCGGTGATACGAGTGTATCAGGACTGGAGCGCGGAGGTGGCGAGAAGGAGGGCGAGCTTTAATCGGGCCAAGGCGGTGCTTCACAGGAAGAAAATAAAGTTTGGGATGCTGCAGCCGGCGCGATTGTGGGTCACGCACCAGGGCAAGCACTACTACTTTGAAACGTCGGATGAGGCATGGACCTTCATCCAAGAAGAGAAACTGGACCAGAACTGAGGGACTGATGTTGGGGGGGAGACAATGAGGTTGATGTATAGGAATGTAAATTGGGGAATGGGAGGTTCATAGTATCGAGACGATAGACGGGGATTCTTTCTCCTCTTGATGGGGGGACACTGAGAAATATGGGCGCCGGTGGAAAATGAAACAGAGGGGGGATGGGGAATGGGGGAGCTGCGCCATAGGGGGCGGGGCCGATCCAGGAAAGCGCAGGGTTTCCCCCGCGCTAGGGAGATGATGGCGGGAAGATAGGCGCAGGAAGGGAGTCCCACGCACAGGGGGGGGTCAAGGAGAGAACGGGGGAAGCCGGGGTCAGTTAAAGTTAGCTGACTTTCGGAAGCATCATGGGGGGAGTAACCATGCTAGATGGGGATCTAGCGGGGGGGGGGGGGGGAAGGAGATCAACTGGGTTGCTGCTGCTGGGAGCGAGTGGGAGCTGGCAAGAGAAGAGGTGGTCGGGACGGGAGGGCGCCGCCTGGGGGACAGGTGGGTGCGCGGGACCTGGACGGGGGGCTGGCCTAGAACAGGGGATGGCTAGTCGGCGGGGGGGGGGGGGGGTGGCCCCCCAATCCGGCTGATCACGTGGAATGTGAGAGGTCTAAATGGGCCGATTAAGAGGGCCCGAGTGTTCGCGCACTTAGAAAGACTGAAGGCAGATGTGGTCATGCTTCAGGAGACGCATCTGAAGGTGGCGGATCAGGTTAGGTTAAGGAAAGGATGGGTGGGACAGGTGTTCCACTCAGGGTTGGACGCATAAAATAGGGGGGTGGCGATATTGGTGGGGAAACAGGTGTCGTTCGAGGCTAGGAATATGGTGGTGGACAACGGGGGTAGATATGTGATGGTGAGTGGTAGATTGCAGGGAAAGGGTCGTGCTGATAAATGTATATGCCCCGAACTGGGATGACGCGGGATTTATGAAGCGGATGCTGGGACATATCCCGGACCTGGAGGTGGGAAGCCTGGTAATGCGGGGGGGATTTCAATACTGTGCTGGATCCAGGGTTAGATTGGTCTAGATCCAGGACCGGAAGAAGGCCGGCAGCGGCCAAGTTGCTTAGGGGGTTCATGGAGCAAATGGGGGGAGTGGATCAGTGGAGATTTGCTAGGCCGCTGGCCAAAGAGTTCTCCTTTTTCTCCCATGGCCACAAGGTATACTCCCGAATAGATTTCTTTGTTTTGAGCAGGGTACTGACTCGAAGGTGGCAGGAACGGAGTATTCGGCCATAGCCGTTTCAGACCATGACCCGCAATGGGTGGATCTGGAATTAGGAGAGGAGAGGGAGCAGCGCCCACTCTGGCGACTGGATGTGGGATTATTGGCGGATGAGGGGGTCTGTGGAAGGGTGCGGGGATGTATTGAGAGGTACCTGGAGGCCAATGATGATGGTGAGATCCAGGTGGGGGTAGTATGGGAAGCACTGAAGGCGGTGGCTAGGGGAGAGTTGATCTCCATTAGGGCTTACAAGGATAAAAAAAGAGGGCAAAGAAAGGGAGAGATTAGTGGGGAATTTTTTGAGGGTGGATAAAAGATATGCGGAGGCCCCGGACGAAGGACTATACAGAGAGAGGCAAAGACTTCAGACGTAGTTTGACCTGCTGACCACATGAAAGGCAGAGGCACAGTGGAGGAAGGCACAGGGGATGAGATACGAATATGGGGAAAAGGCGAGCCGCCTGCTGGCCCACCAACTTCACAAGAGTATAGCGGCGAGGGAAACTGGGGGAGTCAGGGATGAAACGGGAACTACGGAGCAGAGAGCAGGGAAGGTAAATGAGGTGTTTAAGACCTTTTATGAGAGGCTATATAGGTCTCAACCCCCAGAGGGGAAAGAGGGAATGCAACAGTTTCTGGACCAACTTAGGTTCCCGAGGGTGGAGGAGCAGGAGGTGGCAGGTCTGGGGGTGCCAATTGAGGTGGATGAGGTGACTAAAGGGCTGGGGAACATGCAGGCAGGGAAGGCCCCGGGACCAGACGGGTTCCCGGTGGAAGTTTACAGGAAATATGTGGACTTGTTGGCCCTGCTGCTGGCGAGAACCTTTAACGAAGCCAGAAAAGGAGGGACTCTACCCCCGACAATGTCAGAGGCGACGATATCACTAATCCTGAAGCAGGATAAAGATCCGCTGCAATGCGGGTCATATAGGTCTATCTCACTCCTGAATGTAGACGCCAAGCTGCTGGCAAAAGTGCTGCCGACGAGGATCGAGGATTGTGTCCCGGGGGTGGTGCATGAAGACCAGACAGGGTTTGTAAAGGGGAGACAACTGAATGTCAACGTGCGACAGCTGTTGGGGGTGATAATGATGCCCCAGCGGAGGGGGAGGCAGAGATAGTGGCGGCAATGGAAGCAGAGAAGGCATTTGATAGGGTAGAGTGGGAGTATCTATGGCAGGTGTTGAGGAGGTTTGGGTTCGGGGAGGGGTTTGTCAGTTGGGTCAGACTCCTATATGGGGCCCCAGTGGCAAGTGTAGTCACAAATCGGCAAAGATCAGAGTATTTTTGGTTATATAGGGGAACAAGGCAGGGGTGCCCCGTCCCCATTACTGTTCACGTTGGCAATTGAACCACTGGCCATAGCATTGTTAGAGGGGGAGAGGAACATCAAGTGTCACTCTACGCAGATGACCTACTGCTATATGTGGCGGATCCTGTAGAGGGGATGACAGAGGTTATGCAGATATTGAGGGAGTTTGGAGATTTTTCGGGACATAGGCTAAATATGGGCAAGAGTGAGCTTTTCGTAATACACCCTGGGGATCTACACAAACTCAATCTGACGCGGCTGGTGGAGCAGATGGAGGCGGATTTCAAAAGGTGGGATATGCTGCCGCTCCCACTGGCGGGCAGAGTGCAGGCGGTAAAAATGATGGTCCTCCCAAGGTTTCTTTTTGTGTTTCAATGACTCCCCATTCTGATCACTAAGGCCTTTTTCAAGAAAATAGACAGGAGCGTTATGAGTTGTGTGTGGGCAGGGACGACCCCGAGGGTAAGGAGGGGGTTCCTGCAGCGCAGCAGGGACAGAGGGGACTGGCGTTGCCAAATCTGGACGACTACTACTGGGCCGCCAAGGTGGCGATGGTTTGTAAGTGGATGAGGGAGGGAGAGGGGGCGGCGTGGAAGAGGCGGGAGATGGCGTCCTGTAAGGGAACGAGCCTAAAGGCGCTGGTGACAGCGCCGCTGCCGCTCTCCCCGAAAAAGTATACCACAAACCCAGTGGTGGTGGCAACCTTAAGGATCTAGGGGCAATGGAGGCGGCACAGGGGGGTGACAGGTGCCTCGGTGTGGTCCCCGATCAGGAACAACCATAGGTTTGTCCCAGGAAGGATCGACGGAGGGTTCCAGAGCTGGCATCGGGCAGGAATTAGGAGATTGAGAGATTTGTTTATTGACGGGACGTTCGCGAGCCTGGGAGCGCTGGAGGAAAAGTATGAGTTGCCCCCGGGGAATATCTTTAGATACATGCAGGTGAGGGCGTTTACGAGGCAACAGGTGAGGGAATTTCCGCTACTCCCGGCACAGGGGATCCAGGATAGAGTGATTTCCGGGGTATGGGTCGGGGAGGGCAAAGTGTCCGAAATATATCAGGAGATGAGAGACGAGGGGGAGGCGCTGGTAGAGGAGCTGAAGGGAAAATGGGAAGAGGAGCTGGGGGAGGAGATTGAGGAGGGGCTGTGGGCTGATGCCCTAAGTAGGGTAAATTCCTCGTCCTCGTGTGCCAGGCTTAGCCTGATACAATTCAAGGTTCTACACAGAGCACATATGACGGGAGCAAGACTGAGCAGGTTCTTCGGGGTGGAGGACAGGTGCAGGAGGTGCTTGGGAAGCCCGGCGAACCACACACACATGTTCTGGTCGTGTCTGGCACTGGATGAGTACTGGAGGGGAGTGGCAAAGGTGATTTCAAAGGTGGTGAAGGTCCGGGTCAAGCTAGGGTGGGGGTTAGCTATATTTGGGGTAGCGGAAGAGCCGGGAGTGCAGGAGGCGAAAGAGGCCGATATTCTGGCCTTTGCGTCCCTGGTAGCCCGGCGAAGGATCCTACTTATGTGGAAGGAAGCGAAACCCCCCCGGCGTGGAGGCCTGGATAAACGATATGGCAGGGTTCATAAAACTGGAACGAATGAAATTTGCGCTGAAAGGATCGGCTCAGGGGTTCTCCAGGCGGTGGCAACCGTTCCTTGACTATCTTGCGGAACGTTAAGGGAAAATAGATCGCCAGCAGCAGCAGCTCGGGGGGGGGGGGGAGAAGAGCGCTAATTTTAAAAATTAATTAATGTTTTTTGGTCACTTTGTTAGCTCACTATTTTATTTAAATAATGTTACTTATCAGCAATTGTGTTATTTTTATGTTGATTTGTAAAGTGAAAAAATTCTGTTTGAAAACTTTAAAATATATTTTTTTTAAATTAAAAAAAATATTTTGTCAAATACAAATTGCATTTAACAATTTCACGATGGGCGACCTTTGATAACTCATAAAATCCCAAATGCCATTGTCAATCTTAAATTTTTCTAAGAATTTGTCAAACTGACCTCAACTTTACCCTTTTCTCTCAGCGTGAACAGTCCAATGGTACAAATTATACAGCTGAGGACTGAACATTGTGGTCCTGCTTATTAATATTATCTTAACAGCCTGGGGTGGTGTCTCTCAATATCTGGTGATCTATCTATGCACTTTGAGCTCTGCTCAATTTTCTTCAACTGCTCCATATCTTTTATCTGACGTGCCTACATTTTTTGATTGCCCAACTTTTATTGGCCTTTTCATTTTCAATCTTTCAAATCTCCCTTTTCACATTCTCACTACACTCCCTACATTAATGATTTTCTTCAATATCGTTGATCTTCATTTCATCGTGTTCTCCCATTTTAATTTCAGTTTAGTTTATACAAAGGATTATCCTTTGTTGCTACTCTTTTCTCCTTTTTATTTTGCACTGCATCATGTCATGTGTAACTCTCAGTGTTGAGCCAGTTTGCTTTCTCATTCCATAACGCAAGACCAAGACATCTTTACATTTCTGTGTTGTGATGGAATGCTTTATATAAGCCACCACCCCAGGAACAATGGTCTGAATTTCCAGAGCACAGTTCAGAATTGCAGGGGCTAAAAACTGAGTAAATTAAGGAAATTATATCAGCAGAGAAAAAGTATTAGCAAAACTTGAGGGACTAAAATCTGAGGAATCCCCAGGACCTGATGGCCTGATGAACACAGGTTCTAGAAGAGATAGCTGCAGAGATACTGCATGAGCTGGCTATGATTTTCCAAAATTCCTTACATTCAGGAATGGTCCAACGAGATTGGAAGTTGGCTAATGTTACACAACCTTTCAAGAAAGGAGGGCGAGAGGAAGCAGTCAACAACAGGCTGGTGAGCCTAACATCAGTTGTCGGGAAATGCTGATATCTCTGATGAAAGAAATCTTAACAATGCACGTAGAAAAGCAGAGTATGTTTAGAACAAGTCGATATGGTTTTACTAAAAGGAAATCCTGTTTGACAAATTTAAAGTTTTGAATTTGAGAATATAACTAGTAGGGTAGATAAAGGGGAACCGGTAGATGTCGTATATCCGGATTTCCTAAAGGCATTTGATAAGGTGCCAAATGGAAAGTTAAAAGGAACAAGAGTGGCCATTCTCCCCATTGAGCCTGCTCAATCATCCAATTAGATTATGGCTGATCATATAACTGCCACTTTCCCACACTATTTCCATATCTCTTGATGGCATTAAGCGCTAGATTTCCGTCTTGAACATGCTCAGTTATTGAGCTTTCACAGCCTTCTTGAGCAGAGAATTCCAAAGATTCACGACCCTCCAAGTAAAGAAATTCTTCGTCCTCTTAAATGGTTGATCACCCATCCTGAGATTATGTCACCTGGTTTTAGACCCGCTAGCTGGAGAAATATTATGCAAACATTTTGTGTGTTTCAATTAGGTCTCCCCATATACTTCAAAATTCTAGGGAATACAGACCTAGGGCATGATCGAGCCAGGGGCACATGAATGGGAGCAGTGCCGCGAGGCTCTAGCAGGGGGGTAACCCCATTGGGAGAGGGGGGGCCCCTTATGTGTGGTGGGTGGCAGAGGGTAAAGCTCATCTGGTATGGGATTTATGAACCTTCAAACCAGTTAACTTTTCAAATGCTACCTCTTTACTAATACTAATTTCTTTTAGTTCCTCAGTTTTATAAGTCCCTTGGTTGCGTAGTATTTCTGGGAGATATTCTGTATCTTCCATTGTGAAGACAGATGGAAAATAACGGTTTAGTTTCTCTGCCATTTCCGTTCTGTACTAGAAATTCTCCTGCCTCCACATCTAATGGGCCCACATTTTTCCTAGTTAACGTTTTCCTTTTCACATACCTAAAGAAGCTTTTACAGTCTGCCATTATGTTCTTCACTAGTTTGCATTCAAATTCTCCTTTTCCCTTTCTTAATCAGTTTTTGATCCTCCTTTGCTGGGTTCTAAATTGCTTCCAAAAGGCAAGATTAGGGCTCATGGAGTTGGGCGTAACACTTCAGCATGATTAGAAGATCGCTTAACGCACAGAAAGCAGAATGAGCGTAAATAGTGTTTTTCAAGTTGGCAGGCAGCGAATAGTGAAGTGCTACAAGGATAGAGCTGGGGCCTCAGCTATTTACAATCTATATTAATGACTTAGATGAAGAGGCAGAGCTTTTAAAAATTGTTTCATTGTTCTTGAACTGAGTGGCTTGATAGACCATTTCAGAGGGCATTGAAGAGTCAACCACTTTGCTGTGAGTCTGGAGTCACGTGCAGGCCAAACCATGTAAGGGTGGCAGATTTCCTTCCATGAAGGGTATTAGTGATGGATTTTCATGCCAATCAACAATGGTTTCATGGCCATCGTTGGGCTTTGAATTCCAAGTTTTTATTAAATACAAATTTCACCTATCTGCCGTGGTGGGATTCGAACTCGGGTCCCCGGAGCATTGCCCTGGTCTACATGTCTCTGGATTACTAGTCCAGTGACAAGTAATATATCAACATTTTATGATGATACCAAGCTAGGTGGGAAAGTATGAACATACGAATTAGGAGGAGTAAGCCACTCGTCCCCTTGAACCTGCTCCACCATTCAATAAGACCATGACTGATTTAATTGTATCCTGAACTCCTAATTCCCACCTACCCCCGATAGCCTTTTATCCCTTTACTTATCAGAAATCTGCCTTTCATCCCCTTACTTATCAAGAATCTATCTACCTCTGCCTTAAAATATTCAACCACCTTTTGACTGAAGAGTTTCAAAGACTCTTGGCCCTCGGGGAAAAATAAATTTAATCTCTGCCTGAAATGGGCAGCCCCATATTTTTAAACAGTAACCCATAGCTCTAGATGTCAAGCTTTGGGGAGGACACAGAAAAACTGCAAAGAGATATAGAAAAGGTTAAGTGGGAAACAAGATGGCACATAGAGCATAACGTAAGGAAGCACAAAGGTATTCACTTTGGCCTTAACAATAGAAAAGCAGAATTTGGATTGGATTGGATTGGATTTGTTTATTACCACGTGTACCGAGGTACAGTGAAAAGTATTTTTCTGCGAGCAGCTCAACAGATCATTAAGTACATGGGAAGAAAAGGAAAGAAAAGAAAATACATAATAGGGCAACACAAGGTATACAATGTAACTGCATAAAAACTGATGTTCAAAGAAACTTGTGTGCTTGTAAAAGGAACACAGAATGTTAGCATGTAGGTGCAGCAAGCAATTAGGAAGGTAAATTGTATGTTGGCCTTTATTACAAGGGGATTGGAGTACAAGAATAAAGAAGTCTTGCTATAGATGGACGAGGTTTTGGTGAGACCACATTTGGCACGGTGTGCAGTTTTGGTCTCCACATTTAGGAAAGGATTATATTTACGTTGGAGGTGGTACAGTGAGGGATCACTAGATTGGTCCCTGGAATGAGAGGGTTGTCCTATAGTGAAAGACTAAGTAAATTGGGCTTATATTCTCTAGAGTTTAAAAGAATGAGAGGCAATCTCATTGAATCCTAAAGTATTCTAAGGCGGATTCATCGGATGGACACTAAGAGGTTGTTTCCACCAGTTGGGGAATCTAAAACACAAAGGTAGTCTCAGGCTAAGGGACTAATCATTTAGGACTGAGATGAGGCGAAATTACTTCACTCAAAGGGTTGTGAATCTTTGGAACTCTCTACCCCAGAGGGTTGTGGAGGCTCCATCGTTGAATATATTTAAGGCTGGGATAGTCAGATATTTTTGTCTCTCAGGGAATTAAGGGATATGGGGAGCGGGCAGGAAAACAGAGTTGAAGCCCGAGATCAGCCATGATCGTACTAAATGAAGGAGCAAGCTCGGGCAGTCACATGGTCTATTCCTATTTCTTGTGTTCTGAGGATTTCCCAAAGTGAAATTTTACAGCCAATAAAGTATTTTTAAAGTGTAATCACTATAGAAAATGTACCGAAGTCCCATAAACAGCAATAAGGTGATGGTGGTTGAAGGAGAAATAATGATCAGGACAGGAGGGAGAACTCTGCTCTTCTTTGAATAGTGCCTGGGGATCTTGCACATCAACTGCACAGGGCCTTAGTTTAACATCTTATCTAAAATACAGTGCAGCCCAAATGATGTGCTCAAGTCTTTGCAGTGGGGCTTTATATTACAAGCATTTAAATGAAGAGGTAAGAGTATTTTTTCTGAGCTGAGGCTAACAGCATGGTCAAGACACAGGGAAAAACTCAAAATTCATAAGGTTTTAATTTTCCTGCATGAGGCCTGAGGCTGTTTACATGTCAATGACATGGCACACCTCCTGTAAAACTGGAATGATAAGTGCAAAAGAGTGAACCGTGTGGTCATTTCTATCCTCTTGCCTGCTCACAAGCAATGGCAGCAAACAAAAGGATTGAGTGGGGTCTGCCTGAAGGATGCTTGATACAGTAAGCGTCTTATGGAGAGAAGCTTACCCTCGACATTTCATTTTCCAGTTGCTTTTTGCGATGCAACCTCTGCTGATGTGACTTGAGCACATTCTCCACGTGCTGCTCCATGAAGAATTTGAAGGCTTGCGAGGAGTAAATTTGAATCCGTGACTCTCTACGTTCCTCATCCTTTTTGTTTTTCCTAACTGGGACGGGTGATGTCGTAATCTGTTTCTTCTCCTTCTCTGTAGCATCAAACCGTTCCCCGTATTCGGCGGCCTCATCCTCTTCTGTGCTCGGTGTAACTGGTGGTATGGACTGCTTTGCTGTGTGTTCGTCTTTATTGGCTTTAGCGACAGAATCATAAAGCGGCACAGATTGGTTCTGCTGAAGCAAGTGCTTGGGGTACGGCGGAGGTGGAGGCTGATAACTCGGAGTTTCAGCCAGAGTGGGACACTCGGGAACTGGCCCAGTCTGCTGCATCCAGGGAGGGTGAGTAGGTGCGAGTGCAGTCTGCAGCTCGGGTTTCTGTACACGGATGCTCTTCACAGGCTGCAGAATAGGGGCGGGGGTAATGGCAGTCACGGTGGTGGCGGATGGTTGGGAGTTAGAATGAGGTTGCCGGCTGGACAGAAGGTGATTGTTGAAGGAATTGGACCGTACAGGTGCATTCAGGTTTTGAGATGGGTGCCAATTAGGCATCTCCAGGCCACCACTTGAAGACTGGGGTTGGGATGGAGGTGGCTGTGGCCACGAACACGCAATCGTAGGCGCACTGAGGTTGTAATGATCCATGTTCTGGCTGTTGCGGTTCGGCACCATAACTGACTGTGAAACATTTCCATTCAGGTTGCTGCTGTAAGTGGAAGCAGCAGTCCCACCAGCTTGCATCTGGAGGGCACTGGGACTCAGTCGGCTAGACTGAGAGTGTGAGTACGGTGGTGGCTGGCGACTCACTGGGTTTCCTCCCATAACACTTGCGTGAGACACAAAATGGCCACCTATTGAGCCGTCTGGTTGCACTGATCCATTTTGGTGGCCTGTTCGGCCTGCTGGGTAGTTGTATTTACTACAGGTGGCATTTTGCATGATAATAGGTTGCCTACCCAGTGGAATAGGACTAATCCCCCTCTGGCCTTGAGGAGGTGGATTCATCATAGTGGCAGCACCAAGATTGGCTGGCGGGAACCCATCCTGCCAGGCTACTTGTGGCACAGGAGATATCCGCGTGATCATATATTCCATG
The DNA here is from genome assembly GCF_047496885.1 of Scyliorhinus torazame. Lineage (NCBI taxonomy): Eukaryota > Metazoa > Chordata > Chondrichthyes > Carcharhiniformes > Scyliorhinidae > Scyliorhinus > Scyliorhinus torazame. The sequence continues at coordinate 108,374,212 of NC_092710.1, read as the reverse complement.
TTTCCAGAGAACCGTTTTGGCTGCTGGTTCCCCTCCCAGGAGGATGGGGGAGGAGTGGTGCCACGTGGGGGAGGAGTCTGTCCTCTGGGTGGAGGTGGTGGAGGAGTTACACTCCTCACTGGAAGCGATGGTTGGGGATTCGCTCTCTGAGAGTTCACTGCTCCCAAAGGTCCCTGTCCACTTTGGGTGTATGCAGTTATTCCAGAACTTGAAGACAACGGCCGACCCATTTCCACCTGGGAGACGGGGCTGTCTGCTCGATATACCACGGTCTCCATTAGCGATGGACCATGTCGCTGAGCAACCAAAGATTCTTTTGAACCCTTCCAGCTTGGCCTCCTGTTAACTGTTTGCTGAACAGTGTTTGATGCTGTTTAGGAAGATAACAAAAATAAAACAATGATAATGTAAATTAACATCAGGAATTCAAACAAGATATAGTTTTAGAAGATTAAATGACTTTTGCAGAGGATGAAAAATGCAACAATTATTATTCCTCCCATATTAGATTGCCGATTAGCTTCATAATATTGTACTTTTCACCTCCATTCTCCGATGAATATCAGTTCATCAGCTGAGCGGAATCATAAGTGGGAAATATCAAAATCAAGCATTCCAACGTGAAGCACAGTAGCCGGCTGCAGAGTAAAGCTTTGCCTTTTTTTATATAAATTGTAGTCCTTGGCCTCCCTACTTTTGTAATGCCCAATTCTAGAAGCTTACGAACCTCCATTTCTGGCCTTGTAAATCCACAATTTCCACTGCCCTCTCTCTTCCTTCTTAAAAACTACCTATTTCCTTGATAAAACTTTTGTTTGCCTGTCCCGATATTTCCTCGTGTGGCTTGGTGTTAAACATTGTTTGATAATGCTCCCGTGAAGTTCCTTGGTTTTTTTAATTGCTGTAAAGGTACGATATAAATGCAAGTTGTTGTTCCCTACTCTAGTTGTTCAAATAATATGCCTTAATTTCACAACATTGTTAAAATGCTCAACGTCTCACACTACCTACGGTCTGCAAAGGATTGCTAATTTATTGCGAGCTTGTGCTCAACAGGTCCTGTAGAATTCGACATGACTCATGGCCAATTCTGCTGCACGAGAGCCTAAACTCCACAGCAAGTACAACCAGGATTTAGGAAATCAAGAAAATAATTATTTTTAAAATATACGAGCACACATATGTTAGTCTGGTGAAACTTGGATACTTTAAAATGTTTAAAAGCAACTAATTGTGTTTAGCCCCAAAGTGCTGCTCTGCTGTTTACACTAACTGCCTGGGTACAACTGAGTTCTTACTCCTAACTTCCCCACAGCTACAGCGGGGAAGCAGTAAGTCACCATAGGCTGCTTTCCCTTTGAGAATGATTGGTGGTGATTTAACCTGAGGGTAACCAAACCTCAGACGAGGGGCAAGATTGAAAAGGCTGGGCCTTCATGAATAACCTCAGCCGGTCTGGGAATTGAACCCGCGCTGTTGGCCTTGCTTCACAAACCAGCCGCCCAGCCAACTGAGCTAAACGGGCACAGGGAAGCAGGTCAGTGTCAAGTGGCAAGTAATACTTGATGTGTATAAAGTAAAAAAATGTAAATACTGGAAATATTAATTGAAAATAAAATGTTGAAAATGCAGAGCAGGTTATTTGGAAGTTTCAAAACTGAGATTGATAGGAAAGGGTACTACGGTTACAGAACCAGGTCTGGTAAAAAGAGAAAAGGATAGTTCAACTTGAGAACTGAATGACACACTCCTGTTTTTATGTTCTGTCTACAGATCATTAGACCATTCACTGTCTCTGTGGTGTCAACATTCCTAACTCCACCCAAACTACCCTGATCATTAACAGTTCAGTCCGATGGCTCCATGCCCATAGGGAAGTAGACTTTGTACCTTCCGGAGGAAAGTGTTTGTGCTGAGCTACCAGGGGTGCGGATAAAGGGGTAGCCTCCAGACACGAGGTAACATTTTAACAAAAACAGAAAACACTCAGCAGGTCCGACAGCATCCGTGGAGAAACAAGGGAGCTGGATGACTCTTTGTCAAAGCTCGAATCGTTAGCTCCCTTTTCTCTCCACAGATGCTGTCAGACCTGCTGCAATTGCCCAGCATCTTCTGTTTTTGTTTCAAATTCCAACATTCGCAGTAATTTGCTTTTATCTAAAATTTTAACAGTTAAACTAGGTAACGCAGTGGGGCTAACCCACTCCACCACCTAATGTCCCCAACAGAAAATTTAGTAGCTCCAATAGCTGTATATAAATAGCTATTTTGAAATAAATATTGTCTTCCCTACATCATATGGTCAGAAGTGCGAATTTCACACATGATTTCACAGGCCCAGCACTATTTGCAACTCCTCAGACACTGAAACAGTCTGTGTCCATATGCAGCAAAACCTGGACAATATTCAGGCTTGGGCTGATAAGTGGCAAGTGACATCCATATCACACAAGTGACAGGAAATGACCATCTCCAACAGGAGAAAAGCTAACCTCACCAGGGACTGGTTTAGCACACTGGGCTAAATCGCTGGCTTTTAAAGCAGACCAAGGCAGGCCAGCAGCACGGTTCGATTCCTGTACCAGCCTCCCCAAACAGGCGCTGGAATGTGGCGACTAGGGGTTTTTCACAGTAACTTCATTGAAGCCTACTCGTGACAATAAGCGATTTTCATTTCATTTCATCTCCCCATGACATTCAATGGCAGTATCCCCATGATCAACATCCTTGGTTACCACTGACCAGAAACTGAACTGGACCAGCCATATAAATACTGTGGCTACAAGACCAGGTCAGAGGTTGGGAATTCTACAGCAAGTAACTCATCTCCTGAGTCCCTAAAGTCTGTCCATCATCCACAAGGCACAAGTGGGAAAAATACAAAGACAACAGGGACAAATAGAGAGAGACACACACACAGGGACAAATAAAGAGACCACACGCATGGGGACAAATAAAGAGACACACAAACAGAAACAAATAGACACACACGCACGGGGACCAATAAAGAGACACACACAAACAGGAACAAATACAGAGACACACGCACACAGACAAATAAAGAAACACACATACAGGAACCAATACAGAGATAAACAAACCGAGACAAATAGGGGACAAACAGACTGGGACAAATACAGAGATACACAAGGACAAATAGAGAGGGTGTGATTACGGGATATGGCAGGGGGATTGGGCCTAGGTAGGATGCTGTATCTGAGGGAGGGTGCAAACTCGATGGGCCGAATGGCCTCCTTCTACACTGTAGGGATTCTATGATGGAATACTTTCCACTTGCCCGGATGAGTGCAGGTCCAACAACATCAAGAAGCTCGATATCGGACTTCCGGGTGTGGCGATGACCAGCTAAGTCGCAGCTCCCGGTGGAACGGACTTTTGGGCTCTTAATAAGAGCCCCAACGGCAATTTTAACGGCTAGAAGCACTGTGCGGTAAACCAGAAGGGTATCCCCCCTGGAAACGGATGGAAAAAGGAGAGGGAAGTGGCCAGATTGCAGTGGATCCTTTGGAGCAGCGGCAAGGAAGGCAAGCAAGAACCAAGATGGCGATGGAAGGTGGCAGTTTAACATGGGGCCCTGAACAACAAGAGTTTTTGAAATGTTGCGTGGAAGAACTTAAAAAGGAAATGAAGAAGGAGCTGTTGGCCCCGATATTACAGGCGATCGAAGGGCTAAAGGATGAGCAAAAGACCCAGGAGCGGGAGCTTCGGGTCGTGAAGGCAAAGGCTGCCGAGAACGAGGACGATATACAGGGCCTGGTGGTGAAGACGGAGATGCACGAGGCACACCATAAACGATGTGTGGAAAGACTGGAGGTGCTGGAGAATAACGCGAGGAGGAATAATTTAAGGATTCTTGGTCTTCCTGAAGGTGCAGAAGGAGCAGACGTCGGGGCATATGTGAGCACTATGCTGCACTCGTTAATGGGAGCGGAGGACCCGGCGGGTCCGTTGGAGGTGAAGGGAGCATACCGAGTGATGGCGCGAGGACCGAGAGCAGGAGAAATTCCTAGAGCCATAGTGGTGAGATTCCTCCGTTTTAAGGACAAAGAGATGGTCCTTAGATGGGCAAAGAAAACTCGGAGCAGTAAATGGGAGAACGCGGTGATCCGCGTTTATCAAGACTGGAGTGCGGAGGTGGCGAGAAGGAGGGCGAGCTTTAATCGGACCAAGGCGGTGCTTCACAAAAAGATGATAACATTTGGAATGCTGCAACCGGCAAGACTGTGGGTCACATATCAAGGGAGGCACCACTACTTTGAGACGGCGGATGAGGCGTGGACTTTTATTGTGGAAGAAAAACTGGAATAAGCGGGTTATTAAAAAAGAACGTTTGAAACAAAGTGGTGGGGCGAGTATGGGGGGGCGAAGAGGGGGGGAAAAAGGGGGGGAAAGATGAGTTTTATGTTATTAATCCTGCGATGCGGTAACTTTTCTCTCTTCCACAGGTGGTGGTGGAGGGAGGAAGGGAGGTGGGGCGTTGGCCATGGGGGGCGGGGCCAAAAGGGAAGCACGGGCTTTGTTCCCGCGCTATGATAATCATGGCGGGAATAGGGAAGCAGGAAGGAGGGGGCGTCGCACGTGCGAGCCGAGGTCACGGGGGGAAGCCGAGGTCGGCCAGAGTTTGCTGACTTCTGGGAGCAACATGGGGGGTGTAACTACGCTAGTGGGGGATCTAGCGGGGGGGGTGGGAGGGGGGAGCTACTGGGTTGCTGCTGCTGGGGAGAGGGGGGAGCCGGAATGGGGTGGGGTGGGCACCGCCAGGGGGGGACACAGCTGCGTGGGAACCGGGTGAGGAGCTGGAAAAAGGGGATGGCTAATCGACAAGGGGGGGGTAAAAAGCCCCCCAACCCGGTTGATCACGTGGAATGTGAGAGGGCTGAACGGGCCGATAAAGAGGGCACGGGTACTCGCACACCTTAAGAAACTTAAGGCAGACGTGGTTATGTTACAAGAGACGCACTTGAAACTTATAGACCAGGTTAGACTACGCAAAGGATGGGTGGGGCAGGTGTTTCATTCGGGGCTAGATGCGAAAAACAGGGGGGTGGCTATACTAGTGGGGAAGCGGGTTATGTTTGAGGCAAAGACCATGGTGGCGGATAGCGGGGGCAGATACGTGATGGTGAGTGGCAAATTACAGGGGGAGGCGGTGGTCTTGGTAAACGTATATGCCCCGAACTGGGATGATGCCAATTTTATGAGGCGCATGCTAGGACGCATCCCGGACCTAGAGGTGGGAAAGTTGGTAATGGGGGGAGATCTTAATACGGTGCTGGAGCCAGGGCTGGTCAGGTCGAGATCCAGGACTGGAAGGAGGCCGGCTGCAGCCAAGGTGCTTAAAGATTTTATGGAGCAGATGGGAGGGGTAGACCCGTGGAGATTCAGTAGGCCTAGGAGTAAGGAGTTTTCGTTTTTCTCCTATGTCCACAAAGTTTATTCGCGAATAGACTTTTTTGTTTTGGGAAGGGCGTTGATCCCGAAGGTGAGGGGGACGGAGTATACGGCTATAGCCATTTCGGATCACGCTCCACATTGGGTCGACTTGGAGATAGGGGTGGAAACAGAAGGGCGTCCACCCTGGAGAATGGACATGGGACTAATGGCAGATGAAGGGGTGTGTCTAAGGGTGAGGGGGTGCATTGAAAAATACTTGGAACGCAATGATAACGGGGAGGTCCAGGTGGGAGTGGTCTGGGAGGCGCTGAAGGCAGTGGTTAGAGGGGAGCTAATATCAATAAGGGCACATAAAGGAAAGCAGGAGAGTAGGGAACGGGAGCGGTTGCTGCAAGAACTTCTGAGGGTGGACAGGCAATATGCGGAGGCACCGGAGGAGGGACTGTACAGGGAAAGGCAAAGGTTACACGTAGAATTTGACTTGCTGACAACGGGTACTGCAGAAGCACAGTGGAGGAAGGCACAGGGTGTACAGTATGAGTATGGGGAGAAGGCGAGCAGGTTGCTGGCCCATCAATTGAGGAAAAGGGGAGCAGCGAGGGAAATAGGGGGAGTGAGGGATAAGGAAGGAGAGATAGAGCGGGGAGCGGAGAGAGTGAATGGAGTGTTCAAGGCATTCTATAAAAGATTATACGAAGCTCGGCCCCCGGATGGGAAGGAGAGAATTATGTGCTTCCTGGACCGGCTGGAATTTCCTAAGGCGGAGGAGCAGGAGAGGGTGGGACTGGGAGCACAGATCGAGATAGAGGAAGTAATGAAAGGAATTAGGAGTAGGAGCAGGCGGGGAAGGCTCCGGGACCGGATGGATTTCCAGTCGAATTTTATAGGAAATATGTGGACTTGCTTGCCCCGATACTGATGAGAACCTTTAATGAGGCGAAGGAAAGGGGACAGCTGCCCCCGACTATGTCGGAGGCAACGATATCGCTTCTCCTAAAGAAGGAAAAAGACCCGCTGCAATGCGGGTCCTATAGACCTATTTCCCTCCTAAATGTAGACGCTAAGATTCTGGCCAAGGTAATGGCAATGAGGATAGAGGATTGTGTCCCGGGGGTAGTCCATGAGGACCAAACTGGGTTTGTGAAGGGGAGACAGCTGAATACGAATATACGGAGGCTGCTAGGGGTAATGGTGATGCCCCCACCAGAGGGGGAAGCGGAGATAGTGGTGGCGATGGATGCCGAGAAAGCATTTGATAGAGTGGAGTGGGATTATTTGTGGGAGGTGTTGAGGAGATTTGGCTTTGGAGATGAGTATATTAGATGGGTACAGCTGCTGTATAGGGCCCCGATGGCGAACGTGGTCACGAATGGACGGGGGTCTGCGTATTTTCGGCTCCATAGAGGGACGAGGCAGGGATGTCCTCTGTCCCCATTATTGTTTGCACTGGCGATTGAGCCCCTAGCAATAGCATTGAGGGGTTCCAGGAAGTGGAGGGGAGTACTCAGGGGAGGAGAGGAACACCGGGTATCTCTTTACGCGGACGATTTATTGGTGTATGTATATTCCTCCGTATATTCGTATTCAGCTGTCTCCCCTTCACAAACCCAGTTTGGTCCTCATGGACTATCCCCGGGACACAATCCTTCAGAGGGATTCTCAGGGATGTTAATACATAAGTATAATATGTATAGGTTGTTGTTATAGATAATTGTATATTGGACTGTTAAAACATATTTTTGGAGAATATTTATCTGGGACAAGGCAGTTGCCATTTAGTTTTGTTTTTGTTTATATATTATTTATTTCTTGTTTATAAAACTGGCCATTGTTATTTATATTGTTATATTACTGTGTAAAGGGTACACAATGTACTGTGATGGTTGGCCAAAAATTTTCAATAAAATATTTTTTTTTTTTTTTTAAAAAGAAGCTCGATATCATCGAGGACAAAGTTCGCTTATTGGCACGCCACCACAATCTTAAACATTCACTCCTTCCACCACTGGCACACAGTGGCTGCAGTGTACCATATACAAAATGCACTGCAACAACTCACCTAGGCTCCTTTGACAGCACCTTCCAAACTTGTGATCTCTACCACATAGAAGGACAAGGGCAACAAATGCAGGGGAACACCACCACCTGCAAATCCCCCTCAAAGTTGCACATCATCCTAAATTGGAACTATATTGTCGTTCCTTCGCTGTCGCTGACTCAAAATCTTGGAACCCCCCACTCCTAACAGCACACCAGCACTGTTGGTACAGGACATGGGACGACAGCGGTTCAAGAAGATGGCTCCCCACCACCTCCTCAAAACAATTATGGATTGGCAACAAATGCTGGCCTAGCCAATGATACCCACATCTTGCAAAGGGATAGGTGTTCAACCCCAGCAGGGTAACTGCAGAAAAACATACATGTGACTGAGTGGAAAATGGGGAGGCAAACAAAGATTTCATAACAGCAAAATACATCTTTGTTTTCATGTGCTGGATCGAAATTTTTCAGAATACAATTGGCCAATATATAGCTGGATAATTTATGTTTCCAATCCTACTCCTGGAGAGGAACTTAGTGAACATTATGTCCAACTAGTGGGCCTGGATTGTGCTGATGCCAAAGTCCAGTGCATCAATCAAAAAACTACTCTCGCCTTCCAAGGACACCTGCGTGAGTCAAGTACATGAGACCCACTAATACATTGAGGAGACCAAAATAAAGCTGATTACTGTTGTACGGTATTTGCAGTGAAGCATTGATGCCGAATCTACAACTGGGTTTCCAACAAGATGCTCGGTGGCAAAATGATCTGCAGAAGTGCATAGTATCAAATTCCTTGCCCAGTGAAGCAGTTGAGGCTCCTTCATTAAATGTTTTTAAGATAAAGATAGATAGTTTTTTGAAGAATAAAGGGATTAAGGGTTATGGTGTTCAGACCGGAAAGTGGAGCTGAATCCACAAAAGATCCGCCATGATCTCATTGAATGGCAGAGCAGGCTCGAGGGGCCAGATGGCCTGCTCCTGTTCCTAGTTCTTAGGTTCTAAATACGAAAGGGAACTGATTTTACAATAGCACAGAAATATAAATGCCAACGGTGATGTGAAAACCCAAAGCAGTGGAAACATCAATAAACATCACTGCAATATAAAATTCAGGTTTTGTCCAGTAATGTAAATGCAAGGCCTAATAATGGTGACCCCTTAAAATTGATAACATGACCGAGGTCCCAGGTTCGATCCTGGCTCTGGAACACCGTGTGGAGTTTACACATTCTCCCCGTGTTTGCGTGGGTTTCGCCCTCACAACCCAAAGATGTGCAAGCTAGGTGGATTGGCCAAGCTAAATTGCCCCTTAATTGGAAAAAATTAATTGAGTACTCTAAATTTTTTTTTTTTTTTTAATTGATCACATGCAAGAGGATGCTGCTACCTCAACAGGAGTTGATAACCAAGTGTGTGAAAGGAACCAGTGACAAAGATACAAAGTACATCTTAGAATGAATGAGTTAAAGGCGATGTAGTGTTTCAGTTATGTATACCTGATGTTTTCACACTCGCACTCATTGGTCTTGCAGCTGCAGCGACCATCTGCTCTCGGCGTGTATCCTGGTAGCTCATCTTACTGATGTATTCAATTGCAGCCTCTATACTGCGGCTGTTGGTCTGCTTGAGAGCTCGAACGACCATGTCCTGGAAATGATCAAATGCAACTGGTGAAGAACACATTGCATCTAAAACTGCTTTATTTGTATCGATAATAAAATCAGCAAGCATTTTACATGGTTAGTGATTTTAGCATTGGCGGCACAGTGCGACATGGTTCGCACTGCTGCCTCAGTGTTGGAAGATCCCGGCCTCGGGTCACTGTCTTTGTGGAGTGTGCGCATTCCCCCCGTGTCTGTGTGGGTCCCGTCCCCACAACCCAAAGCAATCAAGATTATTTTAAATAAATGGTGTTTTCTCTCACTAAAGCGCAAAGAACTACAAAGTACAGATGAAGGAGGTCATTTCCTAACAACTTTCAATAGAAACCAATAACACGTCCCTACCCACACAATATAGCACCAAGCATCACATGTTCTTGTCACCGCTCCACTATCTGGAGACCACTGCACGTATTTAGAAGTGTATAAAGAAGTGCTTACTGAACTTTTTTCTTTAATCAGTTCATGTCTGTACCCCTGACTACTCTGGAATCATGTTTATGATTGGTTTTGAAATACTCAGGAGTGAACCGTTGCTATTCTACCGAGTTGTATATAACTCTTTGAAGTTCCTTCCCATTCATTTCTCAAATTGAAGATTTATTTTTCTCCATAGCTCAGCTCTCTGACAGTAGGGACTGGCCTCATTGCTCTGAGCTGCCACTGCTTCTAGGGTTCAGATTTATCCCTTGTGCTTCAGTAACCAGAACTAAACACTAAGATTGAAGGTGTGACCTAACCTCTGCAGAATACAAAGTCAGCATTGACTGCCTCTGACGCATACCCCACTGATTTGGCAACATAATCCAGCATTCAATTTGCTTTGCTGTGTTCACTTGCCTACATGTGAATGCACATCAAATGTGAAATGCTTTGTTACATCCACGAACATACAAGAATTCACGTTCATTTTTCTCTGGGACCCTGTACATAGATTTTTGAAGATGGTGGAACATATTAAAAAAGCAATTAGATATGGGATCTTGGGCTTCATAAATAGAGGTATTGAGTGCAAAAGCAGCACATTGATGCTGAACTTATGAACTTATAGGCCACAACTACAGTATGTGTACCGTTCTGGTCACCACACTTTAACGAGGGTGTGAGGGGCCTTGAACATAGAACATACAGTGCAGAAGGAGGCCATTCGGCTCATCAAGTCTTCACCGACCCACTTAAGCCCTCACTTCCACCCTATCCCCGTAACCCAATAACCCCTCACCTTATTTGGTCACTAAGGGCAATTTATCATGGCCAATCCACCTAATCTGCACGTCTTTGGACTGTGGGAGGAAACCGGAGCACCAAGAGGAAACCCACGCAGACGCGGGGGAGAACGTGCAGACTCTGCACAGACAGTGACCCAGAAGGGAATTGAACCTGGGACCCTGGCACTATGAAGCCACAGTGCTAATCACTTGTGCTACCGTGCTGCCCAAATAGATGCTAAGGATGCGGAGGAGATTTAGCAGAATAATAATGATGATGAGTCTTATTAGCTCCAAGGCTAGGTTCAGGAAGCTGGGGTTGTTCCTCCTGGAGCAAAAGAGATCGAGGTGAGGTTTAATAGAGGTGTCCAAGAGTATGACATGTTTTGATATGGTAGACAATAAAAAACCAATGCAACTGGTGAAGAACACATTGCATGCTAAATTGCTCCTTAAACAAGTACTGGGGGAAATCAATTTAAGATTAGGCAAGATTCAAAGGGTGAGATATGAAGAAGAATTTTTTTTTTTTTAACACAGTGAGTGGTAATGATCTGGAACTCGTAGCCTATGAGGGTGTGGAAGTAGAGATGATCCAATAATTTCAACGGGAAATTGGATAGGCACTTGAGGGAAATAAAGCTGCAGGACCACACAGGGGAGTAGGAGTAACAGAATTACAGAGAGATGGCACAAATGGGCCAAATGGCCTTCTTCTGTGTTGTAATGATGCTATGAACTGCTGCTTTGTCATGACTAGACATAATCAGTGTTGCATCCAGAGTGTTGATTTCTCACAACCATTTAAGCTTGCTCTACGCATCAATCTCCTGCAGCGTGCAAAACCTTGCTGTTACCCGTATTGAATTTCACCCACCACTGGTCTTGCCCAGTTACAAACACGGTCTTGATTCTTTGATAATTCCTTAGCTGTTTTGTAAGGATTTCCTGCCCCTAGTTTGATTATCAACTGAAAATTTGATCAATTGTGTTTCTGAATCCAGATCAGTAAAGCAAGTGAGAAACAAGGAACCAACTTCTCAAACACCATTGGGTTGCACCAACATTGCTTCATGATGCAGCCGCATTCCTGTGGAACTTTGATGAAGCTTTGTGGAATTTCAAGTATTTGATATAATGGGGCAGGACATCAACTCCTCAGAATGGCAACATCAATCAGACAGGTTCTGCCAATTATGTTGTTAAAAATATACTTGAGCAAAAGTAATGCAAATTAAAAGTGGGAGAGATTTCTGTAATGTGTTTAGATGAAGTATGTTTTAAATGAACAAGGAGTTAGGTAGTACTGGAACCAATCCTAGAAAACGAAATGGAGCAAGTAGGCCCTGGAAGTATGCCAAACATGTAAAAAAAACACTGACCATGACTTACTAATCAAATAAAAATCAAAAAAGCTATTTCAATTCAATAGGAAAAACAAATCCAGATAAATTCAACTGAAAAGTTAGCAAGAATGCACAATAAATAGGAACTGTTCCAACAGGGGATGATTAGGTAAGAGATTATCTGGAGTTCCTTAGATTTGTGCAGAAATTAAAATGAGACTTTGAAAATACTAACAAAGAAAGATCATGTGGAGCATACAAAATTGAAGCATAGATTGGCCAATGGCCAAGAGATTTTGTGGCTGTTGAAAGGTTAAGGAGGGTATGAAGGAACAGAGGAACAGTTTCTTCTGGTGGGGAAACGCCAAAACAAAGGGACGGAATCTTCAAATGAAACCCATGCCATTTAGAAGTGAAACCAGGAAGCACATTGTCACAGGCAGGCGGATGGCAATGTGTAATCCTCTCTGCAAGAAGGCTCTGAATGCTGGGTCAATTGAAATTTTCACAGCCATTATCGACAGATCTTTGTTAGATAATGTTTACAAGGAGTATGGATGAAATCCAGATGAGACACAAAAATAGACCAATCATTATCTAATTGCAAGGTAGAACAGGTTCAAGAGCTGAATAGCCTCCTCTTGTTCTATGTTCTTAATGCTTAGTAGTTCAATGAGTTGGATTAGCAACTGTGTTTCATAACTTTGAACCAAAGGCAATGTTAATTAAGCTTGATGATCATTAGTTTTTTCAAAAATTCCTCTAATAACTGACCAGTAGACAGTGCTCAGGAATTCAATAATCTATAGTCCCATTCAATCTTAAACAAGTAACAAATTTACAGGCAGTAGATATTCTCGAAGGCTCAGCATCACTTCTCTTTCTCTCTCTCTCCACCCAACTTACAAGTCTTAACCTCAGGTGTGCGTGCAGACAGCTTTTTGAAAAGGATTCAACCCAGCACTACTCCAGAAGAACATATAAATTGTCTGTCTGCATCTTTAGATCACCTATGTGGATTTGTGTTTGGAGAAGGGTTGCGCCCAGCGAACCCCATGGAAGTTGGGTGTGGCATTGCTGCCAGAGAAGGGGGAGCTTGAGAGGATAGCTGCTGCTACAGGAATGTACGTGGAGTTTAATAAGAGCGAGGAGGTTTCACCTTACACATTCAGGGAGGCGTTAAAGGCGGTGATATGGAGGGAGCTGATCTTGATTAAGGCACACAGAGATAAGGCGGGAAGGATGGAGCGAGAGGTTGGAAGAGGCTATTCTGGCGGTGTTTGAGACTTTTTACCGGGGGTTGTAACCTCCCGGAAAGAGGGGCTCTGATATGATACAATTCTTGGATGGTTTGCACTTCCTGGTGGTGAAGGAGAAGGTGCAGTGCCTGGAGGCTCTGCTTGAGCTGGAAGAAGTATGAGGTGCATTGCTCTGTGCAGTCTGGGAAGGCTCCACGCCACATCTACTGGGAAAGCAGGGGGGGGGGGGGGGTGGGGGGGAACCAGATTGTTCTAGAAGACCTCCACTACGAGCGTTCGTACCAACACATTAAGCTTGGGGTACCTTTGACTGAATAGGGGAACAAGGCAGGGGTGTTCACTTTCCCCATTACTTTTTGCATTGACAATTGAACTGCTGGCTATTGCACTGAGGTCATCAACAGAGTGGAAGAGGTATGGAGCATAGAGTGTCCCTAAACGCAGATGACTTGCTGTTGTATGTAACAGACCCTCTCTCCAGTGTAGGAAAGATTATGGAGGCATTAAGTAAGTTTGACTCCTTTTCGGGTTATAAATTCAACATGGGGATGAGTGAGGTGTTTCCGGTGAGTTCTCAGGATTAGAGAGTGGGTTGGCGAAATTGCCATTTTTGCTGGCTAGCTAGTGTTTTAGATATTTGGGAAAGCAGGTGGCTCGCGACTGGGCATGGTTACTTAAGCTGTATTTGGCCGGACAGGTAGAAGGGGTGAAGGGGATTTCAAAAGGTGGGATGCCCTCCCGTTATGGTTTACAGAGAGGGTTCAAATAGTGAAAATTACGGTCATTATAAAATTCTTATTTACATTCCAGAGTCTCCCGATCTATTTACTTAAATCGTTTTTTGTGAAGATTAATAAGCTGATTTCAACATTTCTATGGGCAGGCAAGATAACTCGGGTTTGGAGAGCATTTTTGCAGAGAGATCGGCAGTCAGGGGGTTGGCATTGCCCAATTTGATGAATATCAGGAAATGGGTTGTGGAGAAAGGGTTGGTTTAGGGGCAGATAGGGGAGGATTCCTGTACAGGGTCGTGTTTGAAGGCATTGGTGATCGTTCGCGCCAGCCAGATAATCTATGAGCCCGGTGGTAGTAACCTCCTCGAGAGCATGGAACCAGTTTAGGCAACATTTTAAGATGTCGTTAAAGGCGCCGATATATAGGAACCATAGATTTATCCTGGCGAGAATGGACTTGTCATACAAGGTGTGGGAATGGATAGAGAAGGTTAGGGATTTATTTGTGGAGGTTAGGCTTATGAGTCTGGAGAAACTGGTGCAAAGGTTTCAGATTCGGGGCGGGGGGGGGAATGAGTTCAGGTATTTATAAGAAATGAGAACTTTTGCTAGGAAGGAGCTTTCTATGTTTCCTTGGTTGCTCTCCTCCCCCCCTCTGATGGGTGAGGTAGTGTCTTTGGATGATATAGGGGAGGGGAAGGTCTCTGCTATTTATGGGCAGCTGGTGGAGAGGGAGAGGGCTTCGCTGGAGGAGATAAAGAGAAAATGAGAGCAGTTGGGGGGTGCATTTTGGGGAAGTGGGGCAGGGTTGTGGAGTGAGGCCCTTTATAGGGTAAATTCTACTTCCTCTTGTGCAAGACTGAGCCTAATAAGTAAAGTCGCCACAGTCCGAGATGACCATAGGCTGCTTTCCCCTTTGAAGGAGAGCCGACTGATTTAACCTGAGGATCACCACACCTCAGGCGATGGGCAAGGTTGAGAAGGCTGGGCCTTCATGAATAACCTCAGCCGGTCCGGGAATTGAACCCGCGCTGTTGGCCTTGCTCTGCATCACAAACCAGCTGCCCAGCCAACTGAGCTAAACTGGCTCAGGGAAGCAGGTCAGGGTCAAGTACACTTTAAAGTGAGGACAGCACAGTAGCGCAGTGGTTAACATTGCTGCCTCACGGCACCGAGGTCCCAGGTTCGATCCCGACTCTGGGACACAGTGTGTGGAGTTTACACATTCTGCCCATGTTTGCGTGGGTTTTGCCCCCACAACCCAAAGATGTGCAGGGTAGGTGGATTGGGCATGTTAAATTGCCCCTTAATTGGAAAGAAATGAATTGGGTACTATAAATTTTTTGTTTTTTAAAGTACACTTTAAAGTGGTGCACTGAGCACAACTGACTAAAGCACGCATGAGTGGGTTCTTTTCAGAGGACAGATGCAAGCATTTGTCAAGAGGGCCGGTGAACCACTCGCACGTGTTTGGTCCTGCCCCAAATGAAGGAGATTCTGGGAGACGTTTTTGAGACTATGTCAGAGATTTTGAGGTAAAGGTGGCACATAGGGGTATCGGGTGAATCGAAGCTGCAGGAGGGAAAAGAGATCATGTTTTGGCCTTTGACTCCCTGATAGCCCGGAAGAGGATTCTGCTCGGGCGGTGCCTCGGTCAGCGACTTGGGTGGGGGAACCTATCGGAGTTTTTAGATCTGGAGAAAATTAAATAGGGCATTAGGGGGTCGGAGGAGGTGTTTATCTCCTTTTTGGTAGTCATCAGAAAATGGGGGGAGGGTCACAAAAGAGGAGCTGTAGGGGGTAGGTTGGTGGGTTGTTAATTATTATGAAAATTGTATATGGTTGAATGAGCGTGGTGTATATTGTAAAATGGAAAAATGTCCTGAACAAAAATATATTTTAAAAATCTTTCATAGATTATCAAAGAACTTACAGTGCAGAAGGAGGCCATTCGGCCCATCGAGTCTGCACCGGCTCTTGGAAAGAGCACCCTACCCAAGTTCAGCACCTCCACCCTATCCCCATAACCCAGTAACCCCACCCAACACTAAGGGCAATTTATCATGACCAATCCACCTAACCTGCACATCTTTGGACTGTGGGAGGAAACCGGAGCACCCGGAGGAAACCCACGCACACACTGGGAGGATGTGCAGACCCCGCACAGACAGTGACCCAAGCCGGAATCAAACCTGGGACCCTGGTGCTGTGAAGCAATTGTGCTATCCACAATGCTACATTGCTGCCCGTAAATCTTTAAATCACCTCAACCTTTGAAGCACCAGGGTCATCAATTTCAGACTGAAGCAAGTCACCAATCTCCACAAACTGTGTACCCCTTTCTTTTTACTGGATTTTAACTTCCTTAATCATAGAATCCCAACAGTGCAGAAGGATGCCATTTGGCCCATCGAGTCTGCACCAGCCCTTAGATTGAGCACCCTACGTAAGCCCACGCCGCCACCCTATCCCCGTAACCCAGTAACCCCACCTAACCTTTTGAACACTAAGGGGCAATTCACCATGGCCAATCCACATAACCTGCACACCTTTAGACTGTGGGAGGAAGCTGGAGCACCCAGAGGAAACCCATTCTGTAACGGGTTATTTTCTTTCATAGAATTTACAGTGCAGAAGGAGGCCATTCGGCCCATCGAGTCTGCACTGGCTCTTGCAAAGAGCACCCTACCCAAGCCCACACCTCCACCCTAGCCCCATAACCCAGTAACCCCACCGAACATTAAGGACAATTTTGGACACTAAGGGCAATTTAGCATGGCCAATCCACCTAACCCGCACATCTTTGGACTGTGGGAGGAAACCGGAGCACCCGGAGCAAACCCACGCACACACGGGGAGAACGTGCAGACTCCGCACAGACAGTGACCCAAGCCGGGAATCGAACCTGGGACCCTGGAGCTGTGAAGCAATTGTGCTATCCACAGTGCTACCGTGCTGTGTGTGTTTCTGTGTGTGTGTATGTGCATGCGTGCACTCAAACGTGCATGCACATTGGACGGGAGCTTATTATTTTACTTAGACTAGGTTAAGGACAATAAAAACAAATTTTCTTTGTTAAAATTCAAGAAAACCTGCCTGATTGTGTATTTTTTGATCACAGCGTGTAAATAGTTAAACACTCACTGAATTGGCAAACATATCCATTTAAACAAAAAAAACTGGTGTAGTCAAACAAAGAGGGAAAAGATGGGAGCCAATTGACCCCCTCTAACCTGGTTGTAACATTATACACAAGATAAAAGTTACTGAACAAATTGGTACTGATCCTTTCTCTTGTAGGCTATATCCATTAATGTCCCAGCTCTCTCCATCTCTGCCTGATTAAACAGCATGATCTTTTTGTCGCTATTATATAATGACTTCCCCAAAAAGGGATCGAGACATAGACCAACATGATCACACCTTCAACTGCATCAAGGATTGGATTGGATTTGTTTATTGTCACGTATACCGAGGTAAAGTGAAAAGTATTTTTCTGCGAGCAGCTCAACAGATCATTAAGCACATGGGAAGAAAAGGGAATAAAAGAAAATACATAATAAGGCAACACAGATATACAATGTAACTACATAAACACCAGCATCGGATGAAGCATACAGGGTGTAGTGTTAATGAGGTCAGTCCATAAGAGGGTCATTTAGGAGTCTGGTGACAGTGGGGAAGAAGCTGTTTTTGAGTCTGTTCATGCGTGTTCTCAGACTTCTGTATCTCCTGCCCGATGGAAGAAGTTGGAAGAGTAAGTAAGCTGGTTGGGAGGGATCTTTGATTATGCAGCCCACTTTCCCCAGGCAGCGGGAGGTGTAGATGGAGTCAATGGATGGGAGGCAGGTTTGTGTGATGGACTGGGCGGTGTTCACGACTCTCTGAAGTTTCTTGCGGTCCTGGGCCGAGCAGTTGTGGTACCAGGCTGTGATGCAGCCAGATAGGATGCTTTCTATGGCACATCTGTAAAAGTTGGTACGGGTTAATGTGGACATGCCGAATTTCCTTAGTTTCCTGAGGAAGTATAGGCGCTGTTGTGCTTTCTTGGTGGTAGCGTTGACATGGGTGGACCAGGACAGATTTTTGGAGATGTGCACCCCTAGGAATTTGAAACTGCTAACCATCGCCATCTCGGCTCTGTTGATGCTGACAGGGGTGTGTACAGTACTTTGCTTCCTGAAGTCAATGACCAGCTCTTTAGTTTTGCTGGCATTGCCAGGTCTGCCAGATTGGCTTGCCAAGTCACCAAAGTTTCCATCTTGAACGAGACCCACACTTCCCAAGTCAGCCAGGCATGACCATTCGCAACAGCTACTGGTTTGTTCTGTCAATCTTCTGTGCTGAGTAAAACTCATCCTAACATTGAAGATGGAAACAGTGCTGGGATGAGATCAATGAGTTCCGATCACCTCGGAATCTAAAGTGATGCCAAATCATGAATGCAACACAAATCCTTTCAAGGGTTAAGAAAAATCTCAAAACGTTACAAAACGCATACACTATTTTATGCCTTTTCACAACTGACTCCAAATTACAAGCAAGTTTTGCAATTGAACATGCTGTCATTGATTACAACGGCCAACCTAGTTCCTGGTTAAACATGTATTCAGGATGTTCCACATTAACAGGTTGCTATCATATTGAATAAGGCTCAACTTATTGAAGAAACTATTTTAAACAACACTTACACACCCTCAGGCTGATAAGAAATAAAAGTACAACACACATGTTTTACTGCAATACAGCAATCTGTTTCACAGGTCAAATAAATTAGAACACCATTGATCTTGATTAGTCTAACAAGTCAAGAGTGCATTCAAGTAGAGCGCATGCCTCCATCACACTGAGTTAACTTAACATTATTACAAATACGTGGCTCTTCCTTATGCTTTTCCCTGCCTGGTTGATGCTGCTTTGAAACTACAAAGCTGAAAAAGAACTCTTTCTATTAAAAGTTTTCATCTCACTGAGGAGGCTTCAGGACAATCCATATCCAACAACCGGTTCTGAAAACTCTGCTCCCATTTTGACTGTGACAAATTGCATCACAGCAGCTGAGACAATCCTCAACATTCTAAAGCAAATAATAACATTCTAAAAAAACAACCACAACACCTTTTTAAAAGTGAATTTGCCCTATCTTCCAATGTTAACGGATCCTTTAAAAAATATTCCAGGGTCTGGATCCATACCTTTGCCAAATATTAATCACTGCTTCCTTAGGTCTTACCCAATCTGTGTACCAGGCTTTGTTGAAATCAGTTCATTATTTTTTTGCGATATATTCTTTACTGACAAACAGGGGCAAAATGCGACTTTTTAAAACATGACAAAAAATCAACTTATCAGCATATCCTCATTAAAAGCTGCTTGGAAGGACTATAAACATTTTGAATTGGAACAGCTTGGAACGCTTTCAGCTCCCAAACTTGCATCGGAAAACATTCCGTGGTGGAAATTATCTGATCCCACCAACAGGAGAGAAGAACTTTCCATGGCCTGAATTAACCTGCATAAGGACCGCTCCAAATCTAGCGTAAAGGCAGAACAGAGGTAGTGATTCCTATATGATTCCATGAGGCACAGCAGCATTGCCTTCAAGTACCCAGATCTCCCGGCGTCAAAAGATATTTGTATTAAAAATGCACGCAACTGCAGCAGTACTGTTGTCTGCAACAAATGACATTCAGCTAAAAGTATCTTCAGGTTAATAATATTTTGCAGCAATTGTATACTGATAGGACATAGTAGGAAAAATCTTGCTGCATAGCCATAGAGTTTATACAACACGGAAAGCGGCCCTGCGGTCCATGCCGGCCATCAAGCACCTATGTATTATGATCCCATTTTCCAGCACTTGGCCCATGGCCTTGTATGCTACAGCATTTCAAGTTCTCATCTAAATACTTAAATGTTGTGAGGGTTCCCGCCTCTACCACCCTTTCAGGCAGTGAGTTCCAGATTCCCACCACTCTCTGGGTGAAAATGCTTTTTAATCACATCTTCTGTAAACCTCCTACTCATTACCTTAAATCTACGCTTTCTGGTTATTGACCGCTCTGCTCAGGGGAAAGGTTCCTTACTATCCACTCTATCTATGCCCCTCATAATTAAATTTAGAGTACCCAACTTCTTTTTTTCCAATTAAGGGGCAATTTAGCGTGGCCAATCCACCTACCCTGCACATCTTTGGGTTGTGGGGGTGAAACCCATGTAAACACAGGGACAGTGACCCGGGATGGGGACCAAACCCGGGTCCTCAACGCCATGAGGCTAACCACAGTGTCACCCCTGCTCCTCATAATTATACACATCTCAATCAGGTGTCCCCCTCAGCCTTCTCTGCTCCAAGGAAAACAACCGCAGCCCAACCAGTCTCTTTTGATAGCTGAAACTCTCCAGCCCAGGCAACATCCTGCTGAACCACCTCTGTACCCTTTGTCGTGCCATCACATCCTTCCGATAATGTGGTGACCAAAACTGCACAGTACTCCAGTGTGGCCTAAGAAACGTTTTATACAGCTCCATCATTTTTTTATTTTTTTCCCCTTCAATTTAGAGTACCCAATTCATTTTTTATAATTAAGGGGCAATTTTACCTGGCCAATCCACCTACCCTGCATTTTTGGGTTGCGGGGGCGAAACCCCCGCAAACACGGGGAGAATGTTCAAACTCCACACGGACAGTGACCCAGAGCCGGGATTGAACCTGGGACCTCATCGCCGTGAGGCAGCAGTGCTACCCACTGTGCCGCCATGCTGCCTAATACAGCTCCATCATAACCTCTCTGTTCTTATAATAATAATAATCTTTATTCTCACAAGTAGGCTTACATTAACACTGCAATGAAGTTACTGTGAAAAGCCCCGAGTCACCACATTCCGGTGGCCTGTTCGTGTACACAGAGGGAGAATTCAGAATGTCCAATTCATCTAACGGCACGTCTTTTGGGACCTGTGGGAGGAAACCAGAGCACCCGGAGGAAACCGAGGCAGACAGAGGGAGAACGTGCAGACTCCGCACAGACAGTGATCCAAGCCAGGAATCGAACCAGAGACCCTGGCTCTGTGAAGTAACAGTGTTACTTACATATTCTATGCCTCAGTTAATAAAGGCAAGTAGCCCACAAACCTTATTAACCAGCTTATCTACCTGGCCTGTTGTCGACAGGGACCCACAGACATGCCCACCAAGGTCACTCACTGTATATTCCTCTGCCTTGTTAGTCCTCCTAAAATGCATTACCTCACATTTTGCAGAGCTAAATTTCATTTACCACTGTTCTGCCCATCTAACCAGCCCATTTATATTGCGTTGGAATCTAAGGCTTTCCTCCTTACTATTTACACCAATTTTTTGACATCTTCAACCTTACACATCATACCTCCTACATTCACGTCCACCATTAAGTTTAATGAACAATTAATATGCAATTGCAAGAAATTATCCAAAATAATAGGTTACAGGTGAGATGCCATTGAAAAGAAGCAAACAGGAGGGGGCCATAAATCGACCAGCAAGATTCACAACTCATGGCATATCGCTGAATTTCCTGGACTTACTGACAAATTAGCCCTTAATAATGCACGCATTGTTCGTATGTTTTGCTGTTCTAAATACTTAGCTCCTTTGGCAAGCTTTACAGTGGAATTTAGCAATCAGCAAGGAATTTGCAACGTTGTTTGCACAGCCTAAGTGGATTGAATCAATAGTATATCATTTAAATAGCTCTCACCTCATCAAACCCGGCAGTTACCAAATCCTGCAACATCTGCTTGTTTACATCTGCGGGTCCACGGACTGACGAACTGTACTCATTTGAAAATGGCAACAAGGAATTCCGGATCTCCTGCAAGGCTTTTTGGTAAGTTACGAATTTAAGAGCATTCCGGCCTTGTTGCCTTGAATCTTCTGTGCTCAATTTCATCATACTTTGATCTATGCTTCCAGCATCTCCTGATGGTTTGGGTAAATGCCTGAGACTCTCTCTGATCTCCTGCAACATCTGGCGGCTACTCCCAGAAAAGTTGCTGGCAGGGAATGTTTTTGGTCTCATTTGTCTATGTCCATCAGGCTTCTCTCCCCTCTTCATGAAGGTGTCAGAAAAAACCAACCACTCTTGGCTCATTTACACAAGTGAAGTTCCAGCAGGTTACAGGCGGTCTTGGTTTCTGATATCCAAGACTCTCAGCTGTAAGGTTGTTCTGCTCATCTGTGTATTTGCACGATCCAGTTATCTGTAAAAAAATGCACTGGCATTAAATGATGCACATTAACCCCCAAATAAAATGATCATACAAACATTTACCACACAAGGCAGTAAATATCTGAATTACAAGCTGAAATAATAAATACAACCAAAAGATCAAGCTCACTTCAATAAAGAAATAAATCAATTCATAGCTGCCATAAATGTTTGCTTCTTCAGAGAAAGTATCTCACATTTTAAGATCTCTCAAAGGATAACCTGCCTAATACGCCACTTTTGTTTGCGGGATTTGGGGGGGGGGGGTGCGGCAGGGGCGGTAGTATCACACTTTGTCACATATACTTTCTGGCAATGGTTCTTAAATTGGAGCAGAATGTTGCTTTGTTTTTTTTCTTATGTAACCCAAGGAACCTGAAGCTAAGAGAAGCGTGTGTTCGCTCCCCAGGATCAACTAATATAGCACAGTTCAGGGACTCACAAGGTTCAGTACCACATCAACCAACAGGGAAGGAATTCTGCACTAGATAATTCACCACTCATAGTGCATTATGAAAATAATATGCAGAATGGTTAGGAAATCAAGAATAATCTTCTGGCTTTTCAAGTGCACCAGTTGACTGGGGACAGGGTTGGTCTTTATATATAAACAAACAACATTAGCAGACCTTTTCATTGGCAATGTCTCTCCAACATATATGCAGATTTACAATTAATGTGAAACTACAAAGATTTAAGAACTGGGTTATCATGGAAGGAGAATTTCAAATGTAAAAACAATATTGTTCCACCTTGAACAGCATCCAATAGGCTCCTCAACATTCACATCAACACGCGCTGAATTTCACATGGGAAATCATCACATGCAAACACAAAATGCGAAGTAACATTCACAGTTGTTCAAATTATGCAACTTTATTGCTTTAAAAAATTTACGGCTAGTATCTCGTATTCAGATTCCTATATGTCACTAAGGGACTAGTTACAAGAAAAGGGTAGGGTAATTGTGATTGTTCTTCGAGCAAATAAAAAGTGAGAAAGAGATTTGTTTGCCGTTATCATAGAATCCCTAGTGCAGAAACAGGCCATTCAGCCTATCGAGTCTGCATCGACCCTTTGAAAGAGCAAACTCCACAGTCACCCCAGTTTGAAATTGAACCCGGGCCCTTGGCACGGTGAGGCAGCAGTGCTAACCAGTGAGCCACCCCAAGGGTTCAAACTAAAGTAGAGAAGCTGTTTTCCACTGGCAGGAGGATTTTCAACTAGAATTTTTTTTTTTTCAAATAGTCTCAAAAGAACCAGGAGGCAGAAATGGGGTGTAATTTACACAAAACGTTATGATCGGGAATGTGCTGCCCGAAACAGACCCAGTGATAACTTTCAAAAGGGAATTGGACAAATTCTCGAAAGGGGAGATACAGCAGAGCTGAGGGGTGAGTGGGACTGGGATTAATTCGCACATTAAAATTCAAACTACTGCCCTCCAAATCTTCCCGCCCCAGGTAATTCCGACTCTGGCTGCTTACAGCACGCCCAAGCTCCGGGCTCCTGGTCGACCAAAGCGCCCCGGGCCTGTAGCGGGAGACTGGGCCCGAGCCCAGTCCCTTCCTGCCCGTGATCCCACCTTTAGGCCCCCACGGCCATCTTAGGCTCGGATCTTCCTGCCAACTCATCGGCCCATTGCGCCGCCGGACCGGGATCCCTTCCCCGCGGGATGGGATGGAGGAAGGCGAATGTTACCCCCGTCTAGCCGCCGACGTCGCCCGGTAGGTCTGTCTGTCTGTTTACCCACCTCCCAGACACCCCCGCAATTGCCGCTCAGACCCGCTCCGATCTCCGAGCTCAGCTCCTCTCGCGCGATCGCGGGGCGACGTTTCCGCTGTGTGGGTGCGTGCAGCGCCCCCTCAAGCCCGGAGGAGTCACCGCCGCACAGCGCCCCCTCAAGCCCGGAGGAGTCACCGCCGCACAGCGCCCCCTCAAGCCCGGGGAGTCACCGCCGCATAGCGCCCCCTCAAGCCCGGAGGAGTCCCCTCAAACTCGGAGGAGGTACTGTCGCCAGCCAACACCATCAAACCTCCTGCCTATTTGTTGTTGTCTGCATTCCTGTTTATAGCTTGTTGTATAATAATATATATTGTTACAAGTAGGCTTACAACACTGCAATGAAGTTACTGTGAAAAGCCCCTAGTTGCCACATTCCGGCGCCTGTTCGGGGAGGCCGGTACTGGAATTGAACCCACCAGAGCACCTGGAGAAACCCCACACAGACACAGGGAGAACGTGCAGACTCCACACAGACAGTGACCCAAGCCAGGAATCGAACCTGGGACTCTGGCGCCGGGAAGCAGGTGCTAACTTGAGAGAGAGAGACTATATCCAACATTTCCAGGAGTCTCTTCCGCTCTTTATGCTTCATTGGTACCTGTCTGGCCACATTATAAACATACCTTCCTTGAACATCAAGTCCTGGGGTAGGACTCATAGAAAGTAGAAGCAGGAGGTGACCATTTGGCCCTTCAAGCCTGCTCCGCCATTCATTATGATCATGGCTGATCATCAAATTCAATACCCTGATCCCCCATATCCCTTGATCCCAGAGCTTCCAGCTCAGCACTATCCCCACTGCACCACAGATTCACATTTGCCTGATCTAAATTTATAGCATTAAAGTAAAGTTACCATCGTCCCAGATGTTCATAGGCTGCTTTCCCTTTGAGGAGAGCTGACTGATGGTGGGTTAATCTGAGGTCCCCACACCACATCTCAGGCAAGGGGCATAGTTAAGAGGGGCAAGGGGCCTTTATGAATAACCTCAGCTGGCACAGGAATTGAAACCAAGCTGTTGACATGCATCACAAATTGGCTGTCCAGCCAACTGAGCTAAACTGCACCCCCCTCCCCCCAATGTATTTGCTTACACTCTGTGTTTTACATATCCCCGAATAAGACTGAGGTATTTCTAAGCTCAGTGCATAACTGAGGGAGTGTGCACTGTCAGAGGTTCTGGGTAAGATGTTGAACCAAAACCCTGTCAGCCCTCCAGGATCTATAAGATCCCATAGCACTATTTTGAGAAAGAACAGGGCAGTTCTTCTTGGTGTCATTGCCCATATTTAAGCCTCAACCAAACTCACGAAAGTAAATGATCTTGTTATCATCACATTGTTTCTGAGATCTTGCTGTGCACAAACTATCTGCCAGGTTTCCTACATTACAACAGTGACTACTCTTCAAAGTACTTCATTGGCTGTAAAGCACGGAGACATTTTGATTTTGCAAAAAAGTATGATATGCTTACATATGCTTTAGAACATAGAACATAGAATGATACAGTGCAGTACAGGCCCTTCGGCCCACGATGTTGCACCGACATGGGAAGTCAAAAATCAAAAGCCATCTAACCTACACTATGCCATTATCATCCATATGCTTATCCAATAAACTTTTAAATGCCCTCAATGTTGGCGAGTTCACTACTGTTGCAGGTAGGGCATTCCACGGCCTCACCACTCTTTGCGTAAAGAACCTACCTCTGACCTCTGTCCTATATCTATTACCCCTCAGTTTAAGGCTATGTCCCCTCGTGCTAGCCATTTACATCCGCGGGAGAAGGCTCTCACTGTCCACCCTATCTGACCCCCTGATCATTTTGTATGCCTCTATTAAGTCTCCTCTTAACCTTCTTCTCTCTAACGAAAACAACCTCAAGTCCATCAGCCTTTCCTCATAAGATTTTCCCTCCATACCAGGCAACATCCTGGTAAATCTCCTCTGCACCCGCTCCAAAGCTTCCACGTCCTTCCTATAATGCGGTGACCAGAACTGTACGCAATACTCCAAATGCGGCCGTACCAGAGTTTTGTACAGCTGCAACATGACCTCATGACTCCGGAACTCAATCCCTCTACCAATAAAGGCCAACACTCCATAGGCCTTCTTCACAACCCTATCAACCTGGGTGGCAACTTTCAGGGATCTATGTACATGGACAACTAGATCCCTCTGCTCATCCACACTTCCAAGAACTTTACCATTAGCCAAATATTCCGCATTCCTGTTATTTCTTCCAAAGTGAATCACCTCACACTTCTCTACATTAAACTCCATTTGCCACCTCTCAGCCCAGCTCTGCAGCTTATCTATGTCCCTCTGTAACCTGCTACATCCTTCCGCACTGTCGACAACACCACCGACTTTAGTGTCGTCTGCAAATTTACTCACCCACCCTTCTGCGCCCTCCTCTAGGTCATTGATAAAAATGACAAACAGCAACGGCCCCAGAACAGATCCTTGTGGTACGCCACTTGTAACTGAACTCCATTCTGAACATTTCCCATCAACCAACACCCTCTGTCTTCTTTCAGCTAGCCAATTTCTGATCCACATCTCTAAATCACCCTCAATCCCCAGCCTCCGTATTTTCTACAATAGCCTACCGTGGGGAACCTTATCAAACGCTTTACTGAAATCCATATACACCACATCAACTGCTCTACCCTCGTCTACCTGTTCAGTCACCTTCTCAAAGAACTCGATAAGGTTTGTGAGGCATGACCTACCCTTCACAAAGCCATGCTGACTATCCCTAATCATATTATTCCTATCTAGATGATTATAAATCTTGTCTCTTATAATCCCCTCCAAGACTTTACCTACTACAGACGTGAGGCTCACCGGTCTATAGTTGCCGGGGTTGTCTCTGCTCCCCTTCTTGAACAAAGGGACCACATTTGCTATCCTCCAGTCCTCTGGCACTATTCCTGTCGCCAATGATGACATAAAAATCAAAGCCAAAGGCCCAGCAATCTCTTCCCTGGCTTCCCAGAGAATCCTAGGATAAATCCCATCAGGCCCCGGGGACTTATCTATTTTCAGCCTGTCCAGAATTGCCAACACCTCTTCCCTACCTCTATGCCATCTATTCTAATAGCCTGGGTCTCAGCATTCTCCTCCACAACATTATCTTTTTCCTGAGTGAATACTGACGAAAAATATTCGTTTAGTATCTCGCCTATCTCTTCAGACTCCACACACAACTTCCCATCCCTGTCCTTGACTGGCCCTACTCTTACCCTTGTCATTCTTTTATTCCTGACATACCTATAGAAAGCTTTTGGGTTTTCCTTGATCCTACCTGCCAAATACTTCTCATGTCCCCTCCTTGCTCGTCTTAGCTCTCTCTTTAGATCCTTCCTCGCTACCTTGTAACTATCAAGCGCCCCAACTGAAACTTCACTCCTCATCTTCACATAGGCCTCCTTCTTCCTCTTAACAAGAGATTCCACTTCTTTGGTAAACCACGGTTCCCTCGCTCGACGCCTTCCTCCCTGCCTGACCAGTACGTACTTATCAAGAACACGCAGTAGCTGTTCCTTAAACCAGCTCCACATATCCAGTGTGCCCAACACTTGCAGCCTACTTCTCCAACCTATCCCCCCCAAGTCATGTCTAATGGCATCATAATTGCCCTTCCCCCAGCTATAACTCTTGCCCTGCGGGGTATACTTATCCCTTTCCATCACTAATGTAAACGTCACCGAATTGTGGTCACTGTCCCCAAAATGCTCACCTACCTCCAAATCTAACACCTGGCCTGGTTCATTACCCAAAACCAAATCCAATGTGGCCTCTCCTTTTATTGGCCTGTCAACATATTGTGTCAGGAAACCCTCCTTCACACATTGTACAAAAAACGACCCATCTAATGTACTCGAACTATATCTTTTCCAGTCAATATTTGGAAAGTTAAAGTCTCCCATAATAACTACCCTGTTACTTTTGCTCTTATCCAGAATCATCTTCGCCATCCTTTCCTCTACACCCTAGAACTATTTGGAGGCCTATAGAAAACTCCCAACAGGGTGACCTCTCCTTTCCTGTTTCTAACCTCAGCCCATACTACCTCGGAAGAAGAGTCCCCATCTAGCATCCTCTCCGCCACCGTAATACTGTTTTTGACTAGCAGCGCCACACCTCCCCCTCTTTTGCCTCCTTCTCTGAGCTTACTAAAACACCTAAACCCCGGAACCTGCAACAACCATTCCTGTCCCTGCTCTATCCATGTCTCCGAAATGGCCACAACATCGAAGTCCCAGGTACCAACCCATGCTGCCAGTTCCCCTACCTTATTTCGTATACTCCTGGCATTGAAGTAGACACACTTCAAACCACCTACCTGAACACTGGCCCCCTCCTGCGAAGTCAATTCTGTGCTCCTGACCTCTATACTCTCAATCTCTCGTACCCTAAAACTACAATCCAGATTCCCATGCCCCTGCTGTATTAGTTTAAACTCCCCCAAAGAGCACTAACAAATCTCCCCCCCAGGATATTTGTGCCCCTCAGGTTCAGATGTAGACCATCCTGTCTGTAGAGGTCCCACCTTCCCCAGAAAGAGCCCCAGTTATCCAGAAATCTGAATCCCTCCCGCCTGCACCATCCCTGTAGCCACGTGTTTAATTGCTCTCTCTCCCTATTCCTCATCTCATTATCACGTGGCACGGGCAACAACCCAGAGATAACAACTCTGTTTGTTCTCGTTCTGAGCTTCCATCCTACCTCCCTGAAAGCCTGTCTGACATCCTTGTCCCCTTTCCTACCTATGTCGTTAGTGCCAATGTGGACCATGACTTGGGGCTGCTCCCCCTCCCCCTTAAGGACCCGGAAAACACGATCCGAGACATCACGTACCCTTGCACCTGGGAGGCAACATACCAAACGTGAGTCTCTCTCGCTCCCACAAAATCTCCTATCTGTGCCCCTGACTATCGAGTCCCCAATTACTAATGCTCTGCTCCTCTCCCCCCTTCCCTTCTGAGCAACAGGGACAGACTACGTGCCAGAGGCCCGTACCCCATGGCTCCCCCCCCCACAAGTATCCAAAGCGGTATACTTGTTACTCAGGGGAACGACCGCAGGGGACCCCTGCACTGACTGCTTCTTCCCAGTCCCTCTTACAGTTACCCATCTATCTCCAATCTTTGTGTGACTAATTCCCTGAAGCTGCTATCTATGACCCCCACTGCCTCCCGAATGATCCGAAGTTCATCCAACTCCAGCTCCAGTTCCCTAACTCGGTCTTGGAGGAGCTGGAGATGGCTGCACTTCCTGCAGGTAAAATCAGCAGGGACACTAACGGCATCCCTCACCTCAAACATCCTGCAGGAGGAACATTGCACTCCCTTCCCTGCCATCCCGCTAACTTCTAACCAAGGTCTGGTTAATAAATAAATTTAAAAAAATAAAAAATAATAATATAATATGGCACTTACCTCACACCAATGGGTCTTATTATTAGGTTAGAGGAGGAGGGCGGGTGGGAGACACTACACGTGTAGTGTCTCGGGTTTCCTCTCCACCAGAATTTATTGGTTGGGGGGGACCTTCCCAGAAGTCCGCGGGTCGAACTTCCGGTTCCCGCCTTATATTTAAAAAAAAATGATGGCTTTTTTTAATACATTCTTTCAGACATTTCGCATATTATGTACCATAGCACATTCAATGTTATATACAACACCGAATATAGCCTGGTATATATGGAGTATTTTTTACATTTTTTCATGGAATAGGGGGTGGGGGGGCACATACTCTCAGGCCAATACTTTTTGCACATCACTAATTGTCCTTGAGAAAGCGCCTGGTGAGCCACCTTTTCGAACTGCTACTGTCCCTGTGGTGTAGGCACACCCACAGTGCTGCTAGGAAGAGTTGCAGGTGTTTGATTGTGGATGTTCCATTGTTGAATAAGACTGGGATAGACAGAGCTTTGGTCTCTCTGAGAATCAAGGGATTTGGGGAGAGTGGAACAGTGGAGTTGAAGCTCAAGATCAGCCGTGGTCATATTGATGGCCCTTTATGGTCTTCTTCTGTTCCAATTTCTTCTGCTCAATATGACTTCTTCAGAGCACATGGATATTTGCCGAAAGTGGGCTACTTTGTCCTGGATGATAAATGGTCATGTTGGATTTGTCCTGCTTTTTGGAAACAGGACATACCTGGGCAATTTTCCACATTGTAGCTGTGGAACAGCTTGACTAAGGGTGCAGCTAATTTTGAGCACAAATTTTGAGTACTAATGCCAGAATGTTGTCAGGGCCCATAACCTTTGCAGTAGCCAGTGCTACGTTTTGATATGTGGAGCTAATCCAACAGGCTGAAGACTGGCATCTATGATACTAGGGCTCAAGAAGGAGGCCAAGATGGATCATCCACATGGCACTTTTGGCTGAAGATGGGCATGTGTGCATCCTTGTTAGATTCAGTGCAATATATTTTTCATTTGATTTATTATTGTCACATGTATTAGTATACAGTGAAAAGTATTGTTTCTTGCATGCTATATAGACAACACATACCGTACGTAGGGAAGGAAGGAGAGACTGCAGAATGTAATGTTACAGTCATAGCTAGGGTGTAGAGAAAAGATCAACTTAATACGAGGTAGAGCCATTCAAAAGTCTGATGGCAGCAGGCAAGATGCTGTTCTTGAGTCGGTTGGTGCGTGACCTCAAACTTTTGTATCTTTTTCTTGATGGAAGAAGGTGGAAGAGAGTATGTCCGGGGTGTGTGGAGTCCCTAATTCTGCTGGCTGCCCTTCCGAGGCAGCGGGAATATATGCTGAATCTTGCAGAATAATTGTCTGTGAATGACACATGCTGTTGTTCATGCCAAATTAGTCAATAAATTTGTGGGATTAAGGGATAAACATGACCAGAAGCTCCTGGTCGATATACACTGATTCGCTGTTGACACAAAAGGCATCTCTCCTTCAGCCTCCCTGTTATTTTTTAAGAAATTGCTGGCTTTTCACAATTATGTGACTGTCACAAAGGCTCTTCTTGACCAGTTTGGAACTTTTGACACATTTGATCACACAATCCTCTTCCATTTCCTCTCTCTCATGGGTGAACGTCATTTCCCTAATTCCATTCTTATCTATCTAATCGTGGTCAGAGAATCACCTCCAATTACTTGTCTTTCCTCTTCTGCAAATTTACCTTTGCTCAATGCTCTCCTGCTTGGCCTGTATCCTCCACACACCCTCCATAAACCTGAATTCATCCTAAACTCTGTCACCTGTGTCTGAGGTTGTACCGAGAGCTATTCATTCACCAATCCCTGAGCTCGCTGACCTTCGTTGGCTCTCAGTCCAGCAAGGCGTCATAGTTTTTAAAATTCTCATCGTCAGGGGGCTTCTGGTGGCGATCGCGAATGGAGCGGCCGCAGCAAAGAGGCTCCCGCAGATCCACAAAACCGCGGCTTTTTTCGAGGGTTTGCGAAATCGGCTCTGCCTCCCTCGCCCTTAACCAGGCGCCAAAGCTGACGAGGAAAAACAAAGAGGAGACTGGTCCCCGGTGTGCTGTACGTGGAGGAGGAGTGAGGATCGCAACAAGAAACTGCCTGAAAGTCGGAGCACAGAGCGGATAAGACAAAAACAAAATAATAATTTTTTTATTCAACCTTTTTTGTTCCTCTCCTGAAAATTTTAAAACTTAAAAAAAAACTTTCTAGGTCCGGTTGCGGCGATGACCAGCTAAGCCACACGTTTTGGCGGCTCCAGCTCGAACGGACCTTCGGGCTCTTTTTTTATTAGCCAGCGTGCCTTTTTATTGATTTGGCTGGGTCAAATCAATCAAAATCAAATTCTAGCCCCCCTGCCTTTGTAAAAGGCAGGGTATGCTCCATAATACAGAATATATATATTCATGCCCAATTTTAAAGTCCAATTAGGAAAAGAAAGTGTCCTTCCAGATCGGGGAGCTCCTTGTTCATGGTGCTGATCAACAAGCAGTAGTCAGGGTTGATGATGCTGCACGATATCATGCTCCAGCATCCAATATGTAAAAGTGATTCCAAGACATTGCCTCTGAAGGCGTTAGGACTGACATGTTCTCTTCTCGATTTCTTCTATGAGATTTTCTCTTGCAACATCAACCTCCTCTCTCGTGGAAACAACACGAAGTTTGACAACTCCATCTTTTAGTTCCTGTTCTCCAATTATAGCCACCAAGGGAATTCCTGTCTCCTCACAGTATTGGAGCTGGTTTAGGAGCTTTGGGTTCTTCTTGTAGGTAATTTCTGCCTTAATTCCAGACTTCCAGAGCTCTGCCACCAACTTCATCCTCTCTTCCAGAAGGTTCTTCTGTGCTGTGGCTACAAGAACTTGCGTCTCTGTTGTACGAATTTTCTCATCTGAGGCCTCCAGTCTCTGTTCCATAATGGAGAATATCCTTTCAATCCCAATGCTGACTCCCACACACGGTACTTTCCGACCTTTAGGATCAAACATTCCAACAAGGCCGTCATACCGCCCTCCAGCAGCTACACTGCCGATGCTAACTTGCTCAGAGTGCTCGTTTTGCTGTGTCTGAGTGGCTGCCTGACTCTGGGTTAGCACAACCTCGTAGATGACACCAGTGTAGTAGTCTAAACCTCGAGCTAAACTCAGGTCAAAAAGAACCTTCTCTTCAACACCATAAAGTGTCAGATACACAAAGAGCTGTTTCATGTCATTCAGACCTTCCATAGCCACCTTGTTCTGGGACAGTTTGGCATCTTGTACCAACTTATCAATCAACTCTGACCTGCCGTTAAGCTGAACATATTCTCCAATCTTGTCGGCGGTCTCGGGAGCAAGGCCCTTTTCTGAAACCATCTCATTCTTCACATCTTCCCACGGCATCTTGTCCATTTTATCC
Organism: Scyliorhinus torazame; assembly: GCF_047496885.1. Lineage (NCBI taxonomy): Eukaryota > Metazoa > Chordata > Chondrichthyes > Carcharhiniformes > Scyliorhinidae > Scyliorhinus > Scyliorhinus torazame. The sequence continues at coordinate 108,341,633 of NC_092710.1, read as the reverse complement.
ACCGCAGAACAGATTGTCCGAAATTTATCAGCTGGCACTCCGCACACTTCAAACATCCCATCGAGGACACGCCTGTCATTAACCTTAATTAGAAACTCTCCCAACTGCAGCTCGCTCAAGAACTCGTGCACAATTTTCAGGCATTCAGCATCGGGAATCATTGGATCATATTGGCCAGCAATATCAAAATCACACTGATAGAACTCCCTGTAACGGCCCTGGGTCATGGCTGGATTGTCTCTTCTGTATACTTTCGCAATATGATATCTCTTAATGTTGGTGATTTTATTCATGGCTAAGTAACGGGCAAATGGAACTGTGAGGCCATAACGCAGAGACAACAGCTCACCGCCCTGGTCCTTTAAGTCGTAGATGAGTTTGGAGTCTTCACCGTATTTTCCGGTCAGGGTTTCCTTGAGCTCAAATACCGGTGTGTCAATGGTCTCAGCTCCATGTCGTTTAAAGCAGTTAATGATGGTGCTGAAGACTTTCTCACGGATAGCCATTTGTTTCGGGTTATAGTCCCTGGTTCCCTTGGGTGTTTTGAGTACGAACTGTGGTTTCCCATCGTTAGTCCCAAGCTGAGCTTTTAGTTCCAGCAACTTTGCAAGCTCCTCGGAAATCTGGTGCTGAGGGGCTTTGTCCGCCTTCAGTTTGCGAACCACCTGTTCCCTCACTGCGGCCTCCAGCTCCGCACGGCCTGCCATGGCCACTGGCGAAAGAGAGACCTTCGGGCTCTTTTAAGAGTCCCAACGGGAAATTTTTTCGGGACGAAACCCGGTGTGGGGTGAGGCAACAGGGAGTCTCTCCCCCCCCCCCCCCCCCCCCCCCCCAGCGGAAAAGAAAAATATCGGCGGCGGCGGCCAGATCTCGGAGGATCCTCGAGGGCAGCGGCAGAAGGAAGAAAGGAGCAAGATGGCGGCGGAGGGAGCTCAGGCGACATGGGGACCGGACCAGGATGAGTTTCTAAGACGGTGTGTGGAGCTGTTAAAAAAGGAGGTGCTGGCCCCGATGCTACAAGCAATCGAGGGGCTTAAAGAGACACAAAAGGCCCAGGAGATAGAGCTCCGTGTGGTGGAGCAGAAGGTAACGGACAACGAGGACGAGATCCTGGGCCTAGCGGTCAAAATGCAGACGCACGAGGCGCTCCATAAGAAGTGCATCGAAAGGATTGAAGTCCTGGAAAACAGATCACGGAGAAAGAACCTCCGGATCCTGGGTCTCCCCGAGGGAGTGGAAGGAGCTGACGGCGGGGCTTACGCGAGCACGATGCTACGCTCGCTAATGGGAGCTGAGGCCCCCTCGGGCCCCTTGGAAGTGGAAGGGGCCCACCGGGTCCCTGCGAGGAGACCAAAGGCTGGAGAACCACCTAGGGCGATGATCGTGCGATTTCACCGCTTCAATGACAGAGAGGTGGTTCTGAGATGGGCCAAGAAGGTACGAAGTAGTAGATGGGAGAGTGCGGTGGTACGAGTGTATCAGGATTGGAGTGCGAAGGTGGCGAGAAGGAGGGCGAGTTTCAATCGAGCCAAGGAGGTGCTGCACAAGAAGAAAGTGAAGTACGGGATGTTGCAGCCGGCGCGATTGTGGGTCACGCACCAGGATAGACATTACTATTTCAAAACGGCGGAAGAAGCATGGACCTTCATTCAAAACGAGAAACTGGACCAGAACTGAGGGACTGATGTTGGAGGGGAAACGACAATGCTGATGTATATAGAGATGTAAATTGGGGAAGGGGGGACACTGAGAAATGTGGGCGCCGGTGGGGGGGAAGAAGAGACACAGGCGTGGGATGGGGAATGGGGCGGTAGGGGGAGCTGCGCCATGAGGGGCAGGATGGTTCTAGAGAGTGCGGGGTCTCTTTTTCTTTTTCCCGCGTCAGAGAGATGATGGCGGGAAGATGGGCGCAAGGAGGATGGGAGTTCCTCACACGGGGGGGCAAGGAGAGAGCGGGAGAAGCCAGGGTCAGTTGAAGTCAGCTGACTTTCGGAAGCAATATGGGGGGAGTAACCATGCTAGATGGGGATCTAGCAGGGGGGGGGGGTGGGGGGACAAGACAACTGGGTTGCTGCTGCGGAGATCGAAAGGGAGCTGGAAAGAGAAAACGTGGTTGGGGCGGGAATGCGCCGCCTGGGGGACGGGTGGGTGCGCGGAACCGGGATGTGGGACTGGCCCAGAGAGGGTGATGGCTAGTCGACAGGGGAGGGGGGGGCAGGCAGCCCCCCAGTCCGGCTGATCACGTGGAACGTGAGAAGCCTAAATGGGCCGATTAAGAGGGCCCGAGTGTTCGTGCACTTAAAGGGACTGAAGGCAGACGTGGCCATGCTTCAAGAGACGCATCTGAAGGTGTCGAACCAGGTTAGGTTAAGGAAAGGATGGGTGGGACAGGTGTTCCACTCAGGGCTGGACGCAAAGAATAGAGGGGTGGTCATATTGGTGGGGAAACGGGTGTCGTTCGAGGCTAGGAACATCGTAGCGGACAACGGTGGCAGATATGTGATGGTGAGTGGCAGGCTGCAGGGAATGGAGGTCGTGCTGGTAAATGTATATGCCCCGAACTGGGATGATGCGGGATTTATGAAGCGGATGCTGGGACTCATCCCGGACCTGGAGGTAGGAAACCTGGTAATGGGGAGGGACTTCAACACCGTGCTGGACCCAGGGTTAGATAGATCTAGATCCAGGACCGGAAGAAGGCCGGCAGCGGCCAAGGTGCTAAGGGGGTTTATGGACCAAATGGGGGGAGTGGATCCGTGGAGATTTGCTAGGCCGCTGGCCAAAGAGTTCTCCTTTTTCTCCCATGTCCATAAGGTATACTCCTGGATAGATTTCTTCGTTTTGGGAAAGTCTCTTCCCCCAGCTCCTCTTCCCATTTTCCCTTCAGCTCCTCTACCATCGCCTCCCCCTCGTCTCTCATCTCCCTGTATATTTCGGACACTTTACCTTCTCCAACCCATGCCCCCGAAATCACTCTATCCTGGATCCCTTGCGTCGGGAGCTGCGGAAATTCCCTCACCTTTTGCCTCGTAAATGCCCTCACTTGCATGTATTGGAAAGCATTCCCTGGTGGCAACTTATATTTTTCTTCCAATGCTCCCAGACTCGCAAACGTCCCGTCCAAAAACAGGTCCTTCAGCTTCCTAATTCCTACTCGCTGCCAACATTGAAATCCCCCATCTATCCTCCCCGGGACGAACCTGTGGTTATTCCTTATCGGGGACCACACCGAGGCACCCGTCACTCCCCTGTGTCGTCTCCACTGCCCCCAGATCTTCAAGGTCGCCACCACCACTGGGTTTGTGGTGTACCTTTTCGGGGAGAACGGTAGCGGCGCCGTCACCAGCGCTTTTAGACTCGTTCCCTTACAGGACGCCATCTCCAGCTTTTTCCACGCCGCACCTTCTTCTTCCCTCGTCCACTTACAAACCATCGACACATTAGCGGCCCAATAGTAGTCACTCAGACTCGGCAGTGCCAATCCCCCTCTGTCCCTACTGCGCTGCAGGAACCCCCTCTTTACCCTCGGGGTCTTTCCCGCCCACACAAAGCCCATGAGACTCCTGTCTATTTTTTTGAAAAAGGCCTTTGAAATCAGGATGGGGAGGCACTGAAACACGAAAAGAAACCTCGGGAGGACCACCATTTTAACCGCCAGTACTCTGCCCGCCAATGACAGGGGCCCCATATCCCACCTCTTAAAGTCCTCCTCCATCTGCTCTACCAGTCGCGTCAGGTTAAGTTTATGTAGGGTTCCCCAGTTCCTGGCCACCTGAATCCCCAGGTATCGAAAGTGCCACTCTCCTCAGCGGCAGAGCATCTATCCCCCTGCCCTGTTCCCCGGGGTGCATCACAAAAAGTTCACTCTTTCCCATATTTAATTTGTATCCCGAAAACTCTCCAAACTCCCTGAGTATCTGCATTACCTCTGGCATCCCCTCTACCGGGTCCGCCACATATAGCAGTAAATCATCTGCATATAGTGACACTCGATGTTCCTCTCCCCCTCTAAGCACCCCTCTCCACCTCTTAGAGTCCCTCAGCGCTATGACCAATGGTTCAATTGCCAACGCGAACAGTAACGGGGACAGGGGGCACCCCTGTCTTGTACCCCTATGTAATCGGAAGTATCCCGATCTTTGCCTGTTTGTAACGACGCTTGCCACCGGGGCCCCATACAAGATTCTAACCCATCTAATGAACCCCTCCCCGAACCCAAATCTCTTCAGCACCTCCCACAGATAGTCCCACTCCACCCTGTCGAATGCCTTCTCTGCATCCATCGCCACCACTATCTCTGCCTCCCCCTCCGGTGGGGGCATCATCATCACCCCCAACAGCCTTGTACATTGGCATTCAATTGTCTCCCCTTTACAAACCCTGTCTGGTCGTCATGTACCACCCCTGGGACACAATCCTCTATCCTTGTCGCCATCACTTTGGCCAGCAGTTTGGCGTCTACGTTTAGGAGGGAGATGGGCCTGTATGACCCGCACTGCAGCGGGTCTTTGTCTTGTTTCAGAATTAGCGATATCGTCGCCTCCGACATTGTCGGGGGTAATATCCCCCTTTCCTTAGCCTCATTAAAGGTTCTCGCCAAGAGCGGGGCCAGCAGGTCCATATACTTCCGATAAAATTCCACCGGGAACCCGTCTGGTCCCGGAGCCTTCCCTGCTTGCATGTTCCCTATTCCTTTGATCACTTCATCCATCTCAATCTGCGCCCCCAGACCTGCCACCTCCTGCACTCCAGCCTCGGGAACTCTAGCTGATCCAAAAAGTGTATCATTCCTTCTTTCCCTTCCGGGGGTTGGGACTTGTACGGCCTCTCATAAAATGTCTTGAACACCTCGTTCACTTTCCCTACTCTCTGCTCCATCTTTCCCGTTTCATCCCTAACTCCTCCGATCTCTCTCGCCGCCCCCCTCTTCCGAAGTTGTTGGGCCAGCAGCCGGCTCGCCTTTTCCCCATATTCATACTGTATCCCCTGTGTCTTCCTCCACTGTGTCTCTGCCTTTCCCGTGGTCAGCAGGTCAAACTCCGTCTGTAATCTTCGTCTTTCCCTGTATAGCCCTTCGTCTGGGGCCTCTGCATACTTCTTATCCACCCTCAAAATTTCCCCCACTAATCTCTCTCTTTCTTTACCCTCTTTTTTCCCCTTGTGGGCTCTGATGGAAATCAGCTCTCCTCTAACCATCGCCTTCAGCGCTTCCCATACTACCCCCACCTGGACCTCCCCATCGTCGTTGACCTCCAGGTATCTTTCGACACATCCCCTCACCCTTCCGCATACCCCCTCATCCGCCAGTAGTCCCATGTCTAATCGCCAGAGTGGGCGCTGCTCCCCTTCCTCTCCTAGTTCCAGATCCACCCAATGCGGGGCGTGATCTGACACGGCTATAGCCGAGTACTCCGTTCCTGCCACCTTCGGGATCAGTGCCCTTCCCAAAACAAAAAAGTCTATCCGGGAGTATACCTTATGGATGTGGGAGAAAAAGGAAAACTCTTTACCCATCGGTCTGGCGCAAACACCCTTGCCCTCTTAATCGGCCCATTTAAACCTCTCACATTCCACGTGATCAGCTGAATTGGGGGGCCATTTACCCCCCCCTCGTCGACTAGCCATCCCCTTTTTTAAGCCATTTCCTCACCCAGGTCTCACGCACCCGTCTGTCCGCCAGACGGCGCCCTCCCGTCCCGACCACCTCGTCTCGTATCAGCTCCCCCTTACCCTCAGCAGCAGCAACCCCGTTAATCCCCCCCCCTCTTCCTCCCCCCGCTAGATCCCCTTCTAGCTTGATTGCTCCCCCCATATTGCTTCCGGAAGTCAGCTAACTCTGGCTGACCTCGGCTTCCCCCGTTATTTCTTTGACCTCCCTGCGTGTGAGGCTCCTTTCCTTCCTGCGCCCCTTTTCCCGCTATAATTTCCACAGCGCTTTCCTCTCGGCCCCGCCCCTAATGGCGCAGTTCCCTCATTCCCCTTCCCTGTCCCCTTTTCCACTGGCGTCCACATTTCTTCGTGTCCCCCCATCGGGGGGAGAAAAATTCCCCTTCCAACATTATTATACAGTAGCCCTCCCTCTCCCCACTTTACATTTCTGTGCCACCACCTCGCTACCTCCCTCCGGACATCAATTTCTCAAGTCTAGTCCAATTTCTCATCCTGAATAAATGTCCATGCCTCCTCCGCCGTCTCGAAGAAGTGGTGTTTGCCCTGATGCGTGACCCACAGTCTCACTGGCTGCAGCATCCCAAATTTAACTTTCTTCCTATGGAGCACCGCCTTGGCCCAGTTGAAACTCACCCTCCTTCTCGCCACCTTCGCGCTCCAGTCTTGATACACGTGTATCACCGCGTTCTCCCATTTGCTACTCCGTGTCTTAGCCCAGCTCAGGACCATCTCTCTGTCCCTGTAGCGATGGAACTTCACCACCATTGCTCTTGGTGTTTCCCCTGCCTTTGGTCTTCTCACAAGGACCCGGTTTTCCAGGGGGCCCGTTGGGGCCTCAGCTCCCATTAGAGTATGGAGCATCGTACTCACATACGCCCCAGCATCAGCTCCCTCTGTTCCTTCGGGGAGACCTAAAATCCGTAAGTTCTTCCTCCTCGAGCTGTTCCCAAGGGCTTCCAGCCTTTCTATGCACCTCTTGTGTAGTGCCTCATGCGTCTCCGTTTTTACCACCAGGCCCTGTATCTCATCTTCGTTCTCGGCTACCTTTGCCTTCACTCCACGGAGCTCCATCGCCTGGACCTTTTGTGTTTCCTTTAGTCCCTCGATTGCCAGTAACATCGGCGCCAGCACCTCTTTCTTGAGCTCCTCCACACATCGTTGGAGGAACTCCTGCTGTTCCGGGCCCCATACCATCTGGGCTCCATCCGCCGCCATCTTGCTTCTCCTTTCTCTTCTCTGCTGCTGCTCCAAAGGATCCTCCTCAATCTGGCCACTACTGCCGCTCCTTTCCATCCACCCCCGGGGGGACTCCTTCCTTTGTCACCTCACAGTGGGTTTGGCCAAAAAATGTTCCCGTTGGGACTCCCGATAAGAGCCCAAAAGTCCGTTGAAACGGGAGGTGCCGAAACGTGCGGCTTAGTGATTCCGGAAATCGGTTCTATCACTTCTTAAGGGTTCCCTTCGGTGTCACCAATGGGGTCTCGGTCTTCCAGCGCGAGATGGACTGAATGGTTGACCCGTATGGTTTACGGGCAACATTCCCATATCTCGATAATGTCACCATCTGCGGCCACGACCAGCAGGACCACGACACCAACCTCCGAAAATTCCTCCAGACCGCAAAGATCCTTAACCTTACATACAACAAGGATAAATGCGTGTTTAGCACCGACCGCCTAGCCATCCTCCGCTACGTATTGCAAAATGGAGTTATAGGCCCCGACCCTGAACGCATGCGCCCCCTTATGGAGTTCCCCCTCCCTCACTGCTCCATGGCCCTGAAGCGCTGCCTAGGGCTTTTCTCTTACTATGCCCAGTGGGTCCCCAACTATGCGGACATGTTGCTAACTTTTGGTTGATTCAATTGGCTCTGTTTTATAACCTTTGCTCTCGAGTCGCCAGGTATCTTTATGATACCGCCACGCGGTTCAAGTTCAAGTAATGATCAATAACTCAATACACCGATTAGTAAGATTCAAATCAAAGCACATTTATTTAAAAAAAAAATATATTTTATTCAAAATTTTTGGCCAACCATGACAGTACATTGTGTATCCTTTACACAGTAATATAACAATATAAATAACAATGGCCAGTTTTAAATAAGAAATAAATAATATATAAACATCAAAATTTAAAAAAAAAATTAAAAAACAAAACTATCAAAATTAAAAAACAAAACTACAAAGCACATTTATTATCCACAGTAATCGCTACTCATGCACACATTCTATGTCTAAGCTACTTCTACGACTAACAGGCCTATACTTAGCTTCAGACTGGCCACCAGGTCAGGGGAACAAATGGCCTTTCGTTCGGGTTCTGAGTCTGCGGGATTCGAAGTTGGAACGGATTGGTAGCTCGGAGCGCCTAGCTCGTAGCGAGCGTTGACTTAAGACTTACTGGATATCGGCGGAAGTTGAACCGGCCACGGTCAAGGTTGGTTCGCGTTGCTGAGTGATCCGGTCAAGAAGAACGATTTGAACTTGGGGCTTAACTTTATAGTCCCCAGGAGCTTCCCGCCTTTCGGGGCGGACCCTGTACCTGGTTCTAGGTGATTGGACTTCGTTCCAATCGCTTAGTTCAATTTCTCCAATACTGGAGCGGTTCCCTGATCGATGGGCGGTCTTGAGGTATCTGTTAACCTCTTTTGTGTTGGCTCCTGCTGGCGCCGGGGAGTCTTGCTTAGCTTTGTTTGTCCCAAATGTTGCGATTGTTCCTGGGGATCGCTCATCAGTTTGTAGATGTCTGCTACATTATTATGCAGATGGCTGCTTGTATCAATGCTGTCTGGGCTTTTGCAGAGTTTAATACACAGCAAACTTGCACCTGCTGGTTTCTGCCTGTGTTGGCTGAATTTTCCTGCAGCCTTTGCTGTTCTCCATTTTGCATCGGGAGTTGGCCAACCCAGTTGACTACAGACAAGACCCGTCCCCTGATCCAATCCACAGCTTTTCCCCTGTCGATAGAGGCCCGCCAGGCCTTCAGCCGCATCAAAGCAGACATTGCAAAGGCCACGATACACACCATCGACGAGTCCCTCCCCTTCCAGGTCGAGAGCGACTCGTCTGACGTAGCTCTGGCGGCCACCCTCAACCAAGCAGGCAGACCCGTGGCCTTCTTCTCGCGTACCCTCCATGCTTCCGAAATCCGCCACTCCTCAGTCGAAAAGGAGGCCCAGGCCATAGTAGAAGCTGTGCGACATTGGAGGCATTACCTGACCGGCAGGAGATTCACTCTCCTCACGGACCAACGGTCAGTTGCTTTCATGTTCGATAATGCACAGCGGAGCAAGATAAACAACGATAAGATCCTGCGGTGGAGGATCGAACTCTCCACCTACAACTACGAGATCTTGTATCGTCCCGGGAAGCTAAACGAGCCTCCTGATGTGCTGTCCCGCGGCACATGTGCCAACGCACAAGTGGACCGCCACCGAGCCCTCCATGAGGACCTCTGCCACCCGGGGGTCACTCGCTTTTTCCACTTTATCAAGACCCGCAACCTGCCCTACTCCATCGAGGAGGTCAGGACAGTCACCAGGGACTGCCAAATCTGCGCGGAGTGCAAACCGCACTTCTACCGGCCAGAGAAAGCGCACCTGATAAAGGCTTCCCGTCCCTTTGAACGCCTCAGCATGGACTTCAAAGGCCCCCTCCCCTCTACTGACCGCAACACGTACTTCCTGAACATGATTGACGAGTACTCCCGGTTCCCATTTGCCATCCCCTGCCCCGACATGACCGCAACCACCGTCATCAAGGCCATCCATAGCATCTTTGCACTGTTCGGGTTCCCCGCTTACATACATAGTGATAGAGGGTCCTCCTTTATGAGCGATGAACTGCGTCAATTCCTGCTCAGCAAGGGCATCGCCTCGAGCAGGACGACCAGTTACAACCCCCGGGGTAACGGACCGTCCTACTGGCCCTACAGTCCAGGAATCTCCCAGTCTCCCGCTGGCGGGAAGTCCTCCCGGATGCCCTCCACTCCATCCGGTCACTGCTTTGTACCACAACCAACCAAACACCTCACGAACGTCTCCTTGTCTTCCCCAGGAAGTCCTCCACTGGGACCTCACTCCCGACCTGGCTGGCAGCTCCCGAACCCATCCCACTCCGAAAACACGTGCGGGCGCACAAGTCGGACCCGTTGGTCGAGAGGGTCCATCTTCTCCACGCTAACCCCCAGTACGCCACGGTCGTACCCCGACGGCCGACAAGATACGGTCTCCCTACGAGACCTGGCACCCGCCGGAGCCCCACGCACACCCCAGCCACCAGTCCCACCCTCCCTCCCACCAGTGCACCTTACAGGAGGGTCGGTCCTTCCGCCGGCCCCGTCTAGGCCCCCCACCCACTGACGCACCCAGCACACGCTCCCTTGCCAGGTCAGCCGTTTTCCCCACCAGCGCCGTCTAGGGGTGTTGAAGCTGCCACAGAGATCGAGGCCACTCTCCCGGAGTCACAGACGCCCGTGCCTCTACCGGAGCCACCACCGAAGCTTCGACGATCACAGAGGACGACCAGGGCCCCCAATCGACTGATGGCTTTATTTTAAAGTGTATAGTTAATTATGAATCATAAATTGTAAATAGTAAATGTAATTGTAAATAGTTACAAAATGCTGTACGGAGGTATTACGGTACCTCCATAACTATAATTTCTACCAGGTTACCATGTTGTAATATCAGGCCACCACCCCCGCAGGACTCATTTTTAACAGGGGGTGAATGTGGTAGTCTGTGTAGAGGTATTACGGTACCTGGTAATGCTGGAACCCCATTGGTAGATGTATGTAGATGTATTGGTAAATGTATGTTTCCTATTGGTCAAGCTGTATGGTAGCTCCACCCTGCAAGGCGGGGTATAAGAGCCCGTGCCGCCCCAGCAGCCTTCATTCTGTACCTGAGCTGCTGGGGGAAACATGTAGCTTATTAAAGCCTTCAGTTGGACTACAACCTCGCTTTAGTGGTCATTGATCGTGCATCAGTACTCCAGGAACATGAGAACATGGGGCAGTGAGGAATGGGGAGATCCATGAGGGGGTGCATGCGGTCGGGATCGGGCCCCAGAACTCCGTTCTGGACCACATAGCCGAGGATGGCTAAGTGGTTTGTGCTGAATACGTGCTTCTCCTTGTTATAGGTGAGGTTTAGGAGAGTGGCGGTGTGGAGAAATTTGGTAAGGTTGGCATTGTGGTCCTGCTGATTGTGGCTGCAGATGGTGACATTGTCTAGGTACGGGAAGGTGGCCCGCAGTCCGTACCGGTCAACCATTCGGTCCATCTCCCTTTGGAAGACCGAGACCCCGTTGGTGACGCCGAAGGGAACCCTGAGAAAATGGTAGAGGCGACCATCTGCCTCGAAGGCAGTGTATGTGCGGTCCACCTTATGGATGGGGAGCTGGTGGTAGGTGGATTTGAGGTCTACTGTTGAGAAGACCGGGTGCTGTGCAATCTGATTGACCATATCAGATATGCGTGGGAGGGGGTACGCGTCGAGCTGCTTGTATCGATTGATGGTCTGACTGTAGTCCACGATCATTCTGTGTTTCTCCCCAATTTTCACCACTACCACTTGGGCTCTCCAGGGGCTGTTGCTGGCCTCGATGATGCCTTCCCGCAACAGCTGCTGGGCCTCGGACCTGATGAAGGTTCTGTCCTGGGTGCTGTACCGTCTGCTCCTGGTGGCGACAGGTTTGCAATCCGGGGTTAGGTTTGCGAATAGGGAAGGTGGGTCGACCTTTAGGGCCACGAGGCCGCACACAGTAAGGGGTGGTAGTGGCCCGACGAATTTCTGAGGGGGAGAAGATGGCGCCGCCCACTGGCCGCGCGTGGTCCGGGGAGGTGAAGATGGCGGTGCCCATTGTCTGTACGCGAGGTGGGTCGGGGAAATAGCGGGGACTGAGCGGGCCTGGCACACCACAGCGAAGTGCCCCTTCTTGCCACAGGCCTTGCAAAGGGCGGTGCGGGCCGGGCAGCGTTGGCGGGGGTGTTTCTGTTGCCCGCAGAAGTAACATCGAGGGCCCCCGGGGTTGGCTGGCTGGCGCGTGGCACAGGCGTATTGGCTGGGTGAGGCCCCCGGTGGGGCGGCCGTCTGCGGAGGCTACGATGTGTAGGAGGGGTGGGCTGAGGCATATTGCGCGAGGCGACCGTCATCGATAGCGCCAGTTTTTTTGTTGCTGCGAGGTTGAGCGTGGCCCCCTCTAAAGGTCGCTGGCATATGAGGTCTGAAACTATCCCCTTAACGACGGCGTCCCACATGAGGAGGTTCGAATGTTCCGTGGCCGTGACGGCCTTGTGGTGTTGGGTTCTCTGGTGCACAGATGAGCCAACACAGTTGTATGTGGTACAACTCTATTTTATTTTATCTCTTATAATACAGTTCGTTCTGGATACTCTGCACGTGCTGTCTCCCTGAGTGTGTCGTGTAGCAGATCTGTCCTGGTCCTCGTCTCCAGCTAATACCGACCACCGGGTGTCGTGTTTGTGCTTTTATATCTTTCTGTGATTGGTTGTGGTGTTGTGTGTTCTGATTTGTCTGTTGATGTGTCTATCATGATGTGTGTGTTTGAATATCATGACATCCCCCCTTTTTACAAAGATATGTGCCTACGTGGTTATAAATATAATCGTGTCGTGAGTGCATCTAAGAGTGTGTGCGTGTGTTGTGTACAGCGTGTGTATGTGACGTAACTATTTACATGGGGCGATGTCGGGTGCGTCACACTAACAAGGTTGTACCATAACAAAACATGAATGCGAGAAAAAAAAAATTGGTGTGTCCGTCTTGGACCGCCGGTGCTGGTCGCCACTGCCGACCCAGTGGGACTGCCACGTGATCCATTCCCTGTCGCCGTGGCATCCGCCGTCACCCTGAGCGTGCCATCACCGAGGCCGCGACACCGCCCGTCTGGAGTAAGGTCTGGCGTGCGCGAATCAGAGTCGGCGCTTGGCTGCTCCCCATCTGGAGTCCGGTCTGCCTTCCGTCGATGCTCCCTGTCCGGAGTCCCAACAGGTTCACTGGAGGCAGCCGAGATTCCCTGAAGCTGCACTTCTGGAGTCGGAACATGCAGGAATGCACCAACCAGTGGAGAGGCTCGAGCCATCGAGGGTGGAAGCGGTGCGCCGCCACCGCAGTCGTCAGTGGTCCCACCGTGATCGTCGAGTGCCTCGGTACGCACTAGGCGAGGTCTGTCACCTTGCACCTTTTGCATGGGAAGTGGGATGCTGTCGTCACTCGTCTCACATCCCGTGGATAGATCCTCATTAGCAGCTTGCTGTTCACTAGGGTTGGGTAAATTGTCAGAGTTTTCATCTGGTGGTGCACACCATGTCGGTGGACTGTCATTGTCTTGCCGTTGTCCTTCATTTGGCCTTTTCTTCTTTGGAATTTTAAATCTTCCCCCAGACATTGCAGAACCTTGTTTATTACCCCCAAATTCTCCCATATGTATGGTCTCGAATATAGGATCCAATGTTTCTACCGACATTGTACTATTTTCCAAAGAACATTCCGTTTCACTTTTCTTTTCAGGTACCTCATCTGTATCTTTGTCTAATGTACATGCCTTCATGGTCTCTGGGTCTGATTTTGCTGGGACTGGCATGGTCACAGTCTCTCTTTTACTGTTCTCAATTGCCCACATTATACTCCCCATACATAACTGCTTAATCACTGGGGTTAGTGTGGTACAATGGATAATCGGGTCGACCTTATCTGCATCTTCACCATTAGTGGAAAGCACACTTGGTTCACTTGAAACTGCTGCGGGTTTTAAATTCGTTATCTGGCTACTCGATGTCGGTGTCCTCAGGATTCTTGCTCCAATGTTCTGCTCATTTATCAGTGGAGTGTGTATAGGTTCAATGCAATTAATGTTCCCCTCAAGGTTTGAAGAGTCATTACTGACTAACTGCTGGTCTCCGAAGTTGGGACTTTGCGGCGTTGTGTTGAAGGGAGACATTTGTCCCAGCTGTAGATATGATTCAGGTTGTGTTATTTCCATCACCTGAGGATCAATGTCTTGTCCATTTTTTCGATCCGTACTAAAACACTGGCAATTCTCAGCCTGCTCCTTGCAAGTTAAACATTCAATTAATTTCTTTAGCAAATCCTCAGCATCCTTCTGTGACCGTGCAGCATTATTAATCTCTGTTCGGCTATAATGATCCTGAAGGTCAGCGCATAAACCTTTTTTCTTCGGTCTTGGAAGAGGCGATTCCTTTGGCTTGTCTTCAGTTGGGCTTGAACAGTCTTCAGCGCTGTGCCCTTCATTGTAGCATGAGAGACCGTCATGGTCATGCTGCTGTGTAGTGGAGCATGGTAGGCTGTTATAGCCTTCTTGCTGTTCACGTGAGCATGGCAGACTTGCATCGTCTGCCGCTGGTTGGTCAGGAGAGGTTGCTAGACCCTCATGGTCTTGTTCCTGCAAGGACCGCACATTGGAGTCTTGCGTTGCTTCTATCGTGGAGGCTGTCCACGAGCTCTCTGTGGAGGCTTGTGACACTGGAGTCACTTCTTGTTCGTGCAAGGACTGCGCTCTGGAGTCTTGCGTTGCTTCTATCGTGGAGGCTGTCCACGAGCTCTCTGTGGAGGCTTGTGACACTGGAGTCACTTCTTGTTCGTGCAAGGACTGCGCTCTGGAGTCTTGCGTTTCTGCAATTGTGGAGTCTGTCCACGAGCTTGCTGTGGAGGCTTGTGACTCTGGAGTCACTTCTTGTTCATGCAAGGACTGCGCTCTGGAGTCTTGCATGTCTTCTTTCATAGAGTCGGGAACGTTGAGCGGGACGTGGACCACGCTCTGTGTGACAGCAGGGCGCTCTCCGTGTGCTTGCACCGCTCCCTGTCTGTTAATGTCAGGCTGCAGCATCATCCGGTACTGATAAGTTGGGACGTCATATCTGCTGGATTGAAGATCCTCAAATCCGAAAAATGAATCTGCATCTGCGTCGGATTCAATGTGGGGGCCGCCAATGTGCAACACGAAAGGTTCGTCCGAGTCATAGTCGTATAGGACCACGGAGCTATCATTGGGCTCGCGAGGTCCGGAAACACTGTAAAGATCGTCATCGAAGTATTCGAGGTCGGAATCATCGGCTTGTGCGTAGGTAACTGCTTGTCGGAGGGTTCTTCGGAGGTCAAATTCATCTCCTGGGTCAATTTGCGGCAATGTGCTGTCATTCCAGGTGAGGGAAGGTTGTTTTACAGCTTTAACAGATTTTTGTTTTTTTGAATTGGGACGTTTCCCTTTTAAATTGGATTTGGGATGTTTCCCCTTTAAATTGGTGCAGTCTGGGGCCTCTGACATCCTGACGCTCGGTATGTAGCACGTAGGAAGCGACTGCGCATGCTCAGATCGCTGTTCCTTTACCGATGGCCGTTTTCTTGACTGCGCATGCGCAGCATCTCGCGCATGCGCAAACGAAACTTCCGGTTCTGTGCACTGCTCGCGCAACTGTGCTAGCGCGATACCTTTAGCAAGATGGCCGCCGACCTCGACCCAGCCCTCTCTCAGGCCCGGGATTTCGGCCTCTGGGAATTCGGGCTCCGGGATCCCGGCCACGAGGTGAGTACTGCAGCTTTTCTTACCTTTACTTGCCGATTGGATTGCGTTTTCTTCACAGTACTTGGAGAATTTGTCCAGGACTGCCTGGTAATCGTACCTTTGCTGCCTCCTGAAGAACCTGAACCTTGTGAATATTTCTCTTGCCCTTGCACCGTCGATGGTGAGGAGAAATTCAATTTTTTCGCTATCATCCAGGTCTTGGAGTTCAGCTGCCACCAGGAACAATTCGAACACTTGCCGGAATCGCCGCCAGTTTTCGCGGAGATTGCCATGGCACTGGAGCGGCTGCGGAACTGGGAGCTCTATCATTTTGCCTGGGCACTGCTGGTTGTCTCTGTACACTGAGGTATGCCGGCAGGTATCGATCCACTCCTGTACCATGTGGTGTTGGGTTCTCTGGTGCACAGATGAGCCAACACAGTTGTATGTGGTACAACTCTATTTTATTTTAACTCTTATAATACAGTTCGTTCTGGATACTCTGCACGTGCTGTCTCCCTGAGTGTGTCGTGTAGCAGATCTGTCCTGGTCCTCGTCTCCAGCTAATACCGACCACCGGGTGTCGTGTTTGTGCTTTTATATCTTTCTGTGATTGGTTGTGGTGTTGTGTGTTCTGATTTGTCTGTTGGTGTGTCTATCATGATGTGTGTGTTTGAATATCATGACAGGCCTGACAGTCACAGTCTCTGACCAGAGGAATTAAAGCACGCCAGAAATCTTCTACGGACTCACCAGGGAGTTGACTGCGAGTAGGGAGTACGTGTCTGGTGAAGAGCGTGTTCGTCTGCTGGGCGTAATTCTCTTTCAGTAGCGCCATGGCTTCGCCGTAATTCGGCGCATCCTGGATAAGAGGAAAGACGTTGGAGCTCAGCTGCGTGTAGAGTATCTGGACCTTCTGAGCTTCCGGGATTGGGTCTGGTGCAAACCTGATGTAAGCTTCGAATCAAGCTAGCCAGTTTTGAAAGTCCTTTTTGGCGATGCTTGATTGTAGATCCAGCTGCAGGCGATCCGGCTTCATGCGGAGGTCCATCTTCTGAAAATCGTAGAGCAATAAATTGATGCACGATCACTTGCACAGAGATGAGAGTTGAATACAACTGAGGCTTTATTACTCTAAGATGTGTGACCTCCTACAGCAGCTGTCGAAATGGCTGCTGTATAGGGAGTACACATATTTATACTCCGCCTACTGGGCGGAGCTAGCAGGCAGGGACTAACCCCGTACCTGTAGTACAGGGCCTTACCACACATCTCCTAATATATACAACAGTGGTGATTACCACAATGTGCAATTTGGGATGTTATTCCCGGCCAAACTCTGGGTAACATTTGAGGGGAAGGAGCTGTTTCTTAACACCCCAGCTGCAGCGGAGGAGTTACAGAAGAGCGAACAAACTGGGGGAGGGACAGCCGCAACGGCCATCATGAAAGCGAGGGGGATGGAAAAGAAAGGAAGAATCGGAACAAAGAGCGGAGGGCAGACCGCAAACAGAGACAATACGTAAACGAACTGTACACACGTGTTTGGTGCACTGTGCGGGACTGTGCTAACTCGTTCCCGGGCTCGATCCATCTCTCAATGCAATGGGGGGGAGCGAAGCAAGGTGAATGTGAGTGCGAAAGGCGGACAGGGGGGCGAGACAAGGGCTAGCAAAAGGAAGGTAAAACGGGTCCAGACCAGGGCACGTACTGGGAGGGGGCCACCGTGCTAGCAAGGAGGGCTAACATGGGAGGGCAGGAAGAAAGGAGGGCCGCAGTGCGCTTCTCAGGGGAGAGGGAGCACCTGGCACAAAGAGAAGGGGGGGGGCAGGGCAGAAGGGGGGAAGAACACAGGCGGCGGACAGAGGAACAGGGACTATGGGGGGGGGGGAGAGGAGTCGGGGGGAGAGCGCAGAACAAAAGAGAAGCAAAGAGAAGGGTGAGGTAGATAAGTAGCACAAACACAGGCCTCGGCGGGCATGGAGCAGGGCGAGGAACCAAGATGGCGCCACAAACAGCCACTCGGGAGGGCTTCAGGGCGAATGGAGACCCTGGAGTGCAGGGACGCAGCCACGTGGCGAACACATAGCTGGCGGCCATGTTAGATGCTCCCTGGACAAAAGGAAACCTCGGAGCCCGACCTCAAGGCAAGAGCGGTGACCGTGGCCATTTTGGATGGCCCCCTAACGAAGGGAAAACCCGGAGGGCAGAGGCGCGTCCACCAGGTAAGTTTGGGTGATCGCAGGCAGCACGGTGGCATAGTGGTTAGCACTGCCGCTTCACGGCACCGAGGTCCCAGGTTCGATCCCGGCTCTGGGTCACTGTCCGTGTGGAGTTTGCCCATTCTCGCCGTGTTTGCGTGGGTTTCGCCCTCACAACCCAAAGATGTGCAGGGTGGGTGAATTGACAACGCTAAATTGGCCCTTAATTGGAAAAAATGAATTGGGTACTCTAAATTTAAAAAAGAAGTATGGGTGATCCCGCAGGACCGGGGGGTCGAAAACCCCCCCACCAGGAGAGTTACCTGGAACGTAAGGGGACTACGACCCGGTGAAAAGATCCAGAGTCTTCACCCACCTAAGAAGCGTGGTGAATGTATCATGCCAATAATCCACCATTGTATTTGTATCTATGCTGTTGCCCTTGTATTTGTATCTGTGCTATGCTGTTGCCCTCGTGGGCTCCACCTATGGACCATTGTATGGCATTATCCATAGGGGAATATGTTGGGGCCTTTATGGGCTCTGCCCATGGCTCCTCCCCTTGAAGTGAGGTATAAAGAGCAGTCGACCTGTAGGTGGTTGAGTATTGGATCAGTCGCGGGCAGGCACTGTTCTAAGTTGATTAAAGCCACAGTTTACTTCTACTCCCGTCTCGAGTGAATTGATGGTCGCATCAATTTAATCAACTTAAACGCAGCTATGGAATCGGCCCTCAAACCCGACCGACTGGAACTCGATCCGCAGGCCGCCGAGGCGAAAGAATTTTTTTCGCACTGGCTCTGCTGCTTCAAGGCCTATCTCGCAGCCTCCTCCACGCCTTCCGTCACCGACGAACAGAAGCTGAGCGACCTCCACGTACGGGTGAGCCATCGAATCTCTGTTCAACTCGACGAGGATTCCTCCTATGCAGACGCCCTCGCGATGCTCGAATGCCTCTATGTACGGCCCGCGAACGAGGTCTACTCGCGACACATCCTCACCACTCGCCGCCAGGGCCCCGGGGAATCGCTAGAAGACTCCCTCCGCGACCGCAAAGCCCTCGCACGCAGCTGCAACTACCAGGCCGTTACGGCCATGCAACATATGGAACTCGCCGTCCGAGACGCCTACATGGTGGGAGTCCGGTCCAACTACGTGAGACAGCGCCTACTCAAAAAGGGGGCCCTGGACCTGGATCAGACAGTAAAGTTAGCCTTCTCTCTGGAAGTAGCGTTCCAGAGCCTTAACGCGTTCCCGGCTGACCACGCGGCTCCCTCGTGGACCCCCGACAAAAGACTAGCCCAGGCCCGTGCCGCGCGGCCACCCGCCCACCATGGGGGGCTACTCTGCTATTTCTGCGGCCAGTCCCAACACCCCCAGCAGCACTGCCCGGCCCGTAACGCGAACTGCAGCAGCTGTGGGAGAAAAGGACATTTCGCCAAAGTTTGCCTGGCCAGGTCCAAGAACTCTAACTCACAGGCCCGATCCTCAGACTCACAGGCCCTCAGACCCCGCAGTGTGGCAGCGTGTCTGCCGACTCCACCCTCTGTAGACGCATCATCAGCTTCGTGCAATCCGTGGGGGCAGCCATCATCCAGCCCTCACAGCACATGCGACTCACGGGGGCCGCCATCTTGGCCATCCTCCCCCACACGGCTGGCCAAATGCGATCCATAGGGGCCATCTTGGACACCATCTGCTACGCCGCTTGATGCGTACGATCAACAAGGACAGCCATCGCAGAACCGCCCCAGCATCTCCGACCACGCCAGCTACCCGCAACTCAGCACGGTCACCTTGGACCAGTCGCGACCCAAGCACATCCAGAGCTCCATGATGACCGTCCGGGTAAACGGGCACGAGACGCCTTGCCTTTTCGACTCCGGGAGCACAGAGAGCTTCATTCACCTGGACATGGTAAGTCGCTGCTCGCTCCCAATTTTCCCGGCGCACCAAACCATCTGGGTCGCACTCGGTGCAAATCCAAGGGTGCACTACCGCAGCCCGAGCAATACAGGGCGCCGAATACAGCAATTTTAAATTATATGTGCTCCCAGACCTCTGCGCTCCTCTCCTATTGGGACTAGATTTCCAATGCAACCTCAAGAGCCTAACCCTGAAGTTCGGGGGGCCCCTATCCCCACTCACCATATGCAGCCTCGCGACCCTAAAAGTCGACCCTCCCCCACTCTTCGCAAACCTCACCACCGACTGCAAACCAGTCGCCACCAGAAGCAGGCGGTATAGCATACAGGACAGGACTTTTATCAGGTCCGAGGTCCAGCAACTCTTGCGGGAGGGAGTCATTGAGGCCAGCAATAGCCCGTGGAGAGCTCAGGTGGTGGTCGTCAAGACTGGATGGTTGTAGATTACAGCCAAACCATAAATCGGTACACGCAACTCGATGCGTACCCCCTTCCCAGGATTGCAGACATGGTAAACCAGATCGCGCACTACCGCGTGTTCTCCATGGTGGATCTGAAGTCTGCATACCACCAGCTCCCAATCCGCCTGGAGGACCGCACTACACGGCATTTGAGGCAGACGGCCGTCTTTTCCACTTCCTCCGGATCCCCTTTGGCGTCACGAACGGGGTTTTGGTGTTCCAAAGAACAATGGACCGAATGGTGGACCGGTACGGGCTGCAGGCCACATTTCCGTACTTGGACAATGTCACCATCTGCGGCCATGATCAGCAGGACCACAACGCCAACCTCCAGATTTCTCCAAACCGCCCAAACCCTAAACCTCACGTATAACAAGGAGAAATGCGTTTTCCGCACAACCAGACTAGCCGTCCTCGACTACGTCGTGGAAAACGGGGTTCTAGGACCCGACCCTGACCGTATGCGCCACCTCCTGCAACTCCCCCTCCCTCATTGCCCCAAGGCCCTGAAGAGGTGCCTCGGGTTCTTTTCATATTATGCCCAGTGGGTCCCCAACTATGCGGTCAAAGCCCGCCCACTAATCAAGGCCACCATCTTCCCACTGGTGACTGAAGCCCGGCAGGCCTTCAGCTGCATCAAGGTGGATATCGTCAAAGCCGCGATGCGCGCGGTGGACGAGTCCATCCCCTTCCAGGTGGAGAGCGACGCATCAGAGGTTGCTCTCGCCGCTATCCTCAATCAAGCAGGCAGACCGATAGCTTTTTTTCGCGCACACTCACCACCTCTGAAATTCGGCACTCCTCAGTCGGAAAAGAGGCCAAGCCATCGTGGAAGCTGTATGGCACTGGAAGCACTACCTCGCTGGTAGGAGGTTTACCCTTGTCACCGACCAACGATCGGTAGCCTTCATGTTCGATAATACGCAGCGGGGCTGAAGTAGGCCATTTTCCAAGACCATATTTTTATCTCATCTCATCAAACATTCTTCATTTATTGGACTGTTTTATTGGACTGATTGGCACCGTTTAACATTTATTGGACTGATTGGCACCGTTTATAATGTGCCCACAATGAAGAAGGGGACACCCGGATGGACAGACAAATTAGCACACCTAACACGACAGCCAATCACAGACAAGGGCAGAGACAGTATAAGACAAGAAACACAACACCTGGTGGGCAGTCCATCTAGAGACCAGGACAAGGACAGGACCTGATTAACAACACACTCAGGGAGTCACCACGTGCAGAGTATCAAGACAGATCTGTAAATAGCAAGTTGGAATAAAACAGCGTTGTACCAATTGCAACCGTGTTGGTTCATCTGTACCTCAGAGCACCCAACACCACAGTGGGGATGTACTACGTGAAATGGTTGTAGCATGGGTTGCCTAGTGCTATGCTAACATCCCCATAGGCTATGCTCACCTGCAACTACCTTGAATTTCCTTTCACTTATGCTTAGTCGGTCACCTTTTAGTGATCACCCTTTCGGCCTTGGAAAAGATCATCAGTAGGTCGTGATGCTTTTTGACTCTTTTCAAAGCCTAAGAATTTATGTCCTGCTTTATTTCTGGTAAGGAGATGGAGGCAGATTTGACATCACAGCTAACTGGTAATGTTGTTGACAGTGCAGCTCAATGGTGCGTGTTATCAACAGATGTTCAGATAGCATGTTTATTTGACTGTCTGTTCCTCATGGTTCCTCTTTGGAGATTGTATGGCTAGCTGGTGGGGCACAGATGGGGGATTGTGATGTCTAAGTTATACCATGACCGAATATGTCAGTCTCCATGAACTTGCTTAATGGACTTAACTTGCCATGAACTTGGTCTTCGCTTCTATGTGTTCGACAGTGAATTTATACCAATGCTACAGCAACAATCTCTCCAGCACAATGTGCATATGTCATGCAAATAGATAGCCTGATCCACATTATCCCATGCTTAGCCCATGAAAACTAACCACCTGGGTGAGGAATTCTAATTGTGCTTTCCCAAAAATTAAACTGTTGTAAGCAAACGTGAAAAATTACTTGCTCTTTAAGTGCAGTCACTGTTATACAGTTAAAATTGGTAGCCAATGTGTCTCAAGTCCCAACAAGGAGTAAATTATAAATAGCAAGTTTTTGGAGGCGTTGAACCAAACTACTTCCCCAAACGCCTCTTCAAATAGGTTGTCTCTCTTCAGCTTCCACAATGACAGCTGCAACAATGTAAACAATAATCTCAGCCTATGCCACCTTGCACACTCCAGAAACTTGATTTGACCAAAATTATTTTTGCCTCTACCCTAATTTGCACCGTCCCATTCATCCATTATAATATAAAAGTTTTGACAAAGAGTCACCCAGACTCTAAATGTTAGCTCCTTTCTCTCTTCACAGATGCTGTCAGACCTGCTGAGATTGTCCAGTATTTTGTTTTTGTTCCCAATCATCCATTGTTTAGTGACTAACATTCACTCTCAGTCCAATAGTGCCTTGATCTTAAAATTCTCATCTTGCTGTTCAGATTTCTCCCTATTTCTGTAACCTTCAGAATTCTGTGTTCCTCCAACTCCTAGTTCTTTTGCATCCCTTCTCCTTTCCTCACCACTGGCAGTCATAGCCTCAGTCATCTCGGCCCCAAAGCTCTGGAACCCCCATCAAAAACCCATTCACTATTTTAAGGTGCTCCTTGAAAGATACCCTGTGCGATTCTCAGTCTGCGGGATCCTCCGCCCCACCGGCAGCGCAACCACAGCCACGCGTTTCCCAACGGCATGGGTGGCTCATAACGGGAAACGCCATTGGCCGGCTGCGGGAATGGAGAATCCCGCTGTCGGTGGGGGCACGCCATGCCAGAAAACGTTGCTGGCGGGATGGGAGAATCCCACCCACTGTTTTTATCGGTCACCTGTCCTAATGCCACCTCCTTTGGCTTTGTCAATTTTTATTTTCAGATTGTGCTTTTAATGAAGTGTTTTGGCACATTTTACCACATTAAAGGCACTATATAAATGCAAACTTTTGTAGATTACCTGTTCAAGTTCTCAAGTGGATTTTATATCAATTATGCGGTCTCAAAGATGAGATTGTTATCACCTCAGCTGAAGACCCAATAAGGTGATTTTCTAACCAGTTGAATCAATAGTCAGACAACCCCAGCATGTCCAAAGTTTCAACATACAGCCTCATCAGATGAGGCTTCCAATCAGGAACAAAAGTTGGAAACTGACTTGTATAAATCCTAGCTGGAGATCGGCAGTGCAAGACCACTGGGTGTTCAGTGTGGGGGAACTATTCATTCAAATGAATGGCTGTTTTTCATTCTGAGTGGGTTTTGTGACTCCAGCGAAGCATTAGGGAATCTATGATATGGAGGCTTAGAAAACTGACACTCGGGTTGTGTGATTTTCAGTGAACTTAATCTGAAAATACCATCACGGATTGCGAAGAATTTTCTATTGCGAGGGATGTGGGCTCAAATCCATCTCGAGGTAGTTTAGTCTTTTGCCCAAGGTTTTTAAACAAAATATCCCCAAGTCAGCTTTGATGGTGGTGCTTTATTGTTTTTGTAAAAAAAAAAAATACCGAAGTGTGCTTGCCATTGTGCTGCACTCATAGGCAGGCAGGTTTTTGGTTTTAACAATGGTACATGTGCAGGAATTTACATTTGAGATTTATCAAAGATGACTGTGTGGTTTGATGCCGATCAGAGCTCCAGAGTACGGGTAATGTAGATGGCTTCTGCATCAGTCCCACACACTAAATGTTCGCCCACAACATCCAAACTATTCACTGACAGGGCATAAGCCCAGAGCAGATTCTCAATATCCACTCTTCCTTTTGCAGCATCCATGGTGAGCCACGCACTGCTCAATGATTGGTTTATGTCGGCATGGGCAACTGTGCCATTCAATGAGAAGTTTCTTCTACCTAAGAAAATGCAGGAGAAAGAGAAGCGATGAGAATAATGTTTTGCATTTATTACAATAAAAGCTCAGGTAACTCCAAATTTTCAGAACCATAAATCTTGCACTTCAGTCCAACTACCAAATGACTCTTCAATTTGGTGCTCAGCTCCAGCCAAGAGCTTGGTCTACTGTGAATTCAACTCATTCTACATATTGTTAGATTGATTATAACGTTTAGTTGTCTCAGAGATGGGAACGATAGCTTAGTAGTTATGTTATTGGACTAATGGTCAAATCCTACCACGGTAGCTGGAGAATTTATATTCAGTTAATTAAATAAATTTTGGAAAATAAAAAGATACTTCAGGGAACCAGATTCATTTTTCCTGAATTTCCTTTTCGAGAAAGAAATCTGCCGGCCGTACCCGGATTCCGCCTTTCTGTGACACCCAATTGTTACAAATAAGAAGCTTAAAAAATAGTTATGTTTAATTTGCTCGCTGTTTAATTTAAAGGAGGAATGGAAGGGTGATGTGATCTGTTCCAAAATCTTCCCAACAACAAGCCTGTGTGGATTGGTTGTTAAAGAGGGGCACAGGATGATTTACTGAGACGAAGGTGTTCATAAGGAGTATCTCTGTTGACAGTAGGTAGACTGTTAGTCTCCAAGTCTCTCAAGGGGAATCTTAGGATTGTCAGGTTTTATAAAATTTTAGTTTAAACTGTCAATTTAATTCTATGCTACCATGGAGTTGAGGGCCTGGAGGATAGCTAATTAGCATTTCCATCTGGATGCAAGGACCGGAGTCAGTCTTTGTGAAGAGAAGAGTCCATAGCAAGCCACCATTGTATTGGGTTACAGGATTTTATAAGATTTTACTAAATCTCACAGACCCAGGTCAGTCTGCAAGAATCTGTGACAGAAATCAGAGATAGAATCCCTATGGTGCAGAAGGAGGCCATTCGGCCCATCGAGTCTGCACCGGCCCTTGAAAAGAGCACCCTAATTTCTTTTTTAAATTTAGAGTACCCAATTATTTTTCTTCCCAATTTAGGGGGAATTTAGCATGGGCAATCCACCTACCCTGCACATCTTTGTGTTGTGCAGTGAAACCCACGCAGACACAGGGAGAATGTGAAAAGCACCCTACTTAAGGCCTGGATAGAGTGGATATTTCCACTTGTAGGAAAAACTAGAAGCAGTGGACACAATCTCAGACTAAAGAGATGATCCTTTAAAACAGAGATGAGGAGGAATTTCTTCAGCCAGCGGGTGGTGAATCTGTGGAACTCTTTGCCGCAGAAGGCTGTGGAGGCCAAATCACTGAGTTGTCTTTAGACAGAGATAGATAGGTTCTTGATCAATAGGGGAATCAGGGGTTATGGGGAGAAGGCAGGAGAATGGGGATGAGAAAAATATCAGCCATGATTGAATGGTGGAGCAGACTCGATGGGCCGAGTGGCCTAATTCTGCTCTCATATCTTATGGTCTTAAGCCCACACCACCCTATGCCCATAACCCTACCTAACCTTTTTGACAATAAGGGGTAATTTAGCATGGCCAATCCAATAACCTGCACATCTTTGGACTGTGGGAGGAAATCCAAGGTCCGGGAGGAAACTCACGCGGACACGGGAGAATGCGCAAACTCCACACAGGCAGTCACCGGAGGCTGGATTTGAACCGTGGACCCTATGCTAACCACTGTGCCAGCATGCCACCCAAGAGGTAGCCGGCCCTGCACCTGAAGCAGAGAAAATGCTGACTATTGTTCACCATGCAGAATGTGGGTGGGAAATCTGCTCAGAATGAAGAGGTCAAGTTTATGAAGATTTAAAACAGGCTGGAAGATTTGCCTAGCTTTGTCTAGAAGAATGAATCTCAAATGTAATTCTCACAGTGAAAGTCAGTTCTGGGTTTAGACTGAGAAAGGAAAAAGGCTACTGGGAATGGAGAATAGCTTTGGACTGGTTCCAGAAGAATGAAATGTCCACTTAAGAGATGAATTAAAGTATAACCATCACATGGAATCGTTGGTCATGTTAAAAGTCACATGGGCTGACTTTTCTGGAGTTTATAGTACAAATTGCCTTAAAAAATAAAGTTTAGTCAATGTTGCCAAACATGATATGTATGGCAGCATCAACTCTCACTCTTTCTGGCCTCCCGCTGATGATCTGGGATGTCATAAAGGAATATTTTCATGGACAAATAATGAAGTCATCTTTTGGCGCCGGAGCGTGCGACTCTCTGCAAGCTCTCCCAAATAGATCTTCTTTTTACATCTCTTATAATCGTTCTAATCTTTTCTATGTATTTACATTGTGGACCTTGTGTTGCCCTTTTATGTATTTTCTTTTTATTTTCTTTTCTTTTCATGTACTAAATGATTTATTTGAGCTGCTCGCAGAAAATTACTTTTCACTGTACCTCGGTACATGTGACAATAAACAAACAAACAATTTTCCCAACTCTTTTCTTTTTAAAAAATAAATAAATATCCACTTCTCAACATAAGTTTACCTGAGCGGAAATATTTAATTTAACATTCTATCCAAGGCCAGAAAACAGCTGCAATTTTGAATCAGTGATTTGGTTCATACCTTGTTGAAGAAAGGAAGGCAGATCAGGAGCTATAACAGAAGCATTCCAATGCCACAGGGACCCATCCTCGGAGCAGGTAAACACATGGTCAGGATTGGAGGGGTGAAAATGAACTTCCCACACTGTTAATAAAGGACAGCACACTTTGAGACGCCAGCAGTCTGCCATTCAACTGAATACACTTACAACAAAAACAGCAGTGACAACCAGGCACAATCGCACACAGGGGTTGTGGGATGTTGATGTCCCAGCTTGGTTTGGACACGGTCGCCATTTATTTGGAAGAGGAATGTTGAGATTACAGCATGGAGGAGGCCACCAGTCAGCCTCTTGTGGCCAGTGCCAGCTACTCCACTGGACCGGTGATATATTGCTCAAGGTCAGGAAGGTCCAAGAAGGATAAACCAGAGATAAGTCCATTCAAATTGAGTTACAATATGGTGAGTAATGGCAGGGGAAGTTGTGACACATATGCATCTAGGATTGGAAAGACTTAGAGAGAAGCACGGACAAAGTGAACTCAACTGTGTTGAACACCAGCATGTAAATCAGAGCTAAAGAGCAGGGATAACTGGAACATGGACTCAGGCTTAGTTCAGACCACATTTTGAAGTGCTTTTCATAATTGTAGGGCATTCTAAGTGGATTTATAGTCAATTAAATATTTTCTGAGTGTAGTCATTATTGGAAGGCAGCAGCCAAATTGAGCACAGCAAAATCTCACAAACAGCAAGTGAAAACATCCGCCTGAGAGGGTGGACAGGGTCCCAGTTCAACATCTCAACTAAAATTTAGCACCTCCAACAGTGCAGTGCTCCATCAGCATGGCACTGGAGTGATGCTTAAATAATGTGTTCAGGTTCCTGCAATGGGATTTGAATCCATGGCCTTCTGGCTCAGAGGCGAGGACGCACTACTGATCTACAACTGATACTTTAAACCTGTTGCAGTCAGTGAGGGAGGGAGGACCCAAATAGAGCAACTAATTTTCATATGCAGTTTAATTATAAATAGAAGCACAGAAGTTTATGTCAGTAGAAGTCACCAAAAAACATGTCAGATTCTAAATGTATGCTGGCGGCACTACGACTTCTCAACCTCTCCACTGTCCTACTCCGGAAAGGCCATTGTCAATTTTTATTCAGTCCTACATTTATTTACAGAGTGAAACATTACAAGCATATCCCTCCTAACTGAAACTGACTTGTGGTGGAATTAAGTTTTTTTTTTAACATGTGTTCAAGTGAAACCCCAATTAATGTCCTCCACCTGCAAATAATTAAACACAAATGATAGATAATTAACAAACACAACCTCCGATTTGTCTTATCTGACATATAGTACAGGATACGCAGAGATTTTTTCAAACTAAGTATTTGCAAGATCAAAGCCTTCCATCTCCGAGGCATTGCTCCAACCTGCCACTGCCTCAGTTAACCTGCTGCAGAAATCCTCATCATGGCTGTAATTCGATTTGGCTCAACTCTTCCAATGTTCCCTTGGCCCACCTCCCATCTTGCACTCTCCTTGAGCTCCTCCAAAACTCTGATGTCCCTATCCTAACTTACACCAAGTCCTGTTCACACATCACTGCTGTGCTCCCTGACGCACACAGGCTCCCACTCTGGCAACACCCAGATTTTAAATTATCCATCCTGGTTCTCAGATTCCTCCATGGCCTTGTCCCACTTATCCAGCAAACACCTGCAAGCTCTTCCGGCCTCTTAAGATGCCTGTGCTCCTCTAACTCTCATTTAAGCTCTGGAATTCCCTCCCTAAGCCTCCCCAGCTCTCTGCCACTGCCACCCTCCTTTAAGACGTTCCATAAAACACACCTCTTTGACCAATGTTTATAATGGAAAATTTGGCGCAGAAAGCGGTTCTTAATGTGGTACTAATGCCTGTAGCATTGCACATGGAGCCAAGACCAAATGGAGTATTCAGGATAAACAGGGTTACAGGGTGGGAGTAATTGAAATGGATTTTCAAAAGCAGAAGAGTTGGGAAGAGTGGACTCAGAAAAAAAGGTTTAGGGAGAGGAGTTGCGAAGAAGGAGAGAAGGGGAAGTAGACGGGGATGCCAAAAAAATGGGAAAAGAGGATTGGGGGTTGGGTGGTGTCTCATCAGATAAATGAAGGTCAGTGCAGAGGGGAGTGGGAGACTGGTCAGAGGCGAGGACAAGAAAGGTCAAGGGAGGAGATTGAGCTCCTGTCGTCAAAACAATGCTCAGTAGATTGGGGAGCAGGTAGTTGTTTAGCTTGGGTGGTTTGACTCCAATCACAGAGTGTGAGGAGATGGATAATGTGGGCAAAATGGGGGAAAGAGGTGGCTGCAATCGCTGGAGTAATGCTCAGCGGGCTGATGGTGCAGATGGCTACAAAAATATCAGTAAAATAGGTTCTTCAGACTTTCAGATCCCCATGGAATTCAAATGGATTCTTCAATGAGCTCCAGGCACAAGGTAAGACTCCCTTAAACCAAACCATCAGTAAGCGGCACCGATCATCATTAGTAACTGTGCTAAACCAGCCGGCATTTATGGTTTTTGACTCAAATGCTCTCTTTGGTAGCTAGTTCCACATTCTCACCACTCTCTAAATAAAGGCACTTTTGAAAATAATTTAATGAAACATAAATGCATTTTACTTTAATGCCAATATGTCAATTCTGGATTATTATTCCCATCACTTGCCCTACCCCACCAAAAAAAAAAGACTGAAGGAAGTTCACTGGATATCAAAACATTTGTGCTGAAAATTCCCAGCAGTTAGAGGGTGGGAAAGATAACAAGAAACAAACATACTTTCTGCAGAATGGGCATCCAGTAAGGAGATGGGTATACTTCCTTGCCGGACATCCCAGATACAAAACGTTCCATCCTGGCCGCCTGTCGCCACTATGTGTTGCTGGTTTGGATGCCTGTCTACACAGTGCAGTGGCACTCGGTCACCCGTCCTGGGAACCAACAAACAGTGGCATTAAAGAAAAAACATACAGTGAGTAAGCACACACTTCTATTAACTTTTGTACTAGAACAAAGAACAATATAGCACACGAACAGGCCCTTCAGCCCTCCAAGCCTGCACCAATCACGTGTCCTATCTAGACCAACTGCCTGTATCCTTCTATACCCCGTCTGTTCAAGTGCCAATCCAATGTTCAGATCTGTTAGAGAACTTGAAAACAATAAAAAGTTTTATAAGGTAATGTCGAGAAATGTTTCTATTTGTGGACGAGAATAGAACCAAGGGAACATCAGTATGACAGACAGTCATTAATAAATCTAATAGGAAATTCAGGAGAAGCTTCTTTACCCAGAGAGTGGGGAACTCAGATCTGTCCAATTTCCTACATTACAGCAGTGACTGCACTTCAAACATACTTCACTGGCTGTAAAGTGATTTGGGATATCGGGAGGGGTGAAAGAATCATAGAATCCCTACAGTGCAGAAGGAGGCCATTCAGCCCATCGAGTCTCCACAGCCCTTGGAAAGAGCACCCTACTTAAGGCCACGCCTCAACCCTATCCCCGTAACCCCACCTAACCTTTTGGACACTAAGGGGCAATTTGGTATGGCTAATCCACCAACCCTGCACATCTCTGGACTGGTGTGTTATATACACGTTTGTTCTTTTCATTTTTCTAGAGGAACCTGTCATTGGTTTAACAACAAAGGTTTAACACAGGTTCAACATAATCAAATCAATGAAGGGAGGGGGTCTGGACATTTATTCTTTAATACAGGACGTGAAATGTTCAACGTGAGAGTGGTGGAAACTGAATCTTTAACTTTCAAAAGTAAATTTGCTATTTTGTTTAAAAAGCTATGGGGGTGGGCGCCACGAGGTGCAGTGGTTAGAACTGGGACTGCGGCGCGGAGGACCTGGGTTCGAATCCCAGCCCTGGGTCACTGTGTGGAGTTTGCGCATTCTCCCCATGTCTGCGTGGGTTTCACCCCACAACCCAAAGATGTGCAGGTTAGGTGGATTGGCCAGGCTAAATTGCCCCTTAATTGGGTACTCTAAAGTTTAAAAAAAAGCTATGGGGAAAGAACAAACAAAGAAAAGTACAGCAAAGGGACAGACCCTTCGGTCCTCCAAGGCTGCGCCAACCATGCTGCCCGTCTAAACTAAAATCTTCTACACTTCCGGGGTCCGTATCCCTCTATTTCCATCCTATTCATGTATTTGTCAAGATGCCCCTTAAACGTCACTATCGTCCCTGCTTCACTACCTCCTCCAGCAGCAAGTTCCAGGCACCCACTACCCTCTGTGTAAAAAAACTTACCTCGTACATCTCTTCTAAACCTTGTCCCTCGCACCTTAAGCCTATGCCCCCTCGTAATTGCCCCTC
This sequence comes from Scyliorhinus torazame, assembly GCF_047496885.1. NCBI lineage: Eukaryota > Metazoa > Chordata > Chondrichthyes > Carcharhiniformes > Scyliorhinidae > Scyliorhinus > Scyliorhinus torazame. The sequence continues at coordinate 108,310,971 of NC_092710.1, read as the reverse complement.
TACCCTGGGGAAAAGCCTCTGACTATCCACTCTGTCTATGCCCCTCATAATTTTGTAGACCTCTATCAGGTCGCCCCTCAACCTCCTTTGTTCCAGTGAGAACAAACCAAGTTTATTCCTCATATCTCCTCATAGCTAATGCCCTCCATACCAGGCAACATCCTGGTAAATCTCTTCTGCACCCTCTCTAAAGCCTCCACATCCTTCTGGTAGTGTGGCGACCAGAATTGAACACTATACTCCAAGTGTGGCCTAACTAAGGTTCTATACAGCTGCAACATGACTTGCCAATTTTTATACTCAATGCACCGGCCAATGAAGGCAAGCATGCCGTATGCCTACTTGACTACCTTCTCCACCTGTGTTGCCCCTTTCAGTGACCTGTGGAGCTGTACACCAAGATCTCTTTGACTGTCAATACTTTTGAGGGTTCTACCATTCACTGTATATTCCCTACCTGTATTAGACCTTCCAAAATGCATCACCTCACATTTGTCCAGATTAGACTCCATCTGCCATCTCTCCGCCCAAGTCTCCAAACAATCTAAATCCTGCTGTATCCTCTGACAGTCCTCATCGCTATCCGCAATTCCATCAACCTTTGTGTCGTCCGCAAACTTACTAATCAGACCAATTACATTTTCCTCCAAATCATTTATATATACTACAAACAGCAAAGGTGGGAATGCGAGCCAAATACATATTCAATGGGCTGGATTCTGTGTGGCAAAATGTTATGCAGGAACTAGATGTGTAAATGTGGAAACATTTTTCAAAAGTGCAATCTAGTGTTGCAGGATACCGTCACACCTCCTGCATCAGTTGATGTCCCAGTGGTGTGTCCAGCACTGATTGCAGAGACCGGACGGCTCTGGATTTAAGGACCTGTGTCTTTACTCTTCTCACAATGAAGGGCAGGCCTGTAATCTCCAAGGTCTAACCATGGGGGTGGGGTTGGCCTTTGATTTGAATTGTTTCCCTAATGGCCAGGGCTCGGGGGGGGGGGGGGGGGGGGGGGGGGGGTTGGTGCTGCAGCTGCTACGATTTCTTTAGGATTTCCTGTTAATTATGGTGGACTTCTTCCAGCTAACCACAGGAGACCCAGGGACAAGTTATAATAGTTTATTCATGATGCTAGCATGGAGGCAACCTCTGGAGTAGCACCCTCCTGATACAGCTCTCGCAGCTCTAACACACAGCAACTCAGGGAGGGCATTCTAATACAAGTCACAGATACAGACTGCTGTACAATTAGCCAGTACATAAAACACTGTTTTAAAAATTCCAATCTTGCCTCGGTAGGTTTATTATTAAACCTTCACCTAAAGGCTCGTCTTTAAATCGCCTGGTGAGGAACTGTCTGTTCTTCTAACAAATAAACAACCTTGCTGGTGAGTTCCGCTGATATTAGGACCTTGAGGTATAGCAATTGACTAGCATGTGATTTTACGCTAATGCAGGGATGTTAGATCTTTCCTTCCTTTACTAAATCTACAGCATTTCCTGTTTATTATGGTATTCCAGTCAATTGAAAAGAAATAACCATAACATGATATATGTTCCCCCACTACCAAACTTAGTATTCTAAAAACTGTTTAACGATGAGTTCAACTCAAAAGTTAAACAAACAGCCTGCTGTGCATTTCTACTGCTCCTTTTATTTTTATGAATATTGCAGATATGCAGGGCTCCAAAATGTTTCTACAATTGCAATTATAGATACTTAACTATGTGATTGTAATTTTCTATCCTGTTGCACTGTCTTACATTATCTGTTGTGGCTTTGTACATGTACATTTCCTACATCTGGTGCAAGCTTAAGGAGAAACGTGCAACGGCTGAACTTACAAAGAATATATCTGACGAGGATTATTTCCTGGCTGTCTGAAGTCCCAGATTTTCAACTGTCCAATTGAGTTGACTGTCAAAATTTCTGTGGTTCGCAGGAAGGTGACTGCATTGAGTGAACTGCTGTCAGCATCGTCTGGAAAGAGAAGGGGCAAGCCTTGGTGTTGAGATTCATTTACAAACAATCTTATGCCAAACAGAAGATGAGCTTGTTACAAGTCAATGCTCCTACTGTTCAGCAGTAGTGGCTCGTGAGACAGAGCCATTGGTTGTTGGAAACCGGTTTTCATTTTGCAAGATTAATGTACTGAGCAGATGCCAGCTGTGGCTCAGTAGGTAGCACTCTCTCTTCCAAGTCATGAAGATTGTGGGTTCAAGTCCTACCCCAGGCCCCCGAGCACAAAATGAGGGAGTGTTGCACTGCTGTAGGTGCTGTCTTTTGGATATGATGTTAAACCAAGGCTCAGTCTCTCAATTGCTGCAAAAGATGCATTAGTCAAAGAGTAGATAAGAGCACTCCAGTGAACACTGCAGCCACCACCTAAAAACAGATCATATGGTCATCATTGCATTTGTTTGTAGGAACTGGCTGCACACAAGTTGCCATTTTGGCACCAGTGGACTGATGGTTTCTCATCTCTTTCTGGGTATCCCTCATCACTGACATTCACAATTTGGTTGTTAATTGGCTTACACGTTTCACCAGCCAGTTGTGCAAATGCCCATCTGACACTAATCAAGAGCATATACAGTTGAATACCAATTTAAATAAATTCTTTCTCCAAATATTTCCAACCCCCTTTCCTCTTGAACTCATAAAAGCCTCTCTCTCTAACCAAGCTTTTGTTTGCCTGTCTCTGAGACTCAGTGTCAAATTTTGCCCTATTACATTCTTGTGAAGCACTTTTGTTAAAATCGCCACATAGATGGAAATTGGTTTAAAAAATAAATCCTGTTTCCAGAGAATAGGCAATAGAGGAAGTTGAAACAATCACAGAATCCCTAAAGTACAGAAGCAGGACATTTGCCCATTGGGTTTGCACTGACCCTGTGAAAGAGTACTTCACCAAGCTCACTCCCCCGCCATATCCCATTTACCTCTTAATCTCACCTCTCCATCTTTTTGGACAAGGGACAATTTAGCATAGCCAATCCACCTAACCTGCACACCATTGGGAGGACACCAGAGCAACCATAGGAAACCCACACAGCACGGGGAGAAAGTGCAAACTCCACACAGCCACACAGACAGTGACCTAAGGCCGGAATGGAACCCGGGTCCCTGGCGCTGTGAGGCAATAGTGCTAACCACTGTGCCACCGTAACAATGGAACAAGTAACGGTAAAGGCCAAATCTATAGGGAACTGGGTGGAGTTCAAAATACCTCTCTGTAAAGTTGATAATCCATGAGGGAGGGGCAAAAGAAGGCTAGAATACAAGAGCAGGGATGTCTGAGGCTGTATAAGGCTCTGGTCTGACCCCATTTAGAGTATTGTGAGCAGTTTTAGGTCCCGTATCTAAGGAAGGGTGTCCTGGCCTACATTCCGCAAAGAGTGAGAAGAGAGCCAGGAGTTTACAGAGAGTGCAGCTGACTGGGAGCAGAGTCAGAGGGCGGAGATCTAGTTGGTCCACAGGGCAGCTATATTCTGTCAGGTAAGAGGGGATGGAGGCTAGACCACTTGCATGCTCCTCCTGTAGGATGTGGGTGGTGAGGGATACCACCGGTGTCCCCGCTGACTATACCTGCGGGAAGTGCACCCAACTCCAGCTCCTCAAAGACCGTGTTAGGGAATTGGAGCTGAAGCTGGATGAACTTCGGATCATCCAGGAGGCAGAGGGGGTGATAGAGAAGAGTTACAGGGAGGTAACCACACCCAAGGTACAGGACAAGAATAGCTGGGTTAGTCAGGGGAAAAAAAACAAAACAGGCAGATAGTGCAGGGATCCCTCGTGGCCGTTCCCCTTCAAAACAAGTATACCGTTTTGGATGCTGTTGGAGGGGGATGACCTACCGGGGGAAGGCCCTAGCGGCCAGGTCTCTGGCACTGAGTCTGGCTCTGGGGCTCAGAAGGGAAGGGGGGAGAATAGAAAAACAATAGTTGTAGGAGATTCAATGGTTAGGGGAATAGATAGGAGATTCTGTGGTCGCGAGCGAGACTCCCAGAAGGTATGTTGCCTCCCGGGTGCCAGGGCCAGGGATGTCTCGGATCGTGTCTTCAGGATCCTTAAGGGGGAGAGGGAGCAGCCAGAAGTCGTAGTGCACATTGGTACCAACGACGTAGGTAGGAAAAGGGGTGTGGAGGTAATAAATAAGTTTAGGGAGTTAGGCTGGAAGTTAAAAGCCAGGACAGACAGAGTTGTCATCTCTGGTTTGTTGCCGGTGCCACATGATAGCGAGGCTAGGAATAGGGAGAGAGTGCAGCTGAACACGTGGCTGCAGGAATGGTGTAGGAGGGATGGCTTCAGGTATTTGGATAATTGGAGCGCATTCTGGGTAAGGTGGGACCTGTACAAGCAGGACGGGTTGCATCTGAACCAGAGGGGCACCAATATCCTGGGAGGGAGGTTTTCTAGTACTCTTCGGGAGGGTTTAAACTAATTTGGCAGGGGAATGGGAACCGGATTTGTAGTCCAGCAACTAAGGTAGCCGATATTCAGGACGCCAAAGCGTGTAATGAGGCAGTGGGGAAGGGAACACTGACAAAGGAGAGTACTTGCGGGCATGGAGATGGGTTGAAGTGTGTATACTTCAACGCAAGAAGCATCAGGAATAAGGTGGGTGAACTTAAGGCATGGATCGGTACTTGGGACTACGCTGTGGTGGCCATCACGGAAACTTGGATAGAAGAGGGGCAGAAATGGTTGTTGGAGGTCCCTGGTTATAGATGTTTCAATAAGATTAGGGAGGGTGGTAAAAGAGGTTGGGGGGGTGGCATTGTTAATTAGAGATAGTATAACAGCTGCACAAAGGCAGTTCGAGGAGTATCAGCCTACTCAGGCAGTATGGGCTGAAGTCAGAAATAGGAAAGGAGCAGTCACCTTGTTAGGAGTTTTCTATAGGCCCCCCAATAATAGCAGAGATGTGGAGGAACAGATTGGGAAACAGATTTTGGAAAGGTGCAGAAGTCACAGGGTAGTAGTCATGGGTGACTTTAACTTCCCAAACATTGAGTGGAAACTCTTTAGATCAAATAGTTTGGATGGGGTGGTGTTTGTGCAGTGTGTCCAGGAAGCTTTTCTAACACAGTATGTAGATTGTCCGACCAGAGGGGGGGCAATATTGGATTTAGTACTTGGTAATGAACCAGGGCAAGTGATAGATTTGTTAGTGGGGGAGCATTTTGGAGATAGTGACCACAATTCTGTGGCTTTCACTTTAGTAATGGAGAGGGATAGGTGCGTGCAACAGGGCAAGGTTTACAACTGGGGGAAGGGGAAATACGATGTTGTCAGACAAGAATTGAAGTGCATAAGTTGGGAACATAGGCTGTCAGGGAAGGACACAAGTGAAATGTGGAACTTGTTCAAGGAACAGGTACTACGTGTCCTTGATATGTATGGCCCTGTCAGGCAGGGAAGAGATGGTTGAGTGAGAGAACCATGGTTGACAAGAGAGGTTGAATGTCTTGTTAAGAGGAAAAAGGAGACTTATGTAAGGCTGAGGAAATTTGGTTCAGACAGGGCGTTGGAGGGATACAAGATAGCCAGGAGGGAACTGAAGAAAGGGATTAGGAGAGCTAAGAGAGGGCATGAACAATCTTTGGCGGGTAGGATCAAAGAAAACCCCAAGGCCTTTTACACATATGTGAGAAATATGAGAATGACTAGAGCGAGGGTAGGTCCGATCAAGGACAGTAGCGGGAGATTGTGTATTGAGTCTGAAGAGATAGGAGAGGTCTTGAACGAGTACTTTACTTCTGTATTTACAAATGAGAGGGGCCATATTGTTGGAGAGGACAGTGTGAAACAGACTGGTAAGCTCGAGGAAATACTTGTTAGGAAGGAAGATGTGTTGGGCATTTTGAAAAACTTGAGGATAGACAAGTCCCCCGGGCCTGACGGGATATATCCAAGGATTCTATGGGAAGCAGGAGATGAAATTGCAGAGCCGTTGGCAATGATCTTTTCGTCCTCACTGTCAACAGGGGTGGTACCAGGGGATTGGAGAGTAGCGAATGTCATGCCCCTGTTCAAAAAAGGGAATAGGGATAACCCTGGGAATTACAGGCCAGTTAGTCTTACTTCGGTGGTAGGCAAAGTCATGGAAAGGGTACTGAAGGATAGGATTTCTGAGCATCTGGAAAGACACTGCTTGATTAGGGATAGTCAGCACGGATGTGAGGGGTAGGTCTTGCCTTACAAGTCTTATTGAATTCTTTGAGGAGGTGACCAAGCATGTGGATGAAGGTAAAGCAGTGGATGTCGTGTACATGGATTTTAGTAAGGCATTTGATAAGGTTCCCCATGGTAGACTTCTGCAGAAAGTAAGGAGGCATGGGATAGTGGGAAATTTGGCCAGTTGGATAACGAACTGGCTAACCGATAGAAGTCAGAGAGTGGTGGTAGATGGCAAATATTCAGCCTGGATCCCAGTTACCAGTGGCGTACCGCAGGGATCAGTTCAGGGTCCTCTGCTGTTTGTGATTTTCATTAATGACTTGGATGAGGGAGTTGAAGGGTGGGTCAGTAAATTTGCAGATGATACGAAGATTGGTGGAGTTGTGGATAGTGAGGAGGGCTGTTGTTGGCTGCAAAGAGACATAGATAGGATGCAGAGCTGGGCTGAGAAGTGGCAGATGGAGTTTAACCCTGAAAAGTGTGAGGTTGTCCATTTTGGAAGGACAAATATGAATGCGGAATACAGGGTTAACGGTAGAGTTCTTGGCAATGTGGAGGAGCAGAGAGATCTTGGGGTCTATGTTCATACATCTTTGAAAGTTGCCACTCAAGTGGATAGAGCTGTGAAGAAGGCCGATGGTGTGCTCGCGTTCATTAACTGAGGGATTGAATTTAAGAGCCGTGAGATGATGATGCAGCTGTACAAAACTTTGGTAAGGCCACATTTGGAGTACTGTGTACAGTTCTGGTCGCCTCATTTTAGGAAGGATGTGGAAGCTTTGGAAAAGGTGCAAAGGAGATTTACCAGGATGTTGCCTAGAATGGAGAGTACGTCTTATGAGGAAAGGTTGAGGGTGCTAGGCCTTTTCTCATTAGAACGGAGAAGGATGAGGGGCGACTTGATAGAGGTTTATAAGATGATCAGGGGAATAGATAGAGTAGACAGTCAGAGACTTTTTCCCCGGGTGGAACAAACCATTACAAGGGGATATAAATTTAAGGTGGAAGATATAGGAGGGATATCAGAGGTAGGTTGTTTACCCAGAGAGTAGTGGGGGCATGGAATGCACTGCCTGTGGAAGTAGTTGAGTCGGAAACATTAGGGACCTTCAAGCAGCTATTGGATAGGTACATGGATTACGGTAAAATGATATAGTGTAGATTTATTTGTTCTTAAGGGCAGCACGGTAGCATTGTGGATAGCACAATTGCTTCACAGCTCCAGGGTCCCAGGTTCGATTCCGGCTTGGATCACTGTCTGTGCGGAGTCTGCACATCCTCCCCGTGTCTGCGTGGGTTTCCTCCGGGTGCTCCGGTTTCCTCCCACAGTCCAAAGATGTGCAGGTTAGGTGGATTGGCCATGCTAAATTGCCCTTAGTGTCCAAAATTGCCCTTGGTGTTGGGTGGAGGTGTTGAGTTTGGGTAGGGTGCTCTTTCCAAGAGCCGGTGCAGACTCAAAGGGCCGAATGGCCTCCTTCTGCACTGTAAATTCAATGATAATCTATGATTAATCTAGGACAAAGGTTCGGCACAACATCGTGGGCCGAAGGGCCTGTTCTGTGCTGTATTTTTCTATGATCTATGGACATATAGAATCCTACGGTTCTATTTTGTTAAAAAAGAGCTGGTGAGTTCTCCCTGCTATGTTCACCATTATTTATCCCTCAATCAATATTTTAAAGGATTGTTCCTTTAGTCTATCTGGACATCATCACGTTGTTGTTTGTAGGACTTTGCCGTGTGTAAATTGACTGCCATGTTTCCAAAATTCCAACAGTGACAACATTTCAAATATACTTCATTGGCTGTATCGGGCCATTCTGAGGTCTGGAGAGGTGCTATACAAACCCATGTTATCCCTTCAACAAGCACTGTTATTATTTATTTCTTTATACCCACCTATGGTCCGCACAGGTTCCTTTTGGTCAACTTGTAAATGATTGATCCGGCCATCCTCCCCAACGGTGATGATTTCAGGGCCGTTACAGACCAGGCCGGTACAGGGAGCACTGTCATGGGAATGATAGTGGGCACGTTCCCACTGCTGTACCACAGAGAGCACCTGTTTATACAAAATGTCAAGTAAAATTCAAAACAGAAGATGACAAACCTTCCACTTTTAATTCTCAAACCTTTTGGTTATTACCATAAAACTTTCACATTTAGTATCTTTACCTCGTCGATTTCATGATGACGGAATACAATGACACTCCCTGTAGAAGAAGCAGTGACGATCCTCTCCTGATCCAGAAACTATAAAAATATAAGAGCCATAGTAACTGGTTTAGGGGCTGGTTTAGCACAGGGCTAAAGAGCTTGCTTTTAAAGCGGACCAAGGCAGGCCAGCAGCACGGTTCAATTCCCGTACCAGCCTCCCCGAACAGGCGCCGGAATGTGGCGACTAGGGGCTTTTCACAGTAACTTCATTTGAAGCCTACTTGTGACAATAAGCGATTTTCATTTCATTTCAACATCCATTATAAGTCAACCAATAGGAATTTGTAATTGCGCACGCTTGCTTTGAATGCCTATAGACATGGTCACCCAGACACAGGGAAACCCTAATGTTTCTACATTTTAAATAATTACACTTTTGAAGAATGAACCTACTTTTTAAAAACTTCTTTCATGGCTTGTGGATGGGCTTGCCCATCCCTAATGGTCCTCAAGGTGGCGATGAGCCACGCTTCTGCAGTCTCTGTGTTTTAGCTTTCATGTAGTGATTTGGTAGAACTGGGTGGTTAGTGGACCATTTCAGAGGGTAGTTAAGAGTCAAGCACGTTGCTGTGGGTCAGAAGGCATGTATAGACCAGACCAGGTTAAACAGGCAGATTTCCTTCCTTAAAGAATATTAATGAACCAGATAGGCTTTTACATCAATCGATATTATTTTGATGGTCACTATTACTGAGACATTATATATTCATTAACTTTAATTGAATTCACATACCACCAGCTGCTGTGTTCAGATTTGAACCAATGTGTCCCAATTCATTTTTTTGTTCAATAAAGGGGCAATTTAGCGTGGTCAATCCACCTAGCTTGCACATCTTTGGGTTGTAGGGGCGAAACCCACGCAAAAATGGGGAGAATGTGCAAACTCCACATGGACAGTGACCCAGAGCCTGGATCGAACCTGGGATCTCGGCGGCGAGGCAGCGGTGCTAGCCACTGCACCGCCCTGCTGACTCTTCAGCTTCATTGTTGCTCAGGTTCCTACTGCGGCACAGAGAGCTGATATACTTGTACTGTACTGGAAAACAGTTTGGCAACTTCATTTTAGCAGTGACCCGTCTCAGATTTGTCACAGAACTTGCCACAGGGGTCAAACATTTTGCATTAGTATTTGGAATTTGATTGCCATGTATTACCATATTTAGGGGCATTAAAAGCCCACCCCCAATAGGAGATGATGGTGGGCTGCCTTCTTGAGCTGCTGCAGCCCATGCAGCAAAATGTGTATGTAAATATCCTCTACTCATTACACTGTTGTTGAAGGAGACAGAGGGTGGAAAGAGGGGTGGCAATGGTACGGGGAGGTTCTCCAGAATGTTGCCAAGGATTTTAAGAAGCACTTGAAGCACAATGGCAGACAAGGTTACGGACCAAGCATTGGAAACAGATTAGAATTGATGGGTGATTGATGGCCAGCACAGACATGATGGGCCAAAGGGCCTGTAAAACTGGGAGCTTCAGTTGCCTGCAGGTGACTTGGTGACAAAAGGCACAAGAGTTAGGCAACCTAAAAGAGATTTATAAACTGATGACAGGTTTTGATAGAGTAAACAGGGAAAATTTGTCTTGTAAATGGGGTAATAACCAGGGGGCCAATAATTCAAAATAATTTGAAAAGCTAAGCGGAGGGGGGACGAAGAGAAACGTTTTGATTTAGAATTGTAAGGATCTACCAGAAAAGGTGATGAAAGCTGATCCATAAACAACTTTCAAAGGGACTTGTTCAGGTATACGAGATGGAGGAACTTGCGGGGATTATAGACAAAGAAAACAGAGATTTGGGGGTGAATACGCCAGCACAGGTACGACAGGCAAATAGCCTCCTCGAAGCAGTAAACTCCTTGGCTGATACAATGGTGCCAGTACTCATCTTAATCCTACATTAACACATTTCCTTCTGTGATAACTCAACACCAGAGTATACAATGTTGAATGCAACACTATTTTGATTACATGCAAATTATAGCAGCGGTGTTTGAAATGAAATCCAATGCAACCTTGGGGAAATTAGGATATGTGCAAGGTGGGTTGCATGGTCCCATTCAAGCTTGACCACTGCTTTATAGTTACCTGTAGCTCCATGACGTCACCCTTGTGCTGGATGTCACACAAGGGCTTAGTGTTCTCCAAGAACAGCTGATCTGTTTCAGTGTCTTCTGTAACTGTGTCCCAAATGCAGACCGTATTCTTCTGCATAGGACAAAAAAAAAGAACGGTTCATTCCAGGGACTTAAAAAAAACAGGACCTGTCTCAACTACAGTCCTCTACAAGCTTGAAGCGAGCTGCTTAGCCTGGACTGCGAGTTTGGAACTGAACGAGATGATGATAAAGTTAATAACCATCAGGTGAGAGGCAAGATATGAATATAATTAGAACATAATAAAGGATTATAGAATCTCAAACCTATCTTGCCTGTACAGGTTTTTTGAAAGAGCTATGCAAATAATCCCACTCTCTCTGCTCTTTCCCCATAGCCTTGCATGTTTCCTTTTCAAATGTTGATCCAATTCGCTTTTGCAAGTTCCTATTGAATTGAATCTACTTCCACTAGCCTTTCAGGCAGTGCATTCCAGATCATAGCTCACAGCATAAAAAAGTCTCATCTCCCTTCTGGCTCTTTGGCAATATATTATATATATATTTTTTTTTAAATTTCCAATTAAGGGGCAATTTAGCGAGGACAATCCACCTACCCTGCACATCTTTTGGGTTGTGGGGGTGAGACCAATGCAGACACAGGGAGGATTTCCCACTTTCTCTGTCTGTTAGCTTGGACAAAGAGTCATTGGACTCGAAACGTTAGCTCTTTTCCCTCCCTACAGATGCTGCCAGACGTGCTGAGATTTTCCAGCATTTTCTCTTTCGTCACAGGGAAGATGTTCAAACTCCACACGGATAGTGACCTGGGGCCGGGATCAAACCTGGGTCCTTGGTGCCGTGAGTCAGCAGTGCTCAGCACTGCGCAACCGTGCCACCCCTTTCTGGCAAAACTAAAGCTATGTCTACGAGTTACTGACTCTCCTGCAACTGGAAACAGTTTCCCCTTATTTACTAGATCAAAGCCTTACATAACCTTGAACACTTCGACTAAACTTGCCTGTGAACCTCACAGCTCCAAGAACCATCCCAGTTTCTTGAGTCTCTCCACATAAATGAAGACATTCAATCCCAGTACCATTCTAGTAAATCTCTCCTGCACCCTCGTCAAGGTCTTCACACACTTCCTAAGGTGCTGCACCCAAAATTGGACACAACAGGCCTCAAAACCTGTGATTTATAAAATGACTTCCTAGTGATTATGTCGGATTACATAGAATTTACAGAACAGAAACCGGTCACTTAACCCAGCAGGTGGATGCCTGTGTTTAAGTTCCACATGAACCTCCTCCCACAATTCTTCATTAAACCTTATCAGCCCTTCTATTCCTTTCTGCCTCACTGTTTATCCTTAATTCCACTTAAATGCATCAATGTTTGTCAACTCAACTCAATTTGTGGGAGCAAATTTTAAATTCCAACCTCTCACTGTGTAAAGATGCTTCTCCCAAATTTCTGATTACATTTAATGGTTACTATCTGATATTGATGACCTCTAGATTTGGAGTCCCTCATAGGTGGAAATAGCTTCTCTACACCTATCCTATCAAATCCCTTCATAATCTTAAAATACTTCCATTGGCTTATCCCCTCAGTCTTCATTCCTTACAAGAGGAGGAGGTCCAGCCTGAACAACCTTAACTGATAGATATGATCTTTCAGTTCCGGTGTCATTCTAGCAAATCATTTTTGCACCTCTTCCAGCCTCTATATCATCCGGAGACCAGAACTGTGCACAGTACTCCCAAGTGTGGTCTAACCATGTTGAGGTACAGGTTTAAGATAACTTCTTTGCTTTTCAATTCTAACATGCTGGAAATGAATCCCAGTGCTTTTTTAAGGCTTTATTAATCAGTTTAGTAATATGTGTTTCTGTATTCCCAGATAATTTTGTTCCTCTACCTCAATTAGAAACAAATTTTCTAAGGCGCATCTGGCCTCCTTATTCTTCCTACCAAAACATACCACCTCACACTTAACTGTATTGAGATTCATTACGGTCATTCTGCAAACTTGTTAAGGTTTTCCTGCATTTTCTCAGTCTCTGCTGTATTAATTATACCCTCCAATTTGGTGTCAGCTGCCAATTTTTGAAATTGGGGGTATTTCAAATTCTTGATTCAAATGGTTTGTATAAATGATAAACAATAATTGTCCCAGCATCAGGAACATCATTTTCCTTCTTTTTGACAGTCTTAAGAACTTCCTTTAACCCCCAACACTACTCTGTATTGTAGTCAGCTTGGTATCCATTCAGCAAGGATCTTTTCACAAGTCTCTACAGGGCAGGAGGAGGCCATTCGGCCAATCGGGTCTGCATCGACCTGAAAGAACAACCTACCTAAGCCCACTCCCCAGCCCTGTCACCATATCCCCACATAACCTGCATACTTTTTGGATGCTAATTGGCAATTTAGCATGACTAATCCTCCAAACCTGAACATCTTTAGACTGGGGAAGAAAACTGGAAAACATCTTCTGAACATTTGTATCATAAAAAACATCAAGGATCACGCATGAGCTTTTAACCAGATTCACTCCTGCCCATGGACCTCCTTCCCCTCTTGGAGACCTCCCCTCCAATCTCCCTGGGCTCCCGCTCCAATCTCCCTGGGGGGCTCCCCCCTCCAATCTCCCTGGGGGGCTCCCCCCTCCAATCTCCCTGGGGGGCTCCCCCCTCCAATCTCCCTGGGGGGCTCCCCCCTCCAATCTCCCTGGGGGGAGGGGGGTGTAGCCACCTTAGTTGGCCATTTCCTGACTTAAAATGCAGTACCGCAAAGGCTGAAGGGAAAATCAGCCAACACAGGCAAAAACTAGCCTGGCGCAAGTTACTGGGTATTAAGACTCTGCAAAAACCCAGACAGCATCGATACAAGCAGCCATCTGCATAGTAATGTAGCAGCCATCTACATAGTAATGAGCGATCCCCGGGAACAATCGAAACATTTAAGGTAAACAAGGCCAAGCCGGACTCCTCGGCCAACACAAAAGAGGTTAGCGGACACTTAAAGACCGCCCAACGATCAGGGAACAGCTCCAGTATTGAAGAAATCGAACCAAGCGATTGGAACGAAGTCCAATCACTTGAAACCAGGTATGGGGTCCGCCCCGAAAGGCGGGAAGCCCCTGGGGACTATAAAGTAAAGCCCCCAAGTTCAAATCGTCCTTCTTGACAGGGTCACTCAGGCAACGCAAAGCAACCCTTGACAGTGACCTGTCCGGCGGCCTCCAAAGAAGCAAGTCTCAAGTCAACACTCGCTACGAGATAGGCGCTACCAGTCTATACCAGCTTTTGAATCCTGCAGTTTCAGAACCCGAACGAAAGGCCATTTGTTCCCCTGACCTGGTGGGCCAGTCCGAAGCTAAGCATAGTTATAGAAATAGCCTAGAAAGTAGAGTTTATGCATGAGTAGCGATTTACTGTGTATAATAAATGTGTATTGATTTGAATCTTACTAATTGGTGTATTGAGTTATTGATCATTATTTGAACTTGAACCTCGTGGCGGTATCATAAAGATACCTGGCGACTCTAGAGCAAAGGTTATAAGCCAATTGACCAACCAAAAGTTAGAAACAGGGGATCCACCCTCCAATCTCCGGGGGGGGGGGGGGGGCCCTCCCCCTCTAATCTCCCTGGGGGGGCTCCCCCTCTAATCTCCCTGGGGGGGGGCTCCCGCTCCAATCTCCCTGGGGGTCGCCCTCTCCTTCCCTCCAGCTCTTCCCCCTCTTGGCAGCATACGCCGAGTTGCATCTCTTCTCCTTCCCCCTCTCCGTCTCCTTGTTATCGCCTCACGCTCTGCTCACCTCGGCGTCCCACGATCCGCTGGCAAAGTATTCGGGGAGCTGGAGGCTGGAGCCGGTCGTCGGCCGCCAGCGGACCCGGCTGATCTTCTGCGAAACGTACCTGCCCTCCATGACAGCAGGGGGAACGCCGCGACCCCCGGCGTTTAACTTCCGGGTGAAGAGAGAGAGAGAGCGAGAAAGAGACAACTTCCGGGCGGAGAGAGAGATAACTTCCGGGCGGAGAGAGAGCCAACTTCCGGGCGGAGAGAGGGCCAACTTCCGGGCGGAGAGAGAGACAACTTCCGGATTAGTCCCCGGCTCACCAGCCCAGTGATTGTTGTTGTGGGTTGTTTCTAAATCAAAAAACCTTACCCCACGGTACGAAGCGGTAAGTAATATCGATGAACGACATTCGAGCGGGTATGAAGTCCACTATTGGTGGAAAGCTGAATTGGTGTCTGAGTCTCAAAGTTGTGGGTGGAAGAGGCATTCACTCCCGAGACTTGAACGCAATAATCGGGGCTGACACTGCAGTGCGGGACTGAGGGAGTGCTGCGTTGTCCGACGTGCCGACTTTCAAATATGGTGTTCATCTGCTGCTTTCTCAGATGGACATAAAATATCCCATTGCATTATTGGATGAAGAGCAGGGAGTTCGCCCTGGTGACCTGGCCGTATTTATCCCTCAGTCACTGAAAATATCAGATCATCTGGTCATGATCTCATTGCTGTTTGTGGGACATTGCTCTGTGCAAATTGGCTATAACATTTCCTATCTTCCATTTTTACAAAATTGGGTGGCATGATGGCACAACACTGCTGCCTCACAGCTCCATGAACCCGGGTTCAATTCCGGTCTCAGGTGACTGTGTGGTGTTTGCACTTTCTCCCCGTGTCTGCGTGGGTTTCCTCCGGGTGCTCCGGTTTCCTCCCACAGTCCAAAGACGTGCAGGTTAGGTGGATTGGCCATGTTAAATTGCCCCTTAGTGTCCAAATGGTTAGCTGGGTTACAGGGATAGGGTGGAGGTGTGGGCTTAAGTAGGGTGCTCTTTCCAAGGGCTGGTGCAGACTCAGGGCCAAATGGCCTCCTTCTGCACTATAAATTCTATGATTCTAAGCCATGTTGTGACATCCTAGAATACTAACTAATTCTGTTAGTATTTGTAATATCTATTTCTGGTGCCTAAGTTAGTTTAAAACTGAAATTCTTGTTATTAATCTTAATGCAAATTCTGTTGGTTTTTAAATTTATGAATAGGCTTTTCTCATGTTAGATTTGGATTATTATCCATTACAATTAGTGTCAGCTCTGGCTCAATGATGGTAAACACACTCAAGACTTGAGCACATAAACCAGTCTGTACTGAGGATTTTGATTTGATTTATTATTGTCACATGTATTAGTATACAGTGAAAAGTATTGTTTCTTGCATGCTGTACAAACAGTGCATACTGTACATAGGGAAGGAAGGAGAGACTGCAGAATATAATGATACAGTTATATCAAGGTGTAGAGAAAAGATCAACTTAATACAAGGTAGGTCCATTCAAAAGTCTGATGGCAGCAGGGAAGAAACTGTTCTTGAGTCAGTTGCTACTCGACCTCAAACTTTGGTATCTTTTCCTGACAGAAGAAGGTGGAAGAGAGTATGTCCGGGGTGCTTGGGGTCCTTAATTATGCTGGCTGCCTTTCTGAGGCAGTGGGAATTATAGATAGAGTCAATGGATGGGAGGCTGGTTTGCGTGATGAACTGGGCTACTTTCACGACCTTTTGTAGTTTCTTGCGGTCTTGGGCAGAGCAGGCTCCATACCAAGCTGTGATACAACCAGAAAGAATGGTTTCTATGGTGATCTGTAGAAGTTGGTGAGGGTCGTATCTGACATGCCAAATTTCCTTTGTCTTCTGAGAAAGTAGAGTCGTTGGTGGGCTTTCTTAACTGTAGTGTCGGTATGGGGGGACCAGGACAGGTTGCTGGTGATCTGTACACCTAAAAACTTGAAGCTCTCGACTCTTTCTACTTTGTTCCCATTGATGTAAACAGGGGCATGTTCTCCACTACGTTTCCTGAAGTCAGTGACAATTTCCTTCATTTTGTTGACATTGAGGGAGAGGTTATTATCGTCGCACCAGTTCACCAAATTCTCTATCTCATTCCTGTACTCTGTCTCGTCATTGTTTGAAATCCGACCTACTACGGTGGTGTCATCTAAAAGAGATGGTTAGGGAAATTGCAAATGCACTAGGGCTAATTTACCAAAATTCACTAGACTCTGGGGTGGTCCCGGCGGACTGGAAATTAGCAAACGTGACACCACTGTTTAAAAAAGGAGGTAGGCAGAAAGCGGGCAATTATAGGCCAGTGAACTTAACTTCGGTAGTAGGGAAGATGCTGGAATCTATCATCAAGGAAGAAATGGTGAGGCATCTGGATGGAAATTGTCACATTGGGCAAACGCAGCATGGGTTCATAAAGGGCAGGTCGTGCCTAACTAATTTAGTGGAATTTTTTGAGGACATTACCAGTGCGGTAGATAACAGGGAGCCAATGGATGTGGTATATCTGGATTTCCAGAAATCCTTTGACAAGGTGCCACACAAAAGGTTTTTTATCATAGAATTTACAGAGCAGAAGGAGGCCATTCAGCCCATCGCTGCATGAGATAAAGATGCATGGCATTAAGGGGAAAGTAGTAGCATGGATAGAGGATTGGTTAATTAATAGAAAGCAAAGAGTGGGGATTAATGGGTGTTTCTCTAGTTGGCAATCAGTAGCTAGTGGAGTCCCTCAGGGATCAGTGTTGGGCCCACAACGGTTCACAATTTACATAGATGATTTGGAGTTGGGGACCAAGGGCAATGTGTCCAAGTTTGCAGACGACACTTAAGATAAGTGGCAAAGCAAAAAGTGCAGAGGATACTGGAAGTCTGCAGAGGGATTTGGATAGGCTAAGTGGGCTAGGGTCTGGCAGATGGAATGCAATGTTGACAAATGTGAGGTTATCCATTTTGGTAGGAATAACAGCAAAAGGGATTATTATTTAAATAAAATATTAAAACATACTGCTGTGCAGAGAGACCTGGGTGTGCTAGTGCATGAGTCGCAGAAAGTTGGTTTACAGGTGCAACAGGTGATTAAGAAGGCAAATGGAATTTTGTCCTTCATTGCTAGAGGGATGGAGTTTAAGACTAGGGAGGTTATGCTGCAATTGTATAAGGTGTTAGTGAGGCCACACCTGGAGTATTGTGTTCAGTTTTGGTCTTCTTACTTGAGAAAGGACGTACTGGCACTGGAGGGTGTGCAGAGGAGATTCACTAGGTTAATCCCAGAGCTGAAAGGGTTGGATTACGAGGAGAGGTTGAGTAGACTGGGACTGTACTCGTTGGAATTTAGAAGGATGAGGGGGGATCTTATAGAAACATACAAAATTATGAAGGGAATAGATAGGATAGATGCGGGCAGGTTGTTTCCACTGGCGGGTGAAAGCAGAACTAGGGGGCATAGCCTCAAAATAAGGGGAAGTAGATTTAGGACTGAGTTTAGGAGGAACTTCTTCACCCAAAGGGTTGTGAATCTATGGAATTCCTTGCCCAGTGAAGCAGTAGAGGCTCCTTCATTAAATGTTTTTAAGATAAAGATAGATAGTTTTTTGACGAATAAAGGGATTAAGGGTGATGGTGTTCGGGCCGGAAAGTTGAGCTGTGTCCACAAAAGATCAGCCATGATCTCATTGAATGGCAGAGCAGGCTCGAGGGGCCAGATGGCCTACTCCTGCTCCTAGTTCTTATGTCATCAGCAAATTTGAAAATCGAGTTGGGGAGGAATTTGGCCACACAGTCATAGATGTATAATAGGAATATAGTAGGGGGCTGAGGACACAGCCTTGTGGGGCACCGGTGTTGAGGATGATGTTGTTACCTATCTTTACTGATTGTGGCCTGTGGGTTAGAAAGTTTAGGATCCAGTCGCAGAGGGAGGAGCCGAGGCCAAGGCCATGGCGTTTGGAGATGAGTTTCGTAGGAATGATGGTGTTGAAGGCTGAGCTGTAGTCAATAAATAGGAGTCTGACATAGGTGTCTTTGTTATCTAGGTGGTCCAGGGTAGAGTGCAGGGCCATGGACATGGCGTCTGCTGTGGACCTGTTGCAGCGGTAGGCGAACTGTAGTGGATCAAGGCAATCTGGGAGGCTGGAGTTGATTCGTGCCATGACTAATCTTTTGAAGCACTTCATGATGATGGATTTCAGAGCCACTGGACGATAGTCATTACGGCACACTGCTTGGCTTTTCTTTAGTACAGGGATGATGGTCGTCTGCTTGAAGCAGATAGGGACCTCAGATTGTTGTAAAGAGAGATTTAAGATGTCTGCGAATACCCCCGCCAGCTGATCCACGCGAGACCTGAGTGCTCGTCCGGGTACCCCATCCGGGCCAGTGGCTTTCCGAGGGTTGACCTTCGAGAAGGCTGCTCTGACGTCTGCAATGGTGATCTCAGATACAAGTTCATCCGAGGCTTCTGGGGTGGAGGGCTCACTCTTGCTGATCTCTTGCTCAAAGCGGACATAGAATGCGTTGAGCTCATCAGGGAGGGGTGCATCGGAGCCGGCAATTTTACATGCCTTCATCTTGTAGCCCGTTATGTCTTGCCGACCTTGCCATAGACGGCGGGGGTCCGTGTGGCTAGCCTGGGTCTCGAGCTTGGTCCGGTACTGTCTTTTGGCATCTTTGATGGATTTCTTTAGATCATATCTGGCTTTCTTGTATAGGTCAGGGTCGCCTGACTTGAACGCCTCAGACCTAGACTTCAGCAAGCAGTGGCTATCCCTGTTCATCCAGGGTTTCCGGTTGGGATACACGCGGATTTGTTTCTTTGGCACACAGTCTTCTACACACTTACTAATGAAGTCAGTTACTGTAGTGCCGTACACGTTCAGGCTGGTCGCAGAGTTTTTAAATATTGACCGTAGGAGATTATCCGATTCCTCAGACCAACAATACACGACTTTCTCTGACGGATTCTCCCCCTTCAGTTTTTGCTTATAAGCTGGGAGCATGAGCAAACCTTGTGGTCAGATTTGCCAAAGTGTGGGCGGGCGATAGAGCGGAAGGCATGTTTGATATTTGAGTAGCAGTGGTCCAGGATGTTTGGGCCTCTGGTGGAACAGGTGACGTGTTGGTGGTAACTTGTTGCCTCATTGTTGGGGCTGCAGTCGTTTGGTTAAAACATTAAGCCAAGAATGATGAAATAGACGTCCTATGGCACTGTTGAGTTAAGGGCAAGACTTACTGTTCATTGTCCAGGCCAAAATTTATCTCTGAATCAATGTCACCAACAGTAGACTATTTGCAGATTATTCAATTCTTCTGTAGTTTGGGATCTTGCTGTATGCAGATTGGCTGCTATGCTTACTTACAAAACAACAGTGATTACACTTCGCATCAGAAGTACTTTCAAGTCTTGGAAAATGCTCCAGGATGTAACAAAGAGTGTAAGTTTCTATATAAATGTAATGTTGATCTGACTGTAATTTCTAGGAAATTTCCCACACCTGACAGATGTGTAGTTTCCAGGTTTAGTCTCATAAATCAATAACCAATCCAAAGACGCAATTCATTAATCTAAAGAGCTTTGGGAAATGATGGTTAACATATCTGCAGTTTTCTGGTTCATTTGTTTTAATTGCTATTTAGCACAAGTTAATTTATTTTATTCAAACAATTCAAATTTAATTTATCCAAATTTCTTGCACTTAATATGCAATTCCAGGCTAATTTATTCCTTTCTCTACTTGATTTTTTGTGTGTTTATATTAATTAGAACATAGAACATACAGTGCAGAAGGAGGCCATTCGGCCCATCGAGTCTGCACCGACCCACGTAAGCCCTCACTTCCACCCTATCCACATAACCCAATAACCCCTCCTAACCTTTTTTGGTCACTAAGGGCAATTTATTATGGCCAATCCACCTAACCTGCACATCTTTGGACTGTGGGAGGAAACCGGAGCACCCGGAGGAAACCCACGCAGACACTGGGAGAACGTGCAGACTCCGCACAGACAGTGACCCAGCGGGGAATCGAACCTGGGACTCCGGCGCTGTGAAGCCACAGTGCTATCCACTTGTGTTACCGTGCTGCCCCGAATTGCCATTTAAATTGAAGAATTGAAATTTAACCACATGGAAATTTCTTAGAAAAGAAATAATGGAAGCAAACCAGCCACAGCTATTGTAAATTCAGTAAAAAATCATCCTCTGTTTTGGGCCCTCAGTCCTGCCTGTTCTATTAGGATATGGTTTCTACCCGAAAACTATGATGAGAAATAATGTCAGCAAAACCTATGCTTGAATTAACTGGATTTTCTCCCCTACAGTTTTCACTGTTAGCAGCTACAAGGTGATGATGCCGTCTGAGTGTGTTTCATGGCCACGAGTTCCCAGTATGTATCAATAGGATTCCCTCACTGAAGACGGGAGGCTGTGCCGATCCCCGCCATGTAACAGGATTTCTGAGAATCTTTGCTTTTCCAACTGACTTCCAATAAACTGGAGGGCAATTCTGTTTCAGATTAAGTAAATTTAAACTATTGAAGCTGTAATTATTTGCTTAACGTTATGAGAGAAAGATAAAGATGAACCTCCTAATTGTTTGATAAAGAAACACCCAGGGTTTAAACGTTTTTGATTCCGATTATCCTCTTTTGAGCACTAAATTCTGTTTTCGTGTCTTTCGTGTATTGCTCAATTCAACTAATTGGATAAAGTGATTCTTTTTTTAAAATTTAAAGTGCCCAATTCTTTTTTTTTCCAATTAAGGGGCAATTTAGCGTGGCCAATCCTCCTACCCTGCACATTTTTGGGTTGTGGGGGTGAGACCCATGCAGACAGGGGGAGAATCTGGAAACTCCACACAGACAGTGACCTGGGGCAGGGATCAAACCTGGGGCCTCGGCGCCGTGATGCAGCCGTGCTAATCACTGTGCTGTCCAGATTATATTTTAATGCAAAAGAGAATTTTGAATTAGTTGAAATAGGCTAAAAGATGAAATGTTCAGCCCAACCTCAGCAAGACAAAGCAATTAGCAGCAGTTCTACTTTCATGTATGTGGTAACTTGTGGTGTCCCACAAAAATCTGTGGTGAACCTTTAACTATTTGTTATATTTACTTGACTTGGCCAACACAATAGAGAGTTATGTATCAGCATTTGCTGATGATGGAAATTACTGGTATTTTAAGTAATGGAGGAAGTAGCATAAAATTATCAAGAGCCACTGATAGGTTAAGTTATACTGTGGCAGATGGATTTCAGTTCAGGTAAGTGTGAAGTCATGCACATTTTGGACTAAGGCAGGATAGCACGAGGGTTTTTTGGGTTATGGGGGTAGGGTGGAAGTGAGGGCTTAAGTGGGTCGGTGCAGACTCAATGGGCCGAATGGCCTACTTCTGCACTGTATGTTCTATGAAAAGCACAAACAGCAAACGTTAAGTGCCATAGGGACTTGGCATTGGGAGAATGTAGCATCAGCTTGTAAACCTTACAGTTGAGTGGTAGAGCTAGAGCCAACAAGAGTGAGATGCAATTGATTTGGTTCAGATGAAAGCTTGATGATGATTAGTTTTGAAGCCTTCAATCGGAGGCACATAATGTCTCCAGCTACATTATGATTTCTTAGGCTTATGAACAAGTTGACTATTATTTTGCAACACTTAAATTATCTTAGAAAAGAATAATTTAGCTCAGATAGTTTCCATTTTTTTAAATGTAATTAATTCACCAACTTTTAGCTTTTCAGTTTGACTGCTAGGACCTTGGACTTACAAAGTACTGGTAGTGTTGTTCAAATTGGAAAAGACTTTAAGCTCAACAAATGGAAGGAAATATATATCTTGGGCGGCGCTGAGGTCCCAGGATCGATCCTGGCTCTGGGTCACTGTCCCTGTGGAGTTTGTGCATTCTCCCCGTCTTTGCGTGGGTTTCGCCCCCACAAAGATGTGCGGGATAGGTGGATTAGCCATGCTAAATTGCCTCTTAATTAGAAGAAAAAGAATTGGGTACTTGCATTTAGAAAAACAGTTACACATTTGACTTGGTCAATGACGGTGAAGTTGGCTGATTTTTACCTTAATTCCATCGACCCACTTTGGTTCCAAAATCCTTAATACCCATGGTGAAAATACTTAATATTTAATGGTGAAAAGTTAGAAACAATTGTGGTCCAAAGTGATTGGGGTCCATATATATACAGAACACTAAAATGCAGTAGTCCGGTACAAAAAAAATCAAAAGACAACTAAAGGGTTAGCATATAAAGTGAAGGACATTTTTGATAGTTATAAAAGCCCTGATTAGACTGTACATGGTTCTGGACATCGGAACTTGGAAGTGAGTGCAGTGTATATTCACCAGAATAATACCTTGGCTCGAAGGTTAAATAATAAAGTGGGATTACATGAACTGGGCTTGTAGTCCCTTGAAAACAGAAGTTTAAATAGTGTTTTGATTGAAGCTTTTTGGATTTTTAAAAGCAACTGATAGGGTAAACAGTGGAACTATTTTTTTCCCCACTAGTGAGAAGCCTAGGATAAATGGATATAATTGGAAAATCAAAGCCAGTCCTTTGAGAAATGAAGTTAGGAATTACTTAGTCATGCAAAAGGTGGCAGACTCTCCAATAACAATGCCAGCTCACTTAATTATTTTAAATCCGAAATCAGTGGAGTTTTGCTAGCCATGGGTATTGAGGATTTTGGAACCAAAGTGGGTCGATGGAATTAAGGTAAAAAGCAGCCAACTTCACCGTCATTGACCAAGTCAAATGTGTAATATTTTAAAAAAAATTTAAGTACCCAATTCTTTTTCTTCTAATTAAGGGTCAATTTAGCATGGCCACTCCACCTATCCTGCACATCTTTGTGTTGTGGGGACGAAACCTACACAAACACGGGGAGAATGTGCAAACTCCACAGGGACAGTAACCCAGAGCCGGGATCGATCCTGGGACCTCAGTGCCGTCCAAGATATATATTTCTTTCCATTTGTTGAGCTTAAAGTCCTTTCCAATTTGAACAGCACTACCAGTACTTTGTAAGCCCAAAGTCCTAGCAGTCAAACTGAAAAGCTAAAAGTTGGTGAATTAATTACATCTAAAAAATGGAAACTATCTGATCTAAATTATTCTTTTCTAAGATAAATTTTAAGCGTTGCAAAATAATAGTCAATTTGTTTATTAGCCTAGGAAATCATAATGTAGCTGGAGACATTCTTTGCCTCCGATTGAAGGTTCCAAACTATCCATCATCAAGCTTTTATCTGAACCAAATCAATTGCATCTCACTCTTGTCGGCTCTAGCTCTATCACTCAACTGGAAGGTTTACAAGCTGATGCTACATTCTCCCAATGCCAAGTCCCTATGGCACTTAACGTTTGCTGTTTGTGCTTTTCATAGAACATACAGTGCAGAAGGAGGCCATTCGGCCCATTGAGTCTGCACCGACCCACTTAAGCCCTCACTTCCACCCTATCCCATAACCCCCAAACCTTTTTGGACACTAAGGGCAATTTAGCATGTCCAATCCACCTAACCTGCACGTCTTTGGAGTGTGGGAGGAAACTGGAGCACCCGGAGGAAATCCACGCAGCCACGTGGAGAACATGCAGACTCCGCACAGACAGTGACCCAGTGTGTAATCGAACCTGGGACCCTGGCGCTGTGAAGTCAGTGTTAACCAGTGTGCTACCATGCTGCCCTGTGTCATCTGCTAAGTGTCTGTAGCTTCAGCATCTCTTTAAGGAGTATGGAAAGAAAATAGCCATCAGTAACAGGTGTACTGTAACTTGAATGACGCTGTGACTAAAAGGGTTAAATTTTCAGGGCAGGTTGCATAGACTAGGCTTGTATACTCTTTTGAGTTTAGAAGATTAAAGCGCAATCGATTGTGGTGTTTAAATTATTGATCGAGTGAAACTATTTACCTCTGGTGGGGAAATCCAGAACAAATCCGAGCTGGGGAGCTCAGGGCAAAATCAGGAAGCACGTCTTCACGCATAGTGTAGTGGAAATGTGAAAATCTCTTCCCCATCACCTTGTGCCAGTCCTCCCTTGACTCCCAGGCTGAAACAAAAAGTAGAAGCTTGAAGTCAATTGAAAATCTTAGAACTGAGATTGATAACACCCCTATTTAGCAAAGCTACAGAGCCAAGGCAGATACATTGAGAAACCAATCAGTGCTGACCTAATTGAACGGTTTAACAGGAGTTGAAAGGCCTCCTCCTGACCTATATTCCTAACGAAAGGCTCCGAGCAATACAAATGCTTCATGCCAGCTTTTTGTTGGAAATACTCTTCATATTCTTGTTTTTTGTTGCAGCTGTGAACCTGCACAAAGCTTCTGGTACAATGAGCAACAGAAGGAAGCGCACAGCCCCAGTGCGGGTAGATGAGGAAACTAAGAAAAAGCTGAGCTGGAACATGTGCGAAGACTTGAAGGAGCCACATCCACTTGTACCACCACCCAACAGCAATAATCCTTCGGCTGTGGGCACGAGTTTCCCAGGAGAAGTAGGACAGGTAGACCCACTGCTGGATAGCAGCCCGAAACTGGACGAAACGTTGATTGTGGTTGAGGATGGAGAAAGTCCTCTTCCATCAACTGCCATCACCCAACTCCGTCTTGCAGTCTCCCCAAGCCACGCGAATGAAGAGTGGCGAGCGCTGCTGGACGTATTCACCCTTCAACTTCCATCAGGGCAAATGTTTCCAGAGAAGCTCTGTTCTCTTAGTATATGCTTAATGAAGACCAGTGCTGATGATCAGCTGCAAGTTTCAGCCAGGAGGAAAGGTGACGATTTTGAGAGTGATGGCCGTGAAGAATTTGTGAGCTCTGTGAGAACTTCACTCAGTTATAATATGCTGGAGGACATAATTTGGCTTCAGAAAAAGAACATACTTGGATTGTTCCAAAAGGACATTGAAGACTGTCAAACACTGAAGGTATTTAACTATTCCAATAAAATGTTGATTCTTCCAATAAAATGTTGTCCATTGCAATGACCATTGAGTCTTCTTGATTGGGCAAGTGTTTTTTTCCACCTTTCCAGTTGGTGATTTTCTAGTTTGGCTAGAATTGCCAATAAAGGCTGAGGCAGGAAGCTCTCAAAGTGAATGGAAGTGAATCTTTTTTTCTCACTGACATCTGATTTGCTCAGTATCTACACCATGGATAAACATCCAGTCAGAAAATTGAAATATGACACCAGAAGCTCAAAAATCAGTGGTGGCTGACAGCCACTAGCGGTTGCATCAGATGGAGGTACAATCCAGTTCACTCCCACCAGTCCATAATTAATAATAATCTTTATTATTGTCATAAGTATGCTTACATTAACACTGCAATGAAGTTACTGTGAAAATCCCCACACTTGGGCGCCTGTTCGGGTACATTGAGGGAGAATTCAGAATCTTCAATTCTCCTAACAAGCCCGTCTTTCGGGACTTGTGGGAGGAAACCGTAGCACCCAGAGGAAACCCACGCAGACACTGGGAGAACGTGCAGACTCCACACAGACCGTGAATCCAAGCCGGGAATCGAACCTGGGACCCTGGTACTGTGAAGCAACAGTGCTAACCACTGTGCTACGATGCCACCCCTTACCACTGACGGCTATCTGTATTGGTAAAGGTGTTGAATGCTGTTACTAGGGACCCGGGTTCAATTCCATCCTCTGGCGACTGTGTGAAGTTTGCACATTCTCCCTGTGTCTGCGTGGGTTTCCTCCGGGTGCTCCGACATTTCCTCCCACAGTCCAAAGATGTGCAGGTTAGGTGGATTGGCCATGCTAAATTACCCCTTAGTGTCCAAAAGGTTAGGTGGGGTTACTGGGTTATGGGGATATGGTGGGGACGTGGGCCTAGGTAGAGTGCTCTGTCCAAGGATTGGTGCAGACTAGTTGGGCTGAATGGCCGCCTCCTGCATGAGATTGATTCTATAATCTATCGGAGCCAATTAGAAAAGCACTTTTAATTAATTTATTAATTAGTTTAATCAGTTCAAATGTACTGATTTAAAAAGTTCTACCTATTTCACACAAAGTGAAATGGCTCAAAGGTTCAAATCAGCTTTTCAAGCATCCAAAAGCAAAAGAGGTCATTACTTTGCAGAACCTTATGGACAGGTTTCTTCCACCATCACTGGCCCTCACTTCCTGCTGTTAGTTGCTTATTTGCTGGGACAGACAACATGAGCTGTATTCCTTTGGTGCAAACAATTAAATCAGTGAAAATAGGGTTTCAAGCATTTGTTAATCTCAGCAGTGTGTAGAAATATTACAGAGAGAAGTGTGGACACTGATGGAACAGTTTACAATGGCACTATCTACAATGCGGAGTTAGTGACATATCATCTAATTAACAATGTACGCCTGAATGATATATCTGATCACAGACAACCTTCTGAGCCAGTTTTGCTCTGCTTTGATTCATGCTGTTCGTAACCAAACTTGCATTAAATTTTAACTCTCTATAAACCCTGTGCTCACTGACCTACGTTGGTTCCTAGTTTGACAATGCCTTCATTTTTAAATTCTCACCCTTTGTTTTCAGATCTCTCCATTGCTTCCTCTGTAACCTCCTCCAACTCTCTGTACTTCTCTATTCCTGGCCTCTTGTACACGTCCAGTTTTCATTACTCCACCATTGACAGCTATGCTTTCAGCTGTCTAGGCCCTCCTAAAACTCTCCACCTAGCCATCCGTTCTTAAAATCCATTTGAGCATTCCTAATAACGAGTGCAAATTTTATTTGGCAATGCTCCTGTGAAGTGTCTTGTGCTCTTTTCTAACGTGAAGTACGAAGATCACAGGAACTGACCACTCAGCCTTTACAAGCCCATATTGGTGTTTTTTGCACAACACGTGCCTCCTCCCAATCTTGTTCATTCTAATGCTATCAACATATCCTACCTATACCTTTTTCCCTGGTGCACTTTACTGGTGTGGTGGTGTGTTACAGTTCCTTCGGGGAGTCCGATTGCTGTGGCAACCTGCACCTTTCCATGCACCGTGTAGACTGTGATAATAGAGGCTCCCACCCTTCTTTCCATCACATGGCTGACCAGGAATCTCTCTCGCTCTGACCACTTGCCATTTGTGTTCGCTAGATTTTCAGGTTGACCCTCAACCCTGTTTGGCCACCTTCCTTGGCCATCAAGTCCTGGGGTGGGACTTGAACCTTAAGCTTCTGGCTCAGAGGCAAGGACGCTCTTTACTCCGCTATAAGACCTCCTTATTTGTCATTTTCTAGCTTTCCTTAAATGCATCTCTGCTATTCTGAACTACTCCTTGGGAGCGAGTTCCACATTCTCACCACTCTTTGAGTACAAAGTTTTTTCTGAATTCGCTGTTGATCCCTGAGGGCACCATATACAAATTGTCCTTTGATTCTGCACAAGCAGCCCAACTGCTTGATCCATGGGCTGGCTCTAGTCACATCTTGTCTGCAGTTTGCACCCTGCCCAGCACACATCCTATCTTCTGCTTGCTCTTGGTTACAAGCAATTCTCCTGATGAGATACATTTAGTCCTTCTCAAAAGTGCAATTAGATCCAACAACTACACTGGGTTAACTTGTTCTATATAAACTGAAAATTTCAGCAATTGGAGATATTAGTGGGGTGGTAAACAGTTGCTGATCGTGTTGTCTCAAGCACAGACTAGAAACTGGAGCACCCGGTGAAAACCCACGCAGACACGGGAAGAATGTGCAGACTCCGACACAGACAGTGACCCAGCGGGGAATCGTACCTGGAACCCTGGCGCTGTGAAGGCACAGTGCTAGCCACTGTATTACCATGCTGGTCTCCTCTGGTTACCAATTCCCTTTCCACCGGAAACAGTTTCTCCATATCGATTCTATCAAAATCCCTTCTCTGGTACCATTCCAGTAAATCTCCTCGTTTATTCTTTCCAAGGTCCTGACCTCCATCCTAAAGCGTAGTGCCCAGAAGTGAACCCAACACTGCAGCTGGGACTGAACCAGTGATCAATAAAGTTCTTGAAAGAAAGACTTGTGCAGTAATTCTTCACTTCACGTTGTAGTTGAGTTCTTGAAAAGTGTAACTCTAAATGAAACAACATTAGGTGGATAAGACTTTCCCATTATAACCAATTGAAAAGTTAGATTCTGTAGGGCACTTCCTGTCAGGGGGGAGAAAAGCATTGAAACATTGTAGGCTATAAGGAACACTATGTTGCTAAATTCCTACTTTCACAAAAGATGTAACTTTTAAAATTAAGTACATTTAAAAATATTTTTAAAAATGCTATCACTCTCTACTTACCTCTGCCTCCTCGCCGAACGCTCCCCGTAATCTCTGGCTCCTCGCCGATCGCTCCCCGTATCTCTGGCTCCTCGCCGATCGCTTCCCGTATCTCTGGCTCCTCGCCGATCGCTTCCCGTATCTCTGGCTCCTCGCCGATCGCTCCCCGTATCTCTGGCTCCTCGCCGATCGCTCCCCGTATCTCTGGCTCCTCGCCGATCGCTTCCCGTATCTCTGGCTCCTCGCCGATCGCTCCCCGTATCTCTGGCTCCTCGCCGGTCGCTCCCCGTGTCTCTGGCTCCTCGCCGGTCGCTCCCCGTATCTCTGGCTCCTCGCCGGTCGCTCCCCGTATCTCTGGCTCCTCGCCGATCGCTCCCCGTATCTCTGGCTCCTCGCCGATCGCTCCCCGTATCTCTGGCTCCTCGCCGGTTGCTCCCCATGCCTCTGGCTCTTCGCCGGTTGCTCCCCGTATCTCTGGCTCCTCACCGATAGCTCCCCGTATCTCTGGCTCCTCGCAGATCGCTCCCCGTATCTCTGGCTCCTCGCCGATCGCTCCCCGTATCTCTGGCTCCTCGCCGATCGCTCCCCGTATCTCTGGCTCCTCGCCGATCGCTCTCCGTATCTCTGGCTCCTCGCCGATCGCTCCCCGTATCTCTGGCTCCTCGCCGATCGCTCCCCGTATCTCTGGCTCCTCGCCGATCGCTCCCCGTATCTCTGGCTCCTCGCCGATCGCTCCCCGTACCTCTGGCTCCTCGCCGGTCGCTCCCCGTATCTCTGGCTCGTCGCCGATCGCTCCCCGTATCTCTGGCTCCTCGCCGATCGCTCCCCGTATCTCTGGCTCCTCGCCGATCGCTCCCCGTACCGCTGGCTCCTCGCCGATCGCTCCCTGTATCTCTGGCTCCTCGCCGATCGCTCCCCGTATCTCTGGCTCCTCGCCGATCGCTTCCCGTATCTCTGGCTCCTCGCCGATCACTTCCCGTATCTCTGGCTCCTCGCCGATCCCTCCCCGTATTTCTGGCTCCTCGTAGATCGCATCCCGTATCTCTGTCTCCTCGTAGATCGCATCCCGTATCTCTGGCTCCTCGTAGATCGCTGCCCGTATCTCTGGCTCCTCGCCGATCGCTGCCCGTATCTCTGGCTCCTCGCCGATCGCTCCCCGTATCTCTGGCTCCTCGTCGATCGCTCCCCGTATCTCTGGCTCCTCGCTGATCGCTCCCTGTATCTCTGGCTCCTTGCCGATCGCTCCCAGTACCGCTGGCTCCTCGCCGATCGCTCCCCGTACCTCTGGCTCCTCGCCGATCGCTCCCCGTATCTCTGGCTCCTCGCCGATCGCTCTCCGTATCTCTGGCTCCTCGCCGATCGCTTCCCGTATCTCTGGCTCCTCGCCGGTCGCTCTCTGTAGCTCTGGCTCCTCGCCGATCGCTCCCTGTATCTCTGGCTCCTCGCTGATCGCTCCCCGTACCGCTGGCACCTCGCCGATCGCTCCACGTATATCTGGCTCCTCGTTGATCGCTCCCCGTATCTCTGGCTCCTCGCCGATTGCTCCCCGTATCTCTGGGTCTTCGCAGGTTGCTCCCCGTACCGCTGGCTCCTCGCCGATTGCTCCCCCTATCTCTGCCTCTTCGCCGATCGCTCCCCGTATCTCTGGCTCTTCGCCGATCGCTCCCCGTATCTCTGGCTCTTCGCCGATCGCTCCCCGTATCTCTGGCTCCTCGCCGATCGCTCCCCGTATCTCTGGCTCTTTACCGGTTGCTCCCCGTATCTCTGCCTCTTCGCCGATCGCTCCCCGTGCCTCTGCCTCCTCGCTGATCGCTCCCCGTACATCTGGTTCCTCGCCGATCGCTCCCCGTACCCCCCGTACCTTTGGCTCCTCGCCGGTCGCTCCCCGTATCTCTGGTTCCTCGCTGATCGCTCCCCGTACCTCTGGCTCTTCGCCGGTCGCTCCCCGTATTTCTGGCTCCTCGCCGATCGCTCCCTGTATCTCTGGCTCCTCGCCGATCGCTGCCCGTATCTCTGGCTCCTCGCCGATCGCTGCCCGTATCTCTGGCTCCTCGCCGATCGCTCCCCGTATCTCTGGCTCCTCGTTGATCGCTCCCCGTATCTCTGGCTCCTCGCTGATTGCTCCCTGTATCTCTGGCTCCTTGCCGATCGCTCCCAGTACCGCTGGCTCCTCGCCGATCGCTCCCCGTACCTCTGGCTCCTCGCCGATCGCTCCCCGTATCTCTGGCTCCTCGCCGATCGCTCTCCGTATCTCTGGCTCCTCGCCGATCGCTTCCCGTATCTCTGGCTCCTCGCCGGTCGCTCTCTGTAGCTCTGGCTCCTCGCCGATCGCTCCCTGTATCTCTGGCTCCTCGCCGATCGCTCCCTATACCTCTGGCTCCTCGCCGAATGTTCTCTGTATCTCTGGCTCTTCGCCGAATGTTCCTCGACCCTCTGGCTCTTCGCCGAATGCTCCCTGTACCTCTGGCTCTTCGCCGAATGCTCTCTGTATCTCTGGTTCTTCGCCGAATGTTCCTCGACCCTCTGGCTCTTCGCCGAATGTTCCCTGTACCTCTGGCTCTTCGCCGAATTCTCCCTGTACCTCTGGCTCTTCGCCAAATGCTCTCTGTACCTCTGGCTCTTCGCCGAATGCTCTCTGTACCTCTGGCTCTTCGCCGAATGCTCCCTGTACCTCTGGCTCTTCGCCGAATGCTCCCTGTACCTCTGGCTCTTCGCCGAATGCTCCCTGTACCTCTGGCTATTTGCCGAATGCTCCCTGTACCTTTTGGCTCTTCGCCGAATGCTCCCTGTACCTCTGGCTCTTCGCCGAATGCTCTCTGTACCTCTGGCTCTTCGCCGAATGTTCCTCGACCCTCTGGCTCTTCGCCGAATGTTCCTCGACCCTCTGGCTCTTCGCCGAATGTTCCTCGACCCTCTGGCTCTTCGCCAAATGTTCCCTGTACCTCTGGCTCTTCGCCGAATTCTCCCTGTACCTCTGGCTCTTCGCCGAATGCTCTCTGTACCTCTGGCTCTTAGCCGAATGCTCTCTGTACCTCTGGCTCTTCGCCAAATGCTCTCTGTACCTCTGGCTCTTCGCAGAATGCTCCCTGTACCTCTGGCTCTTCGCAGAATGCTCCCTGTACCTCTGGCTCTTCGCCGAATGCTCCCTGTACCTCTGGCTCTTTGCCGAATGCTCCCTGTACCTCTGGCTCTTCGCCGAATGCTCCCTGTACCTCTGGCTCTTCGCCGAATTCTCCCTGTACCTCTGGCTCTTCGCCAAATGCTCTCTGTACCTCTGGCTCTTCGCCGAATGCTCTCTGTACCTCTGGCTCTTCGCCGAATGCTCCCTGTACCTCTGGCTCTTCGCAGAATGCTCCCTGTACCTCTGGCTCTTCGCCGAATGCTCCCTGTACCTCTGGCTATTTGCCGAATGCTCCCTGTACCTTTTGGCTCTTCGCCGAATGCTCCCTGTACCTCTGGCTCTTCGCCGAATGCTCTCTGTACCTCTGGCTCTTCGCCGAATGTTCCTCGACCCTCTGGCTCTTCGCCGAATGTTCCTCGACCCTCTGGCTCTTCGCCGAATGTTCCTCGACCCTCTGGCTCTTCGCCAAATGTTCCCTGTACCTCTGGCTCTTCGCCGAATTCTCCCTGTACCTCTGGCTCTTCGCCGAATGCTCTCTGTACCTCTGGCTCTTAGCCGAATGCTCTCTGTACCTCTGGCTCTTCGCCAAATGCTCTCTGTACCTCTGGCTCTTCGCAGAATGCTCCCTGTACCTCTGGCTCTTCGCAGAATGCTCCCTGTACCTCTGGCTCTTCGCCGAATGCTCCCTGTACCTCTGGCTCTTTGCCGAATGCTCCCTGTACCTCTGGCTCTTCGCCGAATGCTCCCTGTACCTCTGGCTCTTCGCCGAATGATCTCTGTACCTCTGGGGTTCGCCGAATGCTCCCTGTCCCTCTGGCTCTTCGCCGAATGCTCCTCGATCCTCTGGCTCCTCGCCAAATGCTACCCTTATTTCTGGCTCCTCGCCAAATGCTCCCCATTCCTCTCGCAGAATTGTCCTCTTACTGCTGGCTCCTATCTGATTGTGCTTCCTGACCCTCTGGTTCATTGCTAGTCGCTCTCCCCAGTGTCAAGTGATGTTAAAGCGAAGCTCCCATTAACTGACCGTTGCGAAATTGTAACGACTAATGGGAAGCAACTTAGCGATGACTTGTGTGTGGTGCTTTTCATGACTACCAGATGTCTCAAAGTGCTTTGCCACCAATAAAGTACTTTGTCTTCATCAAATGTAGTAATTGTTGTAATGTCGGAAACGCTGGAGCCAATTTATGAAAAGCATGCTCCCATCTTTGCTGACCAGATAATTTGTTCTTGTGATGTTGATTGAGGAATTAATATTGGTGAGGACACTGAGACATCCTACTCTTCGAAGTAATGTTGTGGGATCTTCTACACAGAGATGGGCCCTCTCATTTGAAAGAAGACACCGTAGCAGTGCAGTGCTTCCTCACTACCGCACAACCTTAATCTTTGTATTCAAGCTCTAGGGTGGAACTCTGAGATGAGAGTGCTACCAACTGAACCATGACTGACACTTGAATTGATATTATGTTGACAATGTCTTGCGTGTTTATTTTAACTGTGACTACAAACCTTTTTGTTTTGTTCTGTAGATCGGTATATATCTTCTTGAGTCTGGTTTAGGAAAACCAGAGTTCCTTAGTGAAGGAAGCTGCAGGATCAGAAAGACAAATGCACTGATGCAGAAACTCATGGAATATATTCATGACTTAGCAGTTCCAGGTACAATTCTCAAAGTTAAAGTAAAACAGAATCAGGCTGGTTTGAGAACTCTTGCAGTCAGATTATTTTGTAATTCAGTTCCTTATTTTCCCCCCTCGCAGTACTACCAGCGGCTGCATCTTTCTTCACAGTTTACCCCATATCCTGGGGTCAGTGATGCCATGCTTGATGCTCCTAGAATTGATGTCCACTAGGAAGGAAGAACTTGCATTTCTCTAGCAGATTTTCCTGACCTCTGGATGTCACAAAATGCCTCGCAGTCAATGACGTACTTCTGAAATGCGGTCACTGTTGTAATACAAGACATGTGGCAGCCAAACTCTTCCCTGGAGGCCCTGCAAACATCATGATGAACATCCGATGATTTGCTCTTTTGTAGTGTTGCTCAAGGGGAAAATGTTATCCAGGACGCAGGAGATGATTTGCCTGTTCGTCTTTAAAATAATGCTGTGTAATGTTTTTTTTTTACACACTTGGGAGAGCAGACAGGACCTCGGTTTAATGTCTCAACCAAAGGATGGCATGTCTGACAGTGCAGCACTCCCTCATTACTGCACTGGGGCAGCAGCCTGAATTTCCATGCTCAAATCTACGAGTGGGGTTTGAATCCTTGACCTTGTGACTCAAAAGTGAGAGTGCAACTCTCTGAGCCACAGCTGACACAGCTGCTGTGAATTACTTGTTGAGGTCTACCAGGAACCCGCCTAGTCCTGGTCCTTTCCTGACTGCATGGAATTAATGCATTCCATGATCTCTTCCAGCCCGAGCTGTGCTTCCAGTCTGTGTCCCTGTCTCCTGTTCACAACTGGTATGCCCAACCCATTGAGGAACTGTTTCATCCTTAAGTCCCCCTCCAGGGGCTCTGAGGTGTACAGTCTCTGGTAAAAGTTTACAAAGGCCTCGTTGATCTCATTTGGGGCTGTGACCATCCTAACGAAATGAAATGAATGAAAATTGCTTATTTTCACAGGTAGGCTTCAAATGAAGTTACTGTGAAAAGCCCCTAGTCGCCACATTCCGGCGCCTGTTCGGGGAGGCTGGTACGGGAATTGAACTGTGCTGCTGGCCTGCCTTGGTCTGCTTTAAAAGCCAGCGATTTAGCCCAGTGTGCTAAACCAGCCCCTAGCTGCTCCCGTCCTTTACCTTTGCTGTCTCTCTTGAGGCAGCCTGTTTCCTTAGCTGGTGTGCCAGCAGGCCGCTGGCTTTGTTACTTCCAATATGGAGTTGAACAGCTGCTGCCTCACCGCCCTTTCTTTCCTATCCCTAAGCTTCAGTTGGACTTTCTCTCTCAAATATGTCTCTTGCAGGAAGGCTTCGTCCACCCTCTGGTTTTAAGATGGGCGAAGACTCTGGATCTTTTCACTGGATCGTTTAGACATCTCGCATTCCAGGTGACCTACACCCTTCCCTCCTGTGGGGTAAGCCATGCTTACCTCGTGGACATGTCCCTGCGCGCCAGGTTTTCACCAGCTTCCCACTCTCCACTAGAACCAAATTTGCATTTTTACCTCCCCGTCCGGTTCTCTTCCCCCACATCCCCAAGTACAGATACCCCTCTTCCCCCCCCGGATCATTAAAGTCTACGTTTAGTTTGTTGTCTTTCATTGTTGTTTCCCAAGCTCGCTCTTCCAAGTGAACTTGTTCGCCTCCGGGGAGTTAAAGTAATGTTCCTTTCCACCGGTCTGTGACCCATAGTCTGGTTGGGTACAGCATGCCAAACCGCGCCTTACTCTTGAACAGTGTGGTTTTGTCTCCATTAAATTCTGTTTGGCGCTTGGCCAGGCCCACTCCAATGTTTTGGTGTAAGCGGGTGGTGTGTCCTTCCCACTTGCATGACCATGTTTCTTTTTCCCACTTCAGGATCTGCTCTTTTTCCTGGAATCTATGGAGCCTCACTATCACTGTCCGTGGTGGGTTCCCAGATGTGGGTCTCTGTCAGAGCGACCTGTGGGCCCTGTCCACCTCTGGGGGCTTGGTGAAGCCTTCCTCACCGACCAGCTTTACGAGCATCGATGCTACATACTCTGTTGGGTTCCTCCCTTCTGTGCCCTCCAGTAGCCCGACGATCCCCAGGTTTTGCCGACGGGACCTTGATGGATCTCTGTGTCTATTTGGAACCCTGGATATGTGTTATCCCTTCATAGTTCCCAAATAACAGAGATTCTAGACTGTACTTTTTGGCAAAGATATTTGAAACTTTATTTGTCAGTGTTATAACCTGCCTACTTACCATTGGCTGGGGACTAATGACAATCCCACAATCCTGTGGGAGTATGAGCTTCCCAATGAGGGGGGGCGGAGAAACCATTAGTAAACTCCTAGTACAAATAAAGCTGGCCAGTTTAGGAACCAGCAGGAAGGAGTGTGCAGCAAGGGAAGTTGCTGCTGCTGTTGTATGTGTGTATATATATATATATATATATATATATACACATACATGTTATTGTAAATAAATGTTATTACTTTGTATCCTTCAAACTCGTGCTGGATTCTTCGTGGCCCTCACAAAACTGGCGACGAAGGTTAAAGTGAATAGCTGTCTACACTGCTGAAGCCACCTCCCTGGATTTTTGTTGGATACAGGTTGGAAGTTGTTTTCTATTACACCATGCCTCTGTACGGACGTTTGGATGTTTTTGATGCTGCGCTGGAAAGCTGGAACCAGTACACACAACGGATGCGTTACTATTTCCGGGCAAATAATATCACCGAAAACAAGCGCCAGGTGGTCATATTGCTCACCGCTTGCGGCCCGCATACGTTTGGGGTGATTAGGAGTCTTGCGTACCCAGCTGCGCCGGACACCAAAACATTTGATGAACTTGTGAATACAGTGGGGCAACATTTTAACCCAACCCCGTCCACGATAGTCCAGCGTTACAGGTTTAATACCGCTGAGTGGACCCCTGGAGAATCCCTTGCCGATTTTCTATCCAGGCTACGCAGGATTGCGGAGTACTGTGACTGTGGTGAGACCTTGTCAGAAATGTTACGCGACCGTTTGGTTTGTGGTATTAACAATGCGGCCACCCAGAGAAAGTTGTTAGCTGAGCCAACATTGACTTTTCAACAGGTCATTCAAATAGTATTGTCCCGAGAGAGCGCAGAACGAGGAGTGCAGGAGCTACACTGAATGGAAGTGCATACCTTGGGGCGCAACCCCTTCCGTCCGAAAACGTCCCCCCGCACTCCTGCGGTACCTTGGGTGAGGCAACATCCGGACCGACGCCAGTGGCCATCGGACATTCCTCCCCGAAGGGAGCCTTCTCCAGAACCAATGGATGAGGAGCCATGTCCGTGTCAGACTTGTAGGCGCCGACCCCGTCGCGGACTGAGGTCCTGGGGGCGCCAGAGGTGCCGTCGTTCCGACCGAAACTGGGACCAGCCCAGGGGCCGTACCTTCCATGTGAATGAACCTGCGGCGACTACTCCTGAGGACGTGGAGACAGAGGACGACTGCCTGCAGTTGCATTGTGTGGCAGCTCCCCATGTGGCCCCCATTAAGGTGACAGTACGGGTCAATGGCCACCCGCTTGAGATGGAGTTGGACACTGGTGCAGCGGTCTCCGTGATCGCCCAGAGGACATTCGACTGCATCAAGCAGGGTATACAGACCCTTACATTAACCGACTCACAGGCCAGGTTGGCCACCTACACGGGGGAACCACTGGACATTGCAGGAACTACAATGACCCCTGTTGTCTATGGACGCCAGGTGGGGCGTTTCCCACTTTTCGTGGTGCGCGGCCATGGGCCCAGCCTGTTGTGTCGGGACTGGTTGCGCCATTTGCGGTTACAATGGCAGCACATCCTCCAAACAGTTTCTGAAGGGTTGACTGAGGTGCTAGGACGATACCCAGATGTATTCCAGCCTGGTTTGGGGAAAATAAAAGGGGCCGTAGCCCGTATCCAAGTCGAACCAGGAGCCACGCCGCGCTATTTCCGGGCGCGCCCGGTGCCTTACGCCTTGCTCGAGACGGTAGAAGGGGAGCTCACTCGTTTGGAGAGTTTGGGTATAATCAGGCCCGTCCGTTTTGCTGACTGGGCAGCACCAATTGTACCTGTAATGAAGCCAAATGCCACAGTTCGCTTGTGTGGCGACTATAAACCTACAGTGAATACGGCTTCCCGACTCGACCGATATCCAATGCCTCGCATAGAGGATCTCTACGCGAAGCTTGCAGGTGGACTCTCGTTCACAAAATTAGATACGAGTCATGCCTACCTGCGGTTGGAGCTGGACCCTGCCTCCCGACCATATGTAACGATTAATACATACCGGGCCTGTATGAATATACACGGTTGCCCTTTGGAGTATCCTCTGCCTGCGCAATTTTTCAATTTGTTATGGAGGGCATTTTGAGAGGTTTACCACGTGTTGCTGTCTACTTAGATGACGTTTTGATTACAGGGACGTCGGAGCAGGAACATTTGGAAAATCTGGAGGCTGTCCTTAGACGCCTTTTGGAGGCTGGAGTCCGTTTACGTCGCACAAAGTGCGTATTTCAGGCAAAGGAAGTAGTCTACCTAGGTTATCGGGTGGACCGCAAAGGTTTGCACCCCGTCGCAGAGAAGGTGCGTGCAATTCAACAGGCCCCCGCCCCGACTGACACTTCGCATCTTTGTTCTTTTCTCGGTCTCGTAAACTATTACGGGAAGTTCCTCCCCAATCTGGCAACTACGCTGGCCCCTTTGCACCTTCTGCTAAAGAAAAATCACACCTGGGTTTGGGGTAAGCCGCAAGAAACCGCTTTCCGGCGGGTAAAGCAACAATTGTCGTCGTCTGGGTTACTAATCCACTATGATCCTGGAAAGCCTTTGCTCGTCACATGTGATGCATCCCCGTATGGTATTGGGGCCGTCCTGTCCCACAAGATGGAGAACGGGGCTGAGCGACCGAGCTTTCGCCTCCCGCACATTGACTGCAGCGGAGAAAAAGTACGCGCAGATCGAGAAGGAGGGCCTGGCAGTGGTTTTTGCGGTGAAACGCTTCCACGAGTACGTGTATGGCCGCCATTTCACTATCGTGACTGATCATAAGCCTCTGCTGGGACTTTTCAGAGAGGATAAGCCAATACCGCCCATTGCTTCCGCACGGATCCAGCGCTGGGCTTTGTTGCTTGCTGCATACGAGTATTCTCTGGAGCACAAACCAGGTACGCAGATAGCAAATGCTGACGCACTGAGCCGATTGCCTTTATCGACCGGCCCCATGTCGACCCCCACGACCGGTGAGGTGGTTGCAACCCTAAATGTTAAGGACACCTTGCCTGTCACAGCATCACAGATCCGTGAGTGGACCCAGACGGAGCCAGTCCTGTCAAAGGTTCGGCACATAGTCCTGTACGGTGGGCAGCATAGACAGCTCCCAGGTGAGTTGTGGGCATTTTCCTCCAAGCTGTCAGAATTCAGCGTGGAAGACGGCATCCTCTTGCGGGGGACGCGTGTGATTGTCCTGGAAAAAGGCCAGGAGCTGATACTAACAGACTTGCACAATGGGCATCCAGGTGTGACCAAAATGAAAATGTTGGCCTGGAGTTATGTCTGGTGGCCAGGCCTCGACCCCGACATTGAGAAGGTGGCCCAAAACTGCACCATTTGCCAGGAGCATCAGAAGCTTCCGCTGGCCGCGCCCCTACATCACTGGGAATGGCCAGGGTGGCCTTGGACACGCTTACATGCAGATTTCGCAGGCCCTTTTCAAGGATCCATGTTCCTTCTATTAATTGATGCCCAGTCTAAATAGCTAGAGGTGCATAAGATGCAGGGGACAACGTCCTGCGCAACAATTGAAAAGATGCGTTTGTCGTTTAGTACGCATGGCCTCCCCGATGTGCTGGTCACGGATAACGGCACTCCATTCACGAGTGAGGCATTTGCGAGGTTCACGAAGATCAACGGCATACGCCATATCCGCACTGCCCCATACCACCCGGCTTCAAATGGGTTGGCAGAGCCCGCAGTGCAGACATTCAAAAGAGGCCTAAAGAAACAGTCTTCCGGATCAATGGACACTAGACTGGCTCGCTTTTTGTTTACGTAGAGGACCACCCCCCATGCGGTGACTGGGGTAGCTCCCGCAGAACTCCTAATGGGCCGGAGACTTTGCACCCGCCTTAGTATGGTTTTCCCGGACATTGGCGCAAAAGTACGCCGCACACAAGAACGGCAGGGACAGGGATTTTCTCGGCATCGGCCGATTCGGCAGTTTGCGCCCGGTGACCCAGTGTTCGTTCGGAATTTTGCTGGTGGTGCCCAGTGGGTTCCTGGTGTAATCTTTCGCCAAACGGGCCCTATATCTTACCAGGTGCAAGCCCAGGGTCGTCTCCAGCACAAACATGTAGACCACGTTCGGTCCAGAAGATCATCCCCTCAAAAGATTCCCCGCCCCCGGAGCTCATTTCTGCAGCCGCAGAGACCAGAGACAAGGGAAGGTAGTCCTCACAATCTTCCACTGGTGCCTCACTCGAAGCCTGCGCAGGTCGTTACAGAACCGAATGGAGATAGAGACGCTGACATGACGGAGGCAGCAGACTCTGACTCCGAGATGGAGACACAGGATGCATCAGAGGGGGAATCCTCGGGCCCATGGGCCATGGATGTACAACCGTTGCGCCGTTCATCAGGGAAGCGCCGGTCTCCGTCTCGT
Organism: Scyliorhinus torazame; assembly: GCF_047496885.1. Lineage (NCBI taxonomy): Eukaryota > Metazoa > Chordata > Chondrichthyes > Carcharhiniformes > Scyliorhinidae > Scyliorhinus > Scyliorhinus torazame. The sequence continues at coordinate 108,270,918 of NC_092710.1, read as the reverse complement.
TACACGCCGCCTGATGCAGCGCCGTGTGCAAATGGTGCCCGGCCTGCGGCAAAACGAGTCCGACGCCCTCCTTCGCCAGGGTCTTTGGTGGATTCCTTGGACTTTGAGGGGGAGGGATGTTATAACCTGCCTACTTAGCATTGGCTGGGGACTAATGACAATCCCACAATCCTGTGGGAGTATGAACTTCCCCATTGAAGGGGGCGGAGAAACCATTAGTAAACTCCTAGTATAAATAAAGCTGGCCAGTTTAGGAACCAGCAGGAAGGAGTGTGCAGCAAGGGAGGTTGTTGCTGCTGTTATTTATATATATATATATATATATATATATATATATATATATATAATGTTATTGTAAATAAATGTTATTACTTTGTATCCTTAAAACTCGTGCTGGATTCTTCGTGGCCCTCACAAAAGTCAGCTTTTAGTGTCTACTGGTAAACTCAATTTCAGTACAAAATTTTAGAAAGTTCCAACTTTCTAGTCAGCAAACTAGTCAGATTGATTGTCTTTAGCAAATACAGTAGTTGAATTCAAAATACAATTATATTTCTTGGTAATTTCTTCAAATCAAGATGCATAGTACAAAATCGATTGAGTGATTTAAAACAGAAGAAAATGGCGATTTTGCAAAGCAAGCAGGTTAGCTTTCAGAAAATAGGTTAGAGTGATCCCGTAATGAGTTTTCTCATCCCGACAACTGATCTTTTAAGGAGATTACTATCTTAAAGGTTCACCCTCTTTACAGCTGTGATTGGCTTTAACTAATTTACAATTCACTCAATTCGGCTGAACCGTCTGTCCGTCAATTTAAGAGATAAATGATTTGGAGTAATTTTCCATAACATTGTCTGAGCTAAACAAATTTCCCACCAGAACTTATCACCATGGACAGATTGGTCGTTACCATGGAAATGGAAACTGGGACCTCACCCTAGTTCTTTAACACAAAGGGTCTTTCTGTTATTTGACCTTGCAGTTTGCATAACTTGCAAAATGTGAAAATTAAGTCTTATCTGATCAATTCCCAACCATTCAGCTTTTCTCACTCTCATGGTTAATATTATTTAATTAATTATTCTTAATAATTTTTTAATTAAACCTTTTATCTATCTCCTCTATAGCTAACTCAAAAGGTTGATTTCTATCAGACCTGTTCGCTTGGTCATCGACCTTTCCCTTCAGTACCTTCTGAGTTGTGACCAGTCTTGCCACCTCGGCTTCGAGTGAGGCGATCCGCTCTCCCTGGTCCGTGGCAGCTTTTTCAAGGCCCCGCATCATTGCATCTTAGGCCCCAGTCTCCGCTCCACTTTGACCATTGCCTCCTTTATGGGGGCCATCGCGGCCTCTACTGCTGACCCCACCACCGCAATGAGGTCCTTTTTCGTTGCGTCCCTGTGCCTTTGGAGTTTTGTCGTGATGAACTCCATCAGCTTCTCCATCATCACCTGGGTCGGCGTTGGTGGGTTCTTGGCCGTCACGCGGGTCTCCCTGTTCAGAGGTCAAGGTTTACCTCTCACTGCTCTTGCTGTTTTTGCGGCCTGATTTCTGGCTCGTCCGGATCCTGCTTGATACAGTGGTGGATGGGAGTTAATTTAGGGAACTTTTTGCACTTTTGGTGCCTGTTTGGCCGGGTTGAAAGGTCTAATTCAAAGTTCCTAGTCGAGTGCCACCTTTCGTGTGACCACTCAGCTTATGGCCGCCACCGGAATTCTGAATTTTGGAAGATCATAACCTGTCTCTGTAGCCACCTCTTTTAGATCCTGGTATACGGGCTATCAGGTCCAAGGGATTTGTCAGTCTTTAGATTTAATAGTTTTCCCCGTACTTTTTCCTTGGTGATGGTGATTTAATTTCCTTCTTCCCTTTCACCTCTTGATTTTCAAATATCTTTGAGAAGTTTTCTCAGTCTTCTGCAGTGAAGACAGACCCAAAATACCTGTCCAGTGCTTTTGCCATTTTGTTTTCCATCATGAATTCCCCAGGCTCACACTCACATTTGTTATTTTCTTTTTTAAGTATTTGTCGAAGCTCTTCCTATCTGTTTCTATACGACTAGCTTTCTTTCTTTCATTCTTTTCTTTCTCTTTTTTTTTTTAGTTCTTTGCTGTTTCTTAAAACCTGTCCAATCTACTGACCTACCACTAACCTTCACAAAATTGTACAGTGTTACTTTCAATTTGATACTGTTCCTAAGTTCCTTATTGAGCCACGGATGATGCATCCTCCCCAAAGAGCATTTCTTTCTCACTGGGATAAATCTTTGCTGAGTGTTATTAATTATCTCCTTAAAAGTCTGCCACTGTCGTCCCTTCTAATCTATTTCCCCAGTTCACTTTAGTCAACTCTCCCTCCACGTCCTTATAAATTACCTTAATTTAGGTTTAAAACACTAGTCTTTAACCCACACCTCACCTTCAAACTGAATATGAAATTCTATCGTTTTTATGATTGCTGTCACCTCGAGGTTCCTTTACCATGAGATGATTGATTCACCCTATCTAATTGCACATTGCCAGGTCATAGAATCATAGAATTTACAGTGCAGAAGGAGGCCATTCGGCCCATCGAGTCTGCACCGGCTCTTGGAAAGAGCACCCTACCTAACGTCAACACCTCCACCCTATCCCCATAACCCAGTAACCACACCCAACACTAAGGGAAATTTTGGACACTAGGGGCAATTTATCATGGCCAATCCACCTAACCTGCACATCTTTGGACTGTGGGAGGAAACCGGAGCACCCAGAGGAAACCCACGCACACACGAGGAGGATGTGCAGACTCCACACAGACAGTGACCCAAGCCGGAATCGAACCTGGGACCCTGGAGCTGTGAAGCAATTGTGCTATCCACAATGCCACCATGCTGGCCAGGTCAGGAATAGCCTGCTCCCTGGTTGGCCGTAGAAAGTACTATTCTAAGAAATTGTGCCACACTATGAACTAATTTTCCAGGCCACCCTTGTCAACCTGACCTGCCCAATCTGCATGAAGATTGCACCCCACCCATGATCATTGCAATAAAACAGAAAATGCTGGGTAAACTCAACAGGTGTGGCAGCATTCATGGGGAGAGATAGATTTAACGTTTCTACAAACAAAAGAGGGGTGGGGATTAGGATGGAGGGGAGTGTTTACAGTCTTTTGTTTTTTGTTTTCTGTTGGGCTTGCCCCAACAGAACTTCACCCCTCATCCACACAGCCACCTGTCCTTTGTTTTTCAGTTTTGCTTTCACTGATCTTTGGTCTCCTATTACCACATTCTGCTATCTTATCTTTATGCCGCTATTAGCACTTCTTTAGTCCTTAATACTACCATTAACACTCCCTTTGTCTTGTGTCCATTACATATTTGTCAATCTCTCCTTAGCTCTGGTCTATCCCTGACCTTCTGTTCTGCCCCACCTTTTCCACTAGCCTCTCCAACGACATACTTCATTACATTTCTATCCCTCTTCAGTTCTGTAGAAGGGCCATACAGACTCAAATCATTAGCTCAGTTTCTCCACAGATGCTGCCAGACCTGAGTTTATTCAGCATTTTCTGTTTTTAGTTCAGTTTTCCAGCATCCGCACTATTTGGTTTTGCATAATTATTTCAGTACCTTATACGGCCCATTTATTTCTCCCTTTCTCTTCTGTACTGCAGTATGACTACAGTTAGGGGCCCATGAACTACTCCCACAAGTGGCCTATTAATGTCTCAGAGATTTGTGTTTCTTGCATCCTCCATCCTGATTCTTGTCTTCGTTATTAAAACTGTCAAATGCAAATAATTTGACTTTTCTGGAACCCAAATCCAATGGATTTTGTGGTAATGGCATGGATTTTAAGTAACACACTGACCTTGCATCCAGATTTCCACCAGTTCCGCCAACTCCAGCACAAACACATCTTTCCCTCACTCCCCCTGTCGGTCAGCAGGGTCCATTCCCTCTGGGATATCCTGGTCTACTCTTCCATTACCCCCAACACCACGTCCTCTTCCCGTGGCACTTTCCCATGCAATCACAGGAGGTGCAACACCTGGCTCTTTACCTCCTCCCTATTTATCATCCAAGGGCCAAAACACATTTTTCAGATGAGGCAGCGCTTCACATGCACTTTCCTCAATCTGATCTGTTGGAATTTTCTGCTCTCAATGCAGTCTACTCAACAATGGAGAGTCTAGGTGACCGCTTTGCAGAACACTGTCGGTCTGCCCGCAAGCAGGACACAGACCTTCCTGTCATTTGCCATTTCAACTCACCATCCTGTTCTCATGTCCACATGTCTGTCCTTGGCCTACCACAATGTTCCAGTGAAGCCCAATGCAAACTGGAGGGGCAGCAACTCATCTTCCAATTTATCATGTTACAGCCTTCTGGACTTAACATTTGAGTTCAACAACCTCAGACTGAACTCCCTCCTCCAACTTCACCCATTTTTATTTCTATCAATTTATTTTTATTTCTTCCATCGATCCGTTTTTCCCTCACCTCGGGCGACACTGTAGCACAATGGTTAGCACTGTTGCTTCACAGCACCAGGGTCCCAGGTTCAATTCCCGGCTTGGGTCACTGTCTGTGTGGAGTCTGCACGTTCTCCCTGTGTCTGCCTGGGTTTCCTCCGGGTGCTCCGATTTCCTCCCACAAGTCCCGAAAGACAGGTAATTTGGACATTCTGGATTCTCCCTCCGTGTACCCAAACAGGCGCTGGAGTCTGGCGACTCGGGGCTTTTCACAGTAACTTCACGGTAGCAGCACGGTAGCACATGTGGATAGCACTGTGGCTTCACAGCCCCAGGGTCCCTGGTTCGATTCCCCCCTAGGTCACTGTCTGTGCGGAGTCTGCTTGTTCTCCCCGTGTCTGCGTGGGTTTCCTCCGGGTTCTCTGGTTTTGTCCCACAGGCCAAAGACGTCCAGGTTAGATGGATTGGCCATGATAAAATGCCCTGAGTGACCAAAAAGGTTAGGCGGGTTTATTGGTTTACAGGGATAGGGTGGAAGTGAGGGCTTAAGTGGGTCGGTGCAGACTCGATGGGCTGAATGGCCTCCATCTGCACTGTATGTTCTATGATACATTGTCTCCCCTCCCCCATCCCACCCCACTTGGGTCATCTGTTCCAGGTTCCTAGTTGCCCTTTGACACACTGCTTATCTTTGTTCTGCCATTAATGCATTGTGATCTCTTAATGTGCCACTATCGATGACTGAGCATCCTTCTTAGTCATTATCTCAAAATTTACATTCTCTTTTTATTGTCCACAACAATTTTGTCAATCTTCACCTATCGCTGGCCCCTAACCAGCCCCACTGCTACACAGCCCTTCCCTTCACAAAAGTATAAATCTCTTCCTATTTCCAGTTCTCTCCAGCTTTGACAAAGAGTCATCCAGATTTGAAACGTTAGCTCTGTTCTCTCTCCACAGATGCTGTCACAACTGCTGAGATTGTCCAGCATTTTGTTTCTGTTTCAGAATCCAGCATCTGCAGTATCTTCTTTTACCTTGCTGAGGCCTTCGTTTCTATACTGACAGCCTGCAGACCTCCAGGAGAGACATGACTTTTCCCCCTGTTCCCAGTTGCCCAACACGGTATAGAATAGGTTTGTATTCCCCCCCCCCCCCCTCAGAGCAATGAGCTAGTTCATCCAATTTGAAAGAAAGATTTGCATATCTGTCATCACGTTTTTAATGTAGGAAACCAACCGATTTGCAACCAGAAAGGTCCCACAAACAGCAATGTGGTAATGTCCAGATAATCTATTTAGTGCTATTGTTTGAGGGATTAGAATAAACAATAACCACAATACTGAGGAGAATACACATGTTCTTTGAAATAGTGCCAGGTATCTATTACAACCACCTGAGAGGGAAGAGTGGGACTCAGTCTAACGCCATACTAAAGAAGGCATCATCGATAGTGCAGCTCCATCTCTATTGTCTTGAGAGCACATTCATAGATTTCAGTATGTCCCTGGAGTGTGACGCGTGCCCACAACCTCTTGACTCCCACAGCTGATGAGAATAGTTCAAGCTGCTGTCTGTACAAACCTACAAACTCCCCATCAAAAGGTTTAACTACCTCTTGAGTAACACTGAAATCTTCGCCACCACTCCCCACTTGCAGACACTTTCAGACTTTCATTGTCCCTATTCAATGAACTACTCCCTCAGAGGAACAGGAATAAGCCATTTAGCCCCTCGAGGCTGCTCCACCATTCAGTCAGATCATGAGCAATTGTGAACTTGTTCACCAATTTGTGTCAATGTCCTCTTGCACTGCAGCTAAGGTTTAACTTGAATTTGTTTTCTGGCATTTGTACATAACAGCGTAAGCATATGAAAGGACAAATAGAATCATAAATTGGTACAGCATGGAAGGAGGCCATTCATCCCCTGGTGACCCATGCTGGCTCTCCGCTAGTTTGCTCGCCTGCCCTTTCCCCATTGTCCATTTGTTCTCTTCTCGTTCAATTCCCTAATGAAAAACATAATTTACTATATTGTCAGGCAGTGCATTTCAGGCCTTAATCACATGCTTTGTAAAGAAACTTTTGCCTCATGTCATCCTTGCTTCTTTTGCAAAAGTCTTAAAGTACTGTCCTCTAGTTCTCATCCCTTCTGCCAGCGGAAAAGTTTCTCGCTGTCTACCCTGTTTAGAGCCCTCATGATTTTGAACAGCCCATATCAACCTTCTCTATGGAGACCAACCTTCTCTATGGAGACCAACCTCAGCTTGTTCAATCTATCCTCTTTTGTGAAACGGCTCATCGCTGGAATCATTCTCGCAAACGTTTTCTACATCCTCTTAAACCTTCACATGCTTCAAAAAGAGCGGTGACCAAAATTGAGCACAGTACTCAGTTGAAGCCAAACCAGTGTTTTCGCAATAGTTCAACATAACTTCCTTCTTTTGTACTCCATACCTCTATTCATAAAGCCCAGAATTCTATATTCCGTTTTAACCACTTTTTCCCTCTGCCCTGCCAACTTCAACAATTTATGCACATGCTCCCTTGGGTCTCTCTGTTCTTGCATCCCCTTTCGAATTTGTCCCCAGTAGATTATATTTCCTCTCCTTGTTCTTCCTACCAAAATGTTCTTCCTACCAAAATGTATCACTTCACACAAATCTGTATTATATTTAATCTGCCACATGTCCACCTATTCTACCAGTTTGTCTGTGTCCTCTTGAGAAGTTTATCACTACCCTCCCTAATGTTCATAATTTTTTAGGTTTTGCATCGTCTTCAAAAGTTTAAACTCTGCCCTGTACTCCAAAGTCGAGGTCATTATTATAGATCAAGAAAAACCGTGCCCTTAGTACTGACCCTTGCGGAGCCCCACAAAATGCCCCCTTCCAGTCTGAAAGACAACTAAGCACCACCACTAATACAAGCAAAATACTGCCAATGTTGGAATCAGAAACCGGTACAGAGGAAGCTGGAAAAACTCAGCCTCTATCAGGAGAGAAACTTCCCATCACCACTACTTTCTGTTCCCTTTCGCTCAGCCAACTTCATGTCCAAGCTGCCCCTTTTAATCCGTGGGTTTCAACTTTGCTGATAAACATGAATGAATCTGCAAAGCCACGAATAATCAAAATTGAAGAAACTCCTGAAATGCAGAGTACTAGCTGGAGTTCACCAAAGATTTTTACAACATAGGATCTATTGGTTCGTTTGTGTGCTGCAGTCTTTGTTTTTTGCGTTCTTAGCTGGTAATTCTCTCAAATGACACTCATTTTCTGTAATTTTAGAAGTCTCAAATGTCACAGAAGAAGCTGATAAAGAGCGGGAAAGAGAGAACGTTGAAGAGCTTTATGATTTTGTGCGGCATACACATCAGCAGGAAGCTCTGCGCATTGAGAATGTTCAGCACCCCCTGCTTGTCCCGACGCTCAGACCGTATCAGTGCCAGGCTGTCAGTTGGATGCTTCAGAGAGAGGAGTACAGTGCTGGCTGCTCCTCAAGCAGTAAGTTTGAACCGGAAGCCGGTGAACATAAGCCTTTCGCCTAAATGCCATTTTTGGACTGAAGGCACATCGCCTTCTGAGAGTGAAAATTATTTAGCTTTCCTATGGTAATTTTTACTGTTTTCCAAACTTGATGGTTTGAAATGTATTTTAAAATGGACAAATTTTGAGTCATCCAGACTCGAAACGTTAGCTCCTTTTCTCTTCACAGTTGCTGTCAGACCTGCTGAGGTTGTCGAGCATTTTCTGTTTTTGTTTTAAAATTGGAAGTGTTGAGGTGGTTATACCATTTTGTCAGAGAGCTGAGGTGCTTCCTACTTGCCTATAGGTAATCTTGCAACCTAATGCCCTAACAGGTTAAGCTCTACTCACTAGTCAAGCAGCAGGAAGGTATTGGTGCTCTGTACTACTAAGCAGTATGATCTTTACCTGGCCAACCTCCAGCAGGGTCTCTCAGTACAGTTTGGGGTCATCTGGCCCCACCTGGTTTCACTTTCCTTCATCTGATCCTGTCAACATAATTTTCTATCATTTCCTTTCTCGTGTGCTTATCTATCTTTCCCTTAAATGCTGTTGACCTCAACTAGTCCATGAGGTAGCAAGTTCCACTCAGGAGTAAAGATGTTTCTCCTGAATTCCTGATTGGATTGTCTTACATTTATGGACCCAAGTGGAACAACATCTATGTCTACCTTATCAAACCCCTTCAAAATTTCAAAGACCTTGACCATGTCACTTCTCTAGCTTTCATTTCCTATAGAAAAGAACCAAGCCTGTTCTGTCTTTCCTAATAACAGGACTGGGAAGTTGTAACTATCATCCTTGTAAATCATTATTTGCATCACCTTCAAAGAGTAATGCCAAGTCATTTGCTATTTCCAGTTACACAGATGTATATTTTTCCCCTGGTTGCAAAACCATGTATCATTTATGGAGTAACAACAGAAAATGCTGGAAGCATTCAGCAGACAGGGGAGGGAAACAGAATTGATGTTTCAGGCTGATGAGTTTTCATCAGAGCAGGCCATGCGGACTCTGCCAACAATTGTTACAGTGGAGAAAGTGGTTTAGCCCCTTTGTCTGAATTAGGGTGATTGGCAACTTGTACTGAGGGATATGATTGGTCTGGTACTCCGGTTTTGTAAATTTGGGGCCCATGCACCCAAAGATGGCTTTCGAGTTCCCTCCTCCACGTCTCCCCAGTTGTGATGAATAAACCAGGGATGAGAAATTTTAATGCTTAATAATCTTTATTGTCACAAGTAGGCTTACATTGGGGCCAGTGTTCTAGCGAATAGGATAAATAGGTTGGTCACAAGGACTTTAAACTAGCAAGTTGGGGGGGAAGGGAAGTGTAAAGCTATGGACAGTATAATGGTTAATGGAGATCAAGGCAGCAGGTTACGTGACAGGTTATTATGTAGAGATATGGGTTCAAAGACGAGGAAAATTAGGAGAAAGGGTAAGAGGAAAAATAAATTGCGAAAAGTTACTGATCAAGATGTTAGGATTCATAACAAAGACATAAAAAACAGCATAAGTGTACTTTACCTGAATGCTCGTAGTATACGAAATAAGGTAAATAAGTTGATGGTGCAAATCATCATGAATGACTATGATTTAGTGGCCATTACTGAAACATGGTTAAAAGATGGTCACGACTGGGAGTTAAATATCCAAGGGTATCAGACTATACGAAAGGATAGAATGGACGGTAAGGGCGGTGGTGTAGCTTTGTTGTTTAACGATGCCATCCGGGCAATAGTAAGGGATGATATTGGTGCTATGATGGACAAGGTTGAATCAATTTGGGTGGAAATCAGGAATAGTAAGGCGAAAAGGTCACTGATAGGAGTAGTCTATAGGCCACCAAATAGTAACAGGATGGTAGGGCGGGCAATAAGCAAAAAAATAACGGATGCATGTAGAAATGGTACAGCGGTTATTATGGGAGATTTTAATCTGCATATCGATTGGTTTAACCAGGTTGGTAAAGGCAGCTTTGAGGAGGAGTTTATAGAATGTGCCGGGATAATTTCCTGGAACAGTATGTAATGGAACCTACCAGGGAACAAGCGGTCCTAGATCTGGTCCTGTGTAATGAGGCAGGATTGATTAATGATCTCATAGTTCGGGATCCTCTTGGAAGGAGCGACCACAATATGGTGGAATTTAAAATACAGTTGGAGGATGACAAGGTAAAATCAAACACTAGTGTTTTGTGCTTAAACAAAGGCGATTACAATGGGATGAGAGAAGAACTAGCTAAGGTAGACTGGGAGCAAAGACTTCATGGTGAAGCAGTTGAGGAACAGTGGAGAACCTTCCGAGCGATCTTTCACCGTGTTCAGAAAAGGTTCATACCGACAAAAAAGAGAGACGGTAGAAAGGGGAAAAATCGACCGTGGATATCTTAGGAGGTGAGGGAGAGTATCAAATTTAAGGAAAAAACATACAAAGTGGCAAAAATTAGTGGGAGACTATAGGACTGGGAAGTCTTTAGGGGACAAGAGAAAGCTACTAAAAAAGCCATGAAGAAGAGTAAGGTAGACTATGAAAGTAAACTGGCTCAGAACATAAAAGCAGATAGTAAAAGCTTCTACAAATATATAAGACAAAAAAGAGTGGCTAAGGTAAATATTGGTCCTTTGGAAGATGAGAAGGGAGATTTAATAATAGGAGACGGGGAAATGGCTGAGGAGCTGAACAGGTTTTTTGGGTCAGTCTTCACAGTGGAGGACACAAATAACATGCCAGTGACTGATGGAAATAAAGATATGATAGGTGAGGACCTTGAGATGATTGTAATCACTAAGGAGGCAGTATTGGGCAAGCTAATGGGGCTAAAGGTAGACAAGTCTCCTGGCCCTGATGGGATGCATCCCAGAGTGTTAAAAGAGATGGCTAGGGAAATTGTAAACGCACTAGTGATAATTTATCAAAATTCACTAGACTCTGGGGTGGTCCCAGAGGATTGGAAAATAGCAAACGTGACACCACTGTTTAAAAAAGGAGGTCGGCAGAAAGCGGGTAATTATAGGCCGGTAAGCTTAACTTCGGTTGTAGGGGAAATGCTGGAATCTATCATTAAGGAGGAAATAGCGGGGCACCTGGAGGGAAATTGTCCCATTGGGAAGACGCAGCATGGGTTCACAAAGGGTAGGTCGTGTCTGACTAATTTGGTAGAATTTTTTGAGGACGTTACCAGTGCAGTAGATAACGGGGAGCCAATTGATGTGGTATATCTGGATTTCCAGAAAGCTTTTGACAAGGTGCCACACAAAATGTTGCTGCATAAACTAAAGATGCATGGCATTGAGGGTAAAGTGGTAGCATGGGTAGAGGATTGGTTCACTAACAGAAAGCAGAGAGTGGGGATAAATGGGTGTTTCTCTGGTTGGCAACCTGTAACTAGTGGGGTCCCTCAAGGATCAGTGTTGGGCCCGCAGTTGTTCACAATTTACATAGACGATTTGGAGTTGGGGACCAAGTGCAATGTGTCAAAGTTTGCAGACGACACTAAGATGAGTGGTAAAGCAAAAAGTGCAGAGGATACCGGAAGTCTGCAGAAGGATTTGGATAGGTTAGGTGAATGGGCTAGGGTCTGGCAGATGGAATTCAATGTTGCCAAGTGTGAGGCTATCCATTTTGGGAGGAATAACAGCAGAATGGATTATTATTTAAACGGTAAGATGTTAAAACATGCTGCTGTGCAGAGGGACCTGGGTGTGCTGGTGCACGAGTCGCAAAAAGTTGGTGTGCAGGTGCAACAGGTGATTAAGAAGGCTAATCGAGTTTTGTCTTTCATTGCTAGAGGGATGGAGTTCAAGACTAGGGAGGTTATTCTGCAATTGTATAGGGTGTTGGTGAGGCCGCATCTGGAGTATTGTGTTCAGTTTTGGTCTCCTTACCTGAGAAAGGACATATTGGCACTGGAGGGAGTGCAGAGGAGATTCACTAGGTTGATCCCAGAGTTGAGGGGATTAGATTATGACGAGAGGTTGAGTAGACTGGGACTGTACTCATTGGAGTTTAGAAAGATGCGGGGGGATCTTATTGAAACATATAAAATTATGAAGGGGATAGATGAGGGAAGGCTGAGGGACTTGAGGCTGTTTTCGTTAGAGAGAAGAAGGTTAAGAGGTGACTTAATTGAGGCACACCAGATGATCAGAAGATTGGATAGGGTGGATAATGAGAGCCTTTTTCCTCGGATGGTGATGTCCAGCACAAGGGGACATGGCTTTAAATTGAGGGGAGATAGATATAGGACAGATGTCAGAGGTAGGTTCTTTACTCGGAGAGTAGTAAGGGCGTGGAATGCCCTGCCTGCAACAGTAGTGGACTCGCCAACATTAAGGGCATTCAAATGGTCATTGGATAGACATATGGACGATGAGGGAATAGTGTAGATGGGCTTTAGAGTGGTTTCACAGGTCGGCGCAACATCGAGGGCCGAAGGGCCTGTACTGCGCTATTATGTTCTATGTCTATGTTATGTAGATGCGGGCAGGTTGTTTCCACTGGTCGGGGAAAGCAGAACTAGGGGGCATAGCCTCAAAATAAGGGGAAGTAGATTTAGGACGGAGTGTAGGAGGAACTTCTTCACCCAAAGGGTTGTGAATCTCTGGAATTCCTTGCCCAGTGAAGCAGTTGAGGCTCCTTCTTTAAACGTTTTTAAGAAAAAGATAGATACCTTTCTAAAGAATAAAGGGATTCGGGGATATGGTGTACGGGCCGGAGAGTGGAGCTGAGTCCACAAAGATCAGCCATGATCTCATTAAATGGCGGAGCAGGCTCGAGGGGCCAGATGGCCTACTCCTGCTCCTAGTTCTTATGTTCTTATGTTCTTAACACTGCAATGAAGTTACTGTGAAAAGCCCCGAGTCGCCACATTCCGGCGCCTGTTTGGGTACACAGAGGGAGAATTCAGAATGTCCAATTCACATAACAGCACTTCTTTCGGGACTAGTGGTAGGAAACCGGAGCCCCTGGAGGAAACCCCCGCAGACACGGGGAGAATGTGCAGACTCCGCACAGACAGTGACCCAAGCCGGGAATCAAACCTGGGACCCTGGAGCTGTGAAGCAACAGTGCTAACCACTGTGCTACCGTGCCGCCCACATTCTGAAGTTTGGTGGATTTCTGACATAGACATATTGGAAATCTGCCATTTCAAATATAAATTCCAACCTCGGGGACTGGTATGAACTTTAAAAAAAAATTCAATTCTACTGTCAGTCAGTGAGAGCAGGAGCTGAGTGCAGAGCTGTGATTGGAGCAGCAGGCAGCATGGAAGAGAGAGAGCTGCAATCACAGATGTCTCCCACCCTGGCTGTTCTAACTCCTCCAATCACTGGTTACCTCCCTCCTACTCTCACAACTCCTCCAGAGACAGAATCTATGATTGGCAGAACAGCAAGAGCAGGTGGGAGGCTACCTGGGAATGGAGGAGCAGAAGCAGTTATTCTGGCTGGTTCCACAGCTGCTATGCAGTCGGTCTTTTGCAGCATTGTCACCAACCTTTCAAAGTTTTCCGGGAGGCTGAGGGGAAGAATCCATACAAGAAAGTAGAGAATGTTTCCGCCAGTAACAAGACCAGAGCAGGAAATGTTTGTTCCCAACTCTACTCCATACCTACTCCCAAATATGGCTGTCTTCCCACGTCAGACTGGACACTGCACTGGCTTGGCCTATTTGGGATCCTGGCGCTACCCATGCACCCGATGATGGAAGAGATTGCACGCTCAACCCACCAGGATCTGAGCACCCAGGGCCTGAGCTCCTATCTCCTCGGCAGACCACTCCCTCATCCTTGGCAGTGCAGATCCACCAGATGTCGTCCATTTTCAGTTTTTTTTTTTTTAACCTAATCACACCGCTGCTCACTGGATAGGTGTCCTCAAAAGAGCTGGGGAACAATCACGAAACGCCTCGTGTTCATTCCGTGACGCAATTCTCACTTAAGATTTAGGTTTAATTAAAGATTGGTAATACTGAACGGTGTCCTAGTGCTGTTGTGTGACACCACCATTGAACAGTGCCTGAGAGCCAATTTTTGTCAGCACCATTATCTGATCCAAGCAGATAGTCTTGGTGGTCTGCTCATGAAAATGCATGGATGTGCCCGGGAATCCAATCCAGCCCCAACCGTAAATCTTCAATGTCCCTCATGATATTAGGAACCAGGCTGCCAAAAGCTTGGATAGCTTCTGTTGACTGGCAGTTATTACCGTCTCCTTCTGTGCTGCATTCAAGGTGTGACTGGCACCAGCATGTGTGCAGACTCGAGATTCACATCCTGCAAGGTGTCGGGAGTATCGGGGTATGTTACACATCGATCCAGACACTATATGGGAAGGTTGAAAGTGTGGATTTTTAGTTGCAAGAGTAGAAGTGAGGATATCATTTACACTTACTGCCCACATAAAATGCAGCTGGAGGGCAGCTAATCCATTCTTTGTATTTCTTCACCCTTATTCTTTACCATTCAACTCCACCATAATAATGTTCAATGTCATGATGCAGTTAAAAAAATTACAACTGTTTCCTTGCAGAAAATTCCCTCCACTTGTTATGGAAAGAAATCACCACAAAGGATGAGAAGAAATTATATTACAACCTGTACACTGGCTGGTGGGTATATTTTAATATCTGGAGCACATTTTGATGCTGAAATCAAATTTGTAGGCCTCGGCGTGCTGGCAGTTGGGGTCAGAATTCAGAGTCCTTTTATGGTGGGTTTGATTACTATAACAAAGACAGCAGAGGTAGCATTACATCCTCATCCAAGGTCCAATCGCCTTGTTCCCCAACTTTAGACTTCAGATGGGACTCCACCTTGTCTTGGTTCTTTATGTTACCAACAGCGTTGCTGTTTCTCGCTTCCCTCCTGTGTCTCATTTACTGTCCCTATCCAGAGGCTTCTAGTCGCTAGGGAATCCAGTCCCTATCCAGAGACTTGAGCACATAATCTAGGTCGACCACCCCCCACTACTGCACTGAGGGATGTTGTACTGTCAGAGGTGCTGTCGTTCGAATGAGATTTTAATCCCAAGGCCATAACTGCCCTGTCGAGTGCACGTAAAATATCCTGAGGCGCTAATTTGAAGATGATCATGGAGTTCAACCCAGTGCCCTGGTCACTATTGATCCCTCAACCACCATCACCAGAACAGATTATCTACTTATTGTCTCCTGGCTGTTTGTGGGACCTGGCTGTGTGGAAATCGGCTGTTGAATTTCCCTTTTAAAAAAATAAAGTTAGAGTATCCAATTCTTTTTTTTCCAATTAAGGGGCAATTTAGTGTGGCCATAACACCTATCCTGCACATCTTTGGTTGTGGGGGTGAAACCCACGCAGACATGGGGAGAATGTGCAAATTCCACACGGACAGTGACCCAGGGCCGGGATTCAAACCCAGGCCCCCAGTGCCGTGAGGCAACAGTGCTAACTATTGCGCCACCTTGCCGCCCTGCTGTTAAATTTCCTACGTTGCAGCAGTGACTGTACTTCAAAAACGTACTTCACTTGGGGATGTCTGGAGGAGCACGAAAGGGGCTATCGAAATGTTATAAAAACACATTGCTGTCAGCCAGCAACTATGTAGGGAGTGCTGCAGTTAATGTTTCAGGTTGGTGACCTTTCAACAGAACTGGAACAAAATAGAACTGTAACAGGTTTTAAACAGATGCAGAGGGGAGGAAAGAATAAAAGTGAAGATCTGTGATTGTGTGGGTGGCAAGAGAGATTAAATAACGAATGGATGATGGCGCAGGGCAAAAGGGGGCAGTAAAGGGACAAGTAAAGAAAAAAAGATGGATCAAGCAAAGTCTTTCACACTTTTACATTTTCTTTTTCCTTCTCCCCTTTCTTTAATTTTGTCTTTCTCTCTCTCTCTCTCTCTCTCTCTCTCTCCCTCAATATGTCACCATCCTTAATCTTTCTGTTTTTCCTTCTCTTACACTGATGAAATGTTGCTAGTGCTTTCTCCCCTCTGTACCTCTGGTGACCTCTTTTAAAAAAATATGTATATATTTTATTGAGGCATTTATAATTTTAACATTTTAAACAATAGAGCGATCCAACACACGCAAAAAACCCACAATAACATAGCCAACTCCCCCCAGCCATAAACCCTAACTACCCATACATTAGATTCCCTGCCCTTATTCGTCACTTCCATGACCCCTCTTCCTGCTGGCGGTCAATTCTCCTTGAAGAAGTCGATGAACGGCTGCCACCTCCGATTGAACCCCTGTAATGAACCCCTTAAGGTGAACTTAATTTTCTTTAGCCTAAGAAACCCTGCCATGTCACTGACCCAAACCCCTGACTTTGGAGGCTCCAAGTCTCTCCATCCCAGCAAAATCCATCTCCGGGCCAGCAGGGAGGCATAGGCCAAATCGTCGGTCTCTCTCTCCTCCTGGGCTGTCTGATCTTCTGACGCTCCAAATATTGCCATCTCTGGACTCGGAGTCACCTTCCCTTCCAAGACCTCTGAAAATCCCTGCCAACATCCCCTCGGCCTTGGACACGCTCAGAACATATGTACATGGTTCTCAGGACGTCCCCCACACCGCCCACACCTGTCCTCCACCTCCTCAAAAAAATCTACTCATCCGGGCCACAGTCATATGAGCCCTGTGAACCACCTTGAACTGGATCAGGCTAAGCCTGGCACACGACGAGGATGCATTGACTCTCCTCAGGGCCTTCTCCCATAACCCAACTTCTAACTCCCCTCCCAGCTCTTCCTCCCACTTCGTCTTCACCTCCCCTATTGGAACCCCTTCCCACACCATCAGTTCCTTATATATTTCAAGACCCTCCCCTCCCCAACCCCTGCTTTTGACATCACCTTATCCTGTAGCCCCCTTAATGGGAGGCGAGAGAAGCTCGGGACCTGCCGCCGGACAAAGTCCTGTACCTGCAGGTACCGGAACATTCCCCGCCCGGCAACTCAAATTCCTCCTGTAGCTCCTCCAGGCTCGGGAAACTCCTTAATGAAGTGATCCCCAAATCTCTCAATCCCTGCCCACTGCCACCTCCTGAAGTCCGCAACCTGCACCCTCAGGTACCTAAAGTGAGTCCCTGCCCTACGGAATGGCCACCCCCATAGTAAACCAAACTTAATACCCTTCTTGTATAGGGCCGACTTGACCTTATTAAAGCTTGCTCTGTTCCCAGGTCTTGGTACACCTGAATCTCGACGTCTTCCCAAGTGTATCGCCTTGTCTGCCTGGCCCATCTCATGATGCGCTCCTTCTCCAGGAACTAATGGAATCGTACCACCATCGCCCTCGGCGACTCATTCCCCTGGGGCTTGCACATCAGTGCCCTGTGGGCCCGATACACCTCTAACGGCCTGTCTAACGCACCTTCCCCAAGCAGCTTCTCCATCATCTTCCCCACATACGCACCTGCATCCGATCCTTTGATTTCCTCCGGCAGACACACGATCCGGATGTTCTGCCTCTGAGAACAATTCTCCAGGTCCTCCACTTTCTCCAGCTGTCGCTTCTGCCGGTCTCTCATCAGCCCAATCTCTGCTGCCATTGAGGTGGACTGTTCCTCCTGCTCCCCCGCCAGCTCCTCCAATCTCTGGATTGCCTGTCCCTGGGCTGCCAGTCTCGTCTCCCCACGGTCAACCACCGCCTTGATTGAGTCCACCGCCTGGGCCAGGTCCTCCGCACTTTCCTTCTGCTGTTGGGTGAACTTCTAATTCAGGAAGCTCACCAACTGGTCCATCGACCACTGAGCCGGCAGGGCCATACCCTGCACATCCGCCATCTCTGCGTGCGCTGTCTGCTTCTCACTCGCATCAACCAACTAGTTCGCTTTTTTCCGGGGACTTTGGACCGCAGCTCCATTAACTAGGGGTCACTCTCTTCTCTTCTCTTCTGCACCTTTTTCCTACAAAATTTCTGCGACAACCCGGCGTAAAGGCCACACAAAGACCACCATGAGTGGGAGCTGCCAAATGTACGACCACTCACTCCGTGGTCGCCACCAGAAGTCCTGGTCACCTCTCTTAACTGCTGCTACTGCCCCTTCTCTCTTTATTTCATGTCTTCTTTATTTTGTGTCTTTTTTTCTTTGGAATAATAGGGTAAGAACTGACTATAAGGAGGTACATATGACCGGAATGTCTGCTTAAACTAAACAGTGAGCCTCTTGTTGCATCTACGGCACCCAACAATGTAATCCTAGAATGCTGGATGCAGCCTGAAACATTATGTGGTCCTCGGGGAGTTTCCGGACTAAACAACGTTACGTTCCGAGTGACCTCCTGCTGTGTTTTAAAGGAGCAAGCTTTAGTTACATAGAGTTCCACCACAGCAATAAAATGATCTGTTGTGAATGACATGGTCTGTAGCATCAGCAGCATATTATCCTTTGATTTCTGTATGAATGTAGAATTTCTGTATTGCTTGACCTGCTAGTTCTGTGCTCTCAATCTGTTTTTAGCATTATCCGTGAGCGTCCTCTGCAAAGTGCTGATTGGCCTGGGGGAGTCCTTGCGGACGAGATGGGTCTGGGGAAAACTGTGGAAATGCTGGCACTCATTCTGACCCACATACGCCAAGGCGTGAAGCAAGACATGCTGTCGCTCCCGGAGGTATAGTCCACCATTTGAGCGCACTGTTTAGCTGGATTCTAGAATTGCCAACCCTGCAGGACTGCCCTGGAGTCTTCAGAAATTAAATAAATTAAATGCTGTGGGCAAACACAGCAGAAATATCATAGGGGGCATTAAAAACAATTGTATTTTTAAAACATTTTTTGGGATGCTTTTTCATAATTAGTTACAAAAGTATTTGCATTCGGGTCAGGGGGGAGACTTTTGTCTGGGTGGAATATTTGGAGGAGGGATATTATCCAATGAAATCTCCAGACATGGAGTTGGTAATCCTACTGGATGCTAATTTATCCATTGGTTATGCTTAAAAGACAAATTCCATGGGCACTGGTGATATCAGAAAATAGCACACTAGGAAAAAGTCTGAAAGGAACTTTACTGCGGACAGTAAGAACATACATAGAACATAGAACATAGAACATAGAAAATACAGCACAGAACAGGCCCTTCGGCCCACGATGTTGTGCCGAACCTTTGTCCTAGATTAATCATAGATTATCATTGAATTTACAGTGCAGAAGGAGGCCATTCGGCCCTTTGAGTCTGCACCGGCTCTTGGAAAGAGCACCCTACCCAAACTCAACACCTTCACCCAACACCAAGGTCAATTTGGACATTAAGGGCAATTTATCATTGGCCAATTCACCTAACCTGCACATCTTTGGATTGTGGGAGGAAACCGGAGCACCCGGAGGAAACCCACGCAGACACGGGGAGGACGTGCAGACTCCGCACAGTCAGTGACCCAAGCCGGAATCGAACCTGGGACCCTGGAGCTGTGAAGCAATTGTGCTATCCACAATGCTACCGTGCTGCCCTTGAGAACAAATAAATCTACACTATATCATTTAACCGTAATCCATGTACCTATCCAATAGCTGCTTGAAGGTCCCTAATGTTTCCGACTCAACTACTTCCACAGGCAGTGCATTCCATGCCCCCACTACTCTCTGGGTAAAGAACCTACCTCTGATATCCCTCCTGTATCTTCCACCTTTCACCTTAAATTTATGTCCCCTTGTAATGGTTTGTTCCACCCGGGGAAAAAGTCTCTGACTGTCTACTCTATCTATTCCCCTGATCATCTTATAAACCTCTATCAAGTCGCCCCTCATCCTTCTTAAGACTCTTAGCAAGGTGATGGTACAGATACAGAGATCCTAAATGGTGGGCCTGTGGATAGAACAGACCAAGGCAAGTGAGATTCTGGATTTTATACATTGTGACAATTCATTTTAAACAGGGAAGTGATGCTGCATTTGTTGTACAACGATTAGGTCACTGTTGCTGTACTGCCTGTAGTTCTGGCATCTCACTATTGGAAGGATATTTGAACCATTGAAAGATGACAGTACAGATTGACTAGAATGATAGCAGGTCATAGCTCAAGTTTCAAATTGTATAATGTCTTTTCCTGCTTGTTCCCCTGTTTGAACCTGTGATGTCTGCATTGTCAAGTACTGTAGAGATGACACAAAGATAGGTAGGGTAGTAAGATGTGAAGAGGACACAAGGAGGCTACAAAGGGATATGGGTAAGTTTAAGTGATTGGTCAAAGACCTGGCAAATGGAGTATAATTGTGCAAATGTGAAATTATTCATTTTGTGAAAAAAATAAAAAAGAAGCATATAATCTGAATGGTGATAGATTGCAGAGCTCTGAGATGCAGAGTGATCTAGGGGTCCTAGTGCATGAATCGCAAAGGGCTAGTATGCAGATCCAGCAAGTCGTTAGGAAAACTAATGAAACGTTATAATTTATTGCAGGGCAGCATGTGGCGCAGTGGTTAGCACTGGGACTGCGGCGTTGAGGACCTGGGTTCGAATCCCGGCCCTGGGTCACTGTCTGTGTGGAGTTTGCACATTCTCTCCATGTCTGCGTGGGTTTCACCCCCACAATCCAAAGATGTGCTGGTTAGGTGGATTGGCCACGCTAAATTGCCACTTAATTGGAAAAGAAAAAGAATTGGCTACTCTAAATTTTTTTTTTTTAAAAATAATTTATTGCGAGAGCAATTGAATATAAGAGTAGGGAGGGAATGCTTCAGCTGTTGCGGTGGCACAGTGATTAGCACTGCTGCCTCACAGCGCCAGGGACCCGGATTCAATTCCGACCCCTGATGATTGTGTGGAGTTTGTACCTTCTCCCCGTGTCTGTTTGTGTTTACTCCGGGTGCTCCGGTTTCCTCCCACAGTCTAAAGATGTGCGGGTTAGGTGGTCATGCTAAATTGCCCCTTAGTGTCCAGGGATATGCAGGTTAGGTTATGGGGATCGTGCGGGGTGGACACTCTTAAGTGGACAGAGGACGGGATGGACACTCTTAAATGGGCAGAGTGCTCATTTGAAGGGTCAGTGCAGATTTGATGGGCTGAACGGCCTCCTTCCGCATTGTAGGGATTCTATGATTCAGGGTATTGATGAGACCACATCTGGACCACCGTATCGGCCTCCTTATTTAAGAAAGAACAAATATTTGTGTCTCTACTGTTCTTTTTGTGCCTCATCCTGTTTCCCTCTCGTAATGTTCTCTCTTTTTGTGCTGTGGATGATGAGTGATATCATGTGGTCAGGATGGTTGTAGAAAATGAAATGAAGCGAGTGGCACCATAATATAATACCTGTTCATTGTGGGCCTGCATAGTGATCTTTGATGGTTTTCATCTGTGACTCTGTGGGTGATACTCACACCTCTGAAACAGAAAGTTTGGGTTCAAGTTCAAGTCTCACTCCAGAACCTGAGCACAGGCTAACCTTCCCAGTGTAGTACTGAGGGAGTGCTGCACTGTCTGTCATAGTTATAGTTGTAGAGGTCTCCAGCACAGAAAAGGCCCAGCAGCCTATTGCATCTGCACCAGTCAAAAACAACCACCTAACTGTTCTAATCCAATTTTCTAGCACTTGGCCCATGGCTTTGCATGCTTCGGCATTGCAAGTGCACATCCAAATACTTATCAAATGTTATGAGGGTCTTGGCCTCCACCCCGTTTCGGACAGTGAGTGCCAGACTTACACCACCCTCTGGGTGAAAATGTTTTTCCTCACATACCCTCTAAACCTCCTCCTTACTGTAAGCCTATGCCTCACCGGCCATTGATCCTTCCAACAAGGGGAAAAGTTTATTTCTGTCTACTCTATTTATGCCCCTCATAATTATATACATCTCAAATCATGTCTGAGGTTCTGTCTTTCAGGTGGGATTTTAAACCAGGGCTCTCTCTATCAGACGCTTAGATGGACGTAAAGAATCACAAAGCGTTATCTCAAGAAAGAGGAGCTTTCTCCAGTGTCCAATAAACATGTATCCCTCAACCACCAGCAACCACAGATTCCTGTTTTGTGGGAGCTTGCTGTATACAAATTGACTGCCATGTTTTCTACATTGCATTTTTAAAAATAAAGTTCTTAATGGCTGTAAAGCACTTTGAAATGTCCCAAGGTTGTGAAAGGTGCTATAAAAATGCAAATTTTTATTCTTCAATTCGATAATTTCATGGCAATTGACAACTACAGTCTGGTTGGACAGAGAAATTTGGCAACACATACAAACAAGGAAACAACTTGCATTTCCAGACAGAGACTTTAATGTAGAAAAATGTTGTATTGCCCTTCACAGTTTTGTAACAAAAGAAAAGCGTGCAATGCCAAAGAATATTAGCCGAGCTGTGGTTAAAGATACAGGTTTTATGTAGCGTCTTAGCAGAGAGAGAGAGAGGTGGCGGGGTTGCAGAGCAATCTATTCCATTTATAAAACATGATTGGTGATTTTTTTCTAAATATAGGGTCTGCACTCAAACTTTCAAAGGGTTTGAAGCCTAGTTCTTTCTGTTCCACACCCATCCCATTAACTGGAGGTTCCCACTCCTCTCAAAGTGCATCACCTTACATTTATCAATATTAAATCTCATCCTCCAGCTGCCTTCTGCTAATCTACATTCCCCTGAAGTCTTTAGTAATTCTCCACAGTTTGCTGCCTCCTACACTGTTTGTCTGCCCATGCTTGAATCCACATTTCTAAGATCGAATCGCCGATCTTGTCAACAGAGGATTCTTTGTTATGGAAGTGTTGATGTGTGAAGAGCTTGATCACTGATGCACGTGTACAGCTGCACTTATTGCATTGGAAGCCAGATGAAGCAAGTTTGTGACTTGCCTTGGGTGATAGGCACGCTGAAATTCAATCAAACTGATGCAACAATCATGTTGCCGTCTTGCTTTGTCGGTGACTGTCTTCCTGGGTACTGGTATCAGTAGTGCAAAATTTCATGGTGGTTTTTAGTGTGATCTTTTATCTGCTCACCTTGTTCACAAGGAGAGGTTTTGTGAGTCAAGTTTCTTTTTGTTTAAAAAACATTGTAGGCAACATTATTCAGATAGTTGAAATGAGAAATAAATCATTACAGTCAGACCTTATCTGGTATTGTGCTTTTCTTACTAGGGGAAATCTGTAAATTATTACATACCACCGTCACCACCTGCAGCCTCTTGTCGAACAAAAAAGAATAAAACTGAAGTCAAACCCAAGGAAAGGGTGAACTATCCTAGTAAGTGCTATCTTTATTACAATGTTGCAGGAATGATTTGGTGTCTAAAGAAACAGTATTACCCTAGTTCTGGTGCAAACCTTATCTGCTGGGAGTACACATCAGAAAAGCAGGCGCGCTCTCCGCTATCTGCTGCCAGTTCATTTTAATGGACGTAAAATTGGAAGCGGAATCAGTAGAAGTTACCTTACAAAAGTAAGACTTGCCTTTATACAACCCCTTGCCTGCTTTCCACATGTCCCAAAAATGGTTCTTTGGAAATGTATCCTTTTTAAATGAAGTAATATGAAGATTATTTGATTTTGGCAGTTCTGATCCATTGATGTTCAGAATCAAGGGTCACCAATTCATAAGATCACAAGACATTTCTCTTTTCAAAGTTTGTGTGTTCTGTTTTAGAAAATGTAGTTATTTGATTTGGAAAAAAAGAAGATATGCTGTTATTCTATCTTGAAGGGATAGATAAGTATACTCCTCTGGGCACTAGAGAGGAACTAGGAGTTTGTTTTTGAGCACTAACCATACTGGCATCATGTATCTTGGTGGGAACTGAGGATTATTCCTGTAAGAAATGATCCATTTGTAAAGAAAGACAGTCGGCGCTGAGGACCCGGGTTCGATCCCGGCCCTGGGTTACTGCCGTGTGGAGTTTGCACATTCTCCCCCTGTCTGCGTGGGTTTCACCCCCACAACCCAAAAAGATGTACAGGTTAGGTGGATTGCTAAATTGCCACTTAATTGGAAAAATATAATTGGGTACTCTAAATTTAAAAAAGAAAGAAAGAAAGACAGCAGTCAGAAGTGTTTGTTGACATGTCTGTGAGTTCATCCAGCCAGAGTACTTGCAGTATGTCCATTTGCCATGATGCTTTGTGGAGCATTGAGACCTGAATGGGGAGAGGGAGTAAAACTATTTGATCAAATTTTGAGTTGTTTAGATTTTAATAAACCATGTAGTCGGAATGGTCTCACTTGTACTGATTTTCTGCCTGTGTGGGGAGCACATAACACTGCCCTGGTAACTTCATTCCCTCCGGCGCCAGAGTCAATAACCAGAGGTCATAGAATCAGAATCATTGGCAAGAGGCCCAGAGAGTAAATTAGATTTGTTTTCACTCCATGTTGTCATGATCTGGAAAGCTGTGCCTGAAACCATGGTGGAAGCTGATGCAGTAAATTATTTTAACAGTGAGTTGGACAGGTACTTGAGCACAAGGACCGTTTACAGGGTGATATCCAAAAGGGAGGGATGTGAACTAAGCATGACTGCTCTTTCAAAGAACCAGGGATGTCGGGCTGAATGGCCTGCTTCTGTGCTGTAAATTTTTATAATTTTCTATGTTCTGATGAAGAAACTTGATTGAACAGAGAGACCAAGGTGTGAAGGAGGAAGCTGAGAAAGTGAGAAGTTGAGTGAAGCCAGCGTGTGAAAGTCAGCATAAGAAGTGAGGGAGGAGAATGAAAGCAAGAAGTGAAAGGGGCGAGTGAGAGAAAATACGAAACCGGAGGAAGAGGAGTGTGTGTGTATGTGTGAGAGAGAGAATGTCAGTCAGAAGCAGAGGAGGAGGTGGAAACTCAACATTTGTTCCTTGGTAGGGTAAGCTGCCATTTACCTCCCTCTTTTATTACTGCCATTCTTTCCATTAACTCCTTTCTCCCACTGTCCCAAATCTCATTCCCTGCCAATGCTTCGGATCCTCTTAGTTATTCCCCATTGACCTCCGCACTCTCGCGTTCTCTCAGACCTGCGATCTCCTGAAACTTTCACTTCACTTTGAGTATCCCGATCCCTTCCACACATGTCGAGCTACCAGAATCTTTCAAATCGCTGTGCCCACCTGTGAACTTTCCCAAGACTGTTTCCAAGTCTGACTACCTGAACGTTTGCCCAGATAATAATTTCAGATCTTTGGCATTAGCCTACCTTAACTTCAATGATTACTCTTTCTCACTCATTCTCATGCTCTCTCGTGCACTGGTGATCCCCACTCTTTGCTTCTTCCCACATACCCCACCAGTTATTCTTCAGCTCTCCTTTCTCAATTCCTCACATTGCAGCATCTCTTTGGCAAACTTTCTCTTTGCCCTTCCATTTCTGTTGTCTTTCATTTTCTGCATAAACAATGCTGTTGTGTATATCTATAAAAGAACACGTGCAAGATGTTGAGGAGAAAGGGATAGAAAGGTGGAGAGTTCCGAAAATGTGAGTGAGAGAAGGAGAAACTGTTGGGGAGAGTGATGCAGCACTAATTGAATGTTTGACCTAACCATAGGGTCTGGGAGATCACCTCTATATTATAATACATGGGTTAATGCTGACGTAAAATACTGCACTACATCATTAGTATGTTGAAATTCGAGCTTATCACAGTGTCCTACTCTCTCTCATTCTTTTGCAGGACTCAAGGACAGTGCAATGCCTTCCATCCTGTTGTCTTCCTTTTGTATGAATATTAAATCAAAGTTTCGCATCACTGCTTTTTGAATTTCATTGTTTTTGTTTCTACCCGATTCCACCCATATGGTCCCTGTACTGTGGATATTTGCTGGTCACTCAGCTTTGCTGAAATGATCAGACTTATTCCTAGTTGCATTGACCATAATAAGGTTGCAAGAAATATCTAGGCCCAATTCACTGCCCTATCCTCGTAACCCCACTTAACTTCTTGTACACTTGGAGGCAATTTAGTATGGCCAATCCACCTAACCTGCACATCTTTGCACTGTGGGAGGAAACTAGAGCACCCACGCAGGCCTGGGAAGAATGTGCAAACTCCACTCAGTCACCCAAGATCAGATTTGAACCTGGGTCCCTGACGCTGAGAGGTAGCAGTGCTACCTTCACTTATATAGCACCTTTAATGTAGCAAAATATCCTAAGTAGCTTAAAAGGAGCATTATCAGGTAAAATTTAACACCAAGCACATGGGGAATTATTAGAACAGGTGACAAAAAACATACACATGTATGTATACATGTGATGATTTTAAGGAACAGCTTAAAGGAGGAGAAAGATGTGGAGAGGCAAAGAGGTTTGCTGAGGGAATTCCAGAACTTGGTGGCTGAAGGTATGGCTACTAGTACTGGAGCAATTAAAATTTAAAATGTTCAAGAGGCCAGAATTGGAAGAACATAGCTATCTTTGAGAGTCATCTGACTGGAGGAGATTAAAGAGATAGGGGTGAGGCCAAGGAGGAATTTAAAAACTAGGATGAGAATGTTAAATTGGAAATGCGGTCGATGAGGAATCAAAGATTGTCACAAATGAATTGTTTGCTTTCTACTGCTGATTGCTAATAATGCCCTCATCTTGTGTATAGGCCTACGAGTAATGCTAATCACTGCCATAAACAAAATGACGATGAAGAAGGCGATTTCTGTCAGTGCTATGTATAAATACATCACTGCTACCTACAAGTATGACATTCAGCGGAACCGCAATCTAATCAGGAAGACCCTGGCCAAACTTATTGCAGAACAAGTGATCCAACAGGTCAAAGGTCATGGATTAGCTGGATCCTTCAGGGTGGGAAAGAACTACAAGGAACAAGCAAAAAGAAATGGGCCAGAAGAACAGGTGTGTTCTGTTTTAATTCATTGAGAGCTTTTTAATTATAAAACATAAGGGTGTGTCCAGAACCGGGGTCACAGTCTGAGGATTCAGGGTAAACCATTTCGGACAGAGATAAGGAGACATTTCTTCACCCAAAGAGTGGTGAGCCTGTGGAATTCATTACCACAGGAAGTAGTTGATGCTGAAACATTGAATATATTCAAGAGGCGGCTAGATATCGCACTTGGGGAGAAAGCAGGATTAGGCTATTGAGTTGGATGATCAGCCATGATCGTGATGAATGGCGGAGCAGGCTCGAAGGGCCAAAAGGCCTCCTCCATTTAGCCCCTCAAGTTGTTCCCTAATCTTATTCCATATATCTGCCTTTACCTCCTGTCTCTTAATGGTTAACAATCTCTGTTTAAAATTAAAGAAGTATCACTGACTGTTTGCGGAAAAGAGTGTCAAGCTTCTACCACCTGTAGTGTAGAAATGTTTCCTAATTTCACTCCTGGATGCAGTGATTCTTATTTTTGACCCTCTCCTATACGCTCTGACCAGTGAAAATAGTTTCTCCCAATCTACCTTATATGCCCCCCTTGAAAGCATGGATCAAATTCGTGTTAACTTGACCACCAAAAGGTAGCCTAAACGCGTTGTAAGTCTTCTTTAATATGTAAAAATAACAAAGTTTAAAATACAGTTTGGACTCAAAAACGGGAGCAGCTCGTTAAACATTGCAACACTAATGGTAAAGAATCAGAACTTATGGCTGGTAAATCCAAATATACACAGGTAACAACAGCTACAACTAATGACTTCACAGCCTTTAATGATGACATCATCAGTGGATTTAAATAAGAAGATGCACAATAATAACTCGAAAAAACAAAGTCTAAATTTCATGGAATATGACCTTAGTTTGTGTAATTTCTCCTCTGAGATTAATTTTTGGAGTCCAGGGGCCAGATTTTCACAGAGTCGGGATGGTTCCAGAGCCATTTTTAAAATACCCAATTCTGGGACTCACCCTTGCGTTCGCAGTGCCGGTAATTTTCGGCAGTGCGGGATAATGGTATGGGGTAGGGGCCCCCACACCCTGCACTCCCGGCCTGGTTGGCTCCATTGCAGGGACAGGAAACTCCCAGCCCCCTTATGATTTCTGTTAAGTTTGGCCAGCTTCTTCATGGCTTGTGATTCACGGCCCGTCGAGATGAATTGTGAGTCATAGTCTGGATCTAAGAATTCTTTGAAATCTATGTTCAAATGGTCTTCCCCATAATCCCTCCAAGCCACCTCCATGGCCCTTTCATCCCCATTCATCCCGTAAAACTTTTAAGGCCTCAGTTAGATTGCAGTATTGGGCTCCATACTATAGGGAGGATATTGGGACCTTCGAGTATAACGCAGATTCACTAGCATGTTCATTGGGACATTCAAATCGGGGTCAAATGTAAGTGTTTAAAATGATGAAAGGATAGACGGGGTAGATAGAAGCAGATTATTTCCAGTGTTCGAAGGGTCTAGAATGAGGGATCATAAATGCAAGAGGTTTAGAACATTGGGCTAGAGAAATGTCTCACGCTTGGTTGTGGAGCAGTGGAATTCACCATCAGAGTTAGTGGTTGAGGCAGAAACTATGTCAACATTGATTAGATTAACATCTAGTTAGATTATCTGGGCAGGTAAAAGAAATATTCACGTGGAGGTTAAATCCTGACATGGACTAGTTGAACTAGGCAGCCCGTTACAGTGTTATTTCTATGTATGTATTGTGCAATTTATAGGTACTGTTTTACTTGATCTCATTGTCTCCGCTTAGAAGCCAAGCCCTGTGAAAAATGTGTTACATATTTTACTAAATAATGAGCAAGAGGTGAAAGGAGAAGAAGGTGACACAGCTTTGAATGCCACAGATCCAGGCAAACTGTTGGCGAGCCATTCTTTTGTGCGTCTCCTGGAAGATGAAACTGCTGATTGTGGAGAAACTGGGCAACACCAGAATTCAATCAAACCACCTGAAACATCACAGGACTTGGATTCAAAACAAGAGGAGGTTGTTAATGGAGGGTTAGAGAGGATTCCAACTGGACAAGGCCTCACGGAGAATAACGCAATTGATGAAATAAGAGAAAGTTCTGTTACTCCCCTGCAGCTGACCATAAATGATCGAGATTGCTCAAACGTCCTGCAGGGTGATTCTCGAAATGATCTCAATGTGCACCTTCCCTCTAAGATGACCCTTTCCTTCGACAATTCGAAGTGTCATTTTGAATGCATCTGTGGAGAAAGTGGTCTGATTGATTATAAAGCACGGGTGCAGTGTCTGAAATGCCATTTATGGCAGCATGCAGCATGTGTTAATTACAAGGAAGAAGACCTAAAGGTTAGACCCTTCTACTGCCCACACTGTCTGGTCACGATGCAACCTGTGCCCACATCTGCAACCCTCATCATCTCACCCAGTTCAATTTGCCACCAGTGGGTGGATGAAATTAACAGGCATGTGAGATCATCTTCCGTTTCCATTCTGGTAAGGAATCGTACAGTGAAAAAGAAATAAAACTGGAGTGCATTTTAAATGTATAGTTTTCATTATCATTGTCACTGCTTTATTCTTTATCATTTCTTTGTTCTCTATATATGTTAGGATTATCTATTGGGAAGTAAGCAAATAATTTTTTTTCTGTAAGTACTTTGTTGAGTGGAGCCCTGAAGTGACGCCACTGATTTGTTGTATCACAATCCTGGCTGTCAGCGCAGTTAATCCAGGAAAGGATCTTGAGGCCAAAGTATGTGGGTGCTAAATGAGTTGAGCCACCAATATGGCGGGCAGGCAGCACATGTTCATTTTGGGCCAGAGGTTCACTGACCACCATATCGGCAAAAGAAACATTGACATACATCGACTGTTCCTGAAGCAGGTGTCAAGTCCTGCTCTGAAACCAATTTCAGAAAAATCAGGTCTGCGTGTAGCTATCCAGCGGCCCTTAAAGGAACAGCAGCAGGCTGCCAACAAAAAGTGTTAGGAAAATACGTGGAATCGGGAGGTGCAGGAGTGTTGGTCCCAGAATTGCATCAGACTGTGATCCCCCGCCATCCACCGCATATTCTCCACCCCAGCTTACCACCAACCACCTCACCCCTCCGTTGCCCACCTTTTTGATGCCCCGATCACCCACCAGCCCTGTTATGAAGCACCCTATCCCTTCAGTATTTTATTCTTGTTTTATTTAAATTTATGTGACAGATAAATTTGCAAAGCAAAGTAGGTTGACTTAATTTTATAAGTAGTTAATTGTAAGATGTTTGAGTAATTGCATCCATTCTAGTGTGATTAGTTGCTGTGCTAGCTTAGAATACTTCAGTTTTTTAGAGCAGCACCTTCATTGACATTTTTGACTTCCCCTCCACAGGTGTACCAAGGAGTGAAGAAGCATGGCTTTATCCAACCTCATGCCCTGGCAAAACACGAGATAGTCATCACGACATACGATGTGCTTCGATCGGAGTTAAACTATGTTGACATTCCTCACAGCAACAGTGATGATGGGCGTCGATTACGCAAAGAGAAGCGTTACATGGCCATTCCAAGCCCGTTGGTTGCAGTGGAGTGGTGGAGGATCTGTCTGGATGAGGCTCAAATGGTGGAATGTACCACCGCCAAGGTGAGAATGTAGAAGGCAGAGTCTGTATGATGGAAAGTGACCACTTCCTGACATCGCACCGCTGATGGGGAAATTGGGTGCGTTGTCTGATTGTCCAATTATTTGTTGAAACCGGTTGGAGAATTGTTTGGAATACAGGCCCACGTTTTCAACATGTGCTCCCAGCAAGTGAGTCTCCCTGCCTGGAATGCAAAGTTTGAGAATGACCCCGATAATGTAAACTTGTGTTGACTTACTATAGTCCTCGTGACATCCTTTTCCTTTTCTTTGATTCATTCCATTCCATCCCTCCCTCTCGCCTAAACGTATGGAAAAGGAGATTTTTATTCTGATCATTTTGGACTGAATTTGAACTCTGGTTCTGAAGGAGAATGCCTAATGTCACTATCTCAGTTGCCCCCTTCATTATGCTGAAAAATGCAGAATGCAGGTATTGTACTTCACAGATCAGACATTTGTCAATTTGTCATGTATTTTTAAGGTTAATGTTCACAATATATGCACAGTGTATATTCTGTCTTGTGACAGCAGCATTACAGTATCTATAACTGCATCAGTACAGTTGTTCTTAACAGCCCACAGGTGATGAGGATCTTGCCACAAAATGTCAGCCCTCAATCAATGGTAGCACTCTGTCAGAAGGTCCTGGGTCCAATCCCCACTGCAGAGAGTTGAGTACGTATCCACCTTCTGCTTTCTCGTCAGGGTGTTAAAGATAACACATCACTATTTCGAACAAGGACAGAGACTTCTCACCTGATGTTCTGGCCAATATTTATCCCTCAGTGAACATCACAAAAACAGATGAACTGGTCTTCTTCACACTGTTGTTTGTGGGAGCTTGGCTGCCATATTTCTGACATTACAACAGCACTTCATAGACAATGCAGAACTTTATTTTTTGAAGTGTTTTGGGCTGACCTGAGGTTGTGATAGGCGCTATACAAGTGCTAGTATTTCTTAACTCCTAGAATAGAATTTCTTCAGTGCATTTCGCCCATCGAGTCTGCAACGACCCTCCGAATGAGCACACCACCTAGGCTCACTCCCCCGCTCTATCCTCGTAGCCCCATCTAACGTGCGCATCTTTGTGACACCAAGGGACAATTTTGGCATTGATCAATCCACCTAACCTGCACATCTTTGGACTGTGGAAGGAAACCGGAGCACCCGGAGGAAACCCACGCAGACACTGGGAGAAAGTGCAAACTCCATACAGACAGTCACCCAAGGCCGGAATTGAACCCAAATCCCTGGTGCTGTGAGGTAGCTGTGCTAATCACTGTGCCATTGTACCGCCCCTAAATCACCGTTATGATAAGTTTTTGAATCAAGTGTGGACAAATGAAAATTGAGACAGCTCAGTATCTTTGCTTTGAGACACGAGAATTTTCACACAAACCAGTACACATATAACATCTTTTATCTGTCCCTTGATTCTTTTCTTTTCAGGCTGCAGAAATGTGTCTACGGCTAAGTGCCATCAATCGTTGGTGTGTCACAGGAACTCCAGTCCAAAGGGGGTTAGAAGGTAAGAAGTCTCTGAATCCGAACATTTTCCCCCTATGATTCAAAGGGTCTACGCTTGAGAAGATTTCTCTCACCCAACCTATATACTGGAGTTGCATTGGATAAAGTAATTTGTATTTTACAAATGGAAATGCCTAATATAGAAAGAGAGAGAGCAGATCCTTGTTGAACAAATCCCCAAAATCCACAGTGTTGAAACTAATTAACAAACTAGCTATATGAGTAGCATGATCAGAAGTTTCATAATTGGGTGTTGGGCTAGTGTGTAAATTAAGTTTGTATAAACTGGACTTTATTAGCAAATTTAGCCCTGGCGTGCACAAAACCTTTGTGGAGAAGGATAGGAGACTGTGGTGTTCATCCTCACCAGGAATTCACTCAGAATGCATTTGGTCCTGAAGTACAGTTTTTAAAAATTTAAAGTACCCAATTCTTCTTTTTCCAATTAAGGGTGGCCAGTCCACCTACCCTACACATCTTTGGGATGTGGGGGTGAAACCCTCGTACACACGAGGAGAACGTGCAAACTCCACACGGACAGTAACCCGGGTCCTTGGCTCCGTGAGGCAGCAGTACTAACCACTGCGCCACCATGCCACCCCTAAGGTCCTGAAGTATAGTTGCTGCAAAATTATTCTTGAGGAGCTAAATCACTAAGCTGTTGTGATGTTTATTGAATTTTTAAGAGAGGACCTTTTAGTTTAGCACGGGATTGGCAGAAGCATATGATGCACGTTGCCTGTGACATGTGGAAAGCCCTGGATGTGTCCAGATGATCCATCTTGGGATGTTTTATTTTCACAGTCATTGTGGTTTGAACAAAGAACAATACAGCACAGGAACAGGCCCTTTGGCCCTCCAAGCCTGTACCTGTCATGATACCAACCTTTGCCAAAACCCTCAGCACTTCCTTGTGCCGTATCCCTCTATACCCATCCTATCCATGCGTTTGTCAAGATGCCTTTTGAACACCATAAATGTATCTGCTTCCACAACCTCCCCTAGCAGTGCGTAACAGGCACTCACCATCCTGAGTAAAAAACCTGTCTTGCACATCTCTTCTAAACTTTGCCCCATGGACCTTAAACCTATGCCCCTTGGTGACTGACCCCTCAACCTTGGGAAAGAGTGCCTGCCCATCCGCTCTATCCTTGCTCGTCATAATCTTGTAGACCTCTATCAGGTCACCCTTCAACCTCCCGTCTTTCTAATGAAAGCAGTCCGAATCTATTCAACCTCTCCACATAGCTAGCACCCTCCAGGCCAGGCAATATCCTGGTAAACCTCCTCTGCACCCTCTCCAAAGCCTCCACATCCTTCTGGTAGTGTGATGACCAGAATTGTGCACAATTTGTTGACCCGAATTTCTCAGTCTCCCTCCTGCTCTCCTTTCAAAGCCTTAACATTTAGTGTAAATGTTTCCCTCTAGTTTGTTAAAATGTTCCCCCTCACAATTCTCTGCATTCTATTTAATCTGGCACATGTCTGCTCAATCTTGTTCATGTCCACCTGAATTTAGTTACGGACCTCTTAGATCAAACAAAAAGAAGGAGCATAATTAAGTACTGAAATTTTAATATTGTGTCCCATACCCAAGTTTAGATCGCATGAGAACATCAACTAACCCCTGAATTTACAGCTTACATTCCTCCAGTCAGAGAATTAGCCATTAATTACCATGCTCTGTTTTATGTCCTTTAAACAACTTCACTCCATAGCGTCACATTCTTTAATACCATGTACCCTGATTTACCAACAAGCGAAGGGGGAATATAGAGCATTCACAAGCTAAAGATCCTTGGATGACTAAAGA
Organism: Scyliorhinus torazame; assembly: GCF_047496885.1. NCBI lineage: Eukaryota > Metazoa > Chordata > Chondrichthyes > Carcharhiniformes > Scyliorhinidae > Scyliorhinus > Scyliorhinus torazame. The sequence goes on along the minus strand of NC_092710.1, from coordinate 108,237,206 downwards.
TATATACATTAAAATGAAACAAAAAGGAGGCTTATGATACATGTCGATTTCATTATTCCGAACCAACCTGAATTCAAAAGATAAACTGGAGAACTGAAAAGGAATTAAAAGGGACAGAGAGCAAGGACCAGAATAGATTAGTGAATGACATGAAAGGAAACGCAACTTTAAAAAAAAAAAAAATTGTTTCGATAGTCAAAAGAAGGGCGGCACGTTGGCGCAGTGGTTAGCACTCCTGCCCCATGGCGCTGAGGACCCGGGTTCGATCCCGGCCCTGGGTCACTGTCCATGTGGAGTTTGCACATTCTCCCCGTGTCTGCTTGGGTCTCACCCCACAACCCCAAAAAGATGTGCAGGGTAGGTGTATTGGCCATGCTAAACTGTCCTTCGTGTCCAAAAGGTTATGTGGGGTCACGGGGATAGGGTGGAGGCATGGGCTTAAATAGGGTGCTCTTTCCAAGGGCCGGTGCAGACCCGATGGGCCGAATGGGTTCCTTCTGCACTGTAAATTCTGTGATTCGAGGTTGTTCGTATGCAAGAATTTGAAAGTGGCAGATCAAGCTTATGCAGTTGTTAAAAAAGGTATATTGGGATCCTTGGCGTTCTAGGAGCACGGATTGCAAAAGCAAGGAATTTTTGCTAAACTCTTACAAAACACTGATTAGACACCAGCTGGAGTTTTGTGGACAATTCTGGGCACCACACTTTAGGAATGATGTCAAGGCCTTCGAGAAGGTGCTGAAGAGATTTAATAGAATGGTACTGGGGATGAAAGTATTCAGGAAAATTGGGATGGCGCTTCTTGGATCAGAGAAGATAAAGAGGAGATTTGATAGAGGCGTTCAAAATTATGAAGGAGTTCATAAAAATATTTTTATTGGTATTTTGAGTTATAGAAAGCTCTGCTTCCCTTGCTTAATTTGCTAGAATTTGATTCAGCCTTCTTCCTTTTTGGACTCTACATGTATTGATTAGAAAGCAGTCACATAGGTGTAGAAATCCTTGCCTTCCTTTGTTACTTGCATAACTTTTTCTTTTGTCTATCTTGAGATAATTAATTATTATGGATCTATGTTTCTCCAGTTTGTATAGTTATTCCTTTTGACTTATAATACGTTGAGTATCAATATGTTACATGAAAAAGTTATTTTCAGCTTATTTATTTGCTTACAAAGGCTATTCAGATTAATTTTGAGGCAACTTACTTGCACTTTTTTTGACTTTTGTAATCCACACAATTTTGCTGTATCTGATTTATTTCTCCTTCTTTCCTTAGACCTATATGGATTAGTTCTGTTTTTGGGTGTGGACCCATATTGGGTTAAACACTGGTGGGACCAACTCCTGTACCAACCTTACTGCAGGAAGAATCCTATTCCAATCTACACCCTCATTGCAAGGATCATGTGGAGAACAGCAAAAAAGGATGTGCTTGATCAGGTACACGTGCCCATCTAGATATCAGCATAAATACATTTGGATGGGGAGGATGGAAATATGCAACAGGGAGGCTCTCAGCTGGCTGAAGTTTGGCTTCTGGCCTTAATCTAAATAATCCAGACGAACCGCCAGTATCTGTCGTGCCTCCACGGGCAGCTCTCCCTTTTTTGCAGCAATGATTTTCAAGTCATCTGTCTCACCATCTAAATCCTGAGGTGGGCTGACAAACAATCACAGCTGTCAGGACTGCCCTTCCTGGTTCCTTTAATTGGCAACCATTGCTTTGGCAGAATTCTGACCAGATTAGGCCCCAACATCTTTTCTGCTCAATAAAGACTGTTTCCTCTGAGGTAGGATTGCCTAAGTTATACATTAGGTCTCTCATTTACACACTTAAAAGGACTAAGGCTTCTTTTCTCGCTGCCAGGAGCACCTGTAAAATAGCCTGGCCCAGTTTCGGGTCAGAAATGTTCTAGGTGTCTTGAGGTGTCGGCCTCATTCCATCTGTTCTACAACCACAAAATGAATGCAATGAGGTTCCGTTTGTAGCCCATTATTATAAATTAATGGAAGTGTACAATTAACATGCTGCAGAACAAATTGTTCTTTGAATCTTACTGCCAGCATATTTACAGCTAACAGTGATGATGGGCACTTCTCACGGTTCACGAGATGCAACATAGAAACTAGCAACAGGCGTAGGCCATTTGGTCTTTTGAGTCTGCTCCACTATTCAATAAGACCATGGCATCCTCTATCTCTATGCCATCTTCCTGCTTTCTCCCATGCCCCTTGATGCCATTAAAATCTAAAAAATTAGCTGTCTCTTTCTTGAATACATTCAGTGACTTGGTTCCACAGCCTTCTGTGGTAGAGAATTCCACAGGTTCACTACCCTTTGAGTGAAGAAATATTTCCTTATCTCAATCTTAAATGGTCTACCCTGTGTCCTGAGACGATGTTCCCTGGTTCTAGATTCCCCAACCAGGGAAAACATACTCCCTGCAACTCGTCTATCCAGCCTTGTTAGAATTTTAGATGTTTCAATCAGATCTCCTCTCGTCCTTCTAAACTCTAGTGAATACAGGCCCAGTCTAACCAATCTCTTATAGGACAGTCCCGACAACACCGTATCAGCCTAGTGAACCTCCACTGCACAGTAGAGTAGTAGGGCTGTATACGTAGATGATGGGTTTAATGGCGGGAAGATAGGCGCAAGGTAGATGGGAGTTCCCCACACGGGGGGGTCAAGGAGTGAGCAGGAGAAGCCGGGGTCAGTTGAAGTCAGCTGACTTGCGGAAGTAATATGGGGGGAGCAATCACGCTAGAGGGGGATCTGGCGGGGGGGGGGATAACTGGGTTGCTGCTGCAGAAATCAAAGAGGAACTGGCTAAAGAAAGGGTGGTCGGGGCTGGAATGCGCCACCTGGGGAACGAGTGGGAGCGCGGAATCGGGACGTGGGACTGGCCTAGAGAGGGTGATGGCTAGTCGACACGGGAAGGGGGCAGGTAGCCCCCTAGTGAGGCTGATCACGTGGAACGTGAGAGGCCTAAATGGACCGATTAAAAGGGCCCGAGTGCTCGCGCACTTGAAAGGACTGAGAGCAGACGTGGCTATGCTCCAGGAGACGCACCTGAAGGTGGCGGACCAAGTTAGGTTAAGGAAAGGATGGGTGGGACAGGTGTTCCATTCAGGGCTAGATGCAAAGAATAGAGGGGTGGCCATACTGGTGGGGAAACGGGTATCATTCGAAGCAAGGAGCATTGTAGCAGATAGTGGAGGCAGATATGTAATGGTGAGTGGCAGGCTGGAGGGAATGGAGGTTGTGTTGGTTAACGTATATGCCCCGAATTGGGACGATGCGGGATTTATGAGGCGGATGCTGGGACGTATACCGGACCTGGAGGTAGGAAACTTGATAATGGGGGGAGACTTCAACACCGTGCTGGACCCAGGGTTAGATAGATCCAGATCTAAGACCGGAAGAAGGCCGGCAGCGGCCAAGGTGCTTAAGGGGTTTATGGACCAAATGGGGGGAGTGGATCCATGGCGATTTCTTAGACCGAGGGCCAGGGAGTTCTCCTTCTTCTCCCATGTTCATAAGGTGTACTCCCGGATAGATTTTTTTGTTTTGGGAAGGTCGTTGATCTCGAGGGTGGAAGAAGCTGAGTATTCAGCCATAGCTATTTCGGATCATGCCCCACATTGGATGGACCTGGGACTAGGAGAGGAGAGGGAGCAGCGTGCACTCTGGCGATTAGATGTGGGATTGTTGGCGGATGAGGGAGTCTGTGGAAGAGTGCGGGGATGTATCGAGAGGTACCTGGAGGCCAATGACGATGGGGTGGTCCGAGTGGGAGTGGTAAGGGAAGCACTAAAGGCGGTGGTCAGAGGAGAGCTGATCTCCATCAGGGCCCACAAAGGGAAAACAGAGGCCAAGGAAAGGGAAAGACTACTGGGGGAGATCTTAAGGGTGGACAGAGAATTTGTGGAGACCCCGGAGGAGGGACTGTACAGGGAGAGACGACGACTCCAGACGGAGTTCGACCTTCTGACCACCAGGAGGGCGGAGGTGCTGTGGAGGAAGGCACAGGGGGTGAGGTATGAATATGGGGAAAAGGCTAGTCGCCTGTTGGCCCATCAGCTGCGAAAGAGGACAGCGGCGAGGGAGATAGGGGGAATTAGAGACGAAAAGGGAGCTACGGTGCGGAGAGCAGGGAAGATAAACGGGGTGTTTAAGACCTTTTACGAAAGACTTTATAGGTCCCAACCCCCGGAGGGAAAAGAGGAGATGTGGCAGCTCCTAGGCCAATTAAGGTTCCCGAGGGTGGAGGAGCAGGAGGCGGAAGGCCTGGGGGCACCAATTGGGGTGGACGAGGTTACCAAGAGGCTGGGGAATATGCAGGCAGGGAAGGCTCCAAGACCAGATGGGTTCCCGGTGGAATTTTATAGAAAATATGTGGACCTGCTGGCCCCGCTGTTGGTGAGGACTTTTAACGAGGCCAGGGAAGGAGGGACTCTACCCCCCGACAATGTCGGAGGCGACGATATCGCTAATTTTGAAGGGGGATAAAGATCCGCTGCACTGCGGGTCCTATAGGCCTATTTCACTATTAAATGTGGACGCCAAATTGCTAGCAAAGGTGCTGGCATCGAGGATAGAGGACTGTGTCCCGGGGGTGGTGCACGAAGACCAGACAGGATTCGTAAAGGGGAGACAACTAAATGTCAACGTGCGACGGCTATTAGGGGTGATAATGATGCCCCCAGTAGAGGGGGAGGCAGAGATAGTGGCGGCAATGGATGCAGAGAAGGCATTTGATAGGGTGGAGTGGGAGTATCTATGGGAGGTGCTGAGGAGGTTCGGGTTCGGGAACGGGTTTATTAGCTGGGTCAAACTCCTTTATGGGGCCCCAACGGCAAGTGTGGTCACGGGTCGGCAAAGATCGGAGTATTTCCGACTATACAGGGGAACAAGACAGGGATGCCCACTATCTCCATTACCGTTCGCGTTGGCAATTGAACCACTGGCCATGGCGCTGAGAGACTCCAGGAAATGGAGAGGGGTGATTAGAGGGGGAGAAGAACACCGAGTGTCACTCTACGCGGATGACCTACTGTTGTATGTGACGGACCCAGTGGGGGGGATGACAGAGGTCATGCAGATATTGAGGGAGTTCGGAGATTTCTCGGGATATAGGCTCAACATGGGGAAGAGTGAACTTTTCGTGATACACCCTGGGGACCAGAGTAGAGGGATAGATGGCCTGCCTCTAAGGAAAGTGGAAAGAAACTTTCGATACCTGGGGATTCGGATAGCCAAGAGCTGAGGAACCTTGCACAGACTTAATCTGACACGACTGGTAGAACAAATGGAAGAGAACTTCAAGAGGTGGGACATGCAGCCACTGTCACTGGCGGGCAGAGTGCAGGCAATTAAGATGATGGTCCTCCCGAGGTTCCTATTTGTATTCCAATGTCTCCCTATACTGATCACTAAGGCCTTCTTTAAAAAAATAGACAGGAGCATCACGAGCTTCGTGTGGGCAGGGAAAGTCCCGAGGGTAAGGAGGGGGTTCTTACAACGTAGCAGAGACAGAGGGGGACTGGCGCTGCCGAATTTGGGCGACTACTATTGGGCCGCCAATGTGTCGATGATCCGTAAATGGATGATAGAGGGAGAGGGAGCGGCGTGGAAAAGACTAGAGAGAAAGTCCTGTAAAGGGATGAGTCTAGAGGCACTGGTGACGGCGCCACTACCGTTCTCACCAAAAAAATTTACCACGAACCCAGTGGTGGCGGCAACATTAAATATCTGGGGACAATGGAGGCGACAGAGAGGCGTGCTGGGAGCCCTGGTGGGGTCCCCAATCAGGAACAACCATAGGTTTGCCCCAGGGAGGATGGATGGAGGATTCCAGAGCTGGCACCAGTTGGGAATTAGGAGGGTGGGAGATTTATTTATAGACGGGACGTTTGCGAGCTTGGGAGCGTTGGAGGAAAAGTATAAGCTGCCCCGGGGAAATTTCTTTAGGTATATGCAGGTGAGGGCGTTCACAAGACAACAGGTGAGGGAATTTCCATTGCTCCCGACACAGGGGATCCAGGATAGAATGCTCTCGGGGGTGTGGGTCGGGGAGGGCCAGGTGTCAGAGATATACCGAGAGATGAGAGAAGAGGGGGAGGAGCTGGTGGGCGAACTAAAAGGAAAGTGGGAAGAAGAGCTCGGGGAGGAGATAGAGGAGGGTCTGTGGGCTGATGCCCTAAGCAGGGTAAATTCCTCTTCCTCGTGTGCCAGGCTTAGCCTGATTCAATTTAAGGTGCTACATAGAGCACACATAACGGGAGCAAGGTTGAGCAGGTTCTTCGGAGTGGAGGACAAGTGTGGGAGGTGCGGCGGAAGCCCGGCAAACCACACACATGTTTTGGCTGTGCCCGGCACTAGAGGGGTATTGGAGGGGAGTGACGGGAGTGATTTCGAAGGTGGTGAAGGTCCGGGTCAAACCAGGCTGGGGGTTAGCTCTATTTGGAGTTGCGGATGAGCCGGGAGTGCAGGAGGCGAAAGAGGCCGATGTCGTGGCCTTTGCGTCGCTAGTAGCCCGGCGCAGGATCCTACTCATGTGGAAGGAAGCGAAACCCCCCGGACTAGAGGCCTGGATAAACGATATGGCGGGGTTCATAAAACTGGAGCAGATTAAGTTTGCACTGAGAGGATCGGCTCAAGGGTTCACCAGAAGGTGGCAACCGTTCCTCGACTACCTAGCGGAACGTTAGAGGGAAGATAGATGACCAGCAGCAGCAACCCAGGGGGGAGGGGGGGGGGGGGGGGGGGGGGGGGGGGGCGGGGGGGGGGGCGAAGGGGGGAGGGGAAAGTTTCATTTTATGTTAATTGATTAGTTTACCATGTTGGTTAGTTACTTTTTACATGTACTGCTAAATTTTTAAAAATGCTTTGATGTGTAAGGGGGAAAAAAAATTGTGATCGAAAAATTTCAATAAAACATATTTTTAAAAAAAATAGATGATGGGTTATTGAATTGCAACTGGGGGTAGTTGTAACATTTAAATAATTTCTCACCACCATTTCCAGGATTTTAGAAGCTGGTGGGAATATTGGGATTGGGATGACTAATTCTTTGCCACTTTCTCCTGCTACTTGGAGGAATGCCACCTCGACATTTCACAGCGGAGTCGTTTCTGCTGAAAGTTTCTGTTTCGGCTGAGTGTTGATGGGTTTGATCAGCAAATTGGGCATCTGTTCCACCCCATCCTCACCCGGGTGTTGCTTTTTCCCCAGATCCAGATTCCCGCTCAGACTGAGGAAGTTCACTGGCTGCAGTTCTCACCAGTGGAAAGGCACTTCTACCATCGGCAGCATGAAATTTGTTCCCAGGACGCACTGCAGAAGCTCAGGAAAATTTCCGATTGGAGTATCAAGTTGAGCAGCCTGGACAGACGGACAGTTGGCTCCATTCTGTATCCCTTGCTGAGATTAAGACAGGCGTGCTGTCATCCGCAGGCTGTACGAGGAGAGTTCCTTCCACTTCAGAAAAGGTATATGTACAGAGAAGATGGAACAGGGGAAAAACACAATTCAACTGGCTCCAAACATTGGGGCCATAACATTTCCCAGTCATTGTGAGGCAATGTTTAAGTCACACAACACATCTGTGCAGAGAAAGGTCAACGTGGAGACTGGCTACTCGGCTCACCCAACCCACACTGACATTTACCCTCAATGTGACGAAAGAGTCCCAGATCTTCCGGAGACTGGATGTACAGCCCAAGAAGTGCATTGGGACCCAGCGGGAGTCCTGACACGCTGGCCTCCATGAGAATGGCCTGGGAAGTTCAAACTTCCAATGGTCCCTGTTCCCTGAGACCCTGAAAAAGTCTCCAACTCTGGGTTAGAGTTCTCTGTGGGGAAGCTTTTCTTGTTGTCTCTTTTATATTTAATTATGTACTTATATTTAATTATGTATCTATTTGGGCAGCACGGTAGCACATGTGGCTAGAACTGTGGCTTCACAGCGCCAGGGTCCCAGGTTCGATTCCCAGCTGGGTCACTGTCTGTGTGGAGGCTGCACGTTCTTCCCATGTCTGCGTGGGTTTCCTCCGGGTGCTCCGGTTTCCTCCCACAGTCCAAAGACGTGCAGGTTAGGTGAATTGGCCATGATAAATTGCCCTGTGTCCAAAAGGAAAAAAAGGTTAGGAGGGGTTATTGGGTTCCGGGGATAGGGTGGAAGGGAGGGCTTAAGTGGGTGGGTGCAGATTCGATGGGCTGAATGGCCTCCTTCTGCACTGTATGTTCTATGTATCTATGTATGTATCTGTGGCTCTTTCTTCTTAGCTTAAATAGTTATGTGGAAGTGGATTCAAAGGTGACTTTTAAAAATGAATATTAGCACAGTGGGGAAAGAGTGAGTAAGTGGGACTAATTGGATAGCTCCCTCAAAGAACCGCCACAGGCAGAATGGGCCAGAAGTGGCCGCGATCAGTTCTATTATTCCATTGGAAACAGTCTGTAATATCAGGCCTTTTTCAATTTCAAACACGCCTTAATTTGTGTCATCTTAATTTTAAAAAATACCCACACTTTCAAATATTTTCTAAACACTTCAATGAGCATCTATGGATTCTTTGTGTGGCCACTGTGAGCACAAACATAATGAATTTGTCACTTTGTTTCCTAACAAAATCCTGTTTCCAGGATATTGGGTTGACTGGGTGGGGCGGGGAGTGAGGATGCAGTGATTTAATTCTGGAGGTGACCGGCTGGATGTATCATTTGCGATTTTTGTAATTAAAAACAAAATACTGGAAGACGCTTGGGTGAGGATCTGTCTATCCATGACCTGGAAATCATTCCCCTCTCTAAATACTGCCTGGCCCATTGATTGTTTTCTTTTCAGATTTGTAGCATCCACTATATTTTCCTTTTTGGGAAGGTCATATTTTCATATTTATCCGGTCATAGAGTCATAGTCATAGAGGCCTACAGCAGAGAAAAGGCCCTTCGGCTCAATGCTTCTGCGCCGGTCAAAAACAGCCACCTAACTATTCTAATCTAATTTTCCAGCATGTGGCCCATAGCCCTGTATGCCTTGGCATTGCAAGTTCACATCTAAATACTTCTTAAATGTTATGAGGGTTCTCTGCCTCCACCACCCTTTCGGACAGTGAGTTCCAGACTCCCACCACCCTCTGGGTGAACATTTTTTCCCCTCACATCCCTTCTAAATCTCCTGCCTCTTACCTTAAATCTATGCCCCCTGGTCATTGATCCTCAACAAAGGGCAAAAAATTCTTCCTGTCTACTTTATATATGCCCCTCATAATTTTATACATCTCAATCATGTTCCCCCTCAGCCTCCTCTGCTCCAAGGAAAACAACCCCAATCTGCCCAATCTCTCTTTATAGCTAAAATTCTCCAGCTCAGGCAACTTCCTGGTAAATCTTCTCTACACTCTTTCCAGAGCTGTCACATCCCTCCTGTAATGTGGATTCCAGAATTGCACACAGACTCTAGCTGTAGCCTAACCAATGTTTGATACAGTTCCAGCATAATCTCCCTGCTCTTAAACTCCACGCCTCAGCTATTAAAGGCAAGTATACCATAGGCCTTCTTAACCAGCGTATCCACCTGCTCTGCTATCTTCGGAGACCAGTGTGCATGCAGACCAACGTCCCTCTGCTCCTCTGTGCTTCCCAGGGTCCTGCTGTTTATCATGTATTCCCTTGACTTGTTTGTCCTGCCCAAGTGCATCGCCTCACACTTATCCAGTAGCCACTGATCAGACCATCTGACCAGCCCATCTGTATCCTTCTGGAATCTCAGGCAATCCTTCTCACTATTTACCACCCCACCAATTTTCATATCATCTGCGAACTTACTGACCAATCCCTTAATAATAGCTTTAATTGGACAATCCCTCCGTTATCTTTCTGCCCTTTCTGCCTTCTTGGGCATTCCGATCCCAATGTAAATGTTATATCTAATCTTCCTGAACGCCTTCAACTAATAGAATGATGTGCTATACACCTACTTATCTGTAAATATACCGAATCGTAGGTACCTATTTATCTTAAAAAAGAAAGAAGCACCTTTCAGAACCTCGGGATGTCCTGAATTGCTTTTCTACCAATGGTGTACTTTTAATGTGTAGTCAGTTATAAAGTAGCCAGTTGGTGTTCAGCCAGCTCCCACAAACAGCTATTAAAATAAAATTGTATTTTTTAATTGTCAGTTAATGGAATAATAGTAACCAGGACCCCAAGGGCAGCACGGTAGCACAGTGGTTAGCACAGCTGCTTCACAGCTCCAGGATCCCAGGTTCGATTCCCGGCGTGGGTCACTGTCTGTGTGGAGTCTGCGTGGGTTTCCTCTGGGTGCTCCGGTTTCCTCCCACAGCCCAAAGATGTGCAGGTTAGGTGGATTAGCCATGATAAATTGTCCTTGGTGTCTAAAAAGGTTGGGAGGGATTACTGAGTTACAGGGATAGGATGGAGGCGTGGGCTTAAGTAGGTGCACTTTCCAAGGGCCGGTGCAGACTCGATGGCCATCTAGCCTCCTTCTGCACTGTAAATTCTATGATTCTATGATTTCCTGCTCTATCTCGAGTTGTGCCGTGCAACCTCTTGAGAGGGAAGATGGGGCCTCCTCTTAAGGAAGGTCCCATCTGAAAGATAGCATCTTTCACAGTGCAGCATTCCCTTGGTACTGTGATCATAGTACTTAGTTGTATGCAGGTACGGAAGCCTAACGTGCAGGTGCAGCAAGCTATTGGGACGGATAATGAAATGTTAGCTTTTATCGAAAGAGGATTTGCGTACAGGAGTAGTGAAGTCTTACTTTAATTGTATAGAAGCACCTGGAGTACTGTGTGCCCTTACCTCAGAAAGGATATTATTACCTTAGAGGGAGTGCAAAAAAAGGTTCACCAGACTTGTTTCTGGGATGGCGGGACTGCCTTGTGAATTGAGACTGTGCCTGTATTCTCTAGAGTTTCGAAGGATGAGACGTGATCGCATTGAAACCTACAAAATACTTAAAGGAATAGACAGGGTAGATGCAGGTAAGATGTTTGGTTGGGTGTCCAGAACCAGGGGCCGCAACTTCAAAATAAGGGGGATGAGGAGAAATTTCTTTACACAGAGGGTTGTGAATCTGGAATTCTCTACCCTCCAAGGGCTGTGGAAGCTCGGTCATTGAGTATGTTTAAAGTAGAGATTGATAAATTTCTGATTAACAATAACATTAAGGGTTATGGGAAGTGTCTGATCAGCCATGGTTGTACTGTGGTGCAGCAGGTTCGATGGGCTGAATGGCCTACTCCTATTCCTAGATGGTGGGCATTAACTGGGGATTCATTCTATGTAAATAGAATAAATAGGTTGAAACAGTGGTTGTTGGGTTAGGAGGTGTATGTTTGGAATGTGTATCTCTGTAAATAAATGCATGTAAAAGTGTGCAAAGAAAGGCCTCAGTTCATTACCTACCTTTCTGAAATAAAACATACCCCGGTGGAGTGTTAGCTGACGGTTTGTGCTCAAATCTCTGGAGCGTGTCTAGAACCTAGAACCTCTTGACTTCAAGGCAAGAGTGCCACCAACTGAGCCGCAACTGGCATTGCAGGACGTGTGCTTTGCAGGACGTGTGCTTTGCAGGACGTGTGCTTTGCAGGACGTGTGCTTTGCAGGACGTGTGCTTTGCAGGACGTGTGCTTTGCAGGACGTGTGCTTTGCAGGACGTGTGCTTTGCAGGACGTGTGCTTTGCAGGACGTGTGCTTTGCAGGACGTGTGCTTGCAGGACGTGTGCTTTGCAGGACGTGTGCTTTGCAGGACGTGTGCTTTGCAGGACGTGTGCTTGCTTTCGAGCTGGCAAATGCAAAGTTTGGCACATTCTTTACCCAGATTATTTATGCTTTTGTGATTGCAGTACCATGACGATGGAAGAACTCTTAAAGTCTCTTCAGAAAAAATGTTGCACAGAGTGTGAAGAGGCTCATCGGCAGCTAGTGAGTGCTCTTAATGGATTGGCTGGCATTCATATCATCAGAGGTAGATACATTTTCTCTAAGTGGGTTTTATGCCTCTAAATATATGAAGTAAATATGAATCCACTTATTTTAGTAGATAAAGGGGATAAAGGCTATGGGAATAAGACAGGTATATTTCATCAAAACTTTGCATGTACCAAAATGGACTGCTTGGGTTGAATGATCAGTTTGTTTCTGCATTGTACTTGTATGTATTTCTATATAGCACAAACTTAATATGAACATGCTAGCTTAATTTATGTATATGGGCCAGAGTGGTCCACTCAATGGGCAACAGTTTGCCCGTTCATTTTAAGAGATGAAAAATTACAAGCTGACAAACTCTGGAACGAAGTACCCAAGCTACTATTCAAACCCAAAAATGCTAACTGTTATACCAGGCGCCATTTACCCGGTGCGTCTCGCTGGAATCGGAACAAGACACGGCCGGCTCCCGGGATTCCCGACAGTCGTTACGCCATGCGAGATCTAACAAGGTCTCGTGAGATGTTGTGATCTGGTTCGGGCCACAATGGGCAGAACCCAGACTCGTGAGGTTAAGGGAGTTTAAAAACCCTGCAAACACCGGATTGAACTGGCTCCCGGATACTACTGATTTCACCGAGGATACCCCGGCCGGGTGCCGTTCAGCACTGGTTCCCACAAACGGGACCAGGCGGAAAGGCATTTTGTGGGGGAGAGGGGGTGGGGGGTTAGAGGCTCCCGGGTTGCTGCCATCTGGGCAGGATGGCACCCTGGCACTAGTGCCAACCTGGCACTGCCCAGGTGACATTTTCCTACGCCAGGAATCGGGCCCAAGGATGCCCTGCCCATGTGAGATGGTGTACGGGGGGGGCTAAAGGACCGCCCGGCAGATGAGTTATGACGTTGGGAGAGTCCAGGATTAGCACCAGGGGGGTCGAGAGATGCATGTTTAGATACCTCCAGGTATGAAGCTTTGTGAAGAGAATATTCTCTGGTTTCCGGTGTTGGCACCATCGTCCTTATCGGAGAGGAGTCTCTCCTGTTGGGGTCGGAGGAGGGCCACATATCTGGCATGTACGATAGGATCATTGAGTTCGGTGGAAGGGGTAAAGGCTAAATTGGTGAAGGAATTGGGGCCAATACTGGAGGAGGAGGTATGGAGTGAGGCGCTGTGGAGGGTGAATGCCACGTCATCGTTTGCGAGACTGAGCCTGATACATCTCAAAGTAGTGTTTCGAATGCACCTCACTAAAGCTAGGCCGAATCTAGGCCTAGGTTAAGTGCTCTTTTAGAGGGTCGGTGCAGACTCGATGGGCCGAATGACGACCTCCTGCTGTAGGGATTCTATGAGTCTGTTTTTTGAAGGGGTGAAAGAGAGGTGTGAGCGCTGCTCGAGGGGGCCCGCACACCACACATACATGTTCTGGTCATATTCCAAATTGGGGGGTTTTGACAGTCGTTTTTAACACCAGGTCGGCAATATTAAGTATTGAGCTGGAGCCTTGACCTTTGGTGGCTATTTTTGGAATTTTGGATGTGCAAGAGTTGCGGATGGCGATAGGTGCGGAGGCGAATGTTCTTACCTTCGCCTTGTTGGTTGCTAGGAGGCGGATCCTGCTGGGGTGGGGTCTAGCAACGCTGCCGAGTGCTTCGGCATGGCTAGGGGATTTGATGGAATTTTTGCCTCAAGGTCAAATACACCTGAGGGATCAATTGAAGGGTTCTACTGGAAATGCTGGCCGTTTATATTGTATTTCAAAGAGTTGTCGCTGTTAGCTGTTGAGGGGTGGGGAAGGAAGTGAAGGGAAGGGGCGGTGACGAGGGGGGAGGGAGGTGGGGGGAGGGGAGGGGGTTGTTGTTTGGGGTTCTGGTTGTTTGCGTATGGTTTGTAGTTTTTTGTAATTTTGTATAAAATGTTAAAACTTTAATTAAAACATTTTCAAAACAGAGAATTACGTCCCGATCGCTGCCTCGGCCAGGCATTCCCCATCTTTTTGGGTTGCGGAGGTAAGACCCACGCAGACGCTGGGAGAATGTGCAAACATCCACACGGGCAGTGGCCAGGGCTGGGATTGAACCCGGGTCGAGGCAGCAGTGCTAACGACCGTGCTGCCCGAGGGAGCGACCCCTCTAATCTGCACATTCTCCCAGTGTCTGCGTGAATCTCACCCTCACAACACAAAGATGTGCAGGGTAGGTGGATTGGCCACACTAAATTGTCCCTTAATTTAAAAAATATAGTGATTTGATAATCAATTTTTTTAAATCAATAGCGTGTTTGAGACAATAATAATAATCGATTTTCTTGCCAAATGGCTATTTTACCCATAGATCTGTGGTGATGCCTTAATGCTTAATTATGTCGACATTTTAAAAAAACAAAAAAATTATATTTATTAAAGTTTTTTAACAAAACAATTTTTCCCCCCTTACAAACAATATCCCCCCCCCCCCCCGTAACAAAAGAACACAAAATCGCCCTGAGCAAGATATATACATGGTAAGGTGATATATTTACATAGCTTTACACACTGGCTCTCGCCCGTTCGTGCCAGTTTCCCCCACCCTCCATGTTATCCCCCGCTCGTCCGTCCCCTCAAGCAATCTCTCGTCCCGTCCACCCCCCCTCCCCCCGTTCCCCCCCCCAGGGTTGCTGCTGCTGCTGACTGACCTTCCTCTAACGCTCCACGAGGTAGTCTAGGAACGGTTGCCACCGCCTGTAGAACCCCTTAAGGCAAACTTAATCCTCTCCAACTTTATGAACCCAGCCACGTCGTTTGTCCAGGCCTCCACGCTAGGGGGCTTCGCCTCCTTCCACATTAGCAAGATCCTTCGCCGGGCTACCAGGGACGCAAAGGCCAGAATGCCGGCCTCTTTCGCCTCCTGCACTCCCGGCTTGTCCACGACTCCAAATATTGCTAGCCCCCAGCTTGGCTTGACCCGGACTTTCACCACCTGAGATATTGCTCCCGCCACTCCTCTCCAGAACCCCTCCAGTGCCGGACATGTCCAGAACATGTGGACATGGTTTGCCGTGCTCCCTGAACATCTTCCGCATCTGTCCGCTACCCCAAAGAACCTACTCAACCTCGCCCCCGTCAGGTGCGCTCTGTGAACCACCTTAAATTGTATCAGGCTGAGCCTGGCACATGAGGAGGAGGAATTAACCCTACCCAGGGCGTCAGCCCACAAACCTTCCTCGATCTCCTCCCCCAGCTCCTCCTCCCAGTCACCCTTCAACTCTTCTGCTAACGCTTCCCCCTCTTCTTTCATCTCTTGGTGTATTGCCGAAACCTTGCCCTCCCCGACCCATACACCAGAGATCACCCTGTCTTGAATTTCTTGTGTCGGGAGCAGCGGGAATTCCCTGACCTGTCGCCTCACAAAAGCCCTCACCTGCATATATCTGAATGCATTTCCCGGGGGTAGCTCAAACTTCTCCTCCAGTGCCCCTAGGCTCGCAAATGTCCCGTCGATGAACAGGTTCCCCATTCTTCTAATCCCCGCCCGGTGCCAGCCCTGGAACCCCCCGTCCATCTTCCCCGGGACAAACCGGTGGTTACCCCTGAAAAGGGACCACACCGAGGCTCCCACTGCACCCCTATGCCGCCTCCACTGGCCCCAGATCCTTAACGTTGCCGCCACCACCGGGCTCGTGGTGTACTTTGATGGCGAGAGCGGCTGCGGTGCCGTCACCAGCTCCCCCAAGCTCGTTCCTTTGCAGGACGCCATCTCCATCCTCTTCCATGCCGCCCCCTCTCCCTCCATAACCCACTTACGGATCATCGCCACGTTTGCTGCCCAGTAGTAGCTCCCTAGGTTTGGCAGCGCCAGCCCTCCTCTGTCCCTACTGCGTTCCAGGAACCCTCTCCTTACCCTCGGGGTCTTGTTCGCCCACACAAACCCCATAATACTCCTACCTACTCTCTTGAAAAAGCCCTTGGTAATCACGATGGGGAGGCACTAGAACACAAACAAAAACCTCGGAAGGACCACCATTTTGACCGACTGCACTCTACCCGCCAACGAGAGCGGCAACATGTCCCATCTTTTGAAGTCCACCTCCATTTGGTCCACCAACCTCGTCAGATTCAATTTGAGTAGGGCCCCCCAGCTCCTGGCTATCTGGATCCCTAGATACCGAAAAAACCCCTCCGCCCTCCTCAGCGGTAGGTCCCCTATCCCTCTTTAGAACATAGAACATAGAACAATACAGCGCAGTACAGGCCCTTCAGCCCTCGATGTTGCACCGAAACAAAAGCCATCTAACCTACACTATGCCATTATCATCCATATGTTTATCCAATAAACTTTTAAATGCCCTCAATGTTGGCGAGTTCACTACTGTAGCAGGTAGGGCATTCCACGGCCTCACTACTCTTTGCGTAAAGAACCTACCTCTGACCTCTGTCCTATATCTATTACCCCTCAGTTTAAAGTTATGTCCCCTCGTGCCAGCCATATCCATCCGCGGGAGAAGGCTCTCACTGTTCACCCTATCCAACCCCCTGATCATTTTGTATGCCTCTATTAAGTCTCCTCTTAACCTTCTTCTCTCCAACGAAAACAACCTCAAGTCCATCAGCCTTTCCTCATAAGATTTTCCCTCCATACCAGGCAACATCCTGGTAAATCTCCTCTGCACCCGCTCCAAAGCCTCCACGTCCTTCCTATAATGCGGTGACCAGAACTGTACGCAATACTCCAAATGCGGCCGTACCAGAGTTCTGTACAGCTGCAACATGACCTCCCGACTCCGGAACTCAATCCCTCTACCAATAAAGGCCAACACTCCATAGGCCTTCTTGACAACCCTATCAACCTGGGTGGCAACTTTCAGGGATCTATGTACATGGACACCTAGATCCCTCTGCTCATCCACACTTTCAAGAACTTTATCATTAGCCAAATATTCCGCATTCCTGTTATTCCTTCCAAAGTGAATCACCTCACACTTCTCTACATTAAACTCCATTTGCCACCTCTCAGCCCAGCTCTGCAGCTTATCTATATCCCTCTGTAACCTGCTACATCCTTCCACACTATCGACAACACCACCGACTTTAGTATCGTCTGCAAATTTACTCACCCACCCTTCTGCGCCTTCCTCTAGGTCATTAATAAAAATGACAAACAGCAACGGCCCCAGAACAGATCCTTGTGGTACTCCACTTGTGACTGTACTCCATTCTGAACATTTCCCATCAACCACCACCCTCTGTCTTCTTTCAGCTAGCCAATTTCTGATCCACATCTCTAAATCACCCTCAATCCCCAGCCTCCGTATTTTTTGCACTAGCCTACCGTGGGGAACCTTATCAAACGCTTTGCTGAAATCCATATACACCACATCAACTGCTCTATCCTCGTCTACCTGTTCAGTCACCTTCTCAAAGAACTCAATAAGGTTTGTGAGGCATGACCTACCCTTCACAAAGCCATGCTGACTATCCCTGATCATATTATTCCTATCTAGATGATTATAAATCTTGTCTCTTATAATCCCCTCCAAGACTTTACCCACTACAGACGTGAGGCTCACCGGTCTATAGTTGCCGGGGTTGTCTCTGCTCCCCTTTTTGAACAAAGGGACCACATTTGCTGTCCTCCAGTCCTCTGGCACTATTCCTGTAGCCAATGATGACATAAAAATCAAAGCCAAAGGTCCAGCAATCTCTTCCCTGGCCTCCCAGAGAATCCTAGGATAAATCCCATCAGGTCCCGGGGACTTATCTATTTTCAGCCTGTCCAGAATTGCCAACACCTCTTCCCTACGTACCTCAATGCCATCTATTCTATTAGCCTGGGGCTCAGCATTCTCCTCCACAACATTATCTTTTTCCTGAGTGAATACTGACGAAAAATATTCATTTAGTATCTCGCCTATCTCTTCAGACTCCACACACAATTTCCCATCCCTGTCCTTGACTGGTCCTACTCTTTCCCTAGTCATTCGCTTATTCCTGACATACTTATAGAAAGCTATTGGGTTTTCCTTGATCCTTCCTGCCAAATACTTCTCATGTCCCCTCCTTGCTCGTCTTAGCTCTCTCTTTAGATCCCTCCTCGCTACCTTGTAACTATCCATCGCCCCAACCGAAACTTCACACTTCATCTTCACATAGGCCTCCTTCTTCCTCTTAACAAGAGATTCCACTTCCTTGGTAAACCACGGTTCCCTCGCTCGACGCCTTCCTCCCTGTCTGACCGGTACATACTTATCAAGAACACGCAGTAGCTGATCCTTGAACAAGCCCCACTTATCCAGTGTGCCCAACACTTGTAGCCTACTTCTCCACCTTATCCCCCCCAAGTCACGTCTAATGGCATCATAATTGCCCTTCCCCCAGCTATAACTCTTGTCCTGCGGTGTATACTTATCCCTTTCCATCATTAACGTAAACGTCACCGAATTGTGGTCACTGTCCCCAAAGTGCTCTCCTACCTCCAAATCCAACACCTGGCCTGGTTCATTACCCAAAACCAAATCCAACGTGGCCTCGCCTCTTGTTGGCCTGTCAACATATTGTTTCAGGAAACCCTCCTGCACACACTGTGCAAAAAAACGACCCATCTATTGTACTCGAACTATATCTTTTCCAGTCAATATTTGGAAAGTTAAAGTCTCCCATAATAACTAACCTGTTACTTTCGCTCTTATCCAGAATCATCTTCGCCATCCTTTCCTCTACATCCCTAGAACTATTAGGAGGCCTATAAAAAACTCCCAACAGGGTGACCTCTCCTTTCCTGTTTCTAACTTCAGCCCATACTACCTCGGAAGAAGAGTCCCCATCTAGCATCCTCTCCGCCACCGTAATACTGCTCTTGACTAGCAGCGCCACACCTCCCCCTCTTTTGCCTCCTTCTCTGAGCTTACTAAAACACCTAAACCCCGGAACCTGCAACATCCATTCCTGTCCCTGCTCTATCCATGTCTCCGAAATGGCCACAACATCGAAGTCCCAGGTACCAACCCATGCTGCCAGTTCCCCTACCTTGTTTCGTATACTCCTGGCATTGAAGTAGTCACACTTCAAACCACCTACCTGAACACTGGCCCCCTCCTGCGACGTCAAATCTGTGCTCCTGACCTCTATACTCTCATTCTCCCGTACCCTAAAACTACAATCCAGGTTCCCATGCCCCTGCTGCATTAGTTTAAACCCCCCAAAGAGCACTAACAAATCTCCCCCCCAGGATATTTGTGCCCCTCAGGTTCAGATGTAGACCATCCTGTCTGTAGAGGTCCCACCTTCCCCAGAAAGAGCCCCAGTTATCCAGAAATCTGAATCCCTCCCGCCTGCACCATCCCTGTAGCCACGTGTTTAAATGCTCTCTCTCCCTATTCCTCATCTCACTATCACGTGGCACGGGCAACAACCCAGAGATAACAACTCTGTTTGTTCTAGTTCTGAGCTTCCATCCTAGCTCCCTGAAAGCCTGCCTGACAAACTTGTCCCCTTTCCTACCTATGTCGTTAGTGCCAATGTGGACCACGACTTGGGGCTGCTCCCCCTCCCCCTTAAGAACCCGGAAAACACGATCCGAGACATCACGTACCCTTGCACCTGGGAGGCAACATACCAAACGTGAGTCTCTCACGCTCCCACAAAATCTCCTATCTGTGCCCCTGACTATAGAGTCCCCAATTACTAATGCTCTGCTCCTCTCCCCCCTTCCCTTCTGAGCAACAGGGACAGACTCCATGCCAGAGGCCCGTACCCCATGGCTTACCCCTGGTAAGTCCCCCCCCCCCCCCCCAAGTATCCAAAGCGGTATACTTGTTTCTCAGGGGAACGACCGCAGGGGATCCCTGCACTGACTGCTTTTTCCCAGTCCCTCTTACAGTTACCCACCTATCTCCAATCTTTGGTGTAACTAATTCCCTGAAGCTGCTATCTATGACACCTTCTGCCTCCCGAATGATCCGAAGTTCTTCCAACTCCAGCTCCAGTTCCCTAACTCGGTCTTGGAGGAGCTGGAGATGGCAGCACTTCCTGCAGGTAAAATCAGCAGGGACACTAACTGCATCCCTCACCTCAAACATCCTGCAGGAGGAACATTGCACTCCCTTCCCTGCCATTCCTCTTACTTTCTACCAAGATCTGGCTAACAACTAAATTACATTTTTATAAAAAATAATAATAATATAATAAAATATGGTACTTACCTCAGACCAATGGGTTTTATTATTAGGTTAGAGGAGGAGGGCGGGTGGGAGCCACTACACGTGTAGTGTCTCGGGTTTCCTCTCCACCAGAATTTATTGGTGAGGGTCTTCCCAGACGTCCGCGGGTCGACTTCCTGTTCCCGCCTAAAAAAATAATTAAAAAAAAAAAGAAAAATTCTCAGCTCCTGCTGAAATTGACTAACCAGCCAGCTCCACTCCCGCCGAAATCGACTGGCCTGCCCCTGCAAAGACAAGTGCTTTTAAAGGTTGACTTATCTCCCAGCAGCCACTTCCACAATGCTCCCGCTGAAACTGACTCACCAGCTGATTCTCCCGCCGAAATCGACTGGCCTGCCCCTGCAAAGACAAGTGCTTTTAAAGGACAGACTTACCTCCCAGCAACCACTTCCGCAATGCTCCCGCTGAAACTGACTCACCAGCTGTTCTCACGCCGAAATCGACTGGCCTGCCCCTGCAAAGACAAGTGCTTTTAAAGGTTGACTTACCTCCCAGCAGCCACTTCCGCGATGCTCCCGCTGAAACTGACTCACCAGCTGTTCTCCCGCCGAAATCGACTGACCAAGACTCTTTCTTGGTCCCCTGCCTGTAGTACAAAAAGCTCGCTCTTCCCTACATTGAGCTTATAGCCTGAGAACTCCCCAAATTCCCTCAAAGTCTGCATGACCTCCACCATTCCCTCCATTGGGTCCGCCACGTACAGCAGTAGGTCGTCCAAATATAGCGACACCCGATGCTCTTCTCCCCCGCGGACCACCCCCCTCCATTTATTAGACTCCCTCAGTGATATGGCCAAGGGTTCGATCGCCAATGCAAACAACAGGAGGGACAGAGGGCACCCCTGCCTCGTTCCTCGGTACAGCCGAAAGTACTCCGACCTCCGCCAGTTCGTCACCACACTTGCCACCGGGGCGCTGTAAAGGAGCTTAACCCAGCTAATAAACCCTCCCCCGAACCCAAACCTACGCAACACCTCCCAGAGGTACTCCCACTCTACTTGGTCAAAGGCCTTTTCCATGTCCATGGCTGCCACTATCTCCGCCTCTCCCTCCTCCGATGGCATCATTATCACGTTTAAGAGCCGCCGCACATTCGTATTTAATTGCCTGCCCTTTACAAATCCCGTCTGGTCCTCATGTATCACCCCCGGGACACAGTCCTCAATCCTCGTGGCCAGCACTTTTGCCAGCCAACAGCTTAGCGTCCACATTAAGGAGCGAAATCGGCCTGTACGATCCACATTGCAGTGGGTCCTTGTCTCGCTTCAGAATCAAGGAAATTGTCGCCTCCGACATTGTCGGGGGCAGGGACCCCTCCTCTCTTGCCTTGTTAAAGGTCCTCACTAGTAGCGGGGCCAACAGGTCCGCATACTTTCTATAGAACTCCACCGGGAACCCGTCCGGCCCCGGGGCCTTTATGTAGACATAAGGGGCTGGATTCTCTGCCCTGTCGCGCCACATTTCAGGTTCACCCTGCCGGCGGGATGCTCCGTTACGCCGGCCGGTCAATGGGGTTTCCCATTGTAGGGCAGCCCCACGCCGTCTGGAAACCCCCGGGCTGCCTACAAAATGGAGCATCCTGCCGGCGGAGAATCCAGCTCATGGACTTTTGGACCACAAATATACTTGCTAATTTGATTCAAAGAAACAACTTGCCTTTATATAGCACCTTTCATGATGTCTGGGTTGTGTCAAAGCCCTTTGCAGCCAATGAAGTACTCTAGAAGCTTAGTCACCATTGTAATAAGGAAATGTAATGTGGCAGCCAGTTCTCACAGCAAGCTCCCTAACACACCATTTTGATAATGACCAAATCATTTTTCAAGATATTGATTGAGGGATAAATATTGGTTTCAAAACAATTGGCATCTCCGACAGTGTAACACCATCTTAGTACGGTGTCCTGGAGTGGGACTTGAAGTTGCGGTGTAATTTATGTTTCAGGCGAGTTCGTCACGGCAGTTGAATATTATAGAGATGTTCTGCGTTCATCCGAGGAGCATAAAGGCAAACTTCAAACCGACTCTTTACAGGTGAGTGGGTCATTCTGGATTTCAACTTGCAGTGCGGAATGATACAAGTTCCATATTGATCTGTGTAGTTGCGGGTTTTTAACAGCCCCTCTATCACCTGAAATGTTGTTCTTTCCAGCGACTCCATGCTACCCACAACCTTATTGAGCTCTTGGAGGCAAAGCACCCAGGGATCCTGCCAACTCTTCGAGATCACAAGCTTCGTGAAGAAGTAGGTACCCACTTTCACTTGGGGGCCAGTGCTTCTAACTAACCATGCAAAGTAATTTTCATTTACTACTTCCCCCGTAAGACTTGTCATTTAGTAGTTAACTCCAGAGGTGTAATGGTCCTGAACATTCTAGCACTATTCCTTAGCACTGTAATTCTTAGACTGACAATTTTATTGTATTACCTTTTGTTTACATTTCATTGCTTTTGGCACAGGTATTTAAAAAGGAAGAGAGTAAAGCGAGTGTTAGATCATAGAACATACAGTGCGGAAGGAGGCCATTCGGCCCATCGAGTCCACTTAAGCTCTCACTTCCAACCTATCCCCGCAACCCAGTAACCCCTCCGAACCTTTTAGGTCACTAAGGGCAATTTAACATGGCCAATCTACCTAACCTGCACGTCTTTGGACTGTGGGAGGAAACCGGAGCACCCGGAGGAAACCCCCACGCAGACACGGGAAAACGTGCAGACTCCGCACAGACAGTGACCCAGCGGGGAATCGAACCTGGGACCCAGGCGCTGTGAAGCCACAGTGCTAGCCACTTGTGCTACCGTGCTGTCCCCACTTGTGCTACCGTGTTGATCCTCTAGAGAGTGCAGATGGGAAGTTAATAGACGATGAGGCAATTGCAGGTGAAATACACAAATATTTTGCTTCTGTCTTCACTATTAAACGATGGTGGGCGACATGCGGCCCACCTGCCATCTGAGTGCAGCCCAAAGACGTCTTGTTATTCAGCAGAGACTGGGTCATTGCAGGGTATGCAGCGAAGACTGGGTCATTGCGGGGTACGCATCGGAGACTGGGACATTGCAGAACGCACAGCGGAGACTGGGACATTGCAGAACGCACAGCGGAGACTGGGACATTGCAGAACACACAGCGGAGACTGGGACATTGCAGAACACACAGCGGAGACTGGGACATTGCAGAACACACAGCGGAGACTGGGACATTGCAGAACACACAGCGGAGACTGGGACATTGCAGAACACACAGCGGAGACTGGGACATTGCAGAACACACAGCGGAGACTGGGACATTGCAGGGTATCCAGCGGAGACTGGGACATTGCAGAACGCACAGCGGAGACTGGGACATTGCAGAACACACAGCGGAGACTGGGACATTGCAGAACACACAGCGGAGACTGGGACATTGCAGGGTACCCAGCGGAGACTGGGACATTGCAGGGTACCCAGCGGAGACTGGGACATTGCAGGGTACCCAGCGGAGACTGGGTCATTGTAGGGTACCCAGCGGAGACTGGGACATTGCAGGGTACCCAGCGGAGACTGGGACATTGCAGGGTACCCAGCGGAGACTGGGACATTGCAGGACACACAGCGGAGACTGGGACATTGCAGGGTACCCAGCGGAGACTGGGACATTGCAGGGTACCCAGCGGAGACTGGGACATTGCAGGGTACCCAGCGGAGACTGGGTCATTGTAGGGTACCCAGCGGAGACTGGGACATTGCAGGGTACCCAGCGGAGACTGGGACATTGCAGAACACGCAGCGGAGACTGGGACATTGCAGGACACACAGCGGAGACTGGGACATTGCAGAACGCACAGAAGAGACTGGGACATTGCAGAACACACAGCGGAGACTGGGTCTTTGCAGGGAACGCAGCAGAGACTGGGTCTTTGCAGGGAACGCAGCGGAGACTGGGACATTGCTGGGTTCGCAGCGGAGACTGGGACATTGCAGGGTACGCAGCGGGGACTGGGACATTGCAGGGTACACAGCGGAGACTGGGACATTGCAGGGTACACTGCAAAGACACTGATATTGCAGGGTATGCATCAGAGACTGGGACATTGCAGGGTGCGCAGCGGAGACTGGGACATTGTAGGGTACGCAGCGGAGACTGGGACATTGTAGGGTGCGCAGCAGGGACTGGGACGTTGTAGAATACACTGCGGAGACGGGGACATTGCAGGGTACGCAGCAGAGACCTAGACATTGCAGGGTACGCAGCGGAGACTGGGACATTGCAGGGTACACAGCGGAGACTGGGACATTGCAGGGTACACAGCGGAGACTGGGACATTGCAGGGTACACAGCGGAGACTGGGACATTGCAGGGTACACAGCGAAGACTGGAACATTGCAGGGTACGCAGCGGAGACTGAAACATTGCAGGGTACGCAGTGGAAACTGGGACATTGCAGGGTACGCAGCGGAGACTGGGTCATTGCAGGGTACACAGCAGAGACTGGGACATTGCAGAATACACTGCAAAGACACTGACATTGTAGGGTATGCATCAGAGACTGGGACATTGTAGGGTACGCAGCGGAGACTGGGACATTGCAGGGTACGCAGCGGAGACTGGGACATTGCAGGGTACGCAGCGGAGACTGGGACATTGTAGAATACACTGCGGAGATGGGGACATTGCAGGGTACGCAGCAGAGACTGGGACATTGCAGGGTACGCAGCGGAGACTGGGACATTGCAGGGTACCCAGCGGAGACTGGGACATTGCAGGGTACCCAGCGGAGACTGGGACATTGCAGGGTATGCATCAGAGACTGGGACATTGCAGGGTACGCAGCGGAGACTGGGACATTGCAGGGTACGCAGCGGAGACTGGGACATTGCAGGGTACGCAGCGGAGACTGGGACATTGCAGGGTACGCAGCGGAGACTGGGACATTGCAGGGTACGCAGCGGAGACTGGGACATTGTAGAATACACTGCGGAGACGGGGACATTGCAGGGTACGCAGCGGAGACTGGGACATTGCAGGGTACGCAGCGGAGACTGGGACATTGCAGGGTACCCAGCGGAGACTGGGACATTGCAGGGTACCCAGCGGAGACTGGGACATTGCAGGGTACCCAGCGGAGACTGGGACATTGCAGGGTACGCAGCGGAGACTGGGACATTGCAGGGTACGCAGCGGAGACTGGGACATTGCAGAGTACACAGCGGAGACTGGGACATTGCAGGGTACGCAGCGGAGACTGGGACATTGCAGAACACACAGCGGAGACTGGGACATTGCTGGATACGCAGCGGAGACTGGGACATTGCAGAGTACACGGGGGAGACTGGGACATTGCTGGTTGCTCGCAGTATGCTAGACTATTCTGTGCCTGGTAATCTACACATTTAAGTGTTGGTGACAAAATACAAATTTCTTTACCCGTCAGTCTGGCCTCAATAAAAGTCGAGATGGATTTGCAGGTACAGCATTAGTTATTTTATTTGGCTTGCAAGCCTGATTCATTTCACAGAGGTATAGGACACATCTAGTCTCCTCCACCCCGGAAAAGCGAATGAACAAAGGGATTTCTGCAAATAAATTCAAATGGTATCAAGTTTCACATACACGATTCCCATAGGTCATCCTATACCCCTCCTGACCTGGTCATACATTCTGATTGGCTCACTTCTCATCCCTTCCTCTGGCCCCCTTATTACCCAGCATCCTTTTCTCCTCCTTTGGTGGACACACCTCCTCCTTGCTTTGCCATGCGGTCTGAAATCCTTTGTCTGTGAACTCACCAGAATGAGACTGGCCTCTCTCTACATTACAGTAACTAATATCTCTAAAGTAACTATTTTATATCACATTCGTCATTCCCTCCTTTTATCATTCCATGATAACCGAACTATCCATTTCATAGCTACGGTCCCTCATCTAAAAAGATCCGTCGCTGCATTTCCAATTCCTGGCGTAGCCCCCCTTCATCTGGTGCACCCTCATGGATTTTGACAGCCAAGATTTTAGGGGCGTTGATCTGTTACAGTGCACCCCTCATTCTACCCATCACACATTTAAGGATGGCTGGGCCCACAAAGATGCAGCCAATAGCCACTGCTAAATACATGGCCATATTTATCAACCAGTCCTTCCAACCTCCAAATCCCCAGTTACCCCAAGAGCCAAGATCCTGCATTCCGTCCAGGTGATCCCGTATGCGATCCATAAATTTAGTGATGTTAGCGGTTAAGTCTTGAACTCCCATGATACACTTGCCCTGTACTATGGCGCATGCCCCACCCTCACGGGCCAGAAGATAGTCAAGAGCATACCGGTTCTGCATTGCAAACAACCGCAGCTACAAGACGCTCAGAATTCCCCACCCGGCTGAGTGGCCCCTGTTGGATGCGAGAACCTGAGGTTTTTTCCAGTTCTCGCAGAATTCAGCTGAGACTGCCCGGCGTGCTAACTGATTATGCAGCATCCACGCCGAGGGGCAGGGGACTGTGGTAGGGACTAGAGTCCCAATAGCAATTTGGCGGGGAAATGGGGGTGACAAAACATTAGTTGCTGTACCAAATCTTTTTTAAAAGTAGCATCCTTGTTCCGTGTACAGGTGAGCATCACAATCAGTATATCGGTTGCGTAAGGATCCCCCAGTAGCCCAGTTTATCCAGCTTCGAAATGCCCATTCGGGCCGCCTAGCAATGCGGAAAGCCCTAGTCCCAACAGTGATTTGAGAGACATTCGCCCAGCCACAAAGGAGCTGGAGGCCGGCGTTCAATGGAACGCTGGTGGTGTTATAACAAACGCATTGGCCAGACGCCTGGGTGATATGGCACCTCCTGTCGTACAGGTGGGGAACCGACATGTTATATTCGTTTCCACCTCTACCAGCAAACAGCCGTATCCTTCACTTCTGAAACAATTCTCGTACGACCGGGAGTCCCTATAGGGTGTGAAGTGGCTAGGTATGTACGCCCTCCACCGTTGCAGCCTATCATACTGTGAGTGGGGATTATCCCGAGGAAGGGGAAGGCAAATAGCCGGTGGTGCTGAACCCGGATCGTAAGGAAGAGTGACTTGCTCGGGCGGTGGCTCGGAACGCTGACAATGAACCACCGTTTGGGGAGTGCCCCAAAGCGGTGAAACAGAAAATAACCTAGACACCGCTGCAGGGTTCGGGTAGCAGACAACCCGTCCCTGGCCATACAAGCGGTGGTAAATCTGGTAGAAGAGATTCATACTACCCGGGTTTTCCTCAGTTTGGCCTTTAACTAAATTAAGTGTATCTCCTGATAACCTACGTTCTAGTTGTACTTCCCTTCTCACACGCCCCATCCTCTCTCTAGTCCCCCTCTCTCTCTCACAGCCTCTTCCTACGCTCTCCTGACGGTCTGATGTTACCTTTATCGCACCAATCTTAACACATCCAAAATCAAATTTACATGTACTCCAAAAACAAGGCAATGTCCATATAATGTTCCCTTCCCATCGCCGGGACCGGTGCAATTGCTTCATGACTCCTGCATTTTCCGTTATCCTGATGACCTTCCATGAGTCGATACCATGTCCTCGTATATGGGGGCAGCGAAGAACATCACCTCTGCATAAACGAAATGTCCTTGTAGTTTGGTTGGGGTTACAAATGTAGATAATATGTCCCTTTTCCATGTCCGTCCCCGATGTCACTCCAAGCGAGGTGAGGCCGTAGATCACACAAGCGGTGCGTAGCCACCCCATCATATTCCACACCTGTAAAATAGAACTGGGGAAGGGAGGCAGGTTATTCTGTCCAAGAAAATGAGGCCCGTTACCAGAACTCAACTGAGCTGGTATACCGTACCGGGGAATGATTTCCCGCATCAGAACTTTAACCACAGTAGCAGCTTTATTATCGGTAGTCGGATACGCCTCAACCCATCTGCTGAACACATCCACAATGACCAAAACATATTTATAACATTGACACCTTTCCAACTCAATGTAATCCATTTGTAGCGTCTCAAAGGGACCACTGGGCAACGGGGTTTGCCCCATCCCACAAGGGATACCTTTGCCGGTGTTATATTGCTGACAAATCAAACACCGATTACTGATACTCTGGGCCAACCCCTGCATTTCAGGGTGCCACCAAGTGTCTAGCAACAAATCACTAGTCCCTCGAGCCCCACAATGAGTTGCAAAGTGTACACATTCAGTGACCCATAAAGCCAGTACATCAGACATACAAGTCTGATGTGCAGGCGTGGTCCATAAAGAGGAAACAGAATCATATGTACAACCTAACCGTTTCCACATTTGTTTATCACTCTCAGGAGCGTCCTCCTGTAACCTTATGACGTCTTGGATGGTTGGCATTGGCTTGTCAGAGGCAGACCTATTTATTGCAGAACGTTTAGTCTGACTTAACATTTTAGGCACCATCACTTGCTGAATTTGCGCGGCTGTCCGCGCTGCACAATCTGCTTGTTCATTACCAACGTCAACTGGGGTCTTACCATTTGTGTGGGCAGCGCATTTAATGACGGAAATCTGCGCGGGCATAAGGAGGGCCTGCAGAAAGTCATTAACTAAACCCCGGTGGGATATTTGACCACACATAATCATGTCAGGTTGTTCTGACGAAATATCACTCAAATCATCCCTTATTGTGGTAGTTTCCTGAATCAAGGCTAAACAGTCGTGGCCAGGTGCGTCTTCATGGACAGGGGGACCACTAAGAAAACAGGCTGGATTGATAGTGGTACAGTGTTTAAATGTCAGAAGTGGATTGTTCAAAAGGTATATCTCATACCTATTCTGACGAGCTGCGGTAAGATGCTGAGTCTGCAGTTGCCTCAGTAGTGCGATGACCGAGTGGGAGCTATACACTGTAATATCCTGTTGGAGAGTGAAAGCATGTAACGGCTGTGCGATGGCATTGATTGAACGTAAATCCTGTACTAATCAGTACTGGTCTGGCTTGGCTGGTTTAGGCACAGCAAGTATGGGGGTGTTACATTCTGATTGGCAAGGGACCAAAATACCCTGTTTCAACAGCTCTTGAATTAATTTGTCCATAGACGGGGCTGCAGTCGAGTGTTAATCGTTTCAGGGACCTCAAAATATTTTATGGCAGTGCCGTCTGGCGTGACTTGAAGTGCGTACTCTGTTGGATCTGAATGATCCACTGCCCTCCTTACCATAGGCCCCAAATCCCTGGCATGGTACTGGTCGTGGACCTGACGTGTAATATGAGGGCTTACCGAAGCTGACTGTGGCCATAAATGTGGTGGTACTGTAACAAAATCGGCGGTACCTTCTTTTCCCGTGACTGTGGCTGTAACTTTGACTGGCCATTCGGTCCCAATTAATGGCCGGTATTTGTCCTCCAACTCCCTGTTTTGTCCGGTTCTGTCATAGGCCAGGGTAACGTGATGCAGTGAATGTTCAATGTCTAACGTCCACCACTGGGGGGGTGATAGAAATATAGCACTGTTGTCTCATCTTCCATGATTTAACCGTTACCCCCTCGTCTCCGCACTCTAGCTGTAGCTGGAAGATACACAGTAAATTTCGGGCCAACAAGTTACAGTCCAATCCAGTAGTCACTACAAACTGATGATCTGCAGACTTATTCTTGTAAGTGGTCACAGGTTCAGAAATAGGATACTCACACACCTGTCCTTGGAACCCCGACAAATGCTGGGTGTGGTCAGATAGTGGTAGGCGAAGTTCTGATTGCAGAGAAGACATGGCTGCTCCAGTGTCGATTACAAATGGGTGATGTTCATCTCCTATCTGCAGAGAGATAATAGGTTCCCTGTCTGATTGGAGAGTCCTTATGACTAAATTAGCTAGTCAATCCTGTGTTGGGAAAGGGTTTGCCTGGGAGAAGTCAGTGTATCTCGTCTGTCCTCCCCTTGGTGGGTACCCCCTCCTTCTGCTGCCTGTCATTTAAAGGGGCATTCCTGTTGCCAGTGATCTGCATGGCCGCAATTAAAACATGCATTGCTCCCTCTATATCTGCCCCGTCCTCTTCTCCCAGTAGACCAATGGCCCTTCAGAGGGGGCGGCGGTTGTAAAGCTGTTGGTGCATACGGTGGGCCATAAAAATGAGCTGAGGATCCCTTTGGGTGGGTTTGATATCCTCCCCCTCGCTGATCCACCCACCCAAAGTCACAATATTGGGGCTCCAGCTGGTAAGCTACCATTTCTGCCGCTTGTTGGGGTCGCAGATCATACTTTTTCATTACATACTCAGTCTTAATCTTTGTAACTGAGCCGCCTTCCTGGCCTACGCCCTCCTTCCAATAAAATCTGGCTGCCCTTGCCATCTGGTAAGGGTCGTTCTCTGTCCAATTCATGTTATTACATTTCACAGCAGTAGCCACGGAAGGTGGTAGGCAATGCATTAACATAGCACAATATTGAGGGGAATTCTGACCATTTTGATATGGCAAGTCGCCTGACTGCCCACGGTAGATTTCATTAAAACGTTCCAAAAATTCCTCTGGCTCTTCAATCTTCTTACATTTTAGGTCTAAGATAGCAGAAATATTTATGGGCTTTTGAAATGTGCTATTCAACGCAGTCAGGATTTGTGTCCCTCTATCGT
Source organism: Scyliorhinus torazame (assembly GCF_047496885.1). Taxonomy (NCBI): domain Eukaryota; kingdom Metazoa; phylum Chordata; class Chondrichthyes; order Carcharhiniformes; family Scyliorhinidae; genus Scyliorhinus; species Scyliorhinus torazame. Next base: position 108,206,484 of record NC_092710.1, on the reverse strand, counting down.
CGTCTAACGCATGGGCTTGCTGAAGTGCGGCGTGGCTAGCATAATTCAAGTGATTAAGATGATTGCGGTACTCTGCTGGGGTTAAAACCTGCTGGACTAGGGCCCAGAGGTCCCTAGCATCAGCTTGATAAATTGAGATGGTAGTTCTCAGGGAATCCACGAAAGCAGCAGGAGATTTTTTTTCTATCTGGGATTGTAGCCATAATAGCCATCATCTCACTGGGTGTCCATAGGAAATAAACGTCTATCGTGGGCTGGGCCCCGGCAGTCACTGCGTCAAGGTTTGGTATCTTCCTAATCGGCAACTGTCTCCGGGTCTCACCAGGGGGCACTCTAGATATTTCCTCTGGTTCTTCCAAGACTTCGACGTCCCTCCCTGTCACTAGAGGGAGTTCTTTCTCTTCAGAATCATCCCTGGCATCTCCCTTTGTTCTCGAAATTTGTGGTTTCCCCTTGGTCTGAAGGGATTTAGGTGGTATGCTTAATTGTTTCTGGTTAGGATCAAGCCCTTCTCTCGCTGTCCGAGATCGGGTCCTAGAGCTAACTGGGCTTGTGGAACAGAGCTCCTCTTCCCCTACTGATCGTGAAGATGGTAAATCGGGACCCACGCTATCAACCAAAAGGGCTGGAGTGACTGGCATGATTGGGATCTGGGGAGCAGTGACTGGATATAAATTATTATACTCTGGTGGTTCTGGAATTAGTACAGACAATGCTACAGGTGCAGTCAAAATCCTTTGCTGACATTTTCAAATTGTCGAATTGGTCATTTTCTGTCAATTCAAGGCCATTGAACTACGTAGCCCATCTTTTGTTTGACCCGAGCCTTTCCTGTCATTACTTGCGCGTTTTTTTGAACGCACATTCCTTTTTCAAGACCTGTAATGTTTTTTGGTTACCCTGTTCACTAATTGGAATTCCCATTTTAAGGGCATTGTCCTGCCAACTTGATAACATGATCTTATCTCTTTCCTCTTGACAATATCGTCTCCATAATCTAATTAACTCTTTAGCTTTCATACTTTGGCTCTTTCTTTTTTTTAATTATATATATTTTTTTATTTGCTTATTTATAACCAATGGCAATTTTTGCTCCTTGGCAAATTGATTGTAAAGGTTCTAACAGTTGTTCTTTTAAAACTTAAAATGTTTGAAAATACAAATTGAATTACTGCAACTTGCAAGCTTAGCTCTGATCTCAACTCAGAACTAAATTTACGATTTGCTTAACACAAACTTGTATAACATTTACAACTTAATTAATTCTTTATCTTAATTTTTCTTTTAACAAGTTTTTCTTACATTCTCAAAAATGTTGGCTGCTATCAATGAGGGAGCAGTTAGCTGCGGTGATGTATACCGGAGCAAAGTCAACTGTCATCTCCAGATTTACACTTTTTAAAATGGTGTCAGTGAGTTTCTTTAAGTTTCTATTAATTCACAAATAAAATGAGATAAACATTATTTCAAGTAAGTAAAACTTAAGATTCTGGCAATTTCAATCAATTGCTTTCGAAAATAATAACTTTTATCAAAGAGGTGGAGAAACCCACTGGTTTCCTTTAATTAATTCAAAACGTAACTTTGCTGGAGTTCACTGACTCAAAGGAAAGGTATCTGATTACACTACAGGCTGCTGCTGTTATCTCAAGGCCTGAGTGAGAAGCACTGTCTGTCGTCTTTAACTTTGGCTGCTGCTGTTAACCCTTTGAGAGACTTCTGCTTTAACTAACATGCAGCATCCAGTTCTATGGATGTTCTTTGTTTTGAAATTTATCCAAGCAATTCCCCATAATCTCAACTAGTCCTCAGAACTGCGTTTTTCGCCACTACAGTCCAAGGGTACAATTTTAGCTTAATCAACTATGGATTTAAAACACTCACACATGGAATTGAATCATCTGTTTTAGATGTCGCATCAACCCATAACCTAACCCAAGCCGAATCAGAACTCACACATGGAGTTGAACCATCTTCAGATTTAAAAACACTTATTTAACTGAACCTTCATCTGCTGAAGTCACATCAGTTCATCAACAACACAATTAACCCAAAAGTGAACTATCAATTATGATATCCCATCAGTTTAATTTTCTAATCCCCAGACTGACCTTTGATTTCGTCGAGACCAGACTAATCAGACGATAAGAAGAGGGGGAAAAAGCAATGCGCGGTCATTTTCCAGCTATACGTTGTGGGCCCCTTCTTCCCACTCTCCCTGTTCATAATCAGTCTAATTCTGATTTCATGGTTGGTCAGAACAGTCGTGAGAAATCCCGGGTTTCCAGCACCAAATGACAAAATACAAATTTCTTTACCCGTCAGTCTGGCCTCAATAAAAGTCGAGATGGATTTGCAGGTACAGCATTAGTTATTTTATTTGGCTTGCAAGCCTGATTCATTTCACAGAGGCATAGGACACATCTAGTCTCCTCCACCCCGGAAAAGCGAATGAACAAAGAGACAAAGGGATTTCTGCAAATAAATTCAAATGGTATCAAGTTTCACATACACGATTCCCATAGGTCATCCTATACCCCTCCTGACCTGGTCATACATTCTGATTGGCTCACTTCTCATCCCTTCCTCTGGCCCCCTTATTACCCAGCATCCTTTTCTCCTCCTTTGGTGGACACACCTCCTCCTTGCTTTGCCATGCGGTCTGAAATCCTTTGTCTGTGAACTCACCAGAATGAGACTGGCCTCTCTCTACATTACAGTAGCTAATATCTCTAAAGTAACTATTTTATATCACATTCGTCATTAGCATTGGGAGTAGTGTCACATGCAAGTTTTCTTTTGATAACTGTGTCAAAGTAGGAACAGGAGTGTTTCTCCCAAGAGAGTGGTCAATTGCTGAGCTCATGTATAAGGCAGGATTTCTCTTCAAAGTCTTTAGTCTGATTGTAAATAGCATTATATTAATCCAGTGTTGCTGGTTCTCTCTCAAACTAGCTAAAGACAAATGCATATTTAAAATAAGAAAAACAGTAACTTCAGTTTACTGGCCAGTGTTGATTATTGCCAATCCCCTCCTGCACGGAGGGCTGGTTGATTTCTTTGCTCTGCTTTCTGGGAGGGTTCTGTGCACTAATCTGGAAGCAATTACATTTGGATCAACATGGATAGCAAATTGGAAATGTTAGTTCAGATATGGTACTCAACTGGTCTTCAAATTTCCCAGTTCAGCCCCTCCCAACTTGGTCTGGTCCACTATCTCCTGCATAAGTGCAGGAAACAGCATCAGACACCACCAGCATTGCCCCTTTAATCCACAGTGCGCGTGGATGAGGATCCAAAATCGGAGCTACCAACTTTGACCATTACTTTGCTGTGCAGCGTTTCAGCCACTCACTGATTTGTACTTTATAGAAAATGATTTGCTGGGGTGTGGGTGTCACGGCTAGACCAGATTTTATTGGCCATCCCTCATTCCGCTGGGAAGGTGGTGCTGAGCTTCCTTCTTGAACCGCCGCGGTGTAGGTACACCCACGGTGGTGTTCCAGGAGTTTGCATGAACGGCGATTATATTCCCAAGTCAGGATGGTGAGTGGCTTGGAGGGGAATTCGCAGGTGGGGGTGTTCCCAGCTATTTGCAGCCCGTGTTCTTCTGGGTAGCAGAGCTTATGGGTTTGGAAGGTGTTGGTGAAGGAGCTTTGGTGAGTTTCTGCGGTGCATCGTGTATCTGGTGCACACTGACGCTACTGTGCATTGGTGGAGGGAGTGAATATTTAAGGTTGTGGATGGGATGTCGGTCAAGCGGGCTGTATTGCCTTGGATGCTGTCAAGCTGCTCGAGTGTTGGAGCTGCCCTCACCCAGGCAAGTGAAGAGTATTCCATCACACTCCTGACTTGTACTTTGTGATGGAGTCAGCAGGTAAGTTACTCGCCTCAGAATTCCCAGCCTCTGACCTATCTTCTAGCCCCATATTTATATGGCAAGTCCGGTTCAGTTTCTGATTAATGGTAACCACAGGATGTGGGGGATTCAGTGATGGTAATGCCATTGAATGTCAAGGGGAGATGGTCAGATTCTCCCCTTGGCGATTGCACAGCACGTGTGTTCCACAAATATTATTTTCCCCTTATCAGCCTGTACCTGAATGTTGTCCTGGTCTGGGGATGGGCACAGTCCCTTCAGTGTCTGAGGAGTCGCAAACGGAACTGAACATTGTGCAATCATCCAGGAACATCCCCACTTCTGATCTTATGATGAGGAGGAAGATTATTGAAGCAGCTGAAGATGGTTGGGTCGAGGACACTACCCTGAGGAAGTCCTGTAGCATTGTCCGGGGACTGAAAAGATTGGCCTCGAACAGCAAGTCACCCTCCTTTGTGTTAGGTGCGACTCCAACCAGTGGAGAGTACTCCCTAGCTTCCCATTTTTGCATTGACTTCAGTTTACCCAGATCTCCTTGATGCCACACTGAGTGAATTGCTGTCTTGATGTCAAGGTCAGTCACATTCACCTCCCCTGCTAAGCCTTGGGAATTGACATGGTTCACTGAGAGCTCCACACTTTCAAAATTCACCTGCTGAAGGTGGGACCAGACACTGGCATAGATAAATAGCACTGTGGGCTGGCATGGTTTGTTCAATTCTATTATATGTATGATCTTTAATATTCCTTCTCTTGCCTTGTCATATACAGGCTGACCAACTTAGACAGCACTACATGAGCAAATCGGATTCAGAGGTATCTGCAGCATGCCAAGCTTTGCCGTCCGTTCAGCAGAACATCCGTGAACTACAACAAAAGGTAAACGGCCCTGTGTCTGAGAGCCAGGTAAACAAACTGCCCTGTATCGGAGAGCCAGGTAAACAAACGGCCTTGTGTCTGAGAGCCAGGTAAACAAACGGCCCTGTATCGGAGAGCCAGGTAAACAAACGGCCCTGTATCGGAGAGCCAGGTAAACAAACGGGTCTGTATCGGAGAGCCAGGTAAACAAACAGCCCTGTATCGGAGAGCCAGGTAAACAAACGGCCCTGTATCGGAGAGCCAGGTAAACAAACGGCCCTGTATCGGAGAGCCAGGTAAACAAACGGCCCTGTATCGGAGAGCCAGGTAAACAAACTGCCCTGTATCGGAGAGCCAGGTAAACAAACGGCCCTGTATCGGAGAGCCAGGTAAACAAACGGCCCTGTATCGGAGAGCCAGGTAAACAAACGGGTCTGTATCGGAGAGCCAGGTAAACAAACGGCCCTGTATCGGAGAGCCAGGTAAACAAACGGCCCTGTATCGGAGAGCCAGGTAAACAAACTGCCCTGTATCGGAGAGCCAGGTAAACAAACGGCCCTGTATCGGAGAGCCAGGTAAACAAACGGCCCTGTATCGGAGAGCCAGGTAAACAAACGGGTCTGTATCGGAGAGCCAGGTAATCAAACTGCCCTGTATCGGAGAGCCAGGTAAACAAACGGCCCTGTATCGGAGAGCCAGGTAAACAAACAGCCCTGTATCGGAGAGCCAGGTAAACAAACTGCCCTGTATCGGAGAGCCGGGTTGAACAAACAGCCCTGTGTCTGAGAGCCAGGTAAACAAACGGCCCTGAATCGGAGAGTCAGGTAAACAAACTGCCCTGTATCGGAGAGCCAGGTAAACAACCTGCCCTGTATCGGAGAGCCAGGTAAACAAACGGCCCTGTATCGGAGAGCCAGGTAAACAAACTGCCCTGAATCGGAGAGCCAGGTAAACAAACTGCCTTGTATCGGAGAGCCAGGTAAACAAACTGCCTTGTATCGGTGAGCCAGGTAAACAAACAGCCCTGTATCGGAGAGCCAGGTAAACAAACGGCCCTGTATCGGAGAGCCAGGTAAACAAACTGCCCTGAATCGGGGAGCCAGGTAAACAAACTGCCTTGTATCGGAGAGCCAGGTAAACAAACAGCCCTGTATCGGAGAGCCAGGTAAACAAACAGCCCTGTATCGGAGAGCCAGGTAAACAAACAGCCCTGTATCTGAGAGCCAGGTAAACAAACGGCCCTGTATCGGAGAGCCAGGTAAACAAACAGCCCTGTATCGGAGAGCCAGGTAAACAAACAGCCCTGTATCTGAGAGCCAGGTAAACAAACTGCCCTGTATCGGAGAGCCAGGTAAACAAACTGCCCTGTATCGGAGAGCCGGGTAATCAAACTGCCCTGTATCGGAGGGCCAGGTAAACATACAGCCCTGTATCGGAGAGCCAGGTAAACAAACAGCCCTGTATCGGAGAGCCAGGTAAACAAACGGCCCTGTATCGGAGAGCCAGGTAAACAAACTGCCCTGTGTCTGAGAGCCAGGTAAACAAACGACCCTGTATCGGAGAGCCAGGTAAACAAACTGCCCTGTATCGGAGAGCCAGGTAAACAAACAGCCCTGTACCGGAGAGCCAGGTAAACAAACAGCCCTGTATCGGAGAGCCAGGTAAACAAACAGCCCTGTGCCTGAGAGCCAGGTAAACAAACTGCCCTGTATCGGAGAGCCAGGTAAACAAACAGCCCTGTATCGGAGAGCCAGGTAAACAAACGGCCCTGTATCGGAGAGCCAGGTAAACAAACGGCCCTGTATCGGAGAGCCAGGTAAACAAACAGCCCTGTATCGGAGAGCCAGGTAAACAAACGGCCCTGTATCGGAGAGCCAGGTAAACAAACGGCCCTGTATCGGAGAGCCAGGTAAACAAACTGCCCTGTATCTGAGAGCCAGGTAAACAAACGGCCCTGTATCGGAGAGCCAGGTAAACAAACAGCCCTGTATCGGAGAGCCAGGTAAACAAACAGCCCTGTATCGGAGAGCCAGGTAAACAAACGGCCCTGTATCGGAGAGCCAGGTAAACAAACTGCCCTGTATCGGAGAGCCAGGTAAACAAACGGCCCTGTATCGGAGAGCCAGGTAAACAAACTGCCCTGTATCGGAGAGCCAGGTAAACAAACGGGTCTGTATCGGAGAGCCAGGTAAACAAACAGCCCTGTATCGGAGAGCCAGGTAAACAAACGGCCCTGTACCGGAGAGCCAGGTAAACAAACTGCCCTGTATCGGAGAGCCAGGTAAACAAACTGCCCTGTATCGGAGAGCCAGGTAAACAAACGGCCCTGTACCGGAGAGCCAGGTAAACAAACGGCCCTGTATCGGAGAGCCAGGTAAACAAACGGCCCTGTATCGGAGAGCCAGGTAAACAAACGGCCCTGTATCGGAGAGCCAGGTAAACAAACGGCCCTGTATCGGAGAGCCAGGTAAACAAACTGCCTTGTATCGGAGAGCCAGGTAAACAAACGGCCCTGTATCGGAGAGCCAGGTAAACAAACGGCCCTGTATCGGAGAGCCAGGTAAACAAACGGCCCTGTATCGGAGAGCCAGGTAAACAAACGGCCCTGTATCGGAGAGCCAGGTAAACAAACTGCCCTGTATCTGAGAGCCAGGTAAACAAACTGCCCTGTATCGGAGAGCCAGGTAAACAAACGGCCCTGTATCGGAGAGCCGGGTAAACAAACTGCCTTGTATCGGAGAGCCAGGTAAACAAACGGCCCTGTATCGGAGAGCCAGGTAAACAAACGGCCCTGTATCGGAGAGCCAGGTAAACAAACGGCCCTGTATCGGAGAGCCAGGTAAACAAACTGCCCTGTATCTGAGAGCCAGGTAAACAAACGGCCCTGTATCGGAGAGCCAGGTAAACAAACAGCCCTGTATCGGAGAGCCAGGTAAACAAACAGCCCTGTATCGGAGAGCCGGGTTGAACAAACAGCCCTGTATCGGAGAGCCAGGTAAACAAACGGCCCTGTATCGGAGAGCCAGGTAAACAAACGGCCCTGTATCGGAGAGCCAGGTAAACAAACGGCCCTGTATCGGAGAGCCAGGTAAACAAACGGCCCTGTATCGGAGAGCCAGGTAAACAAACGGCCCTGTATCGGAGAGCCAGGTAAACAAACGGGTCTGTATCGGAGAGCCAGGTAAACAAACTGCCCTGTATCGGAGAGCCAGGTAAACAAACGGGTCTGTATCGGAGAGCCAGGTAAACAAACGGCCCTGTATCGGAGAGCCAGGGGAGAGCCCCCCCACTTCCTTGGTCCCCACAACCCCCGTCCTTTTATCCAACAAAATGCCCCCTGCCGCGACTTTGAATCAAACCCAAGTGAAATACTTGTCCTATCCATCCCTTCCTCAACCTCACCTGGAAAATCACCTCCGCTTTCAAACAACTCAAACCCGAGACCTCTTCACCGGCCCGTTTAACCCCCAGACGTTTCACGTCACAGCTCTTACCAGAGGCTTATGCCTCCATTCCCCTCTACCATTTGCCACCGCCCCCCACCGCTTCTACCTTCCTTAATACTGCCCTGAACCGGGCCTATCCAATTAACCATCAGGAAGCTAAAGTAGTCACTGATTGGTACAGCAGTGCTAATGCTAAGAATGTATAATATTTCATGTATAGTTACTTTCCAGAAAAGAATTGGTTATTGAAATAACTCCCTACAGATTCTCTCACCTTTGCTATTTTCCTCTGTGACTTAGCGCTGACTTCTCGTTTTGGAAGTTGGTAAATAGGATGCAGCAGCTGACCATTACCTTGACATACCTGCAATGCTTTTCTCTTGTTTTTGTGTCCTGTCACCAGATGCACTTTGGGGCTCCTTGGTGGCTTGGTATCATTGAGTGTTTACGGCAGGCAGACCTGGATGACGAGCTGGTGACTAGGGTGCAAAATGAAATCTCGTCCAACTATAAACATCAAGCTAATAAACTGTCCATGGCTGAAAAGTAAGTCAATTTGCATACTGTCCATAAGAACAACCGGATTAGGAGCAGGAGTAGGCCACTCGGCCCTTTGAGCCTGTTCCGCCATTCAATCGGGAAAATACAGAGATTAATACTCTGTGTTGACCTTGGGAGTAGAGTTTGGAGAAGTGGGAGTGTTACTGAACTAGTACTTCAGAGGTTCAAGCTAACCCTCTAGGGACATGGGTTCCAATCCCACCACAGCAGCTGGTGGAATTTAAATTCAATTTATAAATCTTAAGCTAGTGACCATGAAACTATCATTGATTGTTGCACAAACCCACCTGGTTCACTAATGCCTTTTAGGGAAGGAAATCTGCCATTTTTACCCGGTCTGACTGATACGTGACTCTAGACCCACATCAACAGCAGAGCAAACTATTACGTTCAAGGGAAAATATGGATGGATAATCAATGCTGGGCAATGTCCTATGAAAGATTTATTTTAAAAGGTGCATGTGCAGAGAGTCAGTGGTACGTGGTGAAGGTCACTGCACCAGAGTGCAGGAGGAGGTGTCTGAGTCAGGGATGTCCGTGCACGGTCCCCCTCAGGAGGGAGGGTAGCACAATGATCCAGTGGGCATTGAGTTAGGGCCTCAGGACTCTCCTTGGGCAAAGCACTTGGATCATCAGGAGCAGATATGTGGAAATCTGACCGAGTTCCCTGAAGCAATGTGTGCTCAAGCACTTCAACATAGAAACATAAAAAATCAGAGCAGGAATAGGCCATTTGGCCCTTCGAGCCCAGTCTGCCATTCGTTATGATCATGGCTGATCATTCAACTCAATAGCCTGATCCCACCGTCTCCTATTTCCTTTGGTCCCTTTTGCTCCAAATGCTATATCTAACTGCTTCTTGAAAACATGCAATGTATTGTCCTCAACCTTTTTCTGTGGTAGTGAATTCCACAGACGGAATTTCTTTTTAAAAAAGATTTAGAGTACCCAATTCATTTTTCCAATTAAGGGGCAATTTAGCGCGGCCAATCCACCTACCCTGCACTCCTTTGGGTTGTGGGGGCAAAACCCACGCAAACACGGGGCGAATGTGCAAACTCCACACGGACAGTGACCCAGACCCAGGATCGAACCTGGGACCTCGGTTCCCTGAGGCAGTAGTGCTAACCACTGTGCCCCGTGCTGCCCTGACAGACGAAATTTCTTCTCACCTCAGTCCTGATTGGTCTACCCTGTATCCTCAGACTGTGACCCCTGGTTTTGGACTCCCCAACCATCGGGAACACCTTTCATGCATCTACCCTGACTAGTCCCGTTAGAATTTTCTAAATTTCTATGAGATCCCCCTCATTTTTCTGAATTCCACTGAATATAATCCTAACCGACTCAATCTCTCCTCATAGGTCAGTCCCCCCATCCCAGGAATTAGTCTGGTAAACCTTCTCTGCACTCCCTCTATAAGAACATCCTTCCTCAGATAAGGAGATCAAAGCTGCAAACAATATTCCAGGTATAGTCTCACCAAGACCCTGTATAACTGCAGAAGGACATCCCTGCTCTTGTACTCTAAACCTCTCGCAATGAAGGCCAACATACCATTTGCCGCCTTCACCGCCTGCTGCACCTGCATGCTTACCTTCAGCGGCTGGTGTACGATGACACACAGTTCACGTTGCATATTTCCATCTCTCAATTTATAGACATTCAGCTAATAATCTGCCGTCCTTTTTTTGCTATCAAACCTCCCATTTATCCAAATTATATCCACATGAGCCAGCATGGTGATGAACTCAACATTGTGTCAGGAACTTGATTGAATGAACTCCAACCATTAAAGAATGGCCAATCTCATATAGAGACACTTGGAGAATAACACAAAATGGATGCGAGAGTAATATGACGGCCTGCAAAGGGTACACGGCTCATTCAGAAGCCTGGAGTAAGCCGTTTATAGAATGAGCGCTGTTCTCCAAGGAGTAAGCGAGAAGCTTGTACCCATAACAGGATATTTGCGCTGTTGGCATGACAGAGGCGAGAAGGGATGACTGCTGTGCCCCAGTAGCCAGCCCCATCTCACTTGCAATGAAGTCAGCCTAGGCCTGTGGAGCTGGGTGAGGAGAATGAGGGTTCCAAGAACATCTCTGCACCCTCATCTTCTTCTGCTTCCTGGTCCCTCCACTCGAGCACTCATCTGTGGCACAGGTCTCCGAGAGAACAACTGCCGCTGAGCCGCCAGTTTCAGGTAGGTTCCCATTTCCTTTGATTGGGGAGGGATGATCAATTTAAAACTTTCACTGAGCGAGGAGAAAAGGAGGAATTTTTTAATGCAGTAAATTGTTAAGCGCATGGACTGATATATCACAGGGCATGGGACCAGTAAAAGACACTAAAATGTTCTGAGCAACTGCATTAATATTTCACTGAGCAACTGGAAATTTACGGATCAGTCCATTGAACCTTGCCTAAGTGATGCAATGAAACTTTGCTAATAGAATACTGCAAAACTTTATACATGTTCAGGAAGTTCGAATTAACAATGAAACTTCATGCACTGCTACCTCACGGCGGTGAGGACCCGCGTTTGATCAAGGCCCCAGGTCACTGTCCGTGTGGAGTTTGGAGTTTGCACATTCTCCCCGTGTTTGCGTGAGTCTCACCCCCACAACCCAAAGATGTGCAGGTTAGGTAGATTGGCCACGCTAAATTGTCCCTTAATTGGCAAAAAATAATTGGGTACTCTAAATTTATTTTTAAAAACAATGAAACTTCACTAATTACTACATAACTGAAATATTGAAACTTTTTTACTTGATGAAGCTTCTCTAAATATATAATCTTTTTTTTCAGTAACTGTCATACAGTTTTGCTAACAGCTAGTTAAAATTCACTGATTAAATCTCACTCACCGACTGACTGCTGCACTTAAACTTAACTAAATAAACTTCCCTGACTGCTGCACATTAAGCCTCCGCTTTGATTAAGCTCTGATGCAATGAACCATTCATCAGCTAAAAGGCATGGTGACAAATGTTGTCTCTAATCTGTGTTGATCACAGTTAACTTTGTACGCTCAGGTTCCGGGACTGCAGAGGCCTACAGTTTTTGCTGTCCGTACAAATGGACGAGTTGAAGAAATCACAAAAGATAGTACAGGACTCGGTCAAGAATCTGGAGGCCCCTCCATCACAAGAAGAAATTCGGCTCGCCACAGTGTGTCATCTTCGCCCGGTCCGATTTCCCCTGAACAAGTGGGTATATTGGCCAGTGCTATAATTGTTTTGTATTGTGCAATAGCTGCTTGTGATTGCATTCTGTCTTTCCACATTTTTGTAAACTAAGATGTTTTGGGAAGAATCGTTGTTACAATGCTTCGATTTAAAAAAAAAAAAAAAACCCTTCCAAGGGCCTTTCACATCCTCACGATATCCCAAAATAATATAATAATCTTTTTATTGTCACAAGTAGGCTTACATTAACACTGCAATGAAGTTACTGTGAAAATCCCCTAGTCGCCTCATTCCAGTGCATGTTCGGGTACATGGAGGGAGAATTCAAAATTCTCAGCTGGTACTGGAATTGAACCCTCGCTGCTGGCCCTGTTCTGCATCATAAACCAGCTGTCTAGCCCACTGAGCTAAACCAGCACATTACAGCCAATTAAGTGCTTCCTGAAATTTAGTCACTGTTTTAATGCAGGAAACTTGGCAGTCAAACTTCGCACAATTCCCACAAACACAATGAGATAATGACCATATAATCAGTTTCAATTATATTGTGGGAGAAATATTGGCCCAGACACAGGTAAGATCTCCCCTGCTGTTTTTTGAAATAACTACCTGAGAGGGCAGGTGGGCTTTGGTTAAGCATCTCAGTTGAAAGATGGAACCTCCAAAAGTGTCGTGCTTCCTCCGTACAGCACTGGAGTGTCAGCATAAATTTGGTGCTGAAGTCTCTTAGAGTGGGACTAGAACCTAGAGCCTTCTGCTTCGAGGTCAGCAATGCTACCCATTAGGCCTAGGCTGATATAAATAAGAACATTTTTAAATGAGGTTTGGATGTATCGATACAAAAGCAAAACATGTTTCCGGTGGCGGCTATGAAGGAGTAAGTCGCACATTTGGTGGCTCCCGCTCTGGTCAGACTTTTGGACCTTACCCCCGGACTTTCTTCCGGTTTTAAACGGCAAATTCAAAGGCTGAGGCAATTGGGCACCATTTCCACGTATCGGTGCATGGAGAAAAGGACCAGAAGTGCACGAAAGGGCAGAAACAAGAAGTCAGCCACGAACTGTGTTGAAGTTGCAGGGGGGGGGGGGAACAGTATGGCTGAGGACCGGACCCCTGGGGTGGCAGCGCAGCGACCAACAGATCCGGTAATGCAGGCCATCCAGGATGCTTTTGCTAGGCAGAAGCGGGAATGTTTGGACCTGATTAAAGAATCAATCGATCGGCTAGAGAGCAGATTGGATGCCCAGGATCGGGCGATTCAGAAGGTTGAGAAGACGCTGGCTGAACAGGAGGAGCATCAAACAGTGGTGGAGCTGGAGGTGGGGATGGTTCGGGAGCAGCGGAAAAGGCTCCTGAGAAGGTGGAGGACCTTGAGAACCGGTCCTGCCGGCAGAACTTAAGAATTGTCAGGCTCTTGGAGGGGGCTGAGGGAGCAGACGCTAGGGCATACGCAGCGGGTATGTTCGAAAAGATGCTGGGGGAGGGGGCATTCCCCCGACCGTTGGAAGTGGACAGGGCGTACCGAGCGCTTGCTAGGAAGCTGCGCACGGGGGACCCTCCGAGGGCAATGGTGGTGAGATTCCATCGGTTCCTGGACAAGGAATGCATTCTTCGGTGGGCCAAGCGAACGTGGAGTTGTAAGTGCGACAACAGCATCCTGCGGGTGTACCAGGACCTGAGCGTGGAGGTGGCGAGGAAGAGGGCAGGCTTTAAACCAAGTCAAATCTATTTTCTTCAAGAAGCAAGTGAAGTTCGGTCTGCTGTATCCGCCGCATCTTTGGGTCGCGCGTGAGGACCAGCATCACTATTTTGAGTCTCCCGATGAGGCACTGGACTTTGCTAAAAGAAAGGACTGGTGGGGGGTCTGAGAATTCTCGGACTCTGAGACAACTTGTTGGCCTATATTGGGCCCCTTTTTTCTGTATTTGTTTTTTCCCCTTGGTTTTGGGGTTTTGTTTTCCTGTTTTTAAGGGGGGGGGCGGTGGATCCACGGAGATTTAGGCAGCCGAGGGTGAAGGAATTTTCTTTTTACTCCCATGTACATAAGGTGTACTCCCGGATCGATTTCTTTCTCCTGGGTAGGGCCCTAATGGCTGGGGTGGTGGACACTGGGTACTCGGCAATCATGATCACGGACCATGCTCCACACTGGGTGGACCTGCAGGTGAGTATGGATAGCAAGCAGCGCCCGCAATGGAGGTTGGATGCGGGGCTATTGGCGGACGAAGCGGTGTGCGAGAGGCTGAGGAGTGTATGCTGAATTACCTGCAGGTAAATGATACGGGGGAGGTCTCAGCAGCGGTGGTCTGGGAAGCGCTAAAGGCAGTGGTGAGAGGAGAGCTGATCTCGATCCGGGCCCACAGGGACAGGACAGATAGGGTAGAAACGGACCGACTGGTTAAAGAGATTTTACGAGTTAATAAGAGGTATGCGGAGGCTCCAGAGGCAGGGCCTTTAAGGGAATGCCGGAGGCTACAGGTGGAATTTGGTTTGTTAATCGCAGGGAGGGCAGTGGAACAGCTCAGAAAGGTGAAGGGGCAATTTACGAGCACAGTGAGAAGGCCAGCAGGATGCTTGCACAGCAGCTCAGAAAGAGGGAGGCAGCTAGAGAAATGGGGAAAGTTATTGACGGGGGTGGGAACTTAGTTGGGGACTCGGCGGGGGTGAGCAAGGCCTTTCGGGACTTTTATAGCAGGTTGTATTGGTTGGAACCCCCTGCGGGGCCGGAGGGGATGAGGCACTTCTTGGAGGGGCTGACTTTTCCGAAGGTGGATGGGGGGGCTGGTAGTAGGGCTGGGGGCCCCGATCGGGCTGGAGGAGATAGTGGAGGGTTTGAAGGCCATGCAGTCGGGTAAGGCCCCGGGACCGGATGGGTACCCAGCCGCATTCTATAAAAGGTTCTACGGAATATTGGGGCCGGTGCTGATGAAGGTCTTTAACGAGGCTAAGGAAAGAGGGGTTCTGCCCCAGACGATGTCACAGGCCATGATCTCGCTCAGCCTGAAACGGGACAAGGACCCAGAGCTATGTGGGTCTTACAGGCCGATTTCCTTGTTGAACGTAGATGCTAAACTTCTGGCCAAAATTTTGTCCTCCAGGATTGAGGACGGTGTCCGGAGATGGGATGCGCTCCCATTGTCTCTGGCTGGCAGAGTTCAATCGGTAAAAATGACGGTCCTCACGAGCTTCCTATTCGTTTTCCAATGCCTCCCCATCTTCATCCCGCGGTCCTTTTTTAAGCGGATCAATAAAATTATTGTGGGCTTTGTGTGGGGGGGGGGCTTGACCCGCGAATGAAGAGGGCAATGCTCGAGCGGAGTCGGGGGGATGGTGGGCTGGCGCTGCCGAATTTCAGCAATTATTACTGGGCGGCTAATATAGCCATGGTGAGGAGGTGGCTGGTGGTGAGGGAGTCGGCATGGGTGCGCATGGAGGCGGCTTCTTGTAAGGCCACAAGTCTGGGGGAGCTGGTAACAGCACGTCTGCCGTTCCCGCTGGCTTGATACTCCACCAGTCCAGTGATGGTGGCGGCCCTGAGAGTCTGGGGGCAGTGGAGGAGACACGTGGGAGCAGAGGGGGCATCGATATGGTCCCCAATCTGCGATAATCACCGGCTTGCCCTGGGGAGGATGGACGGGGGGGTTACGAATTTGGCGGAGAGCAGGGATTGAGAGGATGGGGGACTTGTTTATAGAAGGAAGCTTCCCGAGTATGAGGGCGCTGGAGGAGAAGTTTGCATTGGCGGGGGGGGGGGGGGGGGGGGGGGGAAATGAATTTCGGTACCTGCAGGTGCGGGACTTTCTGCGGAGGCAGGTACCAACCTTCCCACTCCTGCTGCTAAGAGGGATTCAGGATAGGGTGGTTTCTAGAGGATGGATAGGAGAGGGGAGCGTCTCGGACATATATAAAGAGCTTGTGGGTTCGGAGGAGACGCAGACAAAGGAGCTGAAGCAAAAGTGGGAGGAGGAGTTGGGGGGAGAGATAGAGGATGGCCTTTGGGCGGACGCGTTGGGTAGGGTCAATGTGCCAGGTTCAGCCTGATCCAATTTAAGGTTGTTCACCGGGCTCACGTGACAGTGGCTCGGATGAGCAGATTCTTTGGGGTGGAGGACAGGTATGTGAAGTGTGCGGGGTGCCAGCGAACCATGTCCACATGTTCTGGGCATGCCCAAAACTGAGGGGATTTTGGCAGGGGTTTGCCAACGCCATGTCCAAGGTATTAAATACGAGGGTGGCAATGAATCCAGAGGTGGCGATTTTCAGGGTGTCGCAGGATCCGGGAATCCAGGAGGAGAAAGAGGCAGATGTTCTGGCCTTTGCTTCCCTGGTAGTCCGGAGGCGGATATTACTAGCATGGAGGGACTCAAAGCCCCCGAAATCGGAGACCTGGCTATCGGACATGGCTGGCTTCCTCTGCTTGGAGAAAATTAAGTTTGTCATGAGAGGGTCTCTGTTAGGGTTCACCCGGAGGTGGCAACCATTCGTCGACTTCTTCGCAGAGAATTAATCGTCCGCAGAAGAGGGGGAAGGGGGGAGGGGGATAGGCTAGCGTAGATCAGGGGGGTAAGTAATGGTGGGACCTGCAGGAGAGGGAGGACCTGCAGGAGAGGGAGGTGGTGTTTGCACTATGTTAATATTTTCCGTGTTATGTACATTATTGATTCTGTTGCTGTTACAATACCAAAGAACTACCTCAATAAAATGTTTATTTAAAAAAAAAAAGCAAAACATAGCGGATGCTGGAAATCTGACCCCCCCCACCACACCCCAAGAAAATGCTGTGAACACTCAGCAGATCTGTCAGCATCTGTGGAGTGAGAAATAGAGTTAATGTTTCAGGTTAATGATGATCCTGTCAGGACATCGACTTGAAACGTTAACTCTGGTCCACAGATGCTGCCGAATGTTTCCAGCATTTACTGTTTTTAGTTTGGAATTGCCAGTGTTGGTTTGCAACATTTAAACCTCCATCAAAACAGCTATTGAGAAAAATATCATTGTCAGCAGTTTCTGTGGAATGCGATGAATATAAGAAATAATTATAGTTTATACATTTTTGCAGTAATGTTATTAAAACCTTGGTTAACCCCCAGCCCACGTCCCAATCTCAGCCTACGTCCCAACCTCAGCCCTCGTCCCAACCTCCGCCTTCGTCCCAACCACAGTCCAAACCCCAACCACAAACCAAGGCACCTGTGAAGGCGGAATCAATGGAGACAGTCAGAGACAACCCAGGAGCAGCCACCTGTAGCCGCTGCAACAGAACCCAGCAAATCCCACCCTGTTGCAGACCCAAACCAAGAGGCATCAGGAACCACAGCTGTCAAGAGTGAAGCAGCACCATCTTTGGGTGGTGACCGTGAGCCATCCCGCAAAAAAGTGGGGCAACCCAGTAGTCTATCCCCGGTCCCTGCGTCATCAGTCAACTCTGGGGGAGACGACTCCAAGCCTACGAGCTTGGAACAGCGAGCAGATGCCAAGCTAAGGAGATTAGCCTTCCTCCGAGATGGAACCAGATGCAAAGCGGATGAAGTTAGTCGGGCCAGCCCTTGCTGAGTTTAAAATGCCGCCCTATAAGTCCAGCAACCCTCTAGGTGTTGAATTTATTGTTCCAAAGACCGGTTACTTCTGCCAGATTTGTTCTCTGTTCTATACGAATGAAGACACTGCCAAGGTGACTCACTGTGGCACTGTGTTACACTACAAGAATATGGAGAAATATGTCTCACAGCGACAAGAGGAGCTTCGGAAGCAGCGGAACGCGTGGCCAAGCAGGATAAGTGATGTGAGCCATATTCACCCAGCACTATCTTTAGTGGAAGTCTATTTCGGGTCCAAGTGTTCCCTTTCTCTTATT
The DNA here is from genome assembly GCF_047496885.1 of Scyliorhinus torazame. Lineage (NCBI taxonomy): Eukaryota > Metazoa > Chordata > Chondrichthyes > Carcharhiniformes > Scyliorhinidae > Scyliorhinus > Scyliorhinus torazame. The sequence goes on along the minus strand of NC_092710.1, from coordinate 108,188,694 downwards.
TTACCAGTTAGCTAGGCAGTTACAACATTGTACAAATGATCTTTCCACGGCTGTAACGATTATGGAAACTGTAGTTTTTGGGTTAGTATTGTTGTCTTCTGTTTTGCATAAATTGTTGTAACAATTGGCGATTCCATTACTATTCAATTAAACATGATTATGTTCCAGAAAAAAAAACCTTGGTTAACATGCATACAGTTAGTATGACTGCTAGAGTGGTGATTAAGGTGTTGTAAAAGTGAGGTAATCATTGATTTGCAGGTGAAGTGTTCTGCTAATAGACCTTGAGAACCATTTACTTGTTTACAGATAGCTAGCTAATGGAATATTGTATAGGTTTGAAGAACCGCTGGGGTGTAGATAATTTATGAGGGGTATTGTGTTTGGGCCTGGCTATGCAAGTCAAGGGACGTCTTGTAAGAAGAGACAAAAGACTACCTCATGCTTTGATGATGTAGCTAATGGGAAGAGCCAGATCTGTCTGAAGAGTCAGTAGTCCTGGAACTCTATTCTGAACAGAGGTGTTTCAGTTTGGTCCTGAAAGGTGTTCTCTTCAAAGATCCTGCACAGAGAAAAGCAAGTAGAAACCTGGTTGTTAACATTATTCATGAGTGGTATTTAACATATATTGGTGTGCTTAATTGGAATATAGTGACATGTTTAGGGAGTAAGTTAAGGTTTCTTCTTCTACTTAAGAACTTTTGTGACTGTTAACTGTAAAGCTATTTCTTTGTTGCTAATGTGGCTAATTCTGTGATTAAATTAAAGTTTGTTTTAATATTAAATTCACCGACTCGTCAGTATTCTTTGGTGAAATAACATTTCCTTGCAGTTTTACAAATTGAAAATAGTTGGGTTCTCATTCGGGATTCTAACAATACGTGTGATGAAACAACCTTGTATGGCTTTAGAAACAGGATTAAACATACATGAAGAAAATTGGTATTATGACATTAGAAATGTCGCCGGCGTGTGGCCAAGGCAGCAACCACAGCAGCCATTCCTCCATTCTTTTATTCTTCTTATTTTTTTTCTCTTCCTCTGGGCTGGTTTTCTGTGATAAAGGTATGAATATAAGATATTAGTGTTTCTACTTTTAAGCGTCATTTCCCAATTGTATGGGCCTTGACCCCTGACCAAATAATTTGATTAAGTACACAAATGGGTTGCTTTCCGGTCCTGGCGCCACAGCAAAGAAGTGGAAATGGTGCTCGGATATCCGATGGCTGTTGTCCTGCGCAAAGGTCACCCCATAACCAAGAATGAAACCGTCCCAAGATTGTGCCGTAGAAAAGGGCGCCTAACCAAGCTCACCAAGTTTGTCAGAGATCAGGGGCGTCATTCTCCGACCCCCGCCGGGTCGGAGAATGGCCGTTGGCCGCCGTGAATCCCGCCCCCGCCGAAGTCTCCGGTACCGGAGATGGGGCGGGAATCGGGCCGCGCCGGTTGGCGGGACCCCCCGCTCAATTCTCCGGCCCAGATGGGCCGAAGTCCCGCCCAGAAATTGCCTGTCCCGCCGGCGTAAATCAAAGCTGGTATTTACCGGCGGGACCAGGCGGCGTGGGCGGGCTCCGGGGTCCTGGGGGGGTGCGGAGCGATCTGATCCCGGGGGGTGCCCCCACGGTGGCCTGGCCCGCGATCGGGGCCCACCGATCTGCGGGCGGGTCTGTGCCGTGGGGCACTCTTTCCCTTCCGCCTCCGCCACGGCCTCCACCATGGCGGAGGCAGAAGAGACTCTCCCCACTGCGCATGCGCGGGAAACTGTCGGCGGCCGCTGACGCTCCTGCGCATGCGCCGCATTTCCGCGCCAGCTGGCGGGGCAACAAACGCCATTTCCGCCAGCTGGCGGGGCAGAAATCCCTCCGGCGCCGGCCTAGCCCCTCAATGTTGGGGCTCGGTCCCCAAAGATGCGGAGTATTCCGCACCTTTGGGCCGGCACGATGCCCGTCTGATTGGTGCCGTTTTTGGCGCCAGTCGGCGGACATCGCGCCGTTGGGGGAGAATTTCGCCCCCGATCCATGAGGTCTGTGGTTTCGCTCCCCATGAAAGGCGTGCAATGGAATTGCTGAAGGTCTCTCAAGACCAGTGTGCACTCAAATTCATCAAAAAGCGAGTTGGCACTCACATCTGTGCCAAGAGGAAGAGGGAAGAACTCAGCAATGTGCTGGCAGCAATGAGAAAGACAGCTGCGAAGAAAGATTAATCTGTACAAAGTTGCTACCATTAAAGTTATTTCAATATTTAAAAAAAAAAAGTACACAAATGGGTTGTTGTCTCAGGGACTTGAAAGGATGAATCCCCCAACTACATGATTGGGCTATTTCTCTAATATCTGATGAAATAATTGAATAACTCAACAACAAAAAGGTACATCAATAGCCATTTCTCAGGCACAGGAATTGACCATTTCTGTGGTATATGAATGGTCTTCAGTCATTGAATAATCCAGCACCTTTCAAATACCTGAATGGTTTTTGCTGAAGATGCATAATTGGTCAATTGTCTCTGTATTTCTGCTTTTCTCAGACAGATAGACATTTTCTGTTTTAGTTGTTATAGGTGATCGGAAGGAAACCTTTTCCCTCATCGAGCATGTATTAAGCCTCTCATTTTCCTTTCTTTTACAGTTGTCAATTCTGTAAGGCAGACGAATTATTTACAGAATATGAATCCAAGCTGTTCTCACATAGGTAAGTACTTAAACTGGAAGAAATAATATTCTTTGTGCATTTTCTCCTCTTCCAGGGTACAAACTTTGAATACTAGTGGGGGGGACGGACTTACCAGGGGTAAGCCATGGGGTACGGGCCTCTGGCACGGAGTCTGTCCCTGTTGCTCAGAAGGGAAGGGGGGAGAGGAGCAGAGCATTAGTAATTGGGGACTCGATACTCAGGGGCACAGATAGGAGATTTTGTGGGAGCGAGAGAGACTCACATTTGGTATGTTGCCTCCCAGGTGCAAGGGTACGTGATGTCTCGGATCGTGTTTTCCGGGTCCTTAAGTGGGAGGGGTAGCAGCCCCAAGTCGTGGTCCACATTGGCACTAACGACATAGGTAGGAAAGGGGACAAGGATGTCAGGCAGGCTTTCAGGGAGCTAGGATGGAAGCTCAGAACGAGAACAAACCGAGTTATCTCTGTGTCGTTGCCCGTGCCACGTGATAGTGAGATGAGGAATAGGGAGAGAGAGCATTTAAACACGTGGCTACAGGGATGGTGCAGGTGGGAGGGATTCAGATTTCTGGATAACTGGGGTTCTTTCTGGGGAAGGTGGGACCTCTACTGACAGGATGGTCTACATCTGAACCTGAGGGGCACAAATATCCTGGGGGGGGAGATTTGTTAGTGCTCTTTGGGGGGGTTTAAACTAATGCAGCAGGGGCATGGGAACCTGGATTGTAGTTTTAGGGTACGGGAGAATGAGAGTATAGAGGTCAGGAGCACAGATTTGACGTCGCAGGAGGGGGCCAGTGTTCAGGTAGGTGGTTTGAAGTGTGTCTACTTCAATGCCAGGAGTATACGAAATAAGGTAGGGGAACTGGCAGCATGGGTTGGTACCTGGGACTTCGATGTTGTGGCCATTTCGGAGACATGGATAGAGCAGGGACAGGAATGGATGTTGCAGGTTCCGGGGTTTAGGTGTTTTAGTAAGCTCAGAGAAGGAGGCAAAAGAGGGGGAGGTGTGGCGCTGCTAGTCAAGAGCAGTATTACGGTGGCGGAGAGGATGCTAGATGGGGACTCATCTTCCGAGGTAGTATGGGCTGAGGTTAGAAACAGGAAAGGAGAGGTCACCCTGTTGGGAGTTTTCTATAGGCCTCCAAATAGCTCTAGGGATGTAGAGGAAAGGATGGCGAGGATGATCCTGGATAAGAGCGAAAGTAACAGGGTAGTTATTATGGGAGACTTTAACTTTCCAAATATTGACTGGAAAAGATATAGTTCGAGTACATTAGATAGGTCGTTTTTTTGTACAGTGTGTGCAGGAGGGTTTCCTGACACAATATGTTGACAGGCCAACAAGAGGCGAGGCTACGTGGATTTGGTTTTGGGTAATGAACCAGGCCAGGTGTTGGATTTGGAGGTAGGAGAGCACTTTGGGGACAGTGACCACAATTCGGTGACGTTTACGTTAATGATGGAAAGGGATAAGTATACACCGCAGGGCAAGAGTTATAGCTGGGGGAAGATGAGGTGTGAAGTTTCAGTTGGGGCGATGGATAGTTACAAGGTAGCGAGGAAGGATCTAAAGAGAGAGCTAAGACGAGCAAGGAGGGGACATGAGAAGTATTTGGCAGGTAGGATCAAGGAAAACCCAAAAGCTTTCTGTGGGTATGTCAGGAATAAGTGAATGACTAGGGTAAGAGTAGGACCAGTCAAGGACGGGGATGGGAAGTTGTGTGTGGAGTCTGAAGAGATAGGCGAGATACTAAATGAATATTTTTCGTCAGTATTCACTCAGGAAAAAGATAATGTTGTGGAGGAGAATGCTGAGACCCAGGCTATTAGAATAGATGGCATTGAGGTACGTAGGGAAGAGGGTGTTGGCAATTCTGGACAGGCTGAAAATAGATAAGTCCCCGGGGCCTGATGGGATTTATCCTAGGATTCTCTGGGAGGCCAGGGAAGAGATTGCTGGACCTTTGACTTTGATTTTTATGTCATCATTGGCTACAGGAATAGTGCCAGAGGACTGGAGGATAGCAAATGTGGTCCCTTTGTTCAAAAAGGGGAGCAGAGACAACCCCGGCAACTATAGACCGGTGAGCCTCACGTCTGTAGTGGGTAACGTCTTGGAGGGGATTATAAGAGACAAGATTTATAATCATCTAGATAGGAATAATATGATCAGGGATAGTCAGCATGGCTTTGTGAAGGGTAGGTCATGCCTCACAAACCTTATCGAGTTCTTTGAGAAGGTGACTGAACAGGTAGACGAGGGTAGAGCAGTTGATGTGGTGTATATGGATTTCAGTAAAGCGTTTGATAAGGTTCCCCACGGTAGGCTATTGCAGAAAATACGGAGGCTGGGGATTGAGGGTGATTTAGAGATGTGGATCAGAAATTGGCTAGCTGAAAGAAGACAGAGGGTGGTGGTTGATGGGAAATGTTCAGAATGGAGTTCAGTTACAAGTGGCGTACCACAAGGATCTGTTCTGGGGCCGTTGCTGTTTGTCATTTTTATCAATGACCTAGAGGAAGGCGCAGAAGGGTGGGTGAGTAAATTTGCAGACGACACTAAAGTCGGTGGTGTTGTCGACAGTGCGGAAGGATGTAACAGGTTACAGAGGGACATAGATAAGCTGCAGAGCTGGGCTGAGAGGTGGCAAATGGAGTTTAATGTAGAGAAGTGTGAGGTGATTCACTTTGGAAGGAATAACAGGAATGCGGAATATTTGGCTAATGGTAAAGTTCCTGGAAGTGTGGATGAGCAGAGGGATCTAGGTGTCCATGTACATAGATCCCTGAAAGCTGCCACCCAGGTTCATAGGGTTGTGAAGAAGGCCTATGGAGTGTTGGCCTTTATTGGTAGAGGGATTGAGTTCCGGAGTCATGAGGTCATGTTGCAGCTGTACAAAACTCTGGTACTGCCGCATTTGGAGTATTGCGTACAGTTCTGGTCACCGCATTATAGGAAGGACGTGGAGGCTTTGGAGCGGGTGCAGAGGAGATTTACCAGGATGTTGTCTGGTATGGAGGGAAAATCTTATGAGGAAAGGCTGATGGACTTGAGGTTGTTTTCGTTGGAGAGAAGAAGGTTAAGAGGAGACTTAATAGAGGCATACAAAATGATCAGGGGGTTAGATAGGGTGGACAGTGAGAGCCTTCTCCCGCGGATGGAAATGGCTGGCACGAGGGGACATAGCTTTAAACTGAGGGGTAATAGATATAGGACAGAGGTCAGAGGTAGGTTCTTTACGCAAAGAGTGGTGAGGCCGTGGAATGCCCTACCTGCTATAGTAGTGAACTCGCCAACATTGAGGGCATTTAAAAGTTTATTGGATAAGCATATGGATGATAATGGCATAGTGTAGGTTAGATGGCTTTTGTTTCGGTGCAACATCGTGGGCCGAAGGGCCTGTACTGCGCTGTATCGTTCTATGTTCTAACACAGCAAGACCTGTTCTCTGTCACAATATGACAAACACTGCTCCTGGTACAGAACAATAGACTAAAGCAGATTGTTTGCGATCTTGAACTCAGCATCTGACCCATATCTTCTCTATCACCAAGACCATTTATTTTCCACCTCTGCAATATCACTCATACCCATCCCTACCTCAGCTGCTCACATCTCTTGCATATTAGATTTTTCCAATGCTCTCCTCGCCAATCCCACCTTCTACCTGACAAAACGTTCTGAACAGATTTCATGTGGAACCTGCTCAAGTGCTTAATATGTCTGGAGTAGGTCGTCCATCTTTCACAGATACATATAGGAGGGTAGTTATTACCACAGCTTTGTAAACAGCATGTTTTATTGTAAATTTGATACCTGGTTTGCATAAATGGGCAAAGGTTGAAAAATAAAGTATATATTCTCTCCCTGTATGATTTCTGGTTTTAAAAAAAATTACTTTATCAGAGTTACAAAGCCAGAGCTCAGAGTGTGGACAGGGGCAAACCCCTAATCCAACTCCTTGCCTGATCCAAAAACCAATTCAAATTGAATTCAATTCATGGTCCCCACAAGAGAGACATACCAGATCCAGACACTACACCTGACGTCACGCTCATCTTAGCCAAAAGGCATCTTTTGTAAGGGCCACGAAGAATCCAGCACGAGTTTTAAGGATACAAAGTAATAACATTTATTTACTATAACATATATACATAGCAGTAACTTCCCTTGCTTACATACTCCTTTCCTCCTGGTTCCTGAACTGGCCAGCTTATTTATACTAGGAGTTTACTAGTGGTTTCTCCGCCCCCCTCATTGGGGAAGCTCATACTCCCACAGGATTGTGGGATAGTCATTAGTCCCCAGCCAATGGTAAGTAGGCAGGTTATAACATCCCTCGCCCCCCCCCCCAAAGTCCAAGGAATCCACTGAAGACCCTGGCGAAGGAGGGCGTCGGACTCGTTTGGCTGCAGGCCGGACACCATTTGCACGCGGCGCTGGATCAGGCGGCGTGTAACGAGATGGAGACCGGCGCTTCCGTGATGAACGGCGCGGTTGTACATCCACGGCCCGTGGACCCGAGGATTCCCCCTCTGATGCATCCTGTGTCTCCATCTCTGAGTCAGAGTCTGCTGCCTCCGTCATGTCAGCGTCTCTATCTCCATTCGGTCCCGTAACGACCTGCGCAGGCTTCGAGTGAGGCACCAGTGGAAGATTGTGAGGTCTATCTTCCCTTGTCTCTGGTCTCTGCGGCTGTTGAAATGAGCTCCGGGGGCGGGGAATCTTTTGAGGGGATGATCTTCTGGACCGAACGTGGTCTACATGTTTTCGCTGGAGACGACCCTGGGCTTGCACTTGGTAAGATATAGGGCCCGTTTGGCGAAAGATTACACCAGGAACCCTTGGGCACCACCAGCAAAATTCCGCACGAATACTGGGTCACCGGGCGCAAACTGCCGAATCGGACGATGCCGAGAAAATCCCTGTCCCTGCCGTTCTTGTGTGCGGCGTACTTTTGCGCCAATGTCCGGGAAAACCATACTAAGGCGGGTGCGAAGTCTCCGGCCCATTAGGAGTTCTGCGGGAGCTACCCCAGTCACTACATGGGGGGTGGTCCTGTACGTAAACAAAAAGCGAGCCAGTCTTGTGTCCATTGATCCGGAAGACTGCTTCTTTAGGCCTCTTTTGAATGTCTACACTGTGCGCTCTGCCAACCCATTTGAAGCCAGGTGGTAAGGGGCAGTGCGGATATGGCGGATGCCGTTCATCTTTGTGAACCTAGCAAACTCCTCACTCGTGAATGGAGTGCCATTATCCGTGACCAGCATCTCGGGGAGGCCATGCGTACTAAACGATAAACGCATCTTTTCAATTGTTGCGCAGGAAGTTGTCCCCTGCATCTTATGCACCTCTAGCCATTTGGACTGGGCCTCAATTAGTAGAAGGAACATGGATCCTTAAAGGGCCTGCAAAATCTGCATGCAAGCGTGCCCAAGGCCGCCCTGGCCATTCCCAGTGATGTAGGGGCGCGGCCGGCGGAAGCTTCTGATGCTCCTGGCAAATGGCGCAGTTTTGGGCCACCTTCTCAATGTCGGTGTCGAGGCCTGGCCACCAGACATAACTCCAGGCCAACATTTTCATTTTGGTCACACCTGGATGACCATTGTGCAAGCCTGATAGTATCAGCTCCTGGCCTTTTTCCGGGACAATCACACTCGTCCCCCACAAGAGGATGCCGTCTTCCACGCTGAATTCTGACAGCTTGGAGGAAAATGCCCGCAACTCGCCTGGGAGCTGTCTATGCTGCCCACCATACAGGACTATGTGCCGAACCTTTGACAGGACTGGCTCCGTCTGGGTCCACTCGTGGATCTGTGATGCCGTGACAGGCAAGGTGTCCATAAAATTTAGGGTTGCAACCACCTCACCGGTCGTGGGGGTCGACACGGGGCCGGTCGATAAAGGCAATCGGCTCAGTGCATCGGCATTTGCTATCTGCGTACCTGGTTTGTGCTCCAGAGAATACTCGTATGCAACAAGCAACAAAGCCCAGCGCTGGATCCGTGCAGAAGCAATGGGCGGTATTGGCTTATCCTCTCTGAAAAGTCCCAGCAGGGGCTTATGATCAGTCATGATAGTGAAATGGCGGTCGTACACGTACTGGTGGAAGCGTTTCACCGCAAAAACCACTGCCAGGCCCTCCTTCTCGATCTGCGCGTACTTTTTCTCCGCTGCAGTCAATGTGCGGGAGGCGAAAGCTATCGGTCGCTCGGCCCCGTTCTCCATCTTGTGGGACAGGACGGCCCCAATACCATACGGGGATGCATCACATGTGACGAGCAAAGGCTTTCCAGGATCGTAGTGGGTTAGTAACCCAGACAACGACAATTGTTGCTTTACCCGCCGGAAGGCGGTTTCTTGCGGCTGACCCCAAACCCAGGTGTGATTTTTCTTTAGCAGCAGGTGCAAGGGGGCCAGCGTAGTTGCCAGATTGGGGAGGAACTTCCCGTAATAGTTTACGAGACCGAGAAAAGAACAAAGATGCGAAGTGTCAGTCGGGGCGGGCGCCTGTTGAATTGCGCGCACCTTCTCTGTGACGGGGTGCAGACCCTCGCGGTCCACCCGATAACCTAGGTAGACTACTTCCTTTGCCTGAAATACACTTTATGCGACGTAAACGGACTCCAGCCTCCGAAAGGCGTCTAAGGACAGCCTCCAGATTTTCCAAATATTCTTGCTCCGACGTCCCTGTAATCAAAACGTCATCTAGGTAGACAGCAACACGTGGTAAACCTCTCAAAATGCCCTCCATAACATGTTGAAAAATTGCGCAGGCAGAGGATACTCCAAAGGGCAACCGTGTATATTCATACAGGCCCCGGTGTGTATTAATAGTTACATATGGTCGGGAGGCAGGGTCCAGCTCCAACTGCAGGTAGGCGTGACTCATATCTAATTTTGTGAACGAGAGTCCACCTGCAAGTTTCGCGTAGAGATCCTCTATGCGAGGCATTGGATATCGGGCGAGTCGGAAAACTGCATTGACTGTAAGTTTATAGTCGCCACACAAGCGAACTGTGGCATCTGGCTTCATTACAGGTACAATTGGTACTGCCCAGTCAGCAAAACGGACGGGCCTGATAATACCCAAACTCTCCAAACGAGTGAACTCCCCTTCTACCTTCTCGAGCAAGGCGTAAGGCACTGGGCGTGCCTGGAAATAGCGCGGCGTGGTTCCTGGTTCAACTTGGATACGGGCTACAGCCCCTTTTATTTTCCCCAAACCAGGCTGGAATACATCTCGGTATCGTCCTAGCACCTCAGTCAACCCTTCAGAAACTGTTTGGAGGATGTGCTGCCATTGCAACCGCAAATGGCGCAACCAGTCCCGACCCAACAGGCTGGGCCCATGGCCGCGCACCACGATAAGTGGGAAACGCCCCTCCTGGCGTCCATAGACAACGGGTCATTGTAGTTCCTGCAATGTCCAGTGGTTCCCCCGTGTAGGTGGCCAACCTGGCCTGTGAGTCGGTTAATGTAAGGGTCTGTATACCCTGCTTGATGCGGTCTAATGTCCTCTGGGCGATCACGGAGACCGCTGCGCCAGTATCCAACTCCATCTCAAGCGGGTGGCCATTGACCCGTACTGTCCCCTTAATGGGGGCCACACGGGGAGCTGCCACACAATGCAGCTGCAGGCAGTCATCCTCCGTCTCCACGTCCTCAGGAGTAGTTGCCACAGGTTCATCCACATGGAAGGTACGGCCTCTGGGCTGGTCCCAGTTTCGGTCGGAACGACGGCGCCTCTGGCGTCCCCAGGACCGCCGTCCACGACGGGGTTGGCGCCTACAAGTCTGACACGGACATGGTTCCTCATCCATTGGCTCTGGAGAAGGCTCCCTTCGGGGAGGAATGTCCGATGGCCACTGGCGTCGGTCCAGACGTTGCCTCGCCCAAGGTACCACAGGAGTGCGGGGGGACGTTTTTGGACGGAAAGGGTTGCGCCCCAAGGCATGCACTTCCATTCCCTGTAGCTCCTGTACTCCTCGCTCTGCGCTCTCTCGGGACAATACTATTTGAATGGCCTGTTGAAAAGTCAATGTTGGCTCCGCTAACAACTTTCTCTGGGTGGCTGCATTGTTAATACCGCAAACCAAACGGTCGCGTAACATTTCTGACAAGGTCTCACCATAGTCGCAGTACTCCGCAATCCTGCGTAGCCTGGATAGAAAATCGGCAAGGGATTCTCCGGGGGTCCTCTCAGCGGTATTAAACCGGTAACGCTGGACTATCGTGGACGGGGTTGGGTTAAAGTGTTGCCCCACTATATTCACAAGTTCATCAAACGTTTTGGTGTCCGGCGCAGCTGGGTACGTAAGGCTCCTAATCACCCCAAACGTATGCGGGCCGCAGGCGGTGAGCAATATGACCACCTGGCACTCGTTTTCGGTGATATTGTTTGCCCGGAAATAGTAACGCATCCGTTGTGTGTACTGGTTCCAGCTTTCCAGCGCAGCATCAAAAACATCCAAACGTCCATACAGAGGCATGGTATAATAGAAAACAACTTCCAACCTGTATCCAACAAAAATCCAGGGAGGTGGCTTCAGCAGTGTAGACAGCTATTCACTTTTACCTTTGTCGCCAGTTTTGTAAGGGCCACGAAGAATCCAGCACGAGTTTTAAGGATACAAAGTAATAACATTTATTTACTATAACATATATACATAACAGTAGCAGTAACTTCCCTTGCTACATACTCCTTTCCTCCTGGTTCCTGAACTGGCCAGCTTATTTATACTAGGAGTTTACTAGTGGTTTCTCCGCCCCCCCTCATTGGGGAAGCTCATACTCCCACAGGATTGTGGGATAGTCATTAGTCCCCAGCCAATGGTAAGTAGGCAGGTTATAACAGCATCCCAATATGAAATGGACACTCTCTCTGTTAATTGTATATTAATTGGGTGTTAATTGTATTCAGTTGGGGTGCATTAATTGGGGACTGTGTTCTTATTTAGGAACAAATTGAAAGAGGGATTGAGAGTTTGAGTTGCACAACTTGTCATGTCTGTTGTTATGGGCCAGGGTTCAGAGAACCCTAAAGTGTATCATGGAGTTCACCTGACCCTCAACTTTTACTAGATTGTGGTATGGGGAGCACACGGCCCTCTCTACAGGTGTGGTGCAGCAGAAATGGAAAAGTATTTTGTAAAGCAAAACAATGTTTATTCCATGAATTCAAGTTAACTTTTTTAAAACAAACAGTGAACATTTTAGCAACCATTAATTCAAATACAACCCCCAAAGAATACAACACTAAGTAATCCATAATCTGTCCTTTTAACATCCAGAAGACTTTAAAAAAAAACTTTAAACAGAAGCACATTAGGTTTACATTCACTGCTGAGAACATTTATAATTCTGAATTCACCAAATGATCAAGAGATAGTCTTTTCATGGCAGAGAGATCAACAGTACACCTGCTCTGTCTGGCTTCAGCTCCAACACTGAAAACAAAACTAAAACACACCCTGCAGCAAACAGCCTAAAACGAAAGTAAAAATCTAACAGACAGCCCAGCTCCACCCACACTCTGATATCACTGATAATACCCATTTCTTAAACACCCATTTCTTAAACACCCATTTCTTAAAGGTACTCTCACATAAGAACATAAGAACTAGGAGCAGGAGTAGGCCATCTGGCCCCTCGAGCCTGCTCCGCCATTCAATGATATCATGGCTGATCTTTTGTGGACTCAGCTCCACTTTCCGGCCCGAATATCTTTAACCCTTAATCCCTTAATTCTTCAAAAAACTATCTATCTTTATCTTAAAAACATTTAATGAAGGAACCTCTACTGCTTCACTGGGCAAGGAATTCCATAGATTCACAACCCTTTAGGCGAAGAAGTTCCTCCTAAACTCAGTCCTAAATCTACTTCCCCTTATTCTGAGGCTATGCCCCCTAGTTCTGCTTTCAGCCGCCAGTGGAAACAACCTGCCCGCATCTATCCTATCTATTCCCTTCATAATTTTGTATGTTTCTATAAGATCCCCCCCTCATCCTTCTAAATTCCAACGAGTACAGTCCCAGTCTACTCAAACTCTCCTCGTAATCCAACCCCTTCAGCTCTGCGATTAACCTAGTAAATCTCCTCTGCACACCCTCCAGTGCCAGTACGTCCTTTCTCCAGTAAGGAGACCAAAACTGAACACAATACTCCAGGTGTGGCCTCACTAACACCTCATACAATTGCAGCATAACCTCCCTAGTCTTAAACTCCATCCCTCTAGCAATGAAAGACAAAATTCCATTTGCCTTCTTAATCACCTGTTGCCCCTGTAAACCAACTTTTTGTGACTCATGCAATAGCACACCCAGGTCTCTCTGCACAGCAGCATGTTTTAATATTTTATCATTTAAATAATCCCTTTTGCTGTTATTCCTACCAAAATGGATAACCTCACATTTGTCAACATTGTATTCCATCTGCCAGACCCTAGCCCATTCACTTGGCCTATCCAAATCCCTCTGCAGACTTCCAGTATCCTCTGCACTTTTTGCTTTACCACTCATCTTAGTGTCGTCTGCAAACTTGGGACACATTGCCCTTGGTCCCCAACTCCAAATCATCTATGTAAATTGTGAACAATTGTGGGGCCAACACTGATCCCTGAGGGACCCCACTAGCTACTGATTGCCAACCAGAGAAACACCCATTAATCCCCACTCTTTGCTTTCTATTAATTAATCAATCCTCTATCCATGTTACTACTTTACCCTTAATGCCATGCATCTATATCTTATGCAGCAACTTTTTGTGTGGTACCTTGTGAAAGGCTTTCTGGAAATCCAGATATACGACATCCATTGGCTCCCCGTTATCTACCACACTGGTAATGTCCTCAAAAAATTCCACTAAATTAGTTAGGCACGACCTGCCCTTTATGAACCCATGCTGCGTCTGCCCAATGGGACAAGTTCCGTCCAGATGCCTCGCTATTTCTTCCTTGATGATAGATTCCAGCATCTTCCCTACTACCGAAGTTAAGCTCACTGGCCTATAATTACCCGCTTTCTGCTTACCTCCTTTTTAAACAGTGGTGTCAAGTTTGCTAATTTCCAATCCGCCGGAACCACCCCAGAGTCTAGTGAATTTTGGTAAATTATCACTAGTGCATTTGCAATTTCCCTAGCCATCCCTTTTAGCACTCTGGGATGCATTTCATCAGGGCCAGGAGACTTGTCTACCTTTAGCCCCATTAGCTTGCCCATCACTACCTCCTTAGTGATAACAATCCTCTCAAGGTCCTCACCTGTCTTAGCCTCATTTCTATCAGCCACTGGCGTGTTATTTGTGGCTTCCACTGTGAAGACCGACCCAAAAAACCTGTTTAGTTCCTCAACCATTTCCTCATCTCCCATTATTAAATCTCCCTTTTCATCCTCTAAAGGACCAATATTTACCTGAGCCACTCTTTTTTTTAATATATTTGTAGAAACTTTTAAAAAAAATATATTTGTAGAAACTTTTACTATCTGTTTTTATATTCTGATCGAGTTTACTCTCAGAATCTATCTTGCTCTTCTTTATAGCTTTTTTTAGTAGCTTTCTGTTGCCCCCTAAAGAGTTTCCAGTCCTCTAGTCTCCCACTAAACTTTGCCACTTTGTATGCTTTTTCCTTCAATTTGATACTCTCCCTCACCCCCTTAGATATCCAAGGTTGATTTTCCCTCTTTTTACCGTCCTTCCTTTTTGTTGGTATTAACCTTTGCTGAGCACTGTGAAAAATCGCTTGGAATGTTCTCCACTGTTCCTCAACTGTTTCACCATCAAGTCTTTGCTCCAAGTCTACCTTAGCTAGTTCTTCTCTCATCCAATTGTAATCTCCTTTGTTTAAGCACAAAACACTAGTGTTTGATTTAACCTTCTCACCCTCCATCTGTATTTTAAATTCCACCATATTGTGATCGCTCCTTCCGAGAGGATCCCTAACTATGAGATCATGAATCAATCCTGTCTCATTACACAGGACCAGATCTAGGACCGCTTGTTCCCTCGTAGGTTCCATTACATACTGTTCTAGGAAACGATCGCGGATACATTCTATAAACTCCCCCTCAAGGCTGCCTTGACCGACCTGGTTAAACCAATCGACATGTAGATGAAAATCCCCCATGATAACTGCTGTACCATTTCTACATGCATCCGTTATTTCTTTGTTTATTGCCTGCCCCACCATAATGTTACTATTTGGTGGCCTATAGACTACTCCTATCAGTGACCTTTTCGCCTTACTATTCCTGATTTCCACCCAATTGGATTCAACCTTATCCTCCATAGCACCGATGTCATCCCTCACTATTGCCCAGATGTCATCCTTAAATACCAGAGCTACAGCACCTCCCTTACCATCCACTTTGTCCTTCCGAATAGTTTGATACCCTTGGATATTTAACTCCCAGTCGTGACCATCATTTAACATGACACTATCTCTATAAATAAATAAAAGTGTGTATATTTAGAGAAGAGGCTCCAATGTCCTCTCCTTCATCACCTGTCTACCAGAATTCATCTATCTCCTCTGTGTTCACTAGAGTACAGTAGTTCCTGATTCAACAATGCCTTGATTTTAAAAAAAATCTCATCCTCGCGTTCAAATGCCTTCAGGGTCTTGCTCCTCCTTTCTCCCTATCTATGTCACTTCTTCTAACTCTACAATTCTCTGAGATCTCTGTATTCTTCTAGCCTATGGCGCCTCTGGCCTCTTGCTTCATTCCATACTTGAAAGCCACGCCTGGTCCTTAAGCTCTAGAATTCCCTCTGTAAACTTGCCCACCTCTCTCTTTTTTCTTCGCTTTTTCGACACTGCTTAAAACCTGCATCTTTGACACAACATTTCGTCACTTATTTGGACTAATTTCTCCTAATGTGGCTCACTGTCAAATATTCTTTGATTATGCTTCTAGAAAGCGTCTGAGGATGACATACCTTATTAGAGATTCTACATATATATGCGTTTTTATTTGGCGCAAGTCTCTACTGTGATTAGGCTGTTGGGAGCCTCACATGTTTTATTGTGCACTGTGCTGCTAATTGAGGATCTCCCAGTACCTATTTTACCCCCAGGCAGCATGCAAACTCAGACATCGCATTTGACTAATGACCATATTGTGAATAGCCCCTTGTGGAAGTCAGCACAGTCTCTTGGGGATTCAGATGTCTCCAAAATTATATGTCTGGAAATGGAAGATTTTATTTAGATTTGCCCTCTGCAGCAGACATGGTTAAACCAATACTGGAGCAGTTCGGATATAGGAATTTCCACAATTGATCAAAGAACCATTTGGATGAGAGAACTGCCACTGCACACGGTGTTTGTTTCCACTTGACTCCAGGTAACTATGAGGGCAAAGCCCTAATAAATACAGGAGCATTGTTTGCCCATGCAATGGAGGCGTTATCAGCGTACTGCAGTGATTGTTTGAACTGCAGAGTATCCCTGTGCACACTTGGCCTTCCTAAGTTTGTCTCTCCAACTCTGTGCATAACTTCTCTGGACACACATAAACAATTTGGAGGAAAATGTAGATGGTCTGATTAGTAAGTTCGCGGATGACACCAAGGTTGAGGGAGTGGCAGATAGTGTTGAGGATTGTCAGAGGATACAGCAGGACATAGATAGGTTGGAGACTTGGGTAGAGAAATGGCAAATGGAGTTCAATCTAGACCAGTGTGAGTTACTGCATTTTGGTAGGCCTAACAGTGGGGAAATATACCATAAATGGCAAAACTCTTAGGAATATAGAAAGTCAGAGAAATCTGGGCGAGCAGGTCCACAGATCATTGAAAATGGCAACACAAGTGGACCAATTGGTCAAGAAAGCATACAAAATGCTTGCCTTCATTGGACGGGGCATCGAGTATAAAAACTGGCACATCATGCGTTGGTACGGCCACGCTTGGAATATCGCACACAATTCTGGTCGCCACACTACCAGAAGGATGTGGAGGCTTTGGAGAGGGTGCAGAGGAGGTTTACCAGTCTGGAGAGTGTTAGCTATGCGGAGAGGCTGAATAGACTCGGACTGTTTTCATTAGAATGATGGAGGTTGAGGGGTGACCTGATAGAGGTCTACAAGATTATGTGCGGCGCATGGATAGAGTGGATGGGCAGGCATTCTTTCCCAGGGTGGAGGGGTCAGTCACCAGGGGGCATAGGTTTAAGGTCCGTTGGGCAAAGTTTAGAAGAGTGTGCGAGGCAGGTTTTTTTACACAGAGGGTGGTGAGTGCCTGGAACGGGTTGCCAGGGGGATTGTGGAAGCAGATACATTAACAGCATTCAAAAGACATCTTGACAAATACATGGATAGGATGGGTATCGAGGGATACGGCACAAGGAAGTGCTGAGGGTTTTGGCAAAGGTTAGAATGACCGGCGCAGGTTGGTGGGCCGAAGGGCCTGTTCCTGTGCTATATTGTTCTTTGTTCTTTATATGTAAGTGGTGTACGTCCCAATGTAGACTGGAGATGGATTTCATAGTAAGATAAACAGAAACCCTACAGGGAGAATGTGTATTTTATATTGGGGGAAACTAATGTTTGCCTTTGTTGTCCAGTGTTAAAGGTCAGAAAGCAATCTTCGAAGAGATGATTGAAGAGGATGAGGGCATGATTGATGAACGCTTGCCTACCACTAGTCGTGGACTGTGGGCTGCGAGTGAGACAGAACGTGCGTTAAAAGCCATCTTATCCTTTGGGAAAGCACACCGAATGGATACCTTGCTAATAGAGGAAGGGAACATCTTCATGGAACTATTTGAGTCTTGGAAAAAAGAATACAAGGTACATGGAAAATCCTCAGACACAATAGAATTGATCTGCCATATTTTGATATAGGATTTAAATAAATCCTGATATCTTCAAGAAAACTGATTATAAATGATCACATTTGCTCGAAAAATAGTTTTGTTATACAGTTATTGAGGCTAAATCTGAAAAATGTAACTCCTATTCAAGAAGGGAAGGGCAGAAAGCAAAAATTCAAGCTTGCCATCTGTCATGGGGAAGGTGCAAGAATCAAACATTAAAGAAAGTTCTAGTGGGGGCACTTAGAATTTGAGATAATCGGGAAGAGTCACCATGGTTTTGTGAAAGGGAAGTCATTTTAACCAATTTACTGGAGTTCTTGACGGAGTAGCATGCTCTGTGGGTAAGGGGAGTCAGTAGATGTAATGTACTTTGATTTCCAGGACATTTGATAAGATGCCACATCAAAGGTTATTGCGGAAGAAAGAAACTCATGTTGTCGGAGGTAACATATTAGCATGGATGGATAGAAGGTTGGCTAGCTGGCAGAAAACACAGGTGCACAAATGAGTCCTTTTCTGACTCGCAGAATCCTGCAGGGATCTGTGCTGGGGCCTCAATATTTAGCAATTTTTATCAGTCTTAATTGAAGAGAGTAAAGTGAAGGTAGCTAAATTTGCAGGTGACACAAAGATAGTTGTGAAGAGCGCTTAAGGAGGTTGATCAAAGAACATTATAGCACAGGCCCTTCGGCCCTCCAAGCCTGCGCTGATTCAGATTCCTTATTTACACCTACTACTTAATGCCCAAACGATCCGTATCCCTCCATTCATAGACATAGACATAGACATAGAACATACAGTGCAGAAGGAGGCCATTCGGCCCATCGAGTCTACACCGACCCACTTAAGCCCTCACTTCCACCCTATCCCCGTAACCCAATAACCCCTCCTAACCTTTTTTTTGGTCACTAAGGGCAATTTATCACGGCCAATCCACCTAACCGGCACGTCTTTGGACTGTGGGACCCAGCCCATTCATGTGTCTATCAAGATACATCTTAAACATTGCTATTGTGCCCGCCTCCACCATTTCCACTGGCAACGCGTTCCAGGCACCCGCCACCCTCTGCGTGATAAACTTTCCCAGCACATCTCCCCTAAACTTTCCCCCTCTCACCTTGAACCTGTGCCCTCTGTAATTGAGTCTTCCACCCTGGGAAAAAGCCTCTGACTGTTCACCCTGCCTATACCTCTCGTAATTTTGTAGACCTCAATCAGGTCTCCCCTCAGCCTCCGTTCTTCCAACCAAAACAATCCAAATTTATTCAACCTCCCCTCCTAGCTAACACCCTCCGGACCAGTCAATATCCTGGTAAAACCTATTTGCGCACTCTGCAAAGCACTCACATCCTTCTGGTAGTGTGGTGCCCTTGCATGAAGCCGCCTCCACACGGTCCCATACCGACCCTCCCCCCACCACCCACTTCCTGATCATGGCTATATTCGCCGCCCAATAACAATTGCTGAAGTTCGGCAGCGCCAGCCCGCCCGCCCTTCCCCCGGCTCCGCTCAAGCATCCCCTTTTTTACTCCCGGGGTCTTGCCCGCCCATACAGAACGAATGATTACCTTATTGGCCCGTTTAAGAAAGGACCATGGAATAAAGAGGGGGCATCCCTGTCTCGTCCACCGATGCAGCCTGAAATAGTCCGATGTTGTCCTATTAGTCCGTACGCTCAGGACAGGAGCCTGATACAACAACCTGACCCAGTCAATAAAGCCCCGGCCAAATCCGAAGCGTCCCACTACCTCCCACAGATATTCCCATTCCACCCGATCAAATTGGGACCACTACCTCCACATCACTACCTTCCGGGGGCATCATGATTACATTTAACAACCTTCTTAGATTGGCCACCAACTGCCTACCCTTAACGAACCCCGTGTGGTCCTCCCCAATCACGTCCGGAACACAGTCTTCAATCCTAGAGGACAAGATTTTGACCAGAAGTTTGGCGTCCACATTCAATAGGGATATCGGCCTGTAGGACCCACATAGTTCCGGGTCCTTGTCCCACTTCAGGATCAATGAGATCGTGGCCTGTGACATCGTCGGTGGAAGTACCCCACGCTCCCTTGCCTCATTGAATGTCCTCATCAACAGCGGCCCCAATATCCCAGAGAACCTTTTATAAAACTCCACTGGGTATCCATCCGGCCTGGGGCTTTGCCCGACTGCATGGCCTTCAGACCCACTGCCATCTCTTCCAACATGATCGGGGCCCCCAGCCCTTCTACCAACCGCCCGTCCACCTTCGGAAACTTCAGCCCCCCTAAAACGTGCCTCATCCCCTCTGGGGGTTCCAACCCATACAGCCTACTGTAAAATTCCTTGAATGCCTGATTCACCCCTGCTGAGTCTCCAACCGTTCTTTACTTTCCCTATCTCCCTGGCTGCCTCCCTCTTTCTAAGCTGCTGCGCAAGCATTCTGCTGGCCTTCTCCATGCTCCTAGATCGCCCCCCTTGCCTTCCTCAGCTGCTCTACCGTCCTCCCTGTAGTTAACAACCCAAACCCCGCCTGTAGCCTCTGTCGTTCCCTTAAAAGCTCTGCCTCTGGGGTCTCCGCATACCTCCTGTCGACCTGCAACATCTCCTTTATCAGTTGGTCCGTCTCTGCTCTGTCTGAAGATTTCAAGTTTTAACACTTTTACTGTAACAAACTAACGTTAACTAAACATTACCTAGCAAGCAAGTAATACTCTAAACTAAAGAAACGATACCCTTACTAATGACTTAATGCGACTGAAAACCCCACACTGCATATATTACAGCATGCTCTTCATGTGATTGAAGTCTTTATAGGAAATAATCCACAGCCATTCCCACCTTCCATTCGGTTAATGTCTCCCCATTTCACCAAATCATAACATCGATTGACCTCCCCGAACTGTGCTTTCCTCAGTTTTCGGAGAATTTTCAAACCAGCTACCAGCTGTAAGATCCTATTCAGAGATTTCTGCTCCTGGTTTTGCCAGGAAAAGTCTTCCAGTCTTTAGATTTCCACAAGATGCATCAACCAGACACCATCCTCCCTCTCGCTTTCTGCCTGGCAGCTGTAGCTGTTTGGCTCCCTATGAGACCTCTCTTTTTTCTGTCAAAAAGCTTGGAGACTGAAAGTCCACAGTTAGCCCAGCTGCTTTTGCCTTTGTTTTCAGGCGTGAACATTTTGCACCTTGATCCCAGTCTCTCAATCTGGAACCCCATCATAACCAGGTCACCCAGACTTGTTGTCAGGCAGAATTTGAAGTGATCGCATGACCCTCTACATTCCTCCTTGAATTAAATAGACAGTCCCAAAAATACATTCATCTTATAAAACCTCACATTCATAACAAATTTAGTTATCTTAACATAAAGTTAAGATAAAAGTGTGTAAAATTAGGAGTGGTTTTGATAACATAAATAGAGAAAATCTATTTCTGCGGGTTGGTGAATCAGTAACTAGAGGGTATGGTTGTCACCAAAAGAAAAGGTGAAGTGACTTTTTCAAATGACTAATGGTGTTAGGATATGAAATGCTCGACCAGAAATTACAGTAGAAGCAGAATCCATAATATGGGTGTAGATGTAACTATTTAGAATTTTAAAAAATAATATGGGGGAGGATAAGAGAAGACTAAATGTTTTGTTCTTTAGGTAAAAAAAGAAAATTGACTTGCACAGTGTCGTAAGAGACCTTGTTGATGCATGTTGGGCATGCAGGAATGAGTGTGTATGTGGTATGTGCTCGAGTGTTAAATTGTGTGTTAGGTAGTGTGTGTTTGAGTGTTAAATAATGTATGTTTACATGTTTGCGTGAACATTTAGAGAGAGATAATCTCAGGAATTGATGTACTTAAGCTGGAAACAGACAAATCTGTCTTTAAATATTTTTTAAGCACCTGTTCTCCATTGTGTCTGTAGTTGCTTCACGAATATTGGATGGCACTGCGCAATCGTGTTTCTTCTATTGATGAATTAGCCATGGCAACTGAGCGCTTTCAAGTGCGCCTTCCAGACGAGCCCAAGCCAAGTCTTCCTCTTCTTCACATCATTGAGTCACATGAGGTACAAAACTGGGGAGCCGTGTTTGGATTCTTGGATTTAGACCATGCTAGAGACTGAACGTTGTAAGAATCCTTCCTGTTTCTTTCCTTTGTTGCCGTTTCTTTTATTTTATTATTTTTGGTCTGTGGACCCATAATCGGAATGTGCCTTTAAACAGAAGATTGCTTGCCAGGACAGTGTGCTCCTAGGTTTTGTATTTTGAAGAGGAGAATCCAGACTCATCGGTGCTGAGTGAATCTTAGGAAACAATTTTGGCTGAAATCTGATTGAATGGCTAACTGGCAACCGGTGTGTTGGTCAGGGGCAGTGTTCTGCCTGATAACAGTCAGTGATTTGTTCCTGCCTGATGCTTTCTGAGATAACTTGCCAGAAACATTGAAACCTTGAAGAAAGAGGAGCTGTGTTTGCTCCCCCTCTCTACTGCCATTTGCCTCCTGTCTCAGTGAGTCTGCAGTGAAGATCATTACAAGCATAAGGAAAAGAAAATACACAACTGAAGGCCTAACCTTGAGAAAGAAATTATGGAAGACATCCATCTGAATCCAAGATCCTTATCCTTTTATTTTATTCTTACTTCTCTTCCCTTCCTCCTCCCACCCTTTCCTTCTGTGTTGTTTTTCTGTGTGTGTGTATAGACAGTGGGACGATTTAGATTCGGGGTGGGGGGGGGGGGGGGGTGAAATCAGGTAGTCGACGGTCAGTTCAACTTCTGTCCGTTTACAGTTAATAATAAAAGGTTACTGTTGTTTAAATTTACAAACCTAGGGCGTCATTCTCCGACCCCCCAGCGGGTCGGAGAATGGCCGTTGGCCGCCGTGAATCCCGCCCCCGCCGGTTGCCGAAGTCTCCGGTACCGGATATTCGGCGGGGGCGGGAATCGGGCCGCGCCGGTTGGCGGGCCCCCTCGCTCGATTCTCTGGGCCGAAGTCCCGCCAAGAAATTGCCTGTCCCGCCGGCGTAAATTAGAGTACCTATTTACCGACGGGACAAGGCGGCGTGGGCGGGCTCCGGGGTCCTGGGGGGGGGCGCGGGGCGATCTGACCCCGGGGGGTGCCCCCATGGTGGCCTGGCCCGCGATCGGGGCCCACCGATCCTCGGGCGGGCCTGTGCCATGGGGGCACTATTTCCCCTCCGCAACGGTCTCCACCATGGCGGAGGCGGAAGAGACTCTCCCCACTGCGCATGCGCGGGAAACTTCAGCGGCCGCTGACGCTCCCGCTCATGCGCCGCCCCGACGTTATTTCCGCGCCAGCTGGCGGGGCAACAAAGGCCGTTTCCGCCAGCTGGCGGGGCGGAAATCCCTCCGGCGCCGGCCTAGCCCCTCAATGTTGGGGCTCGGCCCCCAAAGATGCGGAGCATTCCGCACCTTTGGGGCGGCGCGATGCCCGTCTGATTGGCGCCGTTTTGGGCGCCAGTCGGCGGACATCGCGCCGTTTGGGGAGAATTTCGCCCCGGTGACTGTAGTCAATTTAACTCAACCAAAACCACGGGTGTTAATATAAAATCTAATTTTACCTGTGTTGCGTCTCTTTGAGTCAATTGGAGCTGGAATTGACAGTAACCCAGGGAGTCGTAACAACATGAAAAGGGAAGAAGAATATGTGAGTTTTCACAAGTTTATAATAAGTCAAATAGGCATATGAAGGTGAAGGTATGGAAGAATATATTGGCTAGCTGAGGAGGAGTGAAAGGAGCCTGAACACTGGAATAGACCAGTTGATTTGAAGGGCTGGTTTCTATGCTGTAAATTCTCTGTAGTATGTATGCAGTATTTATTGGCTCTGAGTGCTTCACAAGCAATCAGTGAGTCTTTGATTGACAGAAGTGGGTGAAGCAATTTCTACTGGTTGTGAGATTTGTTTAAATACCAACAAATTTCTGTCCTGCACAGACCACAAGAACAAAATGGAACCTTTTCTTTTCTAAAATGTTGCTCTCTTTCTGCCAGCATGGAGGAATTAGTCCTGCCCATGATTTGAAGGGAACCAGAAATTCCTGACTTTATAATATATGCTTTATGTATAACACTGATACTTCCTCCGTGCCTCAGTGCTTTCTCTTTAGTTCTTCCTTCTTTGGCTTACAAAGGGTGGAATCCTACAGTTAGGGCCTTGTTGAAGACGCTGATGGTGAGAAGGAAGCCAGGTGCATCTGAGGCCAAATTTGGAGAGCTCTTGGTAGGTTGTAGGGCTGGAGGAGGTTCCAGAAATAGGGCGAGGTGAAGCCATGGAGGGATTTATTTATTGCACCCAACACAACCTGGAGCAAGATGTCCTAGGACAGGGTTTTCCCAAACTTTTTGAGCTGCGGAACTCCTAGTGACCTCACAAGATCACCGGGAACCCTAAACATTCGCACAATGTCAATGCCATATTTTGCCACGCAATAGGAGCGAACACAGAAATCAAATAAAAGTATTTTCTAGCTATATCTATACACCTATTAGGAAGAGCACACAGTCACAAACACATTCGCCAGCGTCATGGCCTCCTCACATTTACCCCTGGCAAAGCCACCCTCCTATGGCCCCTTAACATTAATCCCTGGAAGTAGGACCCACTTTAGGAATGGGTAATCTGGTAATTAAAAAGTTCCCTTATTTAAAATATACATAGGCCTTTTTAATGGGAGGAATGATATTGGAAAGCTGATTCTCATATTGAACACAACCACCACTCTCTCTCTCGCACACATATACACACACACAACACACACCCTCACTCTCACACTCTCGTATCTGTCTCACATTCACAAACACTCGCGTCTCTCTCACACAGTCACTCATAGAATTTACAGTGCAGAAGGAGGCCATTCGACCCATCGGGTCTGCACCGGCCCTTGCAAAGAGCACCCTACTGAATCGCATGCCTCCATCCTATCCCCGTAACCCAGTAACCCCACCTAATCTTTTGGACACTTAAGGGGCAATTTATCACTGCCAATCCACCTATCCTGCACATCTTTGGACTGTGGGAGAAAACCAGAGCACCCGGAGGAAACCCACGCAGACACTGGGAGAAACTGCAGACTCCCCACATACAGTCACCCAAGGCCAGAATGAACCCAGGTCCCTGGAGCTGTGAAGCAGCAGTGCTAACCACTGTGCCACAGGGCCGCCCCTATTTTCTCTCTCTCACATACGCGCTCACCCCCATTATCTTTCGCTCGTGTGCACACACACTCACTCCCTGTTTTCACATACACGCACTCACCCTCGCTCTCTCTCACACACACACTCACCCCGTCACTCTCTCTCTCTCTCACACACTCATACTCCTGTTCCCTCTTGCACGCACTCACCTTCAATCTCTCTCTCGTTCTCTTGTTCTCTCTCTCTCTCACACACACACACCCCAATGGAATAAGTCAAATCCGCTAATCAGAGAAATGTCTTTGATCGCTGGATGCTGATAGGCTGTAATTATATTTGAAATTGGTCAGTTGCTCCTTTTGAACTGCGTTTGCCGGTCATGTGGCAGCTCTCAGTTCTGCGGACCCCCTGGAGACTCTTCACGGACCCCCACAGGTCTGTGGACCCAGTTTGGGAACCCTTGTTCGCGGCCATTGTGTGATGCTCCTCTCTCCAAAAAGAAGCCATTGTGCAGCAGCAATAAATGGATGTGGTGTACCCAATTATTTCTCCAATTATGGGGCAATTTTAGCGTGGCCAATCCACCTAACCTGCACATCTTTGTGAGGGGGTGAGACCCACGCAGACACTGGGAGAATGTGCAAACTGGGACGGAATCGAACCCAGGTTCTCAGTGCTGTAGGCAGCAGTGCTAACCACTGCCCCACCCTGCCGCCTTGTGTGGTGTAGTACCTATGCAGCAAATGTGTATTTTATTTTTGTCGCCTAGGTAACACAAGGTGAAATTTCCGACTCTCAAAGCCAGATCAAGATCACTATTTCATTTTACAGGTAGAACAAAATCGAATGAAACTCCTAAATGACAAAGCTGTGGCTACATCGCAATTACAGAAGAAGCTCGGTCAAGTCCTCTACCTCACAAATCTGGAGAAGGTGAGAATTATTTGAATGTGTGGAACGTGATCTAAAGTACATCTAAACAAACAACATTCCAGAATAGCCAACATTGCTTTGGCTCCATCGTGACCATTTTCCTGTGGGCTGGAATTATTCATACAGGGAGCAAATGCCCGGAGCAGTGGTACAAAGGGGCCCATCCTATGCAGTTGTCACAAATTTGGGTGCTGGATACTTGCTGCCTCTTGTGATTCCCAACTGGTTGCAATAGCTGAAGATCTTGCTGCATCAATCTTTCTGTTAGCTGCTGTATGGTTTCAGGCCATTACTGGAATGGAAAGAGGGGGAAAAAAGGAGTTTTAGCAGCAGTTGATCTATCTGGGATCAGTGATCCAGCTAACATCATAGCTATTGGGAATCGTTTTGTTCATTGTGACCCAGGATGGCATCTGCCCTCTTGTCAATGTTGGTCCCGCTGGGCTCCTTCAGGTGTATTTGTCAGGGTTCCTAGGGCCATCTCCCACCCCAGATGGCTGCAGGTGCATAGAATAAAGCTTCTCCCCACTCTTGCCTCCCTCTCTTCTACAGCCACCCTCTAACGCCTTGCTTCTTCACCCGCCCCTGGAATGGGATTTGATCAGTGGGATGGGAGCCGAGTTCCACCCAGAGGAAGAGCACAATCTTTGGGCTAGCATCTCTACATCTGAACTGTCCATTCTTTGATTTGTATGCTGTGTTCCTTTTTGCTTCATTGACCCAGAGGGGATAGTAGCATCGTGGCAATTTTACCAGGCCGATAATCCAGAGGCCTGGCCTAATGAGCCAAAAATGTGAGTTCAAATCCCAATTCAATTCATTAAAGCTGCAATAAAAAAACTAATATCAGTAATGGTGACCATGAAACTATTGGATTATTGTAAAAAGCCATCTGGCTCACTCATGTCCTTTAGGAGAGGAAATCTGCCATCTTGTTTTATAAATTTAGATTACCCAATTATTATTTTTCCAATTAAGGGGCAATTTAGCGTAGCTAATTCACCTACCCTTCACATCGTTAGACACGCAGACTCGGGAAGAATGTGCAAACTCCACACGGACAGTGACCCAGGGCCAGGATTGAACCCAGGTCCTCGGCGCTGTGAGGCAGCAGTGTAAACCACTGCACCACCATGCCACCCGGAATCTTTACCCGATCTGGTCTACATGTGTCTTCAGATCACAGCAATGTAGTTGACTCTTAATCTCCTTCTGAAGTGCATGGCAAGCCAGTCAATTGTATCAAATCACTACAGAATGATCAAATAAGAGTAAAACAGGACCAGTGCTAGGCTCAGCTACAGCAAAGGCGCACCCGGCCCAGGTGACCCTGCAAAGTCCTCCTCACTAACATCTGGGGAGTTGTGTCCAATTTGGCAACAGCCTGACATAGTCATACTGAAAGAATCATACTGTACAGACAATATCTCTGACTCCTCCAGCATCATCCAGTGTAAACATCTTTGGCTGTTCAAGATTATTGGCACAAAAGCCAATAAGAAGAGATGTTTTACTCTGTTATGCTCTGGATTGCACTGCATAAAAGAATGTTGGAAGCAAATGCAGTCGTAACTTTGAAGGGAAATTGAATACACAGGCCTGGATTTTCACCACGATGGACTGTCTGTCGTGGTTAAAATGGAGGATGAGCCTGGAAATTGGAAACCCCATCCCCGAACATGGCACTTGCTATTTTCATGGGGGCGGGAATGGAGTCGGACCGATGTTTGGTTTGCAGGGACAGTTGGCTATTTAAATCATCAGCTGCCTCCACACAATTCTGAATTTTGCAGGCCCAGAGTGTGAAACCTGAAAAATGCAGATTAGACCAGGTAAGAGCAGACCTGAACTTTTTGGATTCATTTAGATAGCCAGGCTACCCCTTTAGAGAAGCATGGTGTACCCCTTTGGTCCTGCTCCTGGGACACCTTTGCAAGAGGTATGGTTCCCTTTGGAATGACTAAAAGTAGGCATAAATGTGCATAGACACATTACTGTCTGCCTCATTTGAACTGTCAACAGACCTATCAAAATCAACCATCAGAACTGTCAAGAAGATCTGTCAGACAGGGTCAGGTTCACAGAAACAGAAAAGGACGCACATTTAAAAAGGGAATATTTTCAGGGCTATGGGGAAGGGGAGGGGAATTGGGCCTAACTGGGGTGCTTGATCCATGCTTAAATTTTCAGAAAACGTGGGAGATTGGCACTCCTGGAGAGACAGAATAGTAATTAGAGAGAAAGTGATAAATGGACAAGGTAACCCCTAGGAGTCCTTCTTGGGATGGATTGCAGGTCTCATTTCCATGTAGCACATAAAAGGCGACTGAATCAGACACTTTATAACTCTTCTTTCTTTTTCCACACAGTTTTGTGTAGTTAAAGTTTTGATTGCAAAAAAATTGGGAGTTTACAGCAAAGAAGGAGGCGATTCATCCATTATGTCTTTACCAGAGTGGAATTCAGGGCATGGAATTATCTGATGGATTATTAATAATCCAGGATGAATGAAATAATCTGATTGGATTAGTGTTAACCTGTGATGTAATAGATAATCTGAGGGATTAGTGCTAATCCAAGATTAGGTACCTAATACATTGGATTAGTACTAACACAAAATGGAATAACCAAAGGAGTGAAGTAATCTGATAGATAAGTGAGAGAGCAGAATTGAAGGAAATTGGTATTAGTAAGAAAATCATACTGGGGAAATTAATGGGCTTAAAGGCTTAAAAAATCACCAGGGCCTAGCAAATGCATTCCAGAGTATTAAAGGAAGTTACCCTGAAAATATTGGATGTATTGTTAGTCATATCTTCCAAAATGTTGGAGCAGTTCCTACAGATTGGAGGGTGGCGAATATAACCCCACTATTTAAAAAGGGAGGGAGAGAAAAGGGAGAATTACAGACCGATTAGCCTGACAGCAGTAATGGGAAAGATGCTGGAGTTTGTTATAAAAGATGTGATAACAGAACATTTGGAAAGTACTACTGGGATTGGACAAAGCCAGTTTGGGTTCATGAAAGGCAAATCATGCTTAGCAAATCTACTGGAGTTTTTTGAGGAAGTAACTAGTAGAATAGATAAGGGAGAACTAGTGGATGTGGTGTATTTGGCCTTTCGGAAGGCCTTTGATAAGGTCGCTCAAGAGGTTAGTGGACAAAACTAAAGCACATTGGATGGGGGTAATGTATCAGCATGGATTGAGAATTGGTTGACAGACAGGAAACCGAGAAGGGAATAAATGAATCATTTTCAGAGTGGGAGGCAGTATCTACTGGGGTACCACAGGGATCTGTGCTTGAGCCCCTTCTGTTCATGATATATAGAAATGTCCTGGATGAGGGAACCAAATGTAACATTTCCAAGTTTGCTGATGACACAAAATTGGGCAGAATTGAGAGTTGTGAGGAGGATGCAAGGAAGCTTCAAGGTGATTTAGACAAGTTGAGTGAGTGGGCAAACACATGGCAGATGCAGTACGACACGGCTAAAGTGAAATTATACACTTTGGTGCGAAAAACAGAAAGAAAGAGTATTACTTAAATGTTGATATATTGGGAATGTATAAAGGGATCTGGGTGTCCTTGTACACCAGTCAGTGAAAGTGGAGAGGCAGGTACAGCAAGCAATTAGGAAGGTTTGTTAACCTCCATTGCAAAAAGATTTGCGTTCGAGCGTTCCACCACACACATGCAGATAATGGAACCTCCATTACCTCTGCCCAAAATGTGATTATTTTTAAATAATAATCTTTGTCGTCACGGGTGGGCTTACATTGACGCTGCGGTGAGGTTGCTGTGGGGAGCCCCTGGTCGCCACACTCCGGTGTCTGTTCGGGTACAGAGAGGGAGAATTCAGAATGCCCAAATTATCTAATAGCACATCTTTCGGGACTTGTGGGAGGAAACTGATGTTGGAGCACCCGGAGGAAACCCACGCAGCCAAGGGGAGAACGTGCAGACTCCGCACAAACAGTGACCCAAGCCAGGAATCTAACCTGGGACCCTGGATTTGTGAGGTAACAGTGCTAACCGCTACCATGCGACCCACAGGACAGGTGATAAATAGTAGGTCTTTGAAAGGGAACTTCTGTCACCATTCACCATCGTCCCTCACCTAGGAGCCGGGATGTGGCGACTGGGGGCTTTCCGCAGTGGCGTCGTTGCGGTGTTGGTGGAGGCCCACTTGTGACAAAAAAGAATAAGTGAAAGTCAAGCAGATTTTCGGAGGAACGTTTGGTGCTGCAACCCAGAGGTCATAGGTTAAAGCTGCCTGCCTCTTATTTCTGCTGAAGCCACACCAGATGCACCATCTAGAGGAAGTAGGAAGCCTAAATTAAAGCAATGGTAATTCACCAAGAGTGTGCAAATAGGCATTTGACAAAACATTATGTTCTTAAATTTACTTTTTTGTAAATGACGTCACATGAAATTTATTGAGTAATACCTCTTCCACATTTTGCTCATCATTGTATCCTGACTACGAACTTGTCCGTACAATTATTTTATGATGAAGGTCAATACACGGGATCCATTGGGTGATGTACAAAGGATCTATGCATGGTTGAAAAATTGCTTATTACATAGGGAGGGGTAGTGGGAGGGGGTTGTTCTTCCACCTCCAGTGTCCTCGTCTGAAGATGTCTGATCAGTGCCTTCAGCCTCCTCAACCTGTAATACTTGCCGCAAAGCAATGTTATATTGAATGCAGTATGCAAATATTTTGAAGATCCCCATGCTGATGAGTATTCAAGGGAACCTCATGACATAGCTGGGTATCCAAAGCACAACTTTAACATGTCTATATCTGGTTCCATGACACCTCTTTTTGATCACGTTGCTTTTATTGCAGTGAACTTGCATTTTATTGGTGGAATTCCTTGCAGGTATCATGAATCAAGCTATTCCATGTCTCTTATGAGCTAGCCCTTGAGTCTAATTTTAGCAACAAAGCTCTGGCATATTGGACTGCCACACTGAAAGTTTCATAAGAGCTCCCAGGCAAGCTGCATGAACCTCTTCTGGTTGCACACCACCTTGCTGGTGTCCATTTGAAAGGCACCGACATTTTCAGAAGTCTCTGCTAAACATTTGTCAGAGGAACTGGCAAAGCAGTTAAACTGTGATATAATGCAAGTGTGAATAATATAAGAAATTTTCATTCTTTATAGTTTGTTTTCGCTGTAATATTATTAAAACCTAGTTTAAAATGCTTACAGACAGTATGTCCACTGGAGCTGTGATTAAAAGGGATGTAATCAGTGATTTTTTTTCAGGGGTGTTTTGCTAATAGATATTAAAACAACATTTTACGTGTTTGCAGATAGAGAGCTAATGTAACGTTTGAGCCTGGCTAAACAAATCAAGACACATGTTCTAACAAGAGACAAATGAATGCTGTGTGCTTTGAGTGTGGCTGGTGCAGCTAATGGGTGGGGTCAGGTCTGTTTGGACAAAGGAGTTGCTTCCAGGGCTCTAAGCGGAGAAGGTGGTTTGCAGTGTGGGCCTAAAAATGTTTATCTCGCCAAGGACTGTACCAAGAAAAGTAACTGAAGCCTGATTGTCAACTTCATACACAAGTGGCATTTGAAATATATGGTATTGCTTAATTGGAAGCCAGAAGCAAGTTAAACCATTGTAACTGTGCTATTTCTTTGTTACTTTGTGCTGAATTCTGTGTTCTAATTAAAAGTTTGTTTTAATATTTAAAAAATTTTAAAAAAAGATTTGCGTTCAGAAGTAGGGATGCCTTACTACAGTGATACAGGGCCTTAGTGAGAACGCACCTGGCGTATTGCTTACAGTTTTGGTCTCCGTACCTAAGAAAGGATATACTTGCCACTTGCCATAGAGCGAGTGCAGAAGAGCTTACTAGGCTGATATCAGAGTTGGTGGGACTGTCCTACGAGGAGAGATTGATTAGACTAGGCCTATATTCACTAGAGTTTCACGGTGCCGAGAGCCCAGGTTTAATCCCGGCCCCGGGTCACTGTCCATGTCGGGTTTGCACATTTTCCCCGTGTCTGCGATGTGTAGGATAGGTGAATTGACCACCCTAAATTGCCCCTTAATTGGGGGAAAAAAAGTATTGGGTACTCTAAATTTATAGAAAAAAAGATTCACTAGACTTTAGAAGGATGAGAGGAGATCTGATTGTAATGTGTAAAATTCTAACATGGCTGGACGGACTAGATGCAAGGAGGATGCTTTCCCTGGCTGGGGAATCTGGAACCAGGGGACGTAGTCTCAGGACACGGGGTAGACCAATTAGATCTGAGACGAGGAAAGATTTCTTCACACAAAGGGTAGCGAACCTGTGGAATTCTCTACAACAGAAGGTTGTGGAGGCCAAGTCACTGAATGTATTCAAGAAAGAGATAGATTATTTTTTAGATTTTAATGGCATCAAGGGGTATGGACAGAAAGCGGGAATATGGTATTGAGATCGAGGATCAGGCATGCTCATATTGACTGGCGGCGCAGCTTGAAGGGCTGAATGGCCTACTGCTGCTCCGAGTTTCTATATTTCATAAGTTCTAACCCAAAGTGAAGTGACCTGATGGGTTATTACTAACCTGAATTACAACAATAGCAACAACTGCTATTTGCATTTACAAAGGAGGAAATATTTTAAAAGTCTAATTTGATAACTATCCTACATTTTATTTTAGTCTCAGGATCCATCTACAGGCAGCGTCAATCCAGATCCCTGTCCCATCTGTGCACGACAATTAGGACAGCAGGTAAGAAGTTAGCTGTCGGAATGGGAGGCTGCAGTGTGTGACAATTCATTCAACACATTCACACATGGGTTTCAGATAAAACTTCTTCCCTGCATTTTAATCAAGATTGAGAACAAGATCTGGCCAGATAATTTTTTAAAAATTAAATCTAAAATGTAATTTTAATCAAATCTCTGAAACTCCTCATCAGACGGTGGGTTTATTTTCAAAATGTGTTTTCTTCATAATCAGCTCTGGGTCATGTCAATTTCTTCCCTCACTGATTTCAATTTGAGCTTTTTAGAAGTGTTTTGCTCGCAGATGCAGCTTTTTATTTCAGTACACGAGTTCATAATTGTGCATGAGAGTTTGTTAAGCTGTGTGTCAACTCTGATCTCTGTGCATGCAAAATATGCTTTCTGTAGTTTATTTTGGCAAGTGCAGAATTATCAGAATGTAATGTGGAAACAGATTTAATATTTTAAAACAGCTTGCATTTATCTAACAACCCAGGGTGCTTCACAGGAGTGTTATCAAACATAATTTGATATCAAACCACGTAAGAAGACAAAGGGGTGTTTGGGGGGTGGGGGGAGGATAATGGAGCGAATTCTGGGTGGGGGGATAATAATGGAGTGAATTCTGGGTGGGGGGAGGATAATGGAGTGAATTTCGGAGCTTGGGTCTGAGGCAGCTGAAGGCAAGGCTACCAACGATGGGGCGATGAATAATGTAGATGTAAAAGAGGTCAGATTAGAGGACAGTTTTGTTGTGCAAAAGGTGCTATATTATGCAATTTATTGTCATTCCCTTAAAGTGCAAACATTTTGTTTCTCCTTCAAATGATTTCAAAGCTGTTTTCATCTCCCTGACTCCCCACACTGGTTTTGTAGACTGTCTGTGCCAAGCTGTTGCTGTCACGCTGTAACAGAGGGTAATTCCCGTTGCCAAGTCTCCAGTAATCAGCACTTAAGGTATTTGGTCAACTACTATGGGCCTGACTCACTCCAGCTGCAGTGCCTGAACTGAGCATCAAAGGTTCCTCATAAACACACCCTTCCAGTTCCCTCATCAGCACCAGTCCCACATAACGCATCATTCTGATTGTTACTTTTAAGTTCAGAAGTTCTAATTACAGAAAGAAAGAACTTGCATTACTATTGAACTTTTTGTGTCCTTTGGACATCTCAGTACTTCACAGTTAACAAACCTTTTAAAGTTTAGACACTGTATTAATGTCACCAAAATGAGCAGCAAATTCCAGCAAGCTCTGACAAATAGCAACGTAATCAGTTCAGTTTTAAGTGGCCATGTTGAAGCATGAATGTTGACCAAGCGATGAGGAGAATCCCCATGTTTCTTTTTAACTGATACCTTGGGATCTTTTGCACTCATCTGGGATAGCCAACGGAGCCTCGACTCAAGATGGCATCTCTGAGAGTAGCATTCTCTGTGTTGGCCCAGATTTTGTGTTCAACCCCTGCAGTGCGACTTGAAATCCTGCCGTTCAGGGTAAGAATTTTTCAGATGGTGGACTTTTTGCAAAGCACATCTCTGCCAATTCCGGCTGCCCCATGGTCATTTAATGGAGGCCGAGACTTCCGTCCCAATCTGGCAAGGAAGGAAGTTCCCTTTTAGAGAGTTGCAGGCAAATCCAATTAGTCGGCAACTCCGTGGATGAGAGGCGACTTAATAGAGATTTATAAGATGATGAGGGGGATAGATAGAGTGGACGTTCAGAGACTATTTCCTCGGGTGGATGTAGCTGTTACAAGTGGGCATAACTAAGATTCAGGGTGGGAGATTTAGAACAAAGCGCAGAACAGGTCCTTCGGCCCTCGATGTTGTGCCGAGCTTTGTCCGAAACCAAGATCAAGCTATCCCACTCCCTGTCATCCTGTCTTCTCCATGCTATGCTGCTTGCACTGGGTCACCAGTTCCACCGTCTGTTAAGGTCCCACCAGGATGATTACCCCAACACTGGCGAAGGGTATGCTTGATTGCTGTACTGATGCATGCTCATCTTCCTTGACTGCAGCCGATTCTGCGACTGCGTTCTAATATAGGAGGGATGTCCGAGGTAGGTTCTTTACTCAGAGAGTGGTTAGGGTGTGGAATGGATTGCCTGCTGTGATAGTGGAGTCGGACACTTTAGGAACTTTCAAGCGGTTATTGGATAGGCACATGGAGCACACCAGAATGACAGGGAGTGGGATAGCTTGATCTTGGTTTCGGATAATGCTCGGCACAACATCGAGGGCCGAAGGGCCTGTTCTGTTCTATGTTCTGTAGTCCCAGCAGTGCAAGGTTTGAGCAGTGGCCATTGTTAGAACTGCAGCCAATCCTGAAGTAGAGGTGCTAACGGAGAATAATGATGGAGTTAAAGGGGGTATGAACTGATGGGCACAGGGCACCCTCGAAGGACGTTCCACCCTCTCTTGCCTGACACCAGCCTGCACAGTAAAAGCTGCCAGACTACCCACCTGGTGTAGGCCACCCACTGCTGCAGGTAATAAAGTGGCAGTAGCCCACCGTTGTAAAATATAAGACAGGTCGGGCAGGCAGTTAGGCGCCATGCATTTTACAACTCCCCTCCATGGACAAGGGAGCATAACCTTTTGCCCAGAAGCGAGCGTGGTATCCACTGAGGCACAGCTGACCCCTATATCAAGTTGTGTAAAACACTGAAGGAAACTGAAGTCTTTATTCCACCAGCTTTTTGTAGGCGCTGCTTGTTTGCCAACTTGTTTTCTTTCTCTGTTCCCTGTTCTCTTCTTTATTCACAGTGGGCAGTACTGACTTGTGGACACTGCTTCTGCAATGACTGCACAGCCATTATAATAGAACAGTACAGTATTGGTGCTCGACGGAGCACTATCAAGTGTGCGATTTGCAGACAGACAACAGCACACAAAGAAATCTCTTACGTATTCACAACTGAGGCTGCAAACAAAGAAGATGAATTTCCTGTTAAAGTAAGCTGTCTTAATGAACAAAATCTTCTCTGCATAATGGAGGGGGCCTTTTAAAAGCTATTTGCATCATTGTTAATTTGTGTACCTAAAGCAGAGACTGAAACAAGGGGGATATAACATGGGAACAGCGAAATGATGCACAAAGTAGGAGCAACTGGGATCATGCTGAAGGAGGGTAACCTTGCATTGTTTTCCTTTCGCAAATCGAAAGAAGTATTCTACTGCAATGATCCCAGAAATGGGGATGTGCTACATATGTATTAATATTGGGGCCTGCATTAGGAATCAGTGCACCAAAAAAGGAGGACGACCCATAAGAAAGAGTTGATCTGGGGCAGCACGGTGACACAGTGGTTAGCACTGCTGACTCACGGCGCTGAGGTCCCAGGTTCGATCCCGGCTCTGGGTCACTGTCCATGTGGTGTTTGCACATTCTCCCCTTGTCTACCTGGGTCTCACCCCCACAACCCAAAGATGTGCAGGGTAGGTGGATTGGCCACGCTAAATTGCCCCTTAATAGGAAAAAATGAATTGGGCACCACAAATCTGAAATTTCCCTGAGTTTAATTCTACACGTATTACTCTCCCTCTGTATATCTCACAAAATGTTTCACTCTGTTTTATTTAGCAAAGCACAAATACCTTAATTACATTATAACTTATGAGTTCAGCTGTTTGCTTGTTCAACCAGTTTACTTGGAGACCCAGTTCACTTCCAGTACCTAGTGGTGTAGATGCAGAAGCTTCAAAGTAACAGCAACCATTTGCATCAGTAAAGGTCTTCTAATAAAGAAATCATCCCACTGGCTTTACACAGCCCTAATCAGCCCTACAACTTAGGATGGCAACTGCTCGGCCCAAGATCATAAATTACAGAGAGTCTTGAACACAGCCCAGTCCATGCGAACCCGCCTCCCATCCATTGACTCTGTCTACACCACCTGCTGCCTTGGAAAAGAGGGCAGCATAATCAAAGACCCCTTCCACCCGGGTTATTCTCTCGTCCAACCTCTTCCATCAGGCAGAAAATACAAAAGTCTGAACACGCAGAAACAGGTTTAAAAACAGCATTTTCCCCGCTGTTGCCAGACTCCTGAATGACTCTCTTATGGACTGATCTGATCTCTCTACGCATCTTCTCTACATCCAATGTCTCTGTACTTACATTGTGTATTTATCTTGTGTCCCATGTCTTCCATGTATGGAATGATCTGCCTGGACTGTTCGCAGAACAATACTTTTCCCTGTACCTCAGTACACATGACAATAAATCCAAATCTAATCATATGAAAGTGGACAAGAAGTCAAAGGAGCTTGGTCAGTGATGGATTTTAAGGAGGATGTAAAAGGAGAAGAGCCTGGTGTAAAGGCAGAAATGACTTCCAGAATATCTGGTAGAAGGCTGCCAGTGGGGGGATGAAGACAAGGAGGGCAGAGTTGGAGGAATGGAAAATTCTGGATGGGGGGGCCTGCTGGAAGTGAGAGGTTACAGCGATAGAAAGTAGCATAGCCATGACCGGGTTTAAACACAAGGGTGAGAATTTTTCATTTGAGGCATTGGTGGATCAGAAGCCAATGCAGGCCTGCAAGAGTTGGAGTGGGCAGTCTAATTTTGCATAAGCTAAAGTTTGCAGAGTGTCAAATATGGAGGCTGGCCAGGAGGGTTTTGATTCTGGAGGTGACAACGGCATGCATGAGATGGGGGCAGAAGCAGATAATGTTATGGAGTTGGAGGTTTGACGAGCGGGATTTGGAGTTGAATAGGAAGTCAAGGTTCCAAACAATCTAGTTCAATTTAAATCAGGAACCAGGTTAGGATATGAAATGTTATAGAACCCTTGGTGGGAACCAAAGACAATGGCTTTTGTCTTGATCAACTGAAATTAAGTTGTGGTTCATCTGAGGCTGGATGTTGGACAAGCGTCAGCCAATATCAAGGCTGTGGAGGGAAGGAGAGAGGTGCTGAAGTTTTAGAGCTGGCTGCTGTCATTAATCTCACAAGACCAAAAGTTTAGCATCATGTGGTTGGTTTTAGTCATTCCCTCTTCTGTGCCTTCTGTTTCAGGGTAGCCATTCTACCAAAGTGGAGGCTGTGCTCAAAACCCTGAAGAAAATCCAGCGAAAGGAGCCTGGAGCCAAGGCCCTGGTTTTCTCTACGGTAGGTTTTAATAGCTCAATTTCACAGTTGGTACTTGACCAAATAGCAATTCAGGACTTCTTGCACTCCTGTCCTTCTTGACAGTGGATTTAATCTTCAGCTTTGAATTTAAAAAAAAAAAAAAAATTATTTTTATTTTATTTTTTTTTCCGTCTGGAACCGTCGTCTTTCCCCAAGTAATTTTTCCTCCGGGGCCTCTGCGTATCTCCTGTCCACTCTCAAAATCTCCCCCACTAACCTCTCCCTTTCCATACCCTCTGTCTTCTCCCTATGAGCCCTAATGGAAATTAGCTCTCCCCTGATCACCGCCTTCAACGCCTCCCATACCACCCCCACTCGCACCTCCCCATTGTCGTTGGCCTCCAAGTACCTTTCGATACACCCCCTCACCTTCCCACACACCACCTCGTCCGCCAGCAGTCCCACATCCAGCCGCCACAACGGGCGTTGGTCCCTCTCCTCTCCCAGCTCCAGTTCCACCCAGTGCGGGGCATGGTCCGAAACGGCTATAGCCGAATACTCCGCCCCCTCCACCCTCGGGATGAGCGCCCTGCCCAGAACAAAGAAATCTATCCGGGAGTAGGCTTTGTGTACATGGGAGAAGAAAGAAAATTCCCTGGCCTGTGGCCTTGCAAACCGCCATGGGTCCACTCCCCCCATCTGATCCATAAACCCCCTAAGTACCTTGGCCGCTGCCGGCCTCTTTCCAGTCCTTGATTTGGAGCGGTACAGTGCTGGATCCAACACTGTATTGAAGTCCCCTCCCATTATCAGGCCTCCTATCTCCAGGTCCGGAATGCGCCCCAACATGCGCTTCATGAATCCTGCATCATCCCAGTTCGGGGCGTATACGTTTACCAACACCACCCACGTCCCTTGCAGCCTACCGCTCACCATTACATATCGCCCTCCATTGTCCGCTACAATAGTCTTGGCCTCAAATGACAAAATGACACCCGCTTTCCCACCAATATTGCCACCCCTCTACTCTTCGCATCCAGTGGAATACCTGTCCTACCCATCCCTTTCTTAACCTGACCTGGTCCGCCACCTTCAGGTGTGTCTCTTGGAGCATGGCCACGTCTGCCTTCAGTCCCTTTAAGTGCGCGAACACTCGAGCCCTCTTCACTGGCCCATTCAGGCCCCTCACATTCCACGTTATCAGACGGATTGGACGGGCTCTCTTACCCCCCCCCCCCCCCGCCGACTAGCCATCTCCTTTTCTGGGCCAGGCCCGTGTCCATGCCTCCCTCACCCTCCAGTCCGACAGAGGGGGGACCCCCGTCCCGACCACCTCTTCTGTGTCCCATTCCCTTTCGGCCAGTGCAGCAGCAACCCTTCTCCCCCCCCCCCACCCTGTCTAGCTTTTTGGCTCCCCCCATGTCACTCCCGTAAGTCAGCTGACGCCTGCTGACCCCGGCTTCCCCCGCCGTCCCATTGAGCTCCCCACGTGGGAGTCTCCCAATCCATATGCATTCCTTCGTTCCCCTTCCTGCCTTTCCAAAGCCCGCTCCGCCCCCTCTGGCGGAGGACCCATGTAACATTTCTTGCGCGTGATTGACCCCCGATATACAACAACCATCACACATCAAACCCCAAAACATACCCCCCACCCTAACAAACCCTCAGTTAGAGTCCACCTTTTCGGCTTGTACGAAGGTCCACGCCTCTTCAGGCGTTTCGAAGTAATAGTGTTGGCCCTTGTCGGTGACCCACAGCCGCGCTGGCTGCAGCATTCAGAATTTCACTTCTTTCCGGTACAACGCCGCTTTGGCCCGGTTGAAACCCGCTCTCCGCTTTGCAACCTCCGTGCTCCAGTCCGGGTATATTCGGATCTCTGCATTGTCCCACTTACTGCTCCGCTTCTTCTTGGCCCATCTCAGGACCCACTCTCTGTCCGTGAACCGGTGGAACCTCACCACCATCGCCCTTGGCGGCTCATTTGCCTGGGGCTTCTTTGCCAGCCCCCGATGTGCCCCGTCCAACTCCAGCGGCCTCGAAGGGGCCTTCGCGCCCATCATCGCCTCGAGCATTGTGCTCGCGTATGCCCCGGCATCAGCCCCCTCCACTCCCTCAGGGAGACCCAGGATTCGCAGATTCTTTCTCCTCGACCTGTTCTCCAGGTCTTCGAGTCTTCCCGCCCACCTCTTGTGTAGCGCCTCGTTCTGCTCCACTCTCACCGCCAGGCCCACGAGCTCGTCCTCGTTCTGACTGACTCTTTTCTGTACCTCCTGGATCTTAGCTTCGTGGGCCTTCTGGGTGATCCCGAGTCCTTCAATTGCCGAAAGCATAGGCGCCAACATCTCCTTG
Organism: Scyliorhinus torazame; assembly: GCF_047496885.1. Classification (NCBI taxonomy): domain Eukaryota; kingdom Metazoa; phylum Chordata; class Chondrichthyes; order Carcharhiniformes; family Scyliorhinidae; genus Scyliorhinus; species Scyliorhinus torazame. Next base: position 108,148,963 of record NC_092710.1, on the reverse strand, counting down.
CGCATCTCCTTGCGCTGCTCCTCGAAGCAACGCTTGATGAACTCCTGCAGCTCCCATTTGTCCCTGGCCGCCGCCATTTTGTTTTCTTTCCCTCGCTTCTCCCGTTGCTCCAGTGCCGCTCCTTTGGCCGTTACACTTCTGGTCCGTTTCATAGAAGTTGGAGGGGGACCTCTCTCTTCCCTTCCCCATGGGCTGCGTCAAAAAAAAAAGCCCCGTTGGGGCTCCTCTAACGAGCCCGAAAGTCCGTGGTAGCGGGAGCTGCCGAATCATGCAGCTTAGCTCCGCATAGCCGCAACCGGAAGTCGAAAGGGAATCCTTTTGGCAGTGTTTGCTTCACCAGTCTGCCCCAAAAGTCTATGGAAACTCCTGAAAAAGGTCTGAGAGTCGGTTCCAGACGGGAGCTGCCGAATGCGCGACCTACTCCTCCATGGCCGCCACCGGAAGCCTCGTCCCTGCTTCTTCAATGGCCCTGGTAGATCTTTTAACCGTTGTTCCCTCTGCTGCTAGAATTCACCTTTGATAGAGTCAAGTCAGATTGCAGCTTTAAGCTTGCCCTTCCCCCGCCTGCATGCTGGAAGAGGCCTTTGTCTATTCCTGCAGCTCAAGCCAAATCTTTTACTGTTTCTGCCGGGTCTGGTAGCCAAAAGACATAACATTCCTGGGGGACACTGTCAGGGGAATGCTGCAGTCTTCTTCCCACACCGGGAAATGTCAAACAAATGCTGTGGGGGCCCTGTAAAAGAGCCCAAAAGTCCGTTCCAAGCGGGAGCTACCGAATATGCGACCTAGCTCTGCATAGCCGCACCCGGAAGTCTCTTCAGCTTTGAATTGACAGGTACAGGTGCATGGATGATTTTGTCGTCACGCTAATAATCCAGAGGCTTGGACGAATGATCCAGAGACACGATTTTAATTCCTACCATGGCAGCTGGGAAATTTAAATTCAATTGATTAGATAAATCTGGAATAGAAAGCTTGCCCCAGAATTGGTGACCATGAAATTACTGGATTATTGTGAAAACCGAGCTACAAATGTCACTTCGAGCGGGAAATCGGCACCCTGACCTGGTGAGGCCTTTGTGTGACTGCGGACTCACAGTAATGTGATTAACTCTTAATTGTGCTCTGAAAATGGTCCAGCAAACCAGTCAGTTGTATTCAAGAAGGAGCCTCACTGTCTCCTTCACAGGGGCATTTGTTGATGGACAATAAATGCTGGGACCACTAGCAATGACCACAAGCTCTGAAGAAGGGTCATAAGGACTCAGAATGTTAACTCTGGACGTCATTTAGCTTAAAAAAAAATATAGAGTCCGTTCTGGGTGACATTCGAGTGCCATTCCTTGGCTGGGCTCTCCTCGGCAAGGCCGATAGATGCTGGGTGGTTGTTCGATCTGCTGTCAGCACGGCTAAGTGAGGTTTTTTTTTGGAAAACAAGAATTTTATTTGTAATAGTAAAGTAATGATATGCTGCTTGTTCAATTTGAGGTTACACGGTATTACTATTTCCGAACATGTCTGAGAGCGAGCAATGTAATTACTGATTTTTACATGTAATACAAAACCACTTTATCTCAACATGGTAACTATAGAAACGACCAATACAATGGGTTTTATATGAAATTCCATTTTCTAAAGCAATCAGTTCATTATTTCAGTAGTAAAATAATCCCTAAAACAAATGTTTGTAGAAGTCTTGCCAAAACCTGTATTTGATTGTTTCGCACGTATGCCAATTTGTTGATTTTCCTTTTCATTTTGTTTTAGCAGTTATTAACTATAACACTCTTGTGCGGTTATACTCACATTGCCACATGCTGGATTTTTCCCCCAGATGTTTAGTACTTCAGTCTGGCTTCCAGAGACATGGCACTCTCTTTGGCAAACCAAACAAAGCAGTCTCTACTCATCACAGGTGGAATTTCCCTCCACGCCCTGCTAAAGCAAGATCCATTTACTCCATCATCATCATCATTATCACACCTTGCCCTAATGCAATAGTCATTATGCAAGCTCAAATCTGAGGACACAATTAGCAAATACTGGGAAATGCATTGGTCCAAACATGTTCAAATACCCACCACAAGCAAGCAGACTGATTTTTTAAAAATAAATGTTTTTTATTGGGTTTTTGAATATAGTATATTTACAGTTATGTACACAGATTAAAATATATATGTAAAGAAGAAAAACAAAACTGGTAGGATATTGTACACTAGCTCAAAAACAGCAACTCTACAGCTAACAATATTACGTTTAACAAATAAGTAGGCACCTGTTTGTGGGGGGGGGGGGAGAAACTGGTGATGTACATATACATTTGGGTGCTGGAAAAACAATTACAGTAGTTATGTCCAATACAGAGAGGACAATACAAGAATGGATCTGATGTTGGTGTTGTTACTTGCTTCTCCCGGACGGTTTTCGCTACCGTTGTTGTTGTGCGCTCACCTGCGCTGAGGCCGTTCGTCCCGTCTTTCGCCCGTATTTTCCTTCCTCTGTATTTGCCGAGTTTGTTGTCGTTTCTAAATGGGTTTGTAACCTCACTTAACTGTGCGAGACTGGGATCCGACAATTGTGGGCGGGATTCAGATTGTGACGTCTCGCAAGTTCTGGTTCGATCCTGCGACGGCCATCAGGAATCCCAGGGGAGGCCTCTCCTGGGATCTACCGGCCATGTCTGGATTCCGGCAGAGCGTGGCTGATAAATCACGCCCTCTTTCTCTCTCAACAGATGCTGCCAGATCTGTTGAGTTTGTCCAGCATTTTCTGTTTTTATCATCTATTATAAAAAAGCTTCACTGCCTGAGTGGTAACTCTACAGCAGTGGGATATCCACCCTCTAGAAAACCCGCCCAATTTTCCTTTCGTCCAAGAAATAAAGAACTAACAGCTGCAAAGTGCTTTCAAATATGTTGAGGATGTACGGTGCTATATAACTGCAGGTCTTTTTGGTTAAATATAAAGTGTATAGCCCCCACCCACTAGCCATCTGTAAATGTACAGAGCTATCCTGTTGTGTCTGTCCCTGTGCAGTGCTACATATAAGACAATAATTTTGGGCAGTATGACTTGCATTGAGGGTTATTGTTCTCAAGATTTCAGTGAATTATTCTCACCTAATTTGCATTTTGTGCTGTCACCTTTACAGTGGCAGGATGTGCTGGATATAATCGGGAAAGCTTTATTGGATAATAATATGGAGTTTGTTCAGATCAATGGACTCCATAAGTTCCAGGTAAGGAAAGACTTATCTATTTAGATGTATACCCAGGACCTAAAAAATATGTGTCTGACCAGGGGATTCATGATGTAAACAGTATTTGTTCTAGTCCCTGTGCAGGCTAGCATTTATTGGCAACCCTGCTGGACCGGGTTTGTTACAATGCAGGGGATTGTGCGGTTGTTTCGGAAGAGCCAACCACAAGTGTGAGACTGGTGTTGCAAATAGGCCACGTTGGGTAAGGATGGTAGGTTTCCTTCCCTTAAGGACATTAGTGAACACGATGAATGAGATAATCCAACAGTTTCACGCTCACTTTTCCTGGTGTCCGCAGTTTAGTCCCAGATTTGATCAACTGAATCCAAACTCCCGGGGCCAGATTGTCCAGCTCCCCTGCAGCATATTTTCCGGTGGCAGAGGTAGCTTGGCATTGACTGCCAGTGGGATCTTCCAGTTCCGTTAAAATGTACGGCACTTTACTTGGCTTGCCCACCCCGCCACCAGGGAACCTGTCACAGGGGGTCAGCTTTGACGGGACCCGAAGGTTGCCCTGGCAGGAAGGACGTGAAAATCCCAACTATGGTCTCTGGACTATTTGTCTAGTCCTCTAATTAGTATCAAGGCCACTACTTTCCATACCCCTGACATTCTTAGAAAGCTTTCAGTTGTTCATGCTGGAGATCAGTGAAGACTGAGGGAAACTTTTGTTATTGGGAATTTTACTACAATTAGCAGAGTACAGGTCCTTTCACCATGTCCTGAATTTAGGTCACATTTGAGACTCCCTCCCTCTCATACTAGTTTTACTTGGTGCCATTTCCTCTTCATTGCTGATTTTATACAATCCCAGTCCCTCTTGAGGCCCTGGTTTTCCATTGTCCCATTCCCTCCTGAGGCCCTGGTTTTGCATGATCCCATTCCCTCACGAGACCCTGCTTTTCCATGATCCCATTCCCTCACTAGGCCCTGCTTTCCCATCATCCCATTCCCTCTCAGTGCCCTGGTTTTCCATCATCCCATTCCCTCTCAAGCCCTTAGTTTTCCATGATATAGCTCTCGCACTCGCGCTCTCTCTCTCGCGCTCTCTCTCTCGGTCCTGGTTTTCCATAATCCCATTCCCTCTCTAGGCCTTGGTTTTCCATTTCTCATTCCCTCTGGAGGCCCTGCTTTTCCATGATCCCTTTCCCTCTTCTGGTATGGTTTTCGATAAATTCATTCCCTCTTCGTTTTTTTTCTCACATTGTTTAGTTTTCCTGCTTTTTCTCCAAATCTTTTTATTTGCAGAGTTGACAAGTTATTTTCTACTACGATGTTTTTAGTTATCTTTTCAGGTAAGACATAGTGGGCAGCAATGGAAGTGCTATAGCCGTATAATGTCAAGGACACCTGGGGGTAGATATAGTGGGTTCTGAAGGGAGGAAGAAACTATGAAAATAATTACTGTGTTAGTCATCTCAAATGCAGAAAAATTCCAATTGATTCCTCTGTGTTTACATATGTGCAATGGCTACGTGGGGCACGGTACAGGAGAGTGCCCCATGTGCAAGAAACGACCCAGCCAGAAAAAGTACTTTAAGCATTCGAGGGCACCCAGTGCCTAGGAAGCTACCTAGGGTAAGCTTTCACTTCCTGTCCCCAGAAAACTTATCAGAAACAGTGGACGTCATTCTCCGACCCCCCGCCGAGTTGGAGAATCGCCGGGGGCTGCCGTGAATCCCGCCCCCGCTGGTTGCCGAAGTCTCCGGTACTGGATATTCGGCGGGGGCGGGAATCGGGCCGCGCCGGTTGGCGGGCCCCCCCGCTCGATTCTCCGGCCCGGATGGACCGAAGTCCCACCGATAAATTGCCTGTCCCGCCGGCGTGGATTAAACCACCTTTTGAACGGCGGGACAAGGCGGCGTGGGCGGGCTCCGGGGTCCTGGGGCACGGGGCGATCTGGCCCCGGGGGGTGCCCCCCCGGTGGCCTGGCCAGCGATCGGGGCCCACCGATCCGCGGGCGGGCCTGTACCGTGGGGGCACTCTTTCCCTTCCGCCTCCGCCACGGTCTCCACCATGGCAGAGGTGGAAGAGACTCCCTCCACCACGCATGCGTGGGAAACTGTCAGCGGCCGCTGACGCTCCCGCGCATGCGCCGCCCGGGGATGTCATTTCCGTGCCAGCTGGTGGGGCAACAAAGGCTGTTTCCGCCAGCTGGCGGGGCGGAAATTCCTCCGGCGTCGGCCTAGCCCCTCAATGTTGGGGCTCGGCCCCCAAAGATGCAGAACATTCCGCACCTTTGGGGCGGCGCGATGCCCATCTGATTGGCGCCGTTTTGGGCGCCAGTTGGCGGACATTGCGCCGTTTCGGGAGAATTTCGCCCAGTGTCAGCAAACATCACACACAATGACCCTGGACCTCGCACATGTCAGATCCTTTAATAGAGGAGGTGATCCAGAAACAATTCACTTGACCAAAACTAACAGTGAAAGATTCACCCCTGCCATTAATAATAATAATCTTTATTAGTGTCACAAGTATGGGCAGCACGTGGCGCAGTGGTTAGCACTGAGACTACGGCGCTGAGGACCCAGGTTCGATCCCGGCCCTGGGTCACTGTCCGTGTGGAGTTTGCACATTCTCCCCGTGTCTGCATGGATTTCACCTCCACAACCCAAAGATGTGCAGGTTAGGTGGATTGGCCACGCTAAATTGCCCCTTAATTGGAAAACAAAATAATTTGGTACTCTAAATTTATGGGGAAAAGATATTAGTGTCACAAGTAGGCTTACATTAACACTGCAATGAAGTTACTGTGAAAATCCCCTAGTCACCACACTAAGGCGCATGTTCGGGTACACGGAGGGAGAATTTAGAATGTCCAATTCACCTAACAAGCACGTCTTTCGGAACTTGTGGGAGGAAGCCCACGCAGACACTGGGAGAATGTGCAGACTCCGCACAGTGACTCAAGTCGGAAATCGAACTCGGATCCCTGGTGCTATGAAGCAACATAGCTAACCACTGTCGTACCGTGACAAAATAGAAAGCTATATGTGGGTAATTTTGCAACAGAACATAAATAGAGATAAGTTAATTTACATAACTAGAGCTTCCGTCACACGGTCTAGCTGTAAAATTGTTCCATTATCATACACCAGAGTTAAAAATGTGTATAATTACATCTTTCAGGAGAATCTGTCAGCTTTTAAGTACGATTCAAAGATCAATATTTTGCTGCTGCCTCTCCATACGGCATCGAATGGTTTAAACATCATTGAAGCAACATACGTGCTGCTGGTGGAGCCTATATTAAACCATGCTCATGAACTTCAAGCAATAGGAAGAGTACATCGTATTGGACAAACAAAGTGAGCAATAGTTCAGAATTACATGTTCCATCTATTTTTCTGATCTGATATTTTTGTTGTACAACAATCCTTATTGTGCAAATATATAACCAAATGACATGGGCCTACTTCTATAAATTCTGTTGGCCCAACTGGACCATGCCAGTCATTTTGATCCACATGAACCTCGTTCAAACCCCGCCTCATCAAACCCTAATGTCACATACCCTTCTATTCGTTATGTAGTTTCCTCTTCAATTCATCTATGCTATTTACTTCAACTAATAATTTTGAACTCCCTCCCCAACAGCACTCTGGCTGTACCTATACCCCAGGGACTGCAGCAGTTCAAGAAAGCAGACCACCAAGGGCAATTTGGGGATGGATAATAAAAATGCTGGCCTAGCCAGCAATGCCCAGGTCCTGTGAAAGGATTAAACAAAAAACTTGCTGTGTTATCAAATTTCATGTGCCCGAACTTTGAGCAAAGAGGTTAGTCCTGGACTCTAGCTTGGATTTATTATATACTCTTGTATTTTCATGGCTTCTAGCTATGAGCACCCTAACAAGTGGAAACTTATTCTGCATCCACTCTGAAACGTTTTCACAATTTTTAAGACCTTTCTGTTATTTTTGCTGAAGTATGGAAGTTAGTAATGGAATACAATGACGTGACCGTTTTCTATGATTATTTAAGTTATTAGGTTGACTCGATTGGTAGCGCCTTGGTAAGTTTCACTATGTTAAGGGCACTATATAAATGCAAGTAATTGTTGTCCTTTATTAGTACTTGGTCGTATCCAGTATTCTGTAAGGCCTGGTGCATCCTTTTAAATTGTTAACTAAAGGATGATTGCATTGCTTCCTTATATTTTAAATCATCCCCTCAGGGCTGGCTTTACCTTGTAAAATGTTGGTTTTTCATGTTGGTTAACCATGTGAGTTGGCACCTACGAGCTTGGCTTTCCTATCTGAGCTATCTAGAGTGGAACTGCTGTCTCTCATTTCTTTTTAGCATAACTCACATCAGTGTCAAATGAATTGACATGGCACTTTTTAAATGTATACAAACGAACAAAGTTAAAACTGGTTTGAATGTAAAAGAAGGAAGACTTTCACTGAAAAAGCCTTTCACAACCCCAACACCCCAAAGTATTTTGCAGAAGCACTTTTCCGATGTAGTCGCGGTTGTAATGTAGAACGGTATTCTTAGAATTTTACTGCATACTTAGAGGCCATTCTTTTCAGTGCCATTTCTCTGAAAGCTGTCCACTTAATTTCACTTCGCAATCTGTAAAATTGTTTTGCAAGCTGTGTTCAACGTCTTCAGGTTCTCTGAAAGTGAAACAAAAACAGAATATTCTGAAAAAACTCAGCAGGTCGGGAAGCATCTACGGAGAGAAAACGGCTAACTATTTAAGTTGACGATCTTTCATCAGAACTGTGAGAATGACATCACTCTCAGCAGATCGTCCCCTACCTCAGGAAAACGGGACTATTTAGCTGAACTGTGATATGAACCCTGGGTCCTTTGCACTGCTCTGTAATTGCCACACATTGTTTGAATTTATTTACAATGTGTAATAAGTTCCCTTTCTCTTTGTAGGGAAACTGTTGTTCATAGGTTTCTAATTAAAGCTACGATTGAGGAGAGGATGCAGAGTATGCTTAAAAGTACTGAAAAAAGGTGAGTTCAATTTCCACATATTGCAGTTATTATTTCCATTTGTGTCAAGCATCCAGAATTGCTGAAAGATTAAAATAAAACTTTTTGTTAAACAAAGCTTTCAGCTTGTATAGTCAGAATTAGTAAATGAATAGGTTACCCCCCCCCCCCCGCCCCCCCAGTGCCTGAGGCTGAACTATTCTGCTCGCGACCTTGATATCCTATTTGATCCTGAGAATGTGGTTCCAATCACATATCTGCTCCAGCACCAAGACACCCAACTTCCATGCCTATGTTATCTATAGATTTGACTTTTCCATAGCTCTCCTGGCCAACCCCAGAGAACAGTGGATGATCAAGACAAGAGATGAATAGATGTTTGGATAGTAAGGAAGTCAAGCGGTATGGGAATAGTGTCAATTGCGACTCTGTAGATTGCACTTTCATCTTTGAATCAGGGATCCAAAAGTCCCACTTGGATACAAAAAGTACCGTGCTGAAGGAATGTTGCACCAGAGGTGCTGTTTTTTGGATGTGACACTAAACTGAGGCACTGTCTGCCCTCTCGGGTGGCTATAAAAGATCCCATGGCACTATTTTGATGAAGAATAGGTGAGTGATCCCCGGTGTCTTGATCAATATTTATCCCTCAACCATTGATAATCTAGTAATGAACAGATTTTTATGAGTGATATTGATTAATTCGTATTAGTCAGGCCACAGGGGAAGAATTCCCTTGCTGCTGTTTGAAATAGTGCCATGGGATCTTTTATTCCTATCTGGCAGGGCAGACAGGACCTCAGTTCAACATCCAGAGCCAAAGCAAGGATTTCCTGGAACAGATTGCTAACCTGTCTCCAGAAGCTTGGAGCCTGTGGGTGCCACTCTGCATCAAGCATGGCTGATCAGGAATCTCTCCCGCTCTTACCATCTGCCAGTGGCATGTTGGAAGGCTTTTGCAGGTTTGGCAACGTCATGAACACATCTTCCTTGGTTATTAAGCCCTTGACTGGAACTCAAACCCCGGAGCTTTTGATTCGGAGGCAGGGACATTACCCACTGCACGATACGACCTCCTCTCTTAAATATGTGTCCCCTGTTAATTGACCTCTCCATTAGAGGATGCAGAACATCCCTGTCTACTCTAACTAGACCCTTCATAATCTTGTACACCTCAATCAGGTCATCCGTCTGCCTCCTGAGTTCTAAGGTAAAAACACCAGCCTATCTCATCTTTCCTCATCGCTGCAATTTTCAAAACCTGGCAACATTTGTGTAAATGAGCAATTACGTCTCTCCTGTAATGTGGCAATGAGAACTGTACACAGAATTAGGGCACAGTAGTGACCTAATCAGCATTTTATGTAGTTCCGTCATTATATCCCTACTTTTATTTTCAATACCTCGTCCATTAAAAGAAAGCATTCCGTATGCTTTCTTTACCACCTTACTGCCTGTCCTGCCACCTTCAAGGACCTGTGGACATGCCCTCCAAGGCCTCTCATTTCCTCAATCCCTCCTAACACTCTCCCATTTATTGTGTATTACTTGTTTCCATTACCTCACGCTTCTCTGGATTGATTTCTATTTGCCATTTTTCCACTCAACCAAACCATTAATATCATTTTGGAGATGACAGATATCCTTTTCACTATCAGCTACATGGTCAATTTTTGGTCATGGTCATCTGCAAATTTCCAATCTCGCCTCCCACATTTTTCATAGATTATCATAGAATTTACAGTGCAGAAGGAGGCCATTCGGCCCATCGAGTCTGCACTGGCTCTTGGAAAGAGCACCCTACCCAAGGTCAACACCTCCACCCTATCCCCATAACCCAGTAACCTCACCCAAAACTAAGGGCAATTTTGGACACGAAGGGCAATTTATCATGGCCAATCCACCTAACCTGCACATCTTTGGACTGTGGGAGGAAACCGGAGCACCCGGAGGAAACCCACGCACACACGGGGAGGATGTGCAGACTCCGCACAGACAGTGACCCAAGCAGGAATCGAACCTGGGACCCTGGTGCTGTGAAGCAATTGTGCTATCCACAATGCTACCGTGCTGCCCGATTTAAGTCCAAATCATTTAGAGACAACAAACAGCCAGAGCCCCAACACCAAGCCCTATGGGACCCCAGTGGAAACTGCCTTCCATTCACAAAAACACCTTTGTCGCTGAGCCAATTTTAGATCCAACTTACCATCTTTCTCTGTATCCCATGGGATTTCACTTTTCTGACCAGTCTGCCTCTAGGACCTTGTCAAATGCCTTCCTAAAGTCCATGTAGACTACATCCACTGCATCACCCATATCAATCCTCCTTGTTACTTTCTCAAAATAATTTAACTAACTTAGTAAGACACAACCTTCCTCTTTTTAAAAAAAAAACATGCCGGCTATCACTGATGAATCCGTTTTGTTAAGTAACAATTTATCCTGTCTCTCAGAATTGATTCTAATAATTTTTCCATCACCAAAGTCAGACTGACAGCCTATAATTTTCTGGCCTATCTCTCATATCCTTTTAAAATAATGGTACAATGCTTACAGACCTCCAATCCTCTAGTGCAGCACGTATCTATTGAGGATTGAAAATTGATCCTTAGATCTTCCTCCATTTACTCTCTGGCTTTCTTTAACAACCTGGGATACAATTTATTCATCTCGAAGGATGTCAGTCCCTCCAGCACTTCCTCTCTCACTATGCTTATTATATCTAATTTTTCATGCTCCTTGTCTTTAACTAGAATGTCTGCATCATCCCTATCCTTAGTGAAGTTAGAGGCCAAATACTCATTCAGAATCCTGCTCACATCTTTTGCATTAGTGCTCAAGTTACCAGATACATCTTTGATAGGCTCTACTCTTTCCTTAGTTACCCTCTTGCTCTTAATATACTGGTAAAATATCTTTGGGTTTTCATATTCTCTCTTCGCTTTGCTAAGTACCTTTTTTTAAATTCACCCCTGTATATTCAATACTCCTCTCGGCTTTCTACAGTATTAAGTTTTTTCTGACTATCATAAGGCTTTTTTTCTGCTTTCCATACCTGTATTGCTTCCAGATTTGGCAGTCCCACCCTTTTTGCAGTGACATCTCTGGACTGCCCGTAGAATCTTGCTTTTGAATGTCTCCCAGTGGTCTTTCATTGATTTCCCTTCAAGTAGCTGTAACCAGTTCACTTTTGTCAAATCACCTCTCCGCTTCGTAGAATTAGTCTTTCCTCAATTTAGAGCATTTACTCGTGTTCTATCTTTATTCGTTACCAAAATTATGCTGAATCTAACTATTTCGGTGACTATCTCCAAAATGGTCACCCACTGCTACTTCATCCACTCGGCCAGCTTAATTTCCTAAGACGACATCTATAAGACCATAAGACATAGGAGCGGAAGTAAGGCTATTCGGCCCATCGAGTCCACTCCACCATTCAATCATGGCTGATTTCAACTCCATTTACCCGCTCTCTCTCCATAGCCCTTAATTCCTCGAGAAATCAAGAATTTATCAACTTCTGTCTTAAAGACACTCAACGTCCCGGCCTCCACCGCCCTCTGTGGCATAGAATTCCACAGACCCACCACTCTCTGGCTGAAGAAATTTCTCCTCATCTCTGTTCTAAAGTGACTCCCTTTTATTCTAAGGTTGTGCCCCCGGGTCCTAGTCTCTCCTGCTAATGGAAACAACTTCCCTACATCCACCCTATCTAAGCCATTCATTATCTTGTAAGTTTCTATTAGATCTCCCCTCAACCTCCTAAACTCCAATGAATATAATCCCAGGATCCTCAGACGTTCATCGTATGTTAGGCCTACCATTCCTGGGATCATCCGTGTGATTCTCCGCTGGACCCGCTCCAGTGCCAGTATGTCCTTCCTGAGGTGTGGGGCCCAAAATTGCTCACAGTATTCTAAATGGGGCCTAACTAATGCTTTATAAAGCTTCAGAAGTACATCCCTGCTTTTATATTCCAAGCCTCTTGAGATGAATGACAACATTGCATTTGCTTTCTTAATTACGGACTCAACCTGCAAGTTTACCTTTAGAGAATCCTGGACTAGGACTCCCAAGTCCCTTTGCACTTCAGCATTATGAATTTTGTCACCGTTTAGAAAATAGTCCATGCCTCTATTCTTTTTTCCAAAGTGCAAGACCTCGCACTTGCCCACGTTGAATTTCATCAGCCATTTCTTGGACCACTCTCCTCAACTGTCTAAATCTTTCTGGAGCCTCCCCACCTCCTCCATACTACCTGTCCCATCACCTATCTTTGTATCATCGGCAAACTTAGCCAGAATGCCCCCAGTCCCGCCATCTAGATCGTTAATATATAAAGAGAACAGCTGTGGCCCCAACACTGAACCCTGCGGGACACCACTCCTCACCGGTTGCCATTCCGAAAAAGAACCTTTTACCCCAACTCTCTGCCTTCTGCCTGACAGCCAATCGTCAATCCAAGTTAGTACCTTGCCTCGAATACCATGGGCCCTTATTTTACTCAGCAGTCTCCCGTGAGGCACCTTATCAAAGGACTTTTGGAAGTCAAGATAGATAACATCCATTGGCTCTCCTTGGTCTAACCTATTTGTTATCTCTTCAAAGAACTCTAACAGGTTTGTCAGGCACGACCTCCCCTTACTAAATCCATGCTGACTTGTCCTAATCCGACCCTGCACTTCCAAGAATTTAGAAATCTCATCTTTAACAATGGATTCTAGAATCTTGCCAACAACCGAGGTTAGGCTAATTGGCCTATAATTTTCCATCTTTTTCCTTGTTCCCTTCTTGAACAGGGGGGTTACAACAGCGATTTTCCAATCCTCTGGGACTTTCCCTGACTCCAGTGACTTTTGAAAGATCATAACTAACGCCTCCACTATTTCTTCAGCTATCTCCTTTAGAACTCTAGGATGTAGCCCATCTGGGCCTGGGGATTTATCAATTTTTAGACCTCTTAGTTTCTCTAGCACTTTCTCCTTTGTGATGGCTACCATATTCAACTCTGCCCCCTGACTCTCCGGAATTGTTGGGATATTACTCATGTCTTCTACTGTGAAGACTGACGCAAAGTACTTATTTGTATTCAGCTATTTCCTTGTCTCCCATCACAAAATTACCAGCGTCATTTTGGAGCGGCCCAATGTCAACTTTTGCCTCCCGTTTGTTTTTAATGTATTTAAAGAAACTTTTACTATCATTCCTAATGTTACTGGCTAGCCTGCCTTCAAATTTGATCCTCTCTTTCCTTATTTCTCTCTTTGTTATCCTCTGTTTGTTTTTGTAGTCTTCCCAATCTTCTGACTTCCCACTACTCTTTGCCACATTATAGGCTCTCTCTTTTGCTTTGATGCATTCCCTAACTTCCTTTGTCAGCCATGGCTGCCTAATCCCCCCTCTGATAACCTTTCTTTTCTTTGGGATGAACCTCTGTACTGTGTCCTCAATTACTCCCAGAAACTCCTGCCATTGCTGTTCTACTGTCTTTCCCACTAGGCTCTGCTCCCAGTCGATTTTCGTCAGTTCCTCCCTCATGCCCCTGTAGTTACCTTTATTTAACTGTAACACCTTTACATCTGATTCTACCTTCTTTCTTTCAAATTGGAGATTGAATTCTACCATATTATGATCACTGCCTCCTAAGTGCTCCCTTACTTTAAGATCTTTAATCAAGTCTGGCTCATTACATAACACTGAGTCCAGTATGGCCTGTTCCCTCGTGGGCTCCATCACAAGCTGTTCCAAAAAGCTAAAAATCTAGAATTGCACTCCCTTGGGCTAAGAAAGTTTTCTTGAATGCAGTTCAAGAATTTGGCGCCCTCTGTGCCTATTATACTGTTCGTATCCTGGTTGATATTAGGGTTGTTGAAGTCCCCAACTATTTTTTCCCTGTCGCTTTTGCACTCAGAAATTTGCTTACATATTTGCTGTTCTCCCTCTCGCTCGCTCTCGTTCCCTCGCGCTCTCGAACTAATAGAATCGCCTCTTAAATTTGACCCAATTGGGATTGGCATGATTGGTAGTCCCAGTTGGGATCTATTTGCTGTAAGCCATGTTGTGGCCTTTTCTTTTGGCTGAAAATAAATTGCCGTTTTGATTCAGCTTCTCGGGTCTCCTGAGCTTTTATAGTATATCATCCCTCCTCACAGCTGTAATCGATTCTTTAACCAATAATGATACACGCTTACTTTTCTTTGAGCCTCCTCTCAATTCGTCCTGAAAACCCGATATCTAGGGATTTTGAGCTGCCATTTTTGCCTCTCTTGAAGCCACCTTTCTGTTATACCAAAGATATGCTGCCATGTGTCCATCTGTGGCCTCAACTCATCGGCTTTGTTTGCTACAGTTCTTGCATTTCAATAAATACCTTTGCTGCAAATCTTTGATTATTCTGCTTTTCAGCTAATTTTTTGTCTACTGCTCCGTCCTCTGAATATGTCCGATCTGAATCTGCCCTCAGCTTCCCTTCCCCTTGCCACTCTGTAGTTTAAACCCTCTCCAACAACACTAGCAGATCTCCCAGCAAGAACATTCAACCCAGTCCTATTCAAGTGAAAACTGTTCTACAAGTACAGGTTCCATCTTCCCCAGAACTAGTCCCAATGCTTCAGAAATCTGAGGCCTCCTCGTGCACTATCTTTCCAGGCTCGCATTCATCTGGCATATTCTCCTATTTCCATACTCACTAGCACTGGCCTTGGAAGTAATTTGGAGATTACTACCTTTGAGGTTCTGCTTGCTAATCTCTTTTCTAACTCTCTGAACTCAGTCTACAGGACCTCAGCCCTTTTTCTATCACCATCATTGGTCCCAATGTGAACCATGACCTCTGGCTGTACACTTTCTCTGCCCAGAATGTTCTGTAGCCATTTGGTGATATCCATTATTATCCTTGCACCAGGGAGGCAATGTACCATCCTTGAATCATGTCTACGGCCACAAAAACATCTGCTTTCCCCCTAACTATAGAATCTCACACTACTATTGCTCTCCTGTCTTTTCTCCTCCCTCCTGCACAGCTGAGCCACTAATGATGCTCAGGTTATGATTCCGTTTTGTCCAGAGGAACCTCCTTTCCCATTGGTACTCAGAACTGAGTACCTGTTAGAAAGTGTAATGTCCTCCGGGGTCTGCTGCACTACTTGCCCCTCTCTGCCTGCTCTTTCTTAGTAAGAAGTCTTACAACACCAGGTTAAAGTCCAACAGGTTTATTTGGAATCACTAGCTTTCAGAGCGCAGCGCCTTCATCATGACTCGCCTGATGAAGGAGTAGTGCTCCAAAAGCCAGTGATTCCAAATAAACCTGTTGGATTTTAACCTGGTAATGTAAGACTTCTTACTGTGCCCAATCCAGTCCAACACCGGCATCTGCATATCAGCTCTCTCTTAAGCTGCAGGGAGACCTGCTTTTGAAATGCACTGTCCACGTAGCTCTCAACCTCACAAATGCATCTCAGTGACACCAGCTGCCCCTCGAGTAACAAGATATGGTGCTCGAGATTTTCCATTTGGGAGAACTTTCTGCACATATAATTATCCAGGACGTGAAGAGTGTCCTGGAGTCCCCACCCGATACAGGGTGCGCTCTCGACGGATATGAGCTTCCCTGCCATGTCTCAAATTATTTATTTACTGCAGGTAAATTGGAATTTAAATAACCACCATAAAAAGTCAATTAATTCTGACTCCAATTTTATCCGATCTCATTCAGAAGATCACATCTTATACCTCAGTATACTGTTTTCAAAGAAATTCTCCCCAGTGACAGAGTTGATATTTAGCCCTCATTCAACACATAAACAGACAATCTGGTCATTTCTTTCATAGAATCATAGAATTTACAGTGCAGAAGGAGGCCATTCGGCCCATCGATCCTGCTCCGGCCCTTGGAAAGAGCACCCTAAGAAGCCCACACCTCCACCCTAGACCCACAACTCAGTAACCCCACCTAACCTTTTTGGACACTTAAGAGGCAAATTAGCATGACCAATCCACCTAACCTGCACACCTTTGGACTGTGGGAGGAAACTGGAGCACCCGGAGGAAACCCACGCACACAGGAGGAGAGCTTGCAGACTCCACACAGTCACCCAAGACCGGAATTGAACTTGGGACCGTGGCGCTGTGAGGCAGCAGTGCTAACCACTATACCACGGTGCCACCCTCCTTCATTCCTGATTGTGTGATCCTGTTGTACAAACATTGCATGCCATATTTTTCATGTTATAAACTGTGATTACTTCAAAAGTGCAGTCAGGCTGATTTCGCTCAGTTGGTTGCAAAGCTGCTTTGTGATGCAGAGCAAGGCCAACAGCGCAGGTTCAATTCCTGTACCAGCTGAGGTTATTCAAGAACACTCTGCCTTCTCAATCTCGCCTGAGGTGATCCTCAGGTTAAATCACCACCAGTCAGCTCTCCCCCCTCAAAAGGGGAAAGCAGCCTGTGGTCATCTGGGACTGTGGTGACTTTAAATCGGCTGTAATTGAGGTAACCTGACATTGAGGTTGTGGACGACGCCATGAGAACAAAAACAAACAATTCCACGATTTAGAAATGAATTAATCTGACTTTTCTTTCTTAATTGGTCTTTAGTCACAACAAGTCGGTGATTGTACAGTCGGAAGCTTCTGTTCTGACAGTGGGGGACCTGGCAGATCTCTTCTCCGAGGAAGAGAGAACAACAGATGAATGAAAGAGGATTATTGACCACCACTGGAGATTAATAACGTACACTCTCTGCTTTGTTATTTATTATGGAGTCTGAGCATCATTAAGAAAAGGGGCTCGATCTCCACCTGGATACTAATGAAATTGAAACAAACCTGAACTATGAGTGACATCAAATTAAGACACAAGCAATTCTGCTCTTGTTTCGTTTATTAATGAGCTTGAATTTCAGAATGTTAAATACAATCGTGAATGTCCAGTGAGATGTTCAATACTGTGAAGGGCCAAGGTCGGGAATGAAACATTGAATCACAATGGGGAAGGTCGACAATGAAACAGTTGGCTGAAATTTTGCTATAGCAGGGCATCTAATGCCATTTGCCGTTAGTTAGATTTCCCTTACATCCTTCAGCTCAAAGCACATTTGCCCGCTAAATCGCTAAACATGCGAGCTGGTAATGGAACAGTAAGAGAAGCGGAACATCAGAGACCTGACTGAACAGGGCAAACACCAAGGTATCTGTTTACCAATGAGCTGTAGGGTTTGGAAATAAACACAGGAAGGATTGTGAAGGAATGTAAATTAACAGGGGTGAATTCAATATCTAGTACAAAAAGAGAAATACCGAGAAAGAAAGATTAGATTAAGAGAGAAGAAAAGAGATAAGGAAAGTAAGTAAAATATTTCAAATTTGGGCTGTTTAAAATCTCCATCAAAAAGGTAATACCTGATGGAATGAAACTCCACTGGTATTTGTTAATTTCTGGTGCAGAGAGGTTGATTAGAAGTAATTATCATCCAACACTTCATTAAAAGGGCACTTATTCTTGAAATGACAAGACTTAACTTTCTGTGGTGAGTTCAAAGGGTAAATACAGCGAGGTTATTTTAACAAAGCTAATGGTGGAAGCAAACAACTTGGACAGCAACTCTTGGATGGGGGTAAGCGAGAAACAGCACCAGGCATACCGAATAATGAGGTGTCAAGCTTCAACACAGGACTACACGTGTGCCAAAGAGCATAAGCATGAAGTGATAGACAGAGCTAAGTGATTCCACAATCAACTAATCAGCTCTAAGTTCTGCAGTCCTGCTACATTCAGCCGTGAATGGTGCTGGACAATCAAACAACTCGCTGGAGGAGGAGGCTCCACAAATATCCCCATCCTCAATGATGGAGGAGCCCAGCACACCTGTGCAAAAGAGAAGACTGAAGCATTCGCAATAATCTTCAGCCAGAAAGGCCGAGTGGATCATCCATCTTGGTCTCCTCCAGAGGCCCTCCGCATCACAGATGCAGTTTTCAACCAATGCAATTTACCCCACGTGATGTCAAGAAACGGCTGAAGACACTGGATACTGCAAAGGTGATGTGCCTGACAATATTCTGGCAGTAGTACTGAAGTCTTGTCCTCCAGAACTGGCTATGCCCCTAGCCATGCTGTTTTGGTACAGCTACAACACTAGCATTTACCCGGCAAAGTGAAAATTGCCTAGGTATGTCTTCTGCACAAAAAGCAAGACAAATCGACCCTGGCCAATTCTAGCCCTATCCGTCTACTCTCAATCATCAGTAAAGTGATGGAAGAAGTCATCAACGGTGCTATCAAGCGGCACTTACTTAGTAATAACCTGCTCACTGATGTTCAGTTTCGGTTCCACCAGGGTCACTCAGCTCCTGATCTCATTACAGCCTTTTCCATTACATGGACAAAAGAGCTGAATGCCAGAGGTGAGGTGAGAGTGACTGCCCTTGACATCAAGGCAGCATTTGATTAAATATGGCATCAAGGATCCCTAGCTAAACTGGAGTCAATGGGAATTGGGGAGAAAACTCTCCACTGATTGGTGTCATACCTGGCATAAAGGAAGATAATTGTGGTTGTTGGAGGTCAGTCATCTCAGTCTCAGGACATCACTGCAGGAGTTACTCAGGATTGTGTCCAAGGCCCAACCACCTTCAACTGCTTAATCAATGATCTTTCTTCCAACATAAGGTCAGATGTGGGGATATTCGCTGATGATTGCACAATGTTCAGCACCATTCGAGATGATTCAGACACTGAAGCAGTTCACATGCAAATGCAGCCAGACCTGGACAATATCCAGGCCTGGGCTGACAAGGGGCAAGTAAAAGTTGTACCATACAAGTACCAGGCAATGACCATCTTCAATAAGAGAGAACCAAACCATCACCCCTTGACATTCAATTGTATTACCATCACTATCCCCCACTATCAAGATCCTGGAGTAACCCCATTGACCATGAACTGGACAAGCCATATAAATAATGTGGCAGCAAATGCATTGTCAGAGGCTAGAAATCTTGCCTTGAGGAACTTGCCTCCTGACTCCCCAAAGCCTGTCTACCACCTACAAGGCACAAGTCAGGAGTGTGTTGGAATACTCCGCATTTGTCTGGATGAGTGCAGCTCTAACGACACCAAAGAAACTTAAGTCTATCCACAGGCCGCTATTGGCACCATTCCACAAACTCCCTCCACACCGACGCACAGTAGCAGTAGTGGACCATCTGCAAGATGCACTGCAGGAACTCACTGAGGCTCCTTGGGCAACATTGTCCAAACTCATGACCGCTACCACCTAGAAGGTCAAGGGCAGCAGATTCATGGGAATGCCACCAAATGTGGAAATATATTACTGTTCTTTCACTCACTGGATCAAAATCCTGGAACTCCCTCCAAAACACCACTGTGGGTGTAGCTACACCACGTGGGCTGCAGTGCCTCAAGAAGGCAGCTCACCACCACCTCCTCAAGGACAATTATGGATGGGAAATGAATACTGGCCTAACCAGCGAATCCCATAAAATTAATTTTGACAAAAAATGGTGTTGGACTGGTAATCCAAAGGCGCCCAGGCTAATGTTTTGGGACCATGGGTTCAAATCCCTCCGTGGCAGCTGGTGGAATTTAATTCCGTGAACAGATCTGGAATATAAGGCCAGTTTCTGTAATGGTGCCCATGAAACTACCATCCTTATCTGGCCTGGTTTACTCATGACTCCAGATCCACAGCAATGTTGACTCATAACTGCCCTCTGAAAAAGGTTTAGTAAACCACTCAGTTTAAGGGTAATTAGGGATGGGCAATGATGCCCACACTCCATGAATTAAAAAAACACATTTGACCATGCATTTGTTTCTTGCCTGAAATTGCTGTAATAATCATGCATTATTTTGACAGCAGGTTCTGGCCCATCAAATACTCTGGAGGAAGGTCTGTGATGTAGCTGTAAACATGTTCATATTTTTCTTTACAATGTTATATATAGGTATTGGAAAAAAACATTCCTACTATGTCTTTAATATGAAATCAATTCTGATTTTTGGAATAATGTATCAAATAGAGATTTTTAGATTTCTATTGAATTGTCAGATGGGAATGTTGATGTATTGGAGGAATGGACTCCGATAGGAAAGTTTGCCTGGTGAAGCAACGGATGCACGTTCCCTTCCAAGCCACACGTCATCCTGTCTTGGAACCACCTTTCCGCCCCTTCACCGTTGAGCGATCAAAATCTTAGAACCCCCTTTTCAGCAACACTTGCACGAGTCAGACTGCCGTGGTTCAAGATGTAGTGCACCACCACTCACTCAAGGGAATTTAAGAATGGCTATCGAATGCTGGCCTAGCCAGCGATGCTCACACTCAATGAAAGAAAATTTTAAAAACTTTGGATGGCAGAGGGATAAGGAGAGTTTTGGTGTCAGGAGGTGGATTTCAAAGGGAGGATTCAAATAGAATAAGAGAAATAAAAGAGTTACTCTTGTTTATATAGGCAAGTTAATTGTACACTGCAAAGCCTGACAAACAGCAGTAAGACACATCAGATAATCTGCTTTGGTGATTTTGGTTGAAAGATAAATGTTTACCAAGGCACTGGGACAGCTCCTGTGCTCTTCTTGAAAGGCGTTCTTTGTAACAGTTGAAGGGACCTCGGTTTAACATCTTATCCGAAATGTGGCAATTAGGAATGAGCAACAAATGTTAACCATTGTGATAAACCCCAGGAATGAATTTTTAAAATGATAGTGGCCGGAGTTCTCCGGCCACTGCGATTCACTTTTCCAGCCGGCTGTGCATGTCCAACTGCAGGTTTCCCAGCGGCGTAGGGTGGTTACAATGGGAAATCCCATTGGCAAGCGGTGGGAAGAGAGATTCCCGTCACCAGCAAACAGCGTGCCGCCGGGAAACGCACGGCTGGGGGACCGGAGAATCCAGGCCAGTATGTCTGACAGTAGGGCACTTCCTCGCTGCTACACTAAAGTTATGACCTAGATTATGGTCAAGTACTGAAACGTGAGTCCAAGACCTTATAACTCGGGGGTAAGAATGCTGCCAAATGAGGCAAGCTGACACTCAGATAGTCAGGAGGATGGACTTTGATGGGAGAATCTGGTGAGTAGAAGGTGCAAGGGTATTTCTCACCTTCTGAATCATCTGGTATTCTTACACAAGATTCAAATGTAAAAGGTCAAGGGGAAAAATTGACTTGATAGGAAAAGATCCTTGTTAAGAAAAATTGAACCGTAACTTTATCTGACTGACCAAGGTCAAGCTCCCATTTATAATTATTTTCAAATCGCAGGATGCAAAGTTAATATCAGCACAGGATTCTTGCTATTGATCAGCCAGTGCTACTTGTAATATGTTCACATGAATAAAGCTATATCTTTCTTTTCCATCTTTAGGAAATTGGAGGTGTTAAGGAGTTACTTTTCCCATTGATACATTATTTATTGCACAGTTTGGGGAGAAGTTTCTCCTGCTGCTAATTTTAACAAGTATCTTCCTGTGTTAACTAGGTGAGCTTTCCCCTTCTGTTATTCTGTTGTTTTTGCTAAGTTATCCTTGGGAGCAGTTCCACTCCTCTGCATTATTCATTGCTGTGACCCACATGTTGCTTAACGTACTCATTCAGCAGTTGTAAAAATGGAATAAAATGTTTCATTTGTGATTTTTGTTTTAACTGTAAGAAAATTAGTGGTGGAGGAAAGAGATTAGAGTCGAGTTCCAATATGTGAACCATCTGGAAAAACTCCAGGATTGATACCTGAATGGATGTTGAAGCTCTCAGGAGCTTTTATTCTTAAATCAGAAGCGAATACTCTGGCACATCAAAACACACAGGAGCTCTAATCATTCATGGTGAATACACAAAGATACAAATGACGAGCTGGAGTAGGCCACTCGGCTTCTCGAGCCTGCTCCAACATTCACTATGATCATGACTGATCTGATTATAACCTTAATCCCACATTCCTGCCCACCCCCTATAACCTTTCACCCCTTGGTCAGTCAAGAATCTATCGATCCCAGTCTTAAAAATAAGTGTTCCAGAGCCACATGACCATCTGAGAGAAAACATTTCTTATCTCCGTCTTAAATGAGCAACCCCTTATTTTTAAATTTTCTGACGAGAAGAAACATCCTCTCCACACCCACACTGTCAATACCCCTCAGCATCTTAACGGTTTTGCTCAAGTCGCCTCTTATTTTTCTAAATGCTAATGGATACAAACCTAACCTTCAACTTTTCCTCAATAGATAAGCCGCTCAATTCCTGTATCAGTCTAGTAAATCTTCTCGGAACTGCTTCTAATGCATTTACATCTTTCCTTAGATAAGGAGACCAATTCTGTACACAATACTCCAGATGTGGTCTCACCGATGCGCTGTACAACTGAAGCATAAACTCCCTACTTTTGTAATCAATTCCCCTCACAATAAATAATAGCATTCTATTAGCTTTCCTAATTACTCGCTGAACCTGTATATTCGCCTTTTGTGGAATGAAAAAATGAAAATGAAGATCGCTTATTGTGATTCATGCAATGGGAGATTTAAATTCCTTTACATCTCAGAGCTCTGCAATCTCTCACGATTTCGATAATAAGCTTCCCTTTTATTCTTCCTGTCAAAATGGACTATCTCACATTTGCCCACATTATACTCCATTTGTGGATTTCCGGTGACGGGGATGTGCGGAGTAGTTGCATGTGGCTCTCCTTCCACGAACCTGAAAATAGGCTTTTACCCAAAATAGCCCGCTAAAACAGGGAAAAAAGTATCCCCTCACCATAGCTAATAATATTACAAGAAAGGGTGCCGAGCAATAATAACTCCAGAGGCCATAAGGAGATGAGAAACAAATGGCTAAGATGGCAGACGCAGAAAAGGAAGACGTGCCGGTCACACCAGGATGAGAGCGACTGGCAAACCGCACATGGGCTCTCCAGGGAACTAAGAGAACATAGGGAAGAGACTGTGGTAATCACCACTGTTGTATATATTAGAAGATGTGTGGTAAGACCCTGTACTACAGGTACGGGGGTAGTCCCTGCCTGCTGGCTCCGCCCAGTAGGCGGAGTATAAATATGTGTGCTCCCTATACAGCAGCCATTTCGCCAGCTGCTGTAGGAGGCCACACATCTTAGAGTAATAAAGCCTCAGTTGTATTCAACTCTCGTCTCTGTGCAATTGATCGTGCATCAATTTATTACTCTAAGATTTTCAGAAGATGGACCTCCGCATGAAGCCGGATCGCCTGCAGCTGGATCCGCAATCAAGCAACGCCAAAAAGGTATTTCAACACTGGCTAGCTTGTTTTGAAGCTTACATCAGGTCTGCACCAGACCCAATCCCAGAAGATCCAGATACTCTACTCGCGGCTGAGCTCCAACGTCTTTCCTCTTATCCAAACTACGACGAAGCCATGGCGCTACTGAAAGAGAATTACGCCCAGCAGACGAACACTCTCTTCGCCAGACACATCCTCTCTACTACTTGCAGTCAGCTCCCTGGTGAGTCCGTAGACGATTTCTGGCGTGCTTTAATTCCCCTGGTCCGAGACTGTGACTGTCAGGCCGTCACGGCCATGGAACATTCGGACCTCCTCATGTGGGACGCCTTCGTTACGGGGATAGGGAATATTCAGGCCTACACCCCCAACCGCACGGCCCACCCCTCCTACACATCGTGGACTCCGCAGACGGCTGCCCCACCGGGGGCTTCACCCAGCCAATTTGCCTGTGCCACGCACCAGCCAGCCAACCCCGGGAGCCCCCATGTTACTTCTACGGGCAACAGAAACACCCCTGCCAACACTGCCCAGCCCGCAGCGCCCTTTGCAAGGCCTGCGGCAAGAAGGGGCACTTCACTGCGGTGTGCCAGGCCCGCTCAGTCGCCGCTATTGCCCCCGACCCCCCTCGCGTACGGACAATGAGCACCATCATCTTCACCTCCCTGGACCACGCGTGGCCAGTGGGCGCCGCCATCTCCTCCCCTTCAGACCACACGCGGCCAGTGGGTGCCGCCATCTTCCCCTTCTCGGACCACGTGCGGCCCATGGGCGCCGCCACCTTTTTCAATCCCCGCCACATGTGCCCGTGGGCGCCGCCATCTTGTCCACCCCAAGATCATCTTGTCTTCCCCACGGAACATGGGCACCACCATTGTTCCAGGACCTGTGCCCCTCGGGCATCCCATCGTTCGACACCAGCCACGACTCGCCTCGGTCACGATCAACCAGTCTCGCCTGCACAATCTAGCCACCGCCTCGACCAGCGTGAAGATCGATGGGCACGAGACCTCTTGCCTCTGGATTCCGGGAGCACCAAAAGCTTCATCCACCCAGATACGGTAAGGCTCTGCTCCCTTGCGGTACACCCCGCCAATCAAAGAATCTCCCTGGCCTCCAGATCCCACTCCATGGCGATCTGGGGGTACTGTATAGTCACACTAACGGTCCAGGGCGTAGAATTAAGCGGCTTCCGCCTCTACGTCCTCCCCAACCTCTGCGCTGCCCTGCTACTCGGCCTGGACTTCCAGTGTAACCTCCACAGCCAAACCTTGAAATTCAGCGGGCCCCTACCACCCCTTACTGTGTGCGGCCTTGCGACCCTAAAGGTCAACCCACCTTCCCTATTCGCAAACCTAACCCTGGATTGCAAACCTGTCGCCACCAGGAGCAGACGGTACAGCACCTTCATAGGTCCGAGGTCCAGCGGCTGCTTCGGGAAGTCATCATCGAGGCCAGCAACAGCCCCTGGAGAGCCCAAGTGATAGTGGTGATAACTGGGGAGAAACACAGAATGGTTGTGGACTACAGCCAGACCATCAATAGGTACACGCAGCTCGACGCATACCCCCTCCCATGCATATCTGATATGGTCAATCAGATTGCACAGTACCGGGTCTTCTCAACTGTAGACCTCAAATCCACCTACCACCAGCTCCCCATCCGTAAGGCGGACCGCCAATACACTGCCTTCGAGGCAGATGGCCGCCTCTACCATTTTCTCAGGGTTCCCTTCGGCGTCACCAACCCTGGGGGCCATCCGTACTCCCCCTGCCCACGCCCGAGGATGAAGAGGATTTCGGCACGCTCCTGGAGTCACCGAGGACCAGACCAACACCAGAATCGCCGCCACCACTGCGTCGCTCCCAATGCCATATCAAGGCCCTGGACCGGCTAAATCTATAATTGGTTCGGGACTATCAAACCACCTTGTACTGGACTTCAGAAATTTAAAAAAAAAATTCCGCTTCTGTATATTAAACTTGCTCCGTAAATAGTTCTCCACCACCCCCGCCGGACACAATTTTAATGGGGGGGTGAATGTTGTAATCACCATTGTTGTACATATTAGAAGATGTGTGGTAAGACCCTGTACTACAGGTCCGGGGGTAGTCCCTGTATGCTGGCTCCGCTCAGTAGGCGGAGTATAAATATGCATGCTCCCTTTACAGCAGCCATTTCACCAGCTGCTGTAGGAGGCCATGCATCTTCGAGTAATAAAGCCTCAGTTGTATTCAACTCTCGTCTCTGTGCAATTAATCGCGCATTAGGGACAAAGACCGATATCCAAGCTGCAGACAGAGTGGCGGTTGCGGAGGCTCTGGTGACAATGCAGGTGGCATGGTCACCAGAGAGAGGCAACTGGTGGCCCAGGGGAACACCATCAAACAATTAGAAAAAGCTTCAACAGATCGGCTCGCTGCCCTGGAGAGGGAAATAGCGAGGTTGGTCGCGATGCAGGGGAGTCTGAAGGGGAAAATAGAGGACCAAGAGAATCAATCACGGCGCCAAAACTTGAGAATAGTGGGCCTGCCAGAAGGGATCGAAGGCAGGGACCCCACGGACCATGTGGCCCAGATGCTGGGAAACCTGGTGAGAAGAGGCAGCTTCCCCAACCCGCCAGAAATAGACAGAGCCCACCGGTTGGTCCATCCAAAACGCAAGGCTGGAGATCAGCCGAGGCCGATAATCACCAAAACGCACCGGTACCAGGACTGGCAAAGAATCCGCTGGGCCAGACAGACAAGGACCTGCAATTGGGAAGGTCACCGGATCAGGATTTGTAACAGATTCCCAGAACGGGCTGGAAAAACAGCAGCAGACACAGTGGTGAGATGTTACCCAAAGGGACCTCAATCAGCCTGAAAGAAACTTTGCATGGGACTGCTCTGCCTCGCTTTGAAGAAGGGAAGTAAAGTGTAGGAAGGAAGGGGCGAGGGTAGCGGGGCAAGAAGAGGGTGAGGAGGATGGCAGGGGGGGAAAACAGGTAGCGGGCGAACATATTGCCAACCCCAGCAGCGTGGGCCACTACACTAGCGGGAAACCTAGCACCAGGAGGTATGAGTGAGGGGGGGTGGGGGGGCATGGCATGTTTCCCACAGGAGAGAGAGCGCTAAGCAGTGGGGGGGTACACAAAATTAATGGGGGGGGGAGAACAAGAGGGTGGCAGTAACAGGAGGGGGGGGGGGGAAAGAATCATCGGGGAAACCGGGACAAGGGTAGCAAGGGCATTAGGCTGGCTACAACAGGCCACCCGTGGTGACTTGGAACACATGGGAACCCCAAGCAGCCACTTTGGAGGGTCCCCAAACAAAGGGGAACCCCGGATTTCAGAGGCTCCTCCACGTGGTGTACACATAGTTGGCCGTCCTGTTGGGTGGCCCCTGTACAACGGGAAACCCCGGAGCGCAGGGGCCCGACCTCATGGTGAGAACAGTGGCCGTGGCCATGTTGGATTGCCCCCTAACGAAGGGAAATCCCGAGTACAGCGGCGCATCCACAATGTCAGTATGGTTGATCTCGCAGCAAGGGGGGGAGGGGGCGCGGGAACCCCCCCCCCCCAAAATCAGGATAGTCACTTGGAAAGTCAGGGGACGTAAAGCCCCAGTGAAAAGATCCAGAGTCTTGGCCCACCCGAAAAGTATGAAAGCCGACATAATCTTCCCCCAAGTGACACACCTGAGGGAGAAGGACTGGGATAAGGAAGGGCTGGGTGGTACAGACCTACCATTCTTGTTACGGCAAGAGAGGTAGGGGAGGGGGGGAGGGTTAGCCATACTGTAAAATAAGAGGGAGGTGTTCACTGCGAGGATGGTTACAGACCCAGGATGATGGTATATCAGAGTCAGCGGGGTGCTGGACAGGGCATCAGTGGTCCTAGTCAACGTGTATGCACCTAACTGGGAGATTAAGAACTGCAGATTAAGGACTGCTGAGGCAAATTAGTAGCCGAGCCGGAAACGGTCAACAAGGCATTTGAGACCTTCTACCAGGGGCTGTACACCGTCAAGCCCCCCACAGGGGACTTGGGGAATGAAACAGTTCCTTGATGGACTGGACATACCAGTTGTATGAGGATAGGAAACGGGGGCTGGAAGTACCACTAGAACTGGGAGAAGTTATGGAGACTATCAATTCCATGCAGGAGGGGAAGGTGCAGGGACCAGCTGGATTCCCGGCGGACTTCTACAAAACATTCATGGCAGCACTGGCCCCGCACTTGCGGGAGCTGTCACGGACTCGCTGGCGATGGGCACCCTGCTGCCTGTGCAAGCCTCAATCTCACTGATACCCAAAAAGACAAAGAACCAAAAGAATGCGGGCCCTACAGACCCATTTTGCTGCTAAACATAAACGTGAAAATACTAGCCAAAATCCGAGCCAAGCAATTGAGGAATTGCCTACCGGAGGTGGTAGTAGAAGACTAGATGGGCTTTGTCAAGGGTAGACAGCTAACATTGAACATCAGGTGCCTGTGATAATGATCCCATCCAGGGAGAGAAAACTAGAGGCGATAGTCTTCCTGGATGCAGAAAAGGCCTTCGAAAGAGTTGAAGGGAAATACTTGTTCAGCTTGGAACGGGGTTCACCGCCTGTGTGAAAGTCCTGTACAGCTGGTCAGGCAGACAGATGAGCACCACCAGCTCTAAGTACTTCCAGCTGCACAGAGGCACAAGGCAGGGATGCCCACTGTCCCTGCTGTTGTTCGCCCTAGCGATCGAACCACTGGCAGTCGTGCTTAGAGTGGCAAAGAATTGGAAGGGGATCTGAAGAGGAGACAGGGAGCGCAGAGTCTTGCTGTATGCAGGTGACCTGCTCCTCTACATCTCGGACCCACAAAGCAGCATGGAGGGAATCATGTTGCTCTTGAAAGAGTTTGGTACCTTCTCGGGCTACAAACTCAACCTGAACAAATGTGAGATCTTCCCGGTGAACCCCCAAGGGGGAGGGGCAGAGCTGGAGGGGCTGCCATTTAAACAGGCCCAAAACAAATTCTGTTACCTGGGGATCCAACTTGTCTGTGACTGGACACGGATCCACAAGTGGAACCTGACCAGCCTGACGGAGGAAGTTAAAAAGGACCTGCAGAGGTGGGACACACTCCCACTCTCCCTGGCAGGGAGGGTGCAGACAATCAAGGTGAACGTACTTCCCAGGTTCCTCTTCCTGTTCAGATCCGTACCGATCTGTATCCCCAAGGCCTTTTTTACTCAGTGGAAAAATCGATCATGGCGTTTGTGTGTTGGGGGAGGGGGGATTCCCAAAACAATTCTGCAAAGAACGAGAAGCATGGGGGACCTAGCCCTCCCAAACCTGCAATAATATCACTGGGCAGCAACAGCGGAAAGAGTAAATGGATGGATTAAGGAACCAGCGGCCGAATGGGTAAGAATGGAGGAGATCTCCTTCACGGGGACATCTCTCCGGACCCTGGTGTTCCCATCCCCCTTGACCAGGCACTCAACGAGCCCAGTGGTGATAACCACACTTCGGTCGTTGAATCAACTACGACAGCATTCGATCTCGCCGAGATGTCCATTAAGGCCCCCATCGGCAACAACCACGCGTTCATGCCAGCCAAAATGGACACCACCTTCAAAAGATGGAGACAGGTCGGGGGACATTGACAGTCAGGGACTTCTACACGGACAACAGACTGACAACACTAGAGGAACTGACAGAGATGTTCCAACTGACTGGGGGAAATGAATTAAGATGCATGCAAGTTCAAAAATTCTCATGTAGAGAAACAAAGACATAGCCATGGCCACCCCAACAATCGCTAATAGAGGACCTATTGGATGCAGACAGCCTGGGAAGGGGAAACTGCGGGGACCTGTATGGGCGACTACTGGGAAAGACACGCTTACCACTGGACAAGACAAGGGAAGAATGGGAGGAGGGCCTAGGGTTTGAAATAAGATGGAGCCTCTGAGCGCAGCACTGCACGGGGTCAACTTCACCTCCACTTCCGCAAGGCTAAGCCTAATGCAACTGAAAGGGCACACTTTTTTAAAAATGTTTCATTCAAGGTATTTTCATGTAAACAAACAAAAGCAGAAGAATAACCAAACAACATCCGTTCCCCGAATACCGCTCACTTCTCCCATCCCACCTTCACCATTTTAACCTCTGCTGACCCCTCAATCTTCCTTGAAGAAATCAATAAATGGCTTCCATCTCTGAGTGAACCCATCCGCTGACCCCCTCAAGACGAACTTGACCTTCTCCAGCCTCAGGAATTCTGCCAGGTCACTCACGCACACTCCAGCTTTCCTGCCACCCGAGCAAGATCTGTCTCTGGGATATCAGGGAGGCAAAGGCTGAAACATCGGACTCCCGCCCCCTGGACTCCAGAATCTTACGACACCCCGAATATAGCCACCTCTGGACTCGGGGCCACCTCCACCCCCAGCACCTCGGACATTACATCCGCAAATCCCTGCCAGAAACGCTTCAGCCTTGGACATGGCCAGAACATGTGGATATGATACGCAGGCCTCCCCGTGCCCTGTCCACACCCATCCTCCACCCCTCAGAAAACCTACTCATCTGCACTACCGTCACATGTGCCCAATGTATTACTTTAAACTGGATGAGGCTTAACCTCACACACAATGAGGACGCAGTCACCCTCTGCATGGTTTCTGTCCACTTCTTATCCCCCACTGCCCCTCCCAGCTCCTCCTCCCACTTGCGTTTTGTATCCCCAACCAGGGCTTCCTCCCAATCCAGTAACTCCTTTTAGATCTCGGACCACCTTCCCCTCCACTGGCTCGTCTCTCGGCAACACCTTGCCTTGCAACCCCAGGGGTGGCAGCCCAGGAAAGGATGGCCCCTCTCTCCTTATAAAATCCCAGACCTGCAGACACTTAAAACCATTCCCCCTGGGCAGCTTGTACTCTCCTCCTAGGTCCTCCAACTTTGCAAATTTTCCCCCTATGAACAGGTCAACAAATCAATCAATCCCTGCTCGCCATCACCTCCGAAGCCTTGCATTCAATCCCTCTATGTAGGTGAAGTTTGCACGTTAGGTGGCTCCTGCTGGGGCTTTCAATATTTTGGCCCTTTTCACCAAGGTTTGGGGGGAAATTTTATATGATCAGACTTCAGAAAAGATGTGGTATTTCGAGGATGTCAAAAACCCAATGGAAGAATACGGGATGAAAAGGAACTAGCGCTGGTCCGTTTGACACGCCGTTTGACCGAGTAGAACAAAATTATTGGGCACATGTGACGGTAGCGCGGATGAATAGATTGGGCCCAAGATTGTGGCATGGGTCAAATTACTGTATAAGGAATTGAAGACGGGTGTTCGTATGAATGAGGTGAACTCAGGATATCTTCAGCTGCATAGGGGAACGTGGCAGGGGTGTCCGATGTCCTCCCTCTTGTTTGCGTTGGCAATAGGATCCTTGGCCATTGCGCTGAGGTGCTCGGATAAGTGAAGGGAGATATTGAGGGTGGGGTGGTGCATAACGTGTCCCTGGATGCCGATGACCTTTTGTTGTATATCTCTAACCCGAGTCCCACGGTGGGGAATATATTGGGGCTGCTCTAGAGGCTAGGGGCCTTTTCAGGATATAAGCTGAAATTGGAAAAGAGTGAGTGTTTTTTGGTTTCTTCTCCGGGGGGACTTAGGGGGACTACCGTTCCATTTGGCGACTACTCACTTCAGGTACTTGGGGGTGCAGGTGGCTAGAAATTGAATGCAGATGGCACCTCAAATTGAATTTTACAAGTCTGGTGGGTAGAGCCAAGGCAGATTTGTTGAGATTGGGACAGCCTCCCCCATTCCAGTGCCAAAAGCATTTTGTTGGGGGTGGAATGGTTGATTCTGTCATTTGTCTGAACAGATACAGTAGCGAGGATTCGGAAGACGGTGCCTCAGAGAGGGCAGCAGTCAGGGGTTTGACTCTTCCAAATCTGTTGTATTACTACTGGCCGGTGAATGCCAAGGGACTGGGGTAGCGAGCCGGAGGCAATGTGGGTGAGGATGGTGGCTCTTGTAAGGGGTTGGGGTTGCGGGTGCTGGCAATAATAATAATAATCTTTATTATTGTCACAAATGGGCTTACATTAATACTGCAATGAAGTTACTGTGAAAATCCCCTGGTCACCAAATTCCGACGCCTG
The DNA here is from genome assembly GCF_047496885.1 of Scyliorhinus torazame. Taxonomy (NCBI): domain Eukaryota; kingdom Metazoa; phylum Chordata; class Chondrichthyes; order Carcharhiniformes; family Scyliorhinidae; genus Scyliorhinus; species Scyliorhinus torazame. The sequence goes on along the minus strand of NC_092710.1, from coordinate 108,117,334 downwards.
TTCGGTTACACTAAGGGAGAAGTCAGAATATATAATTCACCTAACAAGCACCTCTTTCGGGACTTGTAGGAGGAAACCGGAGCACCCGGAGGAAACCCACGCAGACACGGGGGAAATGTGCAGACTGCACACAAGACAGTGACCCAAGCCAGGAATCGAACCTGGGACCCTGGAGCTGTGAAGCAACTGTGCTAACCACTGTGCCACCGTGCCGCAAGTTTGGAGGAGTTGACTGAGAAGTTTGGGATTCCTTGGGAGAGGCCTTTAGCTCTATGCAGGTGCGGGACTTTGCAAAAAAGGTTTCCCCAACATTTCCGGTGACACCGTCCTCCTTGTTACCGAAGGGGGTGTTGTCGGTGATGGGGTTGGGAGGGGGGGGGTCATCTCGGTGATTTATGTGAAGATTTCTGAGGAGAATATAGCATCGCTGGAGCGGGTTAAGGCCAAGTGGGAGGAGGAGCTGGGGGTGGCACTGGAGGAGGGGTTGTAGTGTGAGATGTTGTGGAGAATGAATGCCTCAACCTCGTGTGAGGCAGCGGTTAATATAGTTAAAGGTGGTGCACAGGTCACACTTGATGAGGTCGAGGATGAGCCGGCAGTTTGGAGGGGCGGGGACAGTATAAATATTTCCCACTCTCTCTGTCTGTTAACTTTGACAAAGAGTCATCGGACTCGAAACGTTTGCTCTTTCTCTCCCTACAGATGCTGCCAGACTTGCTGAGATTTTCCAGCATTTTCTCTTTCGTTTCAGATTCCAGCATCCGCAGTAATTTGCTTTTATCCTGGAGGGGTGTTGGTCCGCTTCTCCTCCTGTGCCTCAGTGTGGCTTAGGGGATTTGATGGAGTTTCTGTATTTGGAGAAGGTTGAGTTTGCTTTGAGGGGACAATGGAGGGCTTCCACAAGCTATTGGGTCTGTTTATTCTACACTTTAAACGGTTGGTTAGCATCGGCTGCTAAGGGTAGCCGGGTGGTTGGGGGTGTTTCTTTGTCTTATTGAGGTATTAGTTGGTGGAGTGGGGGAGGTTTGTTGTTCTTGATGTTTGGCATTGCTTTGTTTTGCATATAAAATGTTAAAAATAGAATAAAATATATATATTTTAATTAATTAATCTATTCCTTTAATTCCCCAAATCCTAGGTCAAATGTTCACTTTGTTAGTTATTTTAATTTAATTATCTTTAGAAACTCTGACAATCCATTTTTGTATTACTCACCACCTTTCACTTATACAATAGTTTTTCCCTCCCTATCAATCTTCTTGTTCTTTGATGTTTTTTATATTCTGCCCAATATTCAGACCTGCCACTCATCTTTGCGCAAATATATGCTTTTTCTTTAAACCTTTGCGTTGAATTGAACCACACTGCAAGAAAGATGGACTTTAATTTATAAACAAAATTTCAGGAGTTCAGGATGTCTTGAAGGACTTTGCAGGTAATGAATTACTTTTGATGTGCAGTACCTGTTATAAGTTAGAAAATACGCAACCAATTTATGCACAGCAAGCTCCCACAAGCTGCAATGGAATAAATGTGTAGGTGTTCACTGAGAGATAAATGTTCCTTCAAAAAGAGCCCGAGTGAGAATTCCCCTGCTCTTCTACCTTTAACTTCCACTGGAAAGGGATACAGATGAGATCACTTTCACTTTATTACGATTAAACTTTATTTCTTACATACTGACTTACTGTTTAAAGCGTTAATATTAGGTATGTGTATTTATAGATAACGAGTGACTTTCTGAATGTACAGATGAGCACATTTTCATTTTATTATGGAAAAGCGTTAACTTTTCATACTAACTAACTGACAAACTGTTTAATGGGTTTAATAGCTGCAGATGGAAGAGCAGCAAAAGGAACCCCACCAGCCCAGCACAAGCCCCCCGGACCCCCAACTCCCACGAAGAGCCCACCCTCGGCACCCTTGCAGTAATTGTTGAGAAGGTTGCACATTCTCCCTGTGTCTACATGGGACTCACCCCCACAATCCAAAGATGTGCAAGGTAGGTGGATTGGCCGCGCTAAATTGCCCCTTAATTGGAAAAAAAATGAATTGTGTACTATAGATTTTTTAAAAGTAATTGTTGAGAGGGTACTTACCAACTTGCCATCCCTTGACTGCGAGCCGCCAAGTCCATGCTCCTCAACACTTGTACAAATTCATGCCAGTGGGACTCTTGGCTGGAGGGCTGCAACACCCCGCCTGGCTGGTGAATGGTGTGTCCACCCAGCAATAACATGTAAAATAGCTCAAATGAGCTATTTGCATAGTCCTGCCGAGTCGATGTTGCCGAGAGGATGTTGTCATCCAGCAGCATGGACAATGTGACAGTGTTGATACCTTCATATTCTCTAACCTCCACAAGCACAAGAAATCTGACCATTGATGCTAAAATCAGCACACATTGCAAAGCTTGAAGCCATTATGTCTGGAGTGATATCATGGTCATGTGGTAATTCACCAACTGACCACTAGGAATCTCACTAGTTTATATAAGTGAGTGTTAGAGTCAGGTGACCCCTCAGACTGGCTGGAGGAAGCTGGAGAGAGGTTGCTTGTGCTTGATCTTACTGTTATTCATCTGTTGTTTTGCATATAGTTTACCCACAGTTAATGTTAATAAATCATTTATAGCTTTAGCTACAATTGTTCTTGTAAGAAATATCAGGCTATTGAGAAGAACATCACAATGTTCAAGCTGAGCAAAAGAATGTAGAACAACAGCGACTTGGCTGAGAGCACTAAACTGTGAGTTTACTAAGCCTGGGTTCTCAGCACAATTCTCGACAGTGGTACATCTGGACAACACCTGCTTGTCGGGAGAAAAGTCTGTGGTTTCCACCTTTGCTGTGCTAATTCCATCGGTTATACACTCATTGCTAAACCAACAATGTCTGCATTGCTTGGCCACATTCATTGGATGGATAATCTTGAACTGGGTATTAAGTACGACCTCCTGGGCATCCACACCACTGCTACCAGGGCGCATGCAAGTGAGATATGAAGATGCTGAACATTGACACAGGCAACTGGGGGATGGTCGCTGATGGCCATGATGTCTGGAGGCTGACTGTTTGGAAGGCCATTGGACGAGGGAAGCAGAAATGGAATGCTGGTTAGTAGGCCTAGAGAAAACAGCCCAACGAATCGTGCACCTTCCTCTGCAGAAACCGCGGCTGACACTGTCATGTCAGAGTGGAGCTCACAATGTTTAATAGAGTTGACCATCACGATGCAAACCATTGTCTTACAGCAGGCTGCCACTGAATCTGAGCGAGAATGTGTGTGTTTGTGTCTGATTGTTAATCTTAAATGTTATCTTTGAAGAGCAAAAAATGTCAATACATTTTCAACTTGATTTTGTTTTACCCTCAGTTACCTTGTATGATTCAATAACTAAATTATAAAAGTGTGTGGATACATTCCTGTGGACTTTAGTTAGTGTGAAGCGAGGCAGAGTAACACAGACAGAGAATGATGGGAGATGGCCGTCTTTTGCTGCCAATCGTTTTATAGGTATTTAACAAGTACAAATGTGAATGATCGCAGTACGAGAAAGCCCGGCAACATTTTTATTGCAGCTCGCAGATTCTTGTGCAGCTTCAGAGTTACGTTGACACAAAAGCTATTTTGGTGTCTCAGCCAATTCTCCCACGTATAAATCTAAGCAATGAATGAAACCAATACTTTGCAGCGATGTCTCTGGTCTGGGATTTGTTCAAGACATTGCACCTGAACAATCAACATTGAATCTGTGTGGGTTTCAGCCATTAAATTAAAACAACCCTCGGGCATCAATCAGGTTTCAGCAACAAGGTCTGCAGCCAGTGAAGCAAAACCTGCACAAACAGAAGAGCTGTTGGTGACGAGTTTAGTGTTCGGGGAATAAATCATCGCTTGAATTGATTATAAAACAGCGTCTCCCGTGCTACTTTCCATTCATTATACATCAGTGTTGGGCATCGTTCTGGTGTGAAGGTGCTCAACGTGACCACGTAGTGCCAGACTCCCACCAGACCGCCCTTGCACGCAGGTTTGTCTACATTAGTTTTGTGGGAAAGCTACAATTTTTAAAGAAAGGTCCCACAACACCTCTCTCGTCTTTCCTGACCTCCAGGATGGTAGGGAGACTTCTGGGATTGGCATTAATCTCCAGGTGGCCAAAGAAAGCCTTCTGGCATATTTTGAACTGTAACATCATTGGGGAAGGTCGCACACGTGCAGACCAGACTTGCCATCTGTATTTATCTGCGTTTATTTGATCTGTGCCACCTTTAATGTATATTGTTGACACTGGTGTGGCCATGTGGAGCCTGCAGCTGTGCCCTCAGTACCTACCAAACATTGAGACACTCCAGCTTGATTGGACGCACACCCTTTGCTTCCGAAAGTGCAAGATTGTATCCCTGTGGCTCTTATTGCCCAGAAGGAGGTTCCCCCTGGTACCAGAAGGAACCAGTTCTGAATGGGGAATTGAGAACAGTTCAGAACTGGTGTTCCAGTAGAAATCTCCAGTTAATACTGCTGATGGTACCAGTAAGCAGTGCTGGTAGGAACATAGCAACAGGAATATTTCATTCAGCCCCTCGAGCCTGTCCCGTCATTCAATTAAATCATGGCTGATATGTGACCTAACTCCTTTGGCCCATGTAGAAGAATCATAGAATCCCTACAGTACAGAAGGAGGCCGTTTGACCCTTCGAGTCTGCACCGACCCTCTAAAAGAGCACCCCACACAGGCCCAATCCCCTGTCCTACCCCTGTAATTCCACCTGGGGCAATTTAGCATAGCCAATCCACCTAACCTGCACCTCTTTGGACTCTTGGAGGAAACCGGAGCAGCCGGAGGAAACCCACGCAGACACCGGAAGAATGTGCAAACTCCACACAGACAGTCACCCGAGGTCGGAATCGAGCCCGGGTCTCTGGTGCTGTGAGGTAGTGGTGCTAACCACTGTACCACCGTGTCGCCCTTAATATCCCTTAGTATTTTTGTTAACAAAAATATTGGATGCTGTTTTGGTGAGGTAGCCCGTACTGGTCCGAGCTTTTTTTTTCCAATTTCTTCATGTCTTTTATATTATACTTAATTTTTTTATTGTTTGATCAATTTATTTGTCCCACTTATTGCTAGTGCAGACTTAAACGTCAACTCACATGTCAATAATGTCCCCCTTCCAATGTGTATTCTTGGGAGTCAATTCATTGTAGTGTTAACATAAGCCTACTTGTGACACTAATAAAGATTATTATTATACCTATTATATACCACTGTGTCTGTACATAGTTTAACCTAATTGACGTTTTAACATTGCTTCATGATTCAAACAGCCTCCTCGTTGATACCTCGCTCTATTATTGAAACCATTAAATTTATGGTAGTCAGCTGTATCGCAATTGAGACAACAGCTCTTTGGCCCGAGGCTTTTAAATGATTCCGAGGCAGCGGGAGCTGGGAGCTTTTTTTCCCTTTTTTAAAAATTCATTAATTAAGTACCCAATTCATCTTTTACAATTAAGGGGCAATTGAGCATGGCCAATCCACCTACCCTGCACATCTTTGGGTTGTGAGGCAAAACCGACGCAAATCCTGGGAGAATGTGCAAACTCCATATGGACCGTGACCCAGAACCCGGATCGAACCTGGGACCACTGCGCCACCGTGCTGCCCGGGGGCTGGTAGCCAGGGCACCCCAAATTCAGGGGAGGGGGCGTTTCATCAGAAAGACGGGCATTTCTCATGATAACCTCTTTAGGCAGTGTGATATTTCATACAGAGGTGATCCCGTGGTGGTGAGTTGGTATTTTCAACCTTTCCTAGACTTGCTCCCACCACATTGCTGGCTTTCCATGTTGTTACTTCCACTAATGTCTCCCAGCCAGAGTTGGCTACCCTAGTGTCATATTTAGCTTGTGGAACACCTTGGGACATTTTACGAGATCAAAGGCCTTCTATAAATGTAAGTAGTTGCTAATCTGTTGTGAATAGAATCCCTACAGTGCAGAAGGAGGCCATTTGGCACATCGAGTCTGCATCGACCTTCCGATAAAGCACTCTACCCAGGCCCAATCCCCCGCCCTATACCTGTAACCTCGTAAATTGATCATAGCCAATCCACCTAACCTGTACATCTTTGGACACTAAGGAGAAATTCAACATGGCCCATCTACCTGACCTGCACATCGTTGTATCTATGGTGAATGTATAATTACTGATAATTCACCAGTGCACTGTGTTATGTTATTAACCCTGTGGGCTCTACCTATGGGCCATTGTGTGGCTTCACCCACAGGTGATATGTTGGGGCATGTACAGGCTCCGCCCATGGCTCCACCCCCTTTACAGGAAGTATAAGAGCTGCTGACCTGAGGGGCCGCCTTCAGTATTGTACCGGTCACAGGCAGGCTCAGTTCTAAGCTGATTAAAACCACGGTTTACTTCTCCACGTGTCTTCGAGTGAATTGATGATCGCATCAGTATCATGGATATTTATATCCATCTGCGAAGACAGAAAATGTCTTGGTTTAAAGTCTCACCCTAAAGACAACACCTCTGACAGTGACAGGAGTGTCTGCCTGGATTATGTACTCAAACCTCTGGAGAGCGGTTTGAACCCACAATTTTGATTCAGTGATGAGAGCCACTGCTAACACCATGTAACTGACAACAGCTGCAGAAAGATCATTAGTTCTTCTTGGGGGCTTGCTTCAGCTCTAAGAAAGCAGCGGTGAGGAACCCGTGCTTGGAGTCATTGCCTTCCTGCCTGTGACTCACATCTCATTGTCTTTGTTCAGTCCGGAGAAATGTCCCATGGAGCCAATGCTGTTTGTTTCGTTGAATGCCTCGTGAGAGTTTCTCTGTGTGTATCTGTTACCCTGGCCGCCACACGCTTGTCCCATTTATCTTCAGAATCTCAGCCACTGGACGTGGTCCAAGTGTAGTTAAGGCTGAAAAAGGCGCCCAGGATTTAAGTGTGATTTCAACAGAAAAGAGGGACAAGTTGATCCGAAGTGTGAGGGAGGAACAGATCTTATTCCTCAGAGTCTGAAACTTCACCCTGAGAATGAGGATTGCACATGTCCCAATGGGTTGCTTAAACCTGCTGTTCGTATTGATGCTCTTACCCGCTTTGGTTTTGTCATTTCCTAATGCAGCAAAAGGTGAGTTCTGTAATGAAGCAACATGTCTCTCCCAGATACTTCCACTTAATGTGTTCAGCAATCCCAGAACTGGCCAACTGTTTGCAAGCAGTCTTGGATTGTGCTCTTTCACCTTTAGTTTCCTTTGCTACAGTCTGCAGTTCTTCTTTTGATTCTGGAATTTATGTCTGACTAGTGCAAGCTTTATCCTTCTATGTGCCCATAGTCTATTTAATCTTTTAATAGACAGATTAAAAGATTACCTTTTAATCTGTCTAAAGCTGTATGTCTTTATCTGCCTGTTTGTCTATCTGTGTATCTATATATTTATCGATCTATCTATATATATTTATCCATAAGTATATCAACATATGTGTCTATCTGTATATCTATATATTTTATCCATCTGTATATCCATGTATTTATCTAATTGTATATCTATATAGTTATCGACCTGTATATCGGCATAGATATCTGTATATCTATGTATTTATCTGTCTGTATATCTATATATTTATCTACCTGCATATCGACATATGTGTCTAACTGTATATCCATATATTTTTCTTTTTTTTTCAATAAACATTTTATTGCGGTATTTTTGGTTTTACAACAATGACAAAATAAACAATATAAATAAGTCATAGTGCAAAAGCCTGCTCCCTCCCTTACAGGTCCCTCCTTTATTATCCTTATCCCCCTACTCTAAACTAAACTAACCCCCCCCCCCCTTCTGCTGATGATTAATTTTCTGCAAAGTCAACAAACGGTTGCTACCTCCGGACGAACCCTAACAGTGACCCTCTCAAGGCGAACTTGATTTTCTCCAAACAGAGAAAACTAGCCATGTCAGTGAGCCAGGTCTCTGACTTCGGGAGCTTTGAGTCCCTCCAAGCTAATAGTATCCGTCTCCGGGCTACCAGGGAAGCAAAGGCCAGAATGTCTGCCTCTTTCTCCTCCTGGATTCCTGGATTTTCTGACACCCCAAAAATCGCCACCTCCGGACTCGGTGCCACCCTTGTTTTTTACACCGTGGACATGACGTCTGCAAACCCCTGCCAGAATCACCTAAGCTTCGGGCATGTCCAGAACATATGGACATGGTTCGCTGGCCACCCCCCTGCACACCTTGCACACCTGTCTTCTACACCAAAGAACCTTCTCATCCAGGCCACTGTCATGTGAGCCCGGTGAACGACCTTGAACTGTATCAGGCTGAGCCTGACGTATGTTGTGGACGCGTTGACTCTACTCAACGCATCCGCCCAGAGACCATCCTCTATCTCTCCTCCTAACTCCTCTTCCCAATTGCGCATCAGCTCCTCAGTCTGCGTGTCCTCTGACTCCATGAGCTCCTTATGGATGTTGGAGACTTTCCCTTCTCCCACTCCCACTTTGGAAACTATCCTATCCTGAATCCCCTTGGTGGTAGGAGCGGGAAGGTTGAGACCTATCTACGTAGGAAGTCCCGCACCTGCAGTTCCTAAATTCATTTCCCCTCTCCAATCCAAATTTCTCCTCCAGCTCCCTCAAGCTAGGAAAGCTCCCTTCTATAAACATATCCCCCATCCTCTCAATTCCTGCCCTCTACCATCTCCGAAACTCTCCATCCATCCTTCCCGGCAAACCGGTGGTCATTGCAGATTTGGGACGAGACCGATGCTCCTTCCGCACCCACATGCTTCCTCCATTGCCCCCAGACTTTCAGGGCTGCCACCACCATGGGGCTGGTGGAGCACCGTGCCGTCGGGAACGGCAGAGGCGCCATTATCAATGCCCCAAGCTGGTGCCCTTACATGAAGCCGCCTCCATACGCATCCATGCCGACCCTCCCCCACCACCCACTTCCTGATCATGGCTATATTCGCCGCCCAATAATAGTTACTGAAGTTTGTCAGCACCAGCCCGCCCTCCCCTGGCTCCGCTCAATCATCCCCTTTTTACTCGCCCATACAAAGCCCATGATAACTTTGTTAACCCGTTTTAAAAATGTCCGCGGAATAAAGATGGGGAGACACTGGAACACAAACAGGAATCTCGGAAGGACCGTCACCTTCACTGTCTGGACCCTCCCAACTAGTGACAACGGGAGCGCGTCACACCTCCGGAAATCGTCCTTCATTTGGTCCACCAGACGGGCCAGATTAAGTTTGCGTAACCGTTCCCATTCCCGCGCCACTTGAATGCCTATATACCTAAAACATGAGGCTCTCAGCGCAATTGCCAGCGGCTCTATAGCTAGCGCGAACAACAGTGGGGAGAGAGGGCACCCCTGTCTCATCCCCCGATGTAGCCTAAAATAGTCTGCTGTCATCCTATTCGTCCGTACGCTCGCCACAGAAGCCTGATATAGCAACCTGACCCAGTCAATAAAGCCCCATCCAAATCCGAACCGTCCCAGTACCTCCCACAGATATTCCTATTCTACTCGATCAAAAGCCTTCTCTGCGTCCATTGCGACTACTACCTCCACCTCCCTACCTTCTGGGGGCGCATGATTGCATTTAGCAACCTTTTTACATGGGACACCAACTGCCTTCCCTTAACAAACCCCGTCTGGTCGTCCCCAATCACGTCCGGAACACAGTCTTCAATCCTAGAGGACAAAATTTTGGCCAGCAGTTTGGCGTCCACATTCAATAGGGATATCGGCCTGTAGGATCCACACAGCTCCGGATCCTTATCCCGTTTCAGAATCAGCGAGCTATCTATATATTTTTCTATCCATATATTTGTCTATCTGTTTCCCTATCTTAACACAGAATGGATAAACTGCAATCAAATAAAGCAAATTTTATTTTCTTGCCCAAGTATTCTGGGAATGTTCCAATGTTTGTCAGATAGAATGATCATCAGTAAATGCTCCTTTATCTCTATGCCATTGTTATCTTGTATTTAATGAAGCCTAGGTTACATGGGAGGTTAGAATGCAATTCTCATATTGATGTATATTAGGAAGAAGACATTTCAAGATAAGTGCAGATTTACAATCAGTGCCTTTCCACCATCTAGTCCAGAAGCAGCCTGTTTAATGCAGTGAATTTGCAGATACAGGGTTGATGTAGGAAGGAAAGGCTTCAGCTTCCTTCCTGGAACATTGGAATCATTCTGAGAAGGAATGAAGTGTACTGACACGATGTCAATTACCATGACAGAGCTGGGGCCAATACTGTGGCAGTAGAGGTGTCAGGACAGGATAAAAAGGTGGAAGATTTAATTGCGCCTTTCATCACCTCAGGATGTCCTAAAGCTCTTTACAACCAATAAATAAAAATGTTGAAGGATAGGAAGCACTATGACCAAATTTGCAGATACCACAAATAGCAATATGACAATATTAACATGTTAATGTTTGCCAGGCTACCAGGTAGATCTCCCCAATTATTTTTCAAGTGTCAAGAGATTTTTTTTACATCCACCTGTTTTAGCATCTCACCTGAAAGACAGCACCTCAGGCAGTGTAGCACTCCCTACAATACCTGCTTGGATGGAGAGAGACTAATTAGGGACACCCAACATGGCTTCATAAAAAGAAGGCCATGTCTTACAAATCTGGTTGTATTTTTTTGAAAATGTCAGCAGGTTGGTAGATGAGAGAAGCCCAGACGACATTGGCAACTTAGATTTCAAAAAAGGCTTTTCTCAGGTCGCGCACAAAGAGGCTTCACTGTAAGATCGATGCCTCTGGTGAGCTGGATTGAGAACTGGCTGGAAGGATGAAGGCAAAATATAATTACATGCGGATTTGGATTTGTTTGGAGAATGATCACAAAGTAACATATTTGTATGTGACAAGCTGGATGGAACAGAGTCTCTTCATCTGTCTGTCATTGTTTGTATATTCATGTAGAGTGGACAGCTGATATTCCTAAATATTACTTCATGACCCTTCATAGGTCCTGCGAGGGTGTCTCAGTCCAGTCTATTGCCAGTGTGTTGCATGCTTCATGGCTTCCCTTGTTTAGGGAGGATCTCTGATTTCCAGCCTTTACAACAAGAACAGCCTGTATTTATATAGTGCCTCAAACACGTAGCACAGTAGTTAGCACTGTTGCTTCACAGCACCAGGGTCCCAGGTTCGATTCCCAGCTTGGATCACTGTCTGTGCGGAGTCTGCACGTTCTTCCCGTGTCTGCGTGGGTTTCCTCCGGGTGCTCCAGTTTCCTCCCACAACTCCCAAAAGACGTGCTGTTCGGTGAATTGGAAATTCTGAATTCTCCCTCCGTGTACCTGAACAGGCGCCGGAATGTGGCGACTAGGGGATTTTCACAGAAACTTCATTGCAGTGTTAATGTAAGTCTACTTGTGACAATAATAAAGATTATTATTACATAGCATGTCAGGGCGAAGACATGAGGTTGGAGTTAATTGCCAAGGTAGAAAGTGGAAAAGCTTATGAGTTAAGGGGCTCTGACTGCCCTTCCTCCTAAATCTACTCCTTCCTTCACTTCCTCCTTTGTTCCCACTGACAGCAGAGCTTTCAGTCGCTTCAACTCTACCGTCTATCACTACCTCACTGAAACTCAAACCCAGTATACATTAGAGTAATGGAAGTGCAATAGGTGGCTGCGGGTTTGGCTATAGCATCGACTTGGAGACTGTTAAACTTGATGCAACATTCATCTTGTGTGCTGCCTTGGAATCCACACATTTTTTGTTTGCATTGGATATGAAGCAAGTAAACCCATCTTTTCGTTTATTCAGAAATCAATGAAACAGTGATGTGCACCAAGGACTTGATGGAAGTGGAGATCCCCAAATATTTCTTCTTAATGAGGAGTCCTCCAGTGCATGTAAGTAAATTACTAATGGAAGGACAATGTGACCAAAATAAATGACCTCGTTGTTGGAGTTCTGGTCCCAGGTTTTGAACCTGTGCTGCTGGCCTTGTTCTGCATCACAAACCAGCTGCCTAGCCGACTAAAGTAAAGACCAGAACTCCAACAACGAGGTCATCCACCATTGCTATGATTGGAAAGTTTAGAAGGCCATGGTCACATAAACAACTTGGCATTGCACTTCAATGACAACAAAGCTGTCAATTTAACTGTGAACTCAGAATGCTGCTGAGGTAATTGTAGTTTCTGAAACTCAGCCTAGCATTTATAACAACATAATAATAGTAGCCCTTGGCAAAATGTCAGCAAAGACCTCTTTTGATATTGAAAAGATGGTAATATTTTTTCTAATCTACAATAGATGGCCCGTCAATCAAAACAGTCCAACAAAGTTTTTTTGAACTATCAATGACATCTTCAGCCAATTGTTTCATGTTTAAAGAGTGAGGGATTGGAAAATGCTCTGATCATGACACTAAAACAGACCTTATCCACACTTCAAGAGCATTTACATCTGCACCTTCAATTCATGAGTCCCACACTAGAGGTGAAGGCTCTTGCAGCAGCAAGATGGGGTGTTTGAACACAGCATTAAGTCCAAATGGCCTTGCTGAATTCTGGTTTCTCTCCTGTGTAGAACCTGCACACCCCCCTCGAACCCCCCCTCTCCAAACTCTTTCCCCACTGCGAAAAATTTAATCTGACACAATTGGGGGAAGGGCTTCTACATCTGGTTCATTTTTTAAAGTGAAAATCTGGCCCCAAATATCTTTCGTAAAATGTATGCGTTTATGTGGGATAACATTCCTCTATTGATAACTGTATGGGCTCTATTCTGGAGCTGCATTCCCACCCCCTCTCCCCCAAATGTAAAAGTCAGGGGTGAGCCTACTCCTGCTTGATCAGTTTGCCCCCTCCTGCCATTTAATAACTGTCAGGCCTTCTGCCCCCATCTGCGGAGAGAGCCCAGTTCTAAGAGCTGTTGGCCAGTCACATGATCACCCGCGCTCTGGCTCGAGCAGTCCCATTGCTAGGACCGCATCCAGTCCCCGATGGTGACAGTCATTGGAACCAAGTTAAGTGGAGTTGGACCTACCTGCAGCCAGGCTGGCAGGCTCCGATAAGGGGAAATACAAGAGTGGGAATAGCTTCAGTGGGTGGGGGGTGGGGCGGGGGCGGGGGGCAGCATTGGTGGCAGAGACCCTGTAAAGGAGGCGTCCCCCCACTTACCCAACCACCAGCCTGAGCAGCGAAAGCGGCGTCCGGTAAAATCCAAACGGTGACGGCAGGAGGTCCTCAAGTGGCGATTCATTGGTCACTTTAACGGCCCATTGGTAGACAGGCCCTTTTAACGCCTCCCCAGCTGCTGGTAACGTTGCAGCAGAGGTGGAGTCTGGCAGGTAGGACCCGGGAATGACTTCCATGGCATGGCGCCCATCTCTATGGCCCTCCTATGTGATTACACAGGAGATTATTCTGCTGTTACCAAATGAATGAGTTTATTCCTCTATTGCCAAATGTATGAGTTTATACAGGAAATGATTCCTCTATTGCCAAGAGTATGAGTTTATACAGGAGATTATTTCCCTATTGTACAGCATACGAATTACTTGGAAGTACATGGAATGTACAACACAAACAGACCTTTCAGCCCAACAGGTCCATGCCAGTGTTTATGCATCTCATGAGACTCCTCCCTCGCTCACCATATCATCAACATATCATTTTATTCCCTTCTCCCTCATTTATTAATTTAGCTTCCCCTTAAGTGCATCCATATGCTTTGCTTCAACATTCCAATAACTCTATATGGAAATAAATTTCTCCTAAATTCCTTATTGGTTTATTAGAGACTATCTTCTATTTTTAGCCTATCGTTTTCACTAGTGGAAGCACCTTCTCTACATCTAACCTATCAACACTTTCATAATTTGAAAGACCTCCATCAGACCAACCCTCACACTTCCCTTTTCTAGACAAAAGAGCCCCGGCCTGTTTAACCTTTACTGCTAGTTATATAATCATAGAAACCTAGGCCTGAATGTTTCAGATGGCAAGGCCCCACTTTCCACCTTCTGAAGAGTCAGCGGGGAGCACATTCCTGCCATCTCTGAGTATCCTGTTGTCATTTCACACTCAAATGAGCATAAGGGGCTGGATCCTCCAATTTTGAGGTTATGTCCCCACGTTGGAGTGGGAATGGTGGCATTTGACAACCGAAAATTTGGCGTAAAATGGCCACACATCCTCCGTTTGGCTTGGGGCTAGCAGCTGAGCAGCGTAGAGCACTGTGGTGATACACCACTGTACTTCCCTACCATTGTACATAGTATATAATAGTTGTGTGTAACGTGGCCCTGTAATACTGTGTATTGTACTGTAGCTCTGCAGAGGTTTGGTCACTGGTAGGTAACCCGACCTGGCCACGGAGAGCTCCGCCTTAGCCACTCCCCCGGGAGTTAGTATAAGAACCCTCTTCTGGGACCGGCCCCATTCTGTCTGGGGTCATCTGTGTCGGGTAAGCCTCCCATGTAGTATATTAAAGCCTGAGTTAAAGTCTCACATGTCTTTGTGGTTCTTGACGCTTAGCGCATCAAGCACCCAACTCTAGCTGCCGATGTGGCCCGGAGAATTGCCGGGTCCGTGGCCGCGCATGCGCACGGTGCAGCCTGCACCGGACCCGGCCTGCAAAATAGTGCCCCCACTTTGGACGGCTCTTGAGCCCCGGACCACCCCCAACAGGGCCCCGCAGCCCCTGACAAAGTTCCCCCTGCCCGCGGATTGGCCCTCCCTCGACTATGGGGTGCTGGACTGAGTCTGCAGTTGCCACACCCGACGGTTGCCACACCCGACGGATGATACACACGCGACCGACGCCATCAGGAACTTGGCTGGTCGGGGGCTGAGCATCGGTGTGTGGGCCTCAGTCAACGTCCTGAGGCCGTTGAGGAGGGGGCAGAGCAACGCGAAAGCGATGCAGCCCCCGATTTGGTTGTAAACTAGTATTCTCAGGCCCTTTGTCGAACGCGATTTCGACGCCGACTGGAGAATCCCGCCCTAAACGTCTGCAAGGGGGGGCTTCTGCCTCTGACGTGGGATGAAGACCAGCCTTGGAGAAATGTTGGCCAATCTAATTGGCCGGAAGCTCTCCAGCCCCTGCAGAACAACACCACTGCAGTGGACAGAAGAAGAAATGAAGGAGGACAACTGAGGTTAACTCCGGGCACCAGAGGTCCAGGTAAGTACAAGGGATTCCAGGGGGGGAGGGGAGGGAAAGTCTGATGGGGAGGGTGGGAGGGGCGTGGTTGCAGAAGGGGGTAATCCGGGGATAGGCCAGGGGTGTGGGTGAGGGTAAGTGGAGGGAAGAGCTCCAAAGATCACCAGACCTGAAAAGAAAGGGCATCCAACTTCAAAAGGGACTTTTGATGGAGAGGTCCCCCCTGCCCACTTCCTGTTAATTTTCGGCCTTAACCCACACAAGCTCAATTCTCCCACCCGCCTAAAACTTGAGGCTGGGAGGAAATTACCCTTAAGTGGCCACTCATTTAAGCGTACTGAGTGCCTGATTGAAGAATCCAATAATTGGCAACTTAAGGGCCTCAATTGGGACAAGGGAGGGCTTCCCGGCCGAGGCCTTGTCAGCCTCAATGTAAAATTGCTGCAAGGTCGGGGCAGGACAGAACCTGTAGAGTATCCCATCCCTTCAATTTCACACTCCCTCCCTTCCCATCTAAAAACCTGCCACTGGGGGAGTGCAAGACATGACCTTCGAATAATGGACTACATCTGGAAGACCAGCCGCAGGCCATTCTGCCTATCCAGTCTGTGGTAGTAGGTGGTCTGTATTGGCACAATTCGTCAGGTGAAGGGGGAGGGTGGTGCAAGATTGTACATGGTTAGCCTTTATTACGTAGAGTTGATTATCCCCAGATTATGCCCTTGTGGCATATTTGGAAGTGGAGAGGGCATTTAATCAGGCAGGAGGGTGGCACCCAAACATCCTGCCACCTTCCCATCTCCGCCAAAATGAAGCCTGGGGGGGGGGGGGGGGGGGAGTGGGAAGCCTAGTGGTCAGACTTTCTGCCTTGTCAATTGAGCCCCTTGAGTGGGCAATTCACACAACCACTTCAGGGCTTCATCCTGCCTCTTCTAACAATAGCCCAGCATCAGGTGCATGGTAAGCAAACTTTGTGGTCTGCCAGGGTCGGCTCTCATTCAAAGGTATTGAGTGGCTGATTGAAGGATCCAGAATCCGAAAGGTGGGGGGTGGGGGAGTGGGGGGTGGGGGAGTGGGGGGGGGGGGGGGAGCCCACCAGGATTCACCCCCCAGGATTCACCCCCTGCCCATTCTGTCAACCCTCTCCAACCCCCATCCATCCGTCCCCAACCCCAGTAACCGCTCTCATCTGTGGCCTGGGTCGCTCTGCAATCCTGGGCCTCTGGTGGCTGCTGTTCTGGCCAGCAGCTCTCAGTGGATATGACATCTGCCCCTGGGTTCTTGGTCTTGGAAAGGCCATTGGCCACTTTATTCCCTGAGCGGTACTTAATATCCCTGAAGCAGGCAATGTGGATCTCTTCCCAGCTCTCCAGCCAGCAGGCAAGACCCTCAACACCTTCATAAAATGCTCTCCAGTGCGATGGGAAAGTGAGAGAATGTTCATAACCCCACGGAGTTCTGATATCAGCTTTGTAAATCTTTTTTGCATTTTCTCCTGTGCCTCTATAAACATTTGGTATCATGTAGATCATAACTGCTCACAGTACTCCAAGTGTTGTTTAACAAAGATTTTACACAATTGAATATAATTTATCTACTTCTTAGTTTAATTCCCCTAGAAATGAACCCATGTAACCTCTATTGTTACTTTTAGTTTATGAATCTGCGCTTTGCTACTCTACCTGATTTAAACTCTTATTTTCCAAGCAGCCTGTGGCCTCCTTATTCCTCTTATTCTTGTCTGCATAGTCATCCTGTCTAAGTAAAATTCATTTGCCAATTACATGACCTTTCTGCGATTATGAATCTCTCCCTGTATTTTGTTGCAATCCTTTTCTGTATTAATAAATTGGTGTCATCTGCAATTTCTGAAATTGCACTTCCAATTCCCCAGTTTGAATTGTTAATGCAAATTGTTAACAGCAGTAGCCCCAGCAACAGACGTAAAAAAAAATTGAAAAGGTCTAATTAAATGTCGGCCTTTACCTCCATGAGGCTGGAATACAAGGTGCAGAAGTTACATTGCAGCTGCACAGAGCTCTGGTTAGATCCTATTTTTATAACTACATTCTGCTTTGTCTAGGCAGGGGCATTTCTATGTTTTCATCTTGTGTTTAATGAATGTGTGACAATTGACATGTTTTGGTACTTTGGGCAATTATATCGTAACCAAATCGACAGAAAAGTTAATAGTAATTTTATGTTAAGATGAGTTGACCTACATTAACTTCCAGTCCCGCACACTTCAATGTTAAAATTCTCATCTTTGTTTTCAATTTCCTCCATAGTCTCACCCCTCCCTGTCTCTGGAATTTTCTCCAGCCTTAAAACACTCAAAGATATCTATCTGCACCCTTCCAATGTTGGCCTCTTTCTCAAGACTGATAAGAACATAAGAAATAGGAAAAGAGTAGGTCATTTGGCCCTCTGAACTAGTCTCATCACTCAATACGTTGATGGCTGAACTTCAACATTAAGTCCTCTTGCCCGGCCTATTACTGTGCTTTTAATTTAAGCTAAAATGGGGGAATGAAAGGGGTGACATGACCGAGTCTGAATTCTGCTGATAGAAAATCTGGCTGACTTGATTGTTAATGATTGTTTCACTGGTGAGAAGGTGCAAGATGTTCATAGACAGTGTCAGAAGTATATGTACTGCCAGTAGGTAGACTGTTGAATCTCCAAAGTCTCAGGAAGGCATTAAGAATGTTAGGTTTTGTAATGGTTATGCTTTAAACTGTCTGTTAAATTTCAAGATAGCATGAAGTTGGGAGTCCAATGGCTAACTAATCAACATGTCTACCTGGAAACAAGGTAATGTGATTCGCGTTGCCATGGCAATGGTCTTTGAGATGGAAAGAGTGTACAGGAAGTAATTTAGGATTAGGTTATAATGTTCTCCTCGGGGCGACATGGTGGCGCAATGGTTAGCACTGTTGTCTCATGCCGCTGAGGACCCGGGTTCGATCCCGGCCCCAGGTCACTGTCCATGTGAGTTTTCACATTCCCCCTGTGTCTGCGTGGGTCTCACCCCCACAACACCAAAAGATGTGCAGGGTAGGTGGATTGGCCATGCTAAATTGCCCCTTAATTGGAAAAAAAAATTGGGTACTCTAAATTTCTTTTAAAAATAGGTTATAATGTTCTCCTATAAGATATCCCTGAATTTCACATACAAGCTGGGTCTGACAGGATCTGAGAGGGAGGGAGTAGATGAAGGCGTAAAGTTTCTGTAGTACACTGAGCAGGGTGGGAGCTTGTGCTCAAATAGAAAAGACAACATTTGTGAGCATTTATAATGAGGCTGGAAAATTCACCTAGCTTGAACTAGAGGGGCGATCTCCAGGAAAACCTCCACTGTTAAAAACAGTTTGGTGTTGTGTTATCAGACTGGAACGGAAAAAGAATGGAAGCAAACTATTGGGTGCTTAGAATCACTTTGGACTGGTTCCACGAGAATGGAGTGCCTATTTAAGGGTCAGAGTAAAGTATAACCTTGGTGGGAGATTTTTGGCCATTTCCTGTAGTTTAAAGTATAAGTTGCCTCCTGAAATAGTGTTTAGTTAATTGTGCTTTCAGTTTGTTAAAGTAAAAATCTTAAAAGGTGAAATAGTAAGAATTACATCCATTTGAATGAGATCACCTTTATGTTTCTAAGCTTCAAAAAATATAGGCCCATTCTATTTAATCTGACCTCATAGGAGAGCCCACTCGTCCAAGGACTAGTGAAACGTCATTGCACTCCATATAAGGCAAGTATATCCTTTCTTAAATAAGGAAACTGAAATTACACAGCAGTCCAGGTGGGGTCGCATCAAAACCCTACATTATTGCAGAAAAAGTCTCTTATACTCCAATCCAGTTGTAATAAAGCAATCAGACTATTTGCCTTCCTAATTACATTCTGTGCCTGCATGTCAACTCATTTTCATTGCTCCTCCATTTGCAGAAACAGAGTTAACCCCAAACCCAGAACCCAAAGTCCCAAAGTGTTTTATTGGACTCAAAACATTAACTCTGTTTCTCCCTCCACAGGTGCTACAAGACCTGCTGAATATTTCCAGCACTTGTTTGTTTTTATTCCCGATATTGGGGCTCAGCCCAGTAGTTTTGCTCTGCGTGGTCTCCAGTGCTTCTCATGCTTCCCTTGTTTCTCAGCAACTAACTAATGCTGGGCACAGTCTTGCAAGTGTGGTCTGACCAGAGAACGGTACACAATGATGATGACGTCCTTTGCCTATTCTGTATTGAACACTGTGTTCAGCATCGTATTAGCTCC
Organism: Scyliorhinus torazame; assembly: GCF_047496885.1. Classification (NCBI taxonomy): domain Eukaryota; kingdom Metazoa; phylum Chordata; class Chondrichthyes; order Carcharhiniformes; family Scyliorhinidae; genus Scyliorhinus; species Scyliorhinus torazame. The sequence goes on along the minus strand of NC_092710.1, from coordinate 108,097,857 downwards.
GTTGATTGCTGCTCTGCATTAGGTGGGCATGATTCACTTTGAGGTTCCCTCTTTCAGTTTAGTCATTAACCATTTCAGCACCACTCATTGAGGATGCGTGATTTAGTCCAATGAAGTTGTAATTTCTGAGCTGCTTCTTCCAGTTCCACTGCCCTCCTTGATTGATATCCTCTGAAAATGAGGCTACTTAACATTGAATCTCTGAATTTTTATTTCTGTGTAAAAACTTATTAGAAAAAGATTTGTGGCAAAGGACTGGGGAACGTCTAATATAATTCCTACATTTAAAAGGAGATATAGAGCAAATCGAGAGAACTAAAGACCAATTATCTTAACTTGTAGGAAAGATGATGGAGACCTTAAGTAAAAATGTGATAAACATCTAAAAAAAAAAGATAGCACGGATTTCACAAGGAAAGCTCAGGCTTGACCAATCTTGGTGAATTATTTGGAGAATTAACAGAATGTAGACAAGAGTGATGCAGTAAATGCACTATATTTGGGTTTTCACAATGGCCTTGTGATAAGCTGCCATATAGAAGACCTATGACTAAGGTCTGGGCACATGGAGTTAGAGGGCAGCACGGTAGCACAGTGGTTAGCACAGTTGCTTCACAGCTCCAGGGTCTCAGGTTCGATTCCCAGCTTGGGTCACTGTCTGTGTGGAGTCTGCACATTCTCCCTGTGTCTGCGTGGGTTTCCTTCGGGTGCTCCGGTTTCCTCCCACAGTCCAAAGATGTGCAGGTCAGGTGGATTGGCCATGCTAAATTGCCCTTAGTGTCCAAAAAGGTTGGGTGGGGTTACTGGGTTGTGGGGATGGGGTGGAGGTGTGGGCTTAAGTGGGGTGCTCTTCCAAGGGCCGGTGCAGACTCAATGGGCTGAATGGTCTCCTTCTGCACCTGTAAATTCTATGATTCTATGACCGGTCAGACAGCAAACTGTTTACCAACAGAAACAGAGAGCTGGGGTAAGTGTAGTTACCCTGACTGACAAAAGTGAGAATTGGTGTTCCACAGGGATCTCTGCTCAGACCACTGTTCTTCACAATTGATGCCCATCCTGTCTGTGCTGGCTCTCTGAAAAAGAGTATTTCACCTAGTGCCACTGCCCGCTTTCTCCTCGTAATCTTGCACATACATTCTTCTTTTTCAGATAATAACCCAACTCCCTTTGTGAATGCTTTAATTGAATCTAGTTCCCCCACACTCTCAGGCAGTGCATTCCAGATCCTAACCGCTCGCTAATGAATTGGGCTCGGGAATTGAAAGTACAATTTCTCAACTTGCACACAACACCAAATCGGGGTGTGCAGTTAATACTGAGGAGAAGATAATGAGAAAGCCAAGAAGATGTTAATAAACTTGTAGAATGAGTGCAAAATTAGCAAATGAATTTCAATGCACTTGAGGGTGAAATGATTCATTTCAGTCTAGAAAAATAAAGAGGTCACATACAAGGTGGCACAGTGATTAGCATTGCTGCCTATGGTGCTGAGGACCCGGGTTCGAATCCTGGCCCTGGGTCACTGTCCTTGTGGAATTTGCACATTCTCCCCGTGTCTGCTTGGGTTTCACCCCCACAATCCAAAGATGTGCAGAGTAGGTGGATTGTCCACGCTAAATTGCCCCTTAATTGAAAAAAATAATTGGGTACTCTAAATGTCGATTTAAAAAAAGAGGTCACATACTGCTTGGCTTATAACCATTGATATAGATCATCTGTTTTCCTTTTGGGTGGCACGGTGTCACAGTGGTTAGCACTGCTGCCTCACGGCACCGAGGACCCAGATTTGATCCCGGCCCAGGGTTACTGGCCGTGTGGAGTTTGCACATTCTTCTCGTGCCTGCATGGGTCTCAGCCCTAACCCAAAGATGTGCAGGGTAGGTGGATTGGCCACACTAAATTACCCCTTAATTGGAAAAAAATTGGAAAAAGAGAATATGTTTCCCTTTTTGGTGGAGTCCAAAACCGGAGGCTATTGGCATAAGATACATTAATATATCCACCAGGGAATTTAGAAGAATCTTCTTTACCCAGAGAGTGGTTAGAATGTGCAACCACAAGTCGAGGGGAATAGCATATTGATGGGAAATGTTCGACAAACACAAAAAGCAGGACAATTCCAACCTTGTCAAAGACCACCCCATCACTCTACACTTCATCGTCAGCAAAGTGATGGAAGGGGTCATTAACAGTGCTATCAAGCGGCATTCAGAAATAGACTGCTCATTGATGCTCAGTTTAGGTTCTACCAGGGCCACTTATCCCGTGACCTCATTACAGCCTTGGTCCAAGCATGGACAAAAAAGCTGAACTCAAGAGGTAAGCTGAGACCAATAGCCCTTAACATCAAGGTCGCATTTGGCCAAGTGTGGCATCAAGGAGCCTTAGCAAAACTGAAGCCAGTGGGAAATCAGGGGGAAAACTGCTACGAGTCATATCTGGCACAAAGGAAGATGGTTGTGGTTGTTGGAGGTCAATCATCTCAGGCCCTGAACATCACTGCAGGTGTGCCTCAGGGCCCCTAGTGTCCTAGGCCTAACCATCTTCAGCTGTTCCATCAATAACCTTTGCTCCATCCGAAGTGAGGATGTTTGCGGATGACTGCATAATGCTCAGTACCATTCGTGACTCCTCAGATAATGAAGCAGTCTGTGCCTATGTACAGAAAGACCTAGACAACATTCAGTCTTGGTTTGATAAATGGCAATTACCATTTACGCCATGCAAGTGCCAGGCAATGACCATCTCCACTAAGAGAAAATCCAACCATCGCTCCGTGACATTCAATAGCATTACCATCGCTGAATTCCCCCACTATCAACATTCTGGGTTACCATTGACCAGAAACTCAGCTGGACTAGCCATATAAATACTGTGTCTACAAGAACAGGTCAGAGGCTAGAAATTCTGCGGTGAGTAACTCATCTCCCACAAACCTGTCCACCATCTATAAGGCACAAGACAGGACTGTGTTGGAATACTCTCCACTTGCTTGGCATAGTGCAGCTCCATTAGCACTCAAGAAGCTTGACACCATCCAGAACAAAATAGCCCACTTCAATGGCACCCCATCCACCACCTTCAACATTCACACCGTCCACCAACGATGCACAGGGACTGCAGTGTGTTCCAGCTACAAGATGCATTGAAGCAACTCACATGACCTTCCTAACCCATGACCTCTGTCACCTCGAAGGACAGCGGCAGCAGATACCTGGGAATACCCTCACCTAGAAGTTCCCCTCCAAGTCACTCACTATCCTGACTTGGAAATATATTGCTGTGCCTTACGGGTCATAATCCTCCTAACTGCCTCCCTAACAGCACAGTGGGTGTACCTACCACATGGATTGCGGCGGTTGAAGAAGGCAGCTCACCACTTTCTCGAGGGCAACTGGGTTGGGCAATAAATGCTGGCCTAACCAGCAATGCCGAGATCCTGTGAGAGATTTAAAAAAACCACAAGAGAATAGAAGGATATGCTGATGGGATAAGATGAAGAGCAGTTGTTGAAGGCTCATGTGAATCAAAGACACTGACATTGATCTGTTGGACATAGTGGCTGTTTCTGTGCTATAGAATTCCCTACCATTCTAGACTAAGGCATTTGTAAATGCCTGTATCTATTTCATCATCTTGCTTGAGGTGGGTACCAAATGATATGTTACCAACCTACTAATTACCTTCCCAGAGTCCGCTGACTCCTTCATAATGTGACTTTTGACATGGTTGAAGGAAGATGTTGATATCGTTGTGGCTTGTAGCGGCAGAGGAGATATTCAACTTCAGCTGAATGTTGAGCAGTGGGCAACTATACTTTGTCATGTCAAAAGCAAGTGTGGTGTGTTCTAAGTGGACATCCCAGGTGGGAGGCACAGGCAGAGCTCCAAGCTTTTCCTTGCTTCTCTTTGGTGGTGAGCACTTGAATCTCCCTTTGGTTTCACACCAAGATTCAACATCAAGAACAGTGTTAATCTCATGCATGATCACTAACAAATATTCAAACAGTGTGACAGTCAAATGTCGGTATCCAAAGGTTTGCAATGCCAGCGTTTTTTAATCAAATCCTTGACTCCTTATAGATTTGGGATTTACATCTGAATGATCCTGAATGCCACGGATTGGAGACTGAAAACTTTTATGTGTTCAGAATAAAAATGAACCTTTCAGACTGCGGCACCATTACGGTACCTTTCTCTGCTATGTTTTGTTGATGAAAAGTTGGGAAAATTCTAGTAATGCAATGTTGACTCTCAGTTAATGTCAGTGCCACAAAGTGAGATTGTTCTTTCCTCACCTTGATATGCAGTTAGTTCAATGAAAACCCAATTGTCTTACATTGATCCAAGTTTATGCATTGAAATTAATTTACTAATGGGAAAAATATTGGCCATCTGAATTCATGAAATAAAAAATAGCAGTTTGTACATAGAGGTTAAAAAAAAAAATCATCTTGTGGTTAATTTTTCAAAGTTAGCAACATTACCCAATTCACTACCCATCTGAGTCTTTGTAAATATACTCACAATCCACACCATTGTTTACCAAATCCCTTTACCGCTGTGTCATCGAGAACTATAATACTCCACACCCAAGTTCAAATGATCATATGTTCAGGAACCTGCCATGATAGCTCAGACCATAAGACATAGGAGCAGAATTAGGCCACTCGGCCCATAGAATCTGCTCCGCCATTCAATCATGGCTGATATTTTCTCAACCCCATTCTCCTGCCTCCTTCCCATTATCTCTGATCCCCTTATTAATCAAGAACCTATTTATCTATAGGTTCCCAAATCTATAGAGCTTCACTCTAAGGAACTCTGCTGTGTTTCAGGGAGAGAGAGAGATGGGTCTGGCTGGTTGATTGGTAACCAGGATTATTCCTGCTGACCTGGCTAATAACCTTTTGTTCAAATTTCTTCCACCAGTACAGAGGTAAGTTATAGTGATGTTCATGCCAAATCTAGTATTGCTGTGGAGCACACCATAAAGGCTTCCGCTGCTGCCATAGATCAGGAAGCAATACAATATCACCAGCGGAATCTCAGCTAGTATCTTGCATAACATTGCCCTGATGAAGATCCTTCCAATGGAAATTCACAGAAGATGGGTCAGTAGCAAGAGATCAGTGGCCACCCTAACAGCTGCAGGTTTTATGACCTCCTATTGTTCCAAGACCTTTCCTTTTAATTGGGCTTTGATGGGAGCTAATGTACGAGGGTCATAGACATAAAAATTTTTAATTAGAAATTTAGAATACCCAATTATTTTTTTCCAATTAAGGGTCAATTTAGCGTGGCCAATCCACCTATCCTGCACATCTGTAGGGTGTGGGCATGAGACACACGCAGACATGGGGAGAATATGCAAACTCCACACGGACAGTGACCTGGGGCCAGGATCGAACCCGGGTCCTCAGCACCGTGAGGCAGCAGTGCTAACTGCTATGTCACCATGCCACCCCCATCATAGACATTAATAGGTGAATGAATGCACTAGAAGATTAGGCTTGGGTGGGGAAATAAGGTACTTGAGAAATGGACCTTGATGGATGTGCTATAGACTTCAAACTTGTTACTCAACCTAGGGACAGTTAATATACTAAAGCATAGCCTTGAATCTGGTAGTTAATGTAGAATAAAGATGTGCTTTGGTGAAAGAGTTATGGTGCTGGAGGTAGGATGGTCAAATGTCCTCATCTTCCTTAACTTATTTGTTGTAAACGAATGCTGCAAATTGTGTTTCTTAAAAACAAATACTGTATTGATTCCAGGCCTCTGATGATCTGCACATCGTGTTTAGGAATACAATACAGAACAACAGTTCCGCCATTATCACCAGAACCTACATCAACATCACGTTTGCCTGTAGATATCCAATGAACTATATTGTTCAGCAGCTCAATGCTGAAAACAAGATAAGTGTTGACACCAGGTAACTCTCCATGAATGCAAATCTCCGAACATGAGCTTTTTGCCTTGACATGTGAGAACGCTTCATCAGTGCTAATTCACTTTGCTTCTTCTAGAACCATTACATTGAACACGGAAGATGGGAACTTCTCCATTTCAATGATTCTTTTCAAAGATGAAAGTTACAAGGAAAAATGGATGACTGTTCCATTTCTGAGTCTGGATGATAACATTTATGTGAAAGTCGACATGGTATGAACATTCTTCCCTCCAGCTTTGATCCAAGCTTTGTATTATACCTGCACCAACTGTGAAATTTGATGTAAGAGCTGAACAACTGGGGACATTGGATCGCAGACAGGCAAAGGATAAAATGAGAGGCTTGCTCCAGTCCATCAGTAGAGTTAGGAGTGCACTTGAGTGATTAGGATCTGGAATGCGCTGTCTGAGAACACCTCTAACTCCCATTTTATTTTTTAAAAAATCCTTTTTCACGCTGGAGGCAGGTTCAATCGAGAAATTCAATAAGAAATTGGGCAGTAATCTAAAAAGGAAGACTGTACAAGGCTATGGGGAGAAGGCGGAGGGGAGAGGGGAGGTGGTGGTACTGGGTGAATAGCTCCTCCATATAACCAAATGTGGTGGTATGTATTAGGGGTAATACGGTACACCATGATGCCGAGGGGCTATTGGTGGACAGATACTGGGTCCTGATTGGATCTGCCGCCTACTGGGCTCCACCCAGAAAGGCGGGGTATAAGAACCCGGTTTCTCCCAGCAGCTGCACTCTGTAACTGAGCTGCTGGGGAACAAGTCTGCTCAATAAAGCCTCGATTGAGTTTCTCTACGTCTCGCCTCGTGTGTTATCGATGGTGCTACAATTTATTGAGCAGACTTGTTCCCCAGCAGCTCAGTTAATGTGGTGGTATGTATTAGGGGTAATATGGTACACCATGATGCCGAGGGGCTATTGGTGGACAGATACTGGGTCCTGATTTGATCTGCCGCCTACTGGGCTCCACCCAGAAAGGCGGGGTATAAGAACCCGGATTCTCCCAGCAGCTGCACTCTGTAACTGAGCTGCTGGGGAACAAATCTGCTCAATAAAGCCTCGATTGAGTTCTCTACATCTCGCCTCGTGTGTTATCGATGGTGCTACACCAACATAGACACAATGGGCCAAATGGTCTCTTTCTGTGCTGTAAGTGACCAATGATTCTATGATTACGTGTAGATTTTAAAAAAAAAATTCCAATGAAGGGGCAGTTTAGATTGGTCAATCTACCTACCCTGCACATCTTTTTGGTCGTGGGGGTGGAACCCACGCAGACAGGGGGGAGAATGTGCAAACTCCACATGGACAGTGACCCGGGGTCAGGATCAAAATCGGGTCCTCAGCATCGGGAGGCAGCAGTGCTAACCACTGCACCACCGTGCTGCCTGATTACATGGAGAATTAATGTACAAATAGAAATCAAAAAACTTTGCTGCTCAGAAAGAGGCCATTCAGCCCTTTGTGTCTGTTCCAGCCCTTTTAAAGAACTTGGCAGTTAGTTTCACCCCACCGCAGGGCGACACGGTGGCACAGTGGATAGCGCTGCTGCCTCCCAGCGCCAGGGACTCGGGTTCAATTCCCACCTCGGTTTACTGTCTGTATGGAATTTGTACATTCTACACGTGTGTGTGTGGGTTTCCTCCGGGTGCTCTGGTTTCCTCCCACAGTCCAAAGATGTGCAGGTTAGGTGGACTGGCCATGATAAATTTCCCCTTAGTGTCCAAATGATTAGGTGGGGTTACTGGGTTATGGGGATAGGGCGGGCATTTGCAGAGGGTCGGTGCAGATTCGATGGGCTGAATGGCCTGTTTCTGCACTGTAGGGATTCTATTCTATGATTCTATGCTCTTTTCCTGCTCCAGCTCTGCAATTTCCTCCTCTCGATATGTCTATTCTATTCTATGATTTACTTAATTTCCTTTAGGCAGTGTAATCCAGATCACCGTAACCCACAGTACAATGAAAACAAACTCACCTCCTCTCTGGCCCTTTTCCCAATTGATCTAAATCTGTGTTATTAATCCTCATGCCACTGAAAAATTTCTCTTTACTCTATCTGGAGCCACTGAGTGAGATTGGGAGGCTAGCACAACCAGTCATGTACAGTCTCTGAAATCCATGTATCTTTCTGATAGTGATTGTATTAAAGTTCAAAATCCCTTAAAATATTCAGTCGTGAAGTTTAGTCCTGGTATCGCCCTAGTAAATCTCCTTTGTATTTTCTCCAGGGCTAATAATTTCCTTCCTTCAGAAAGGTTTTGTGCAGGATCCTCACCATCTCTTTAGTTTCAACCCCTCTCCAAATAAACAAAATCCTGTTTGCTCTCAATGGTTCAACGACTAGGAAAATTAGGAGAAAAGTTAAGAGGAAAAAATAACTTATGAGAGGTTACTGATCAAGGTGTTAAGATTCAAAACAGAGGTATAAAAGCCAACGTAAGTGTACTTTACATGAATACTCTTGTATTCGGAATAAGGTAAATGAGTTGATGGCGCAAATCATTGTGAATGACTATGATTTAGTGGCCATTACTGAAACATGGTTAAAGGATGGTCACGACTGGGAGTTAAATATCCAAGAGTATCAAACTATACCGAACGACAGAGTGGATGGTAAGGGCGGTGGTGTAGCTCTGTTATTTAAGGATGACATCCGGGCAATAGTAAGGGATGACATCGGTGCTATGGAGGATAAGGTTGAATCGATTTGGGTGGAAATCAGGAATAGTAAGGCGAAAAAGTCACTGATAGGCGTAGTCCTTAGGCCACCAAATAGTAACATTATGGTGGGGCAGGCAATAAACAAAGAAATAACTGATGCATGTAGAAATGGTACAACAGTTATCATGGGGGATTTTAATCTACATGTCGATTGGTTTAACCAGGTTGGCCAAGGCAGCCTTGAGGAGGAGTTTATAGAATGTATCTGTGATAGTTTCCTAGAACAGTATGTAATGGAACCTATGAGGGAACAAACAGTCCTAGATCTGGTCCTGTGGAATGAGACAGGATTGATTAATGATCACATAGTTAGGGATCCTCTCGGAAGGAGCGATCACAATATGGTGCAATTTAAAATACAGATGGAGGGCGAGAAGGTAAAATCAAGCACTAGTGTTTTGTGCTTAAACAAAGGAGATTACAATGGGATGAGAGAAGAGCTAGCTTAAGGTAGACTGGGAGCAAAGACTTTATGATGAAATAGTTGAGGAACAGTGGAGGACCTTCCAAACGATTTTTCACAGTGCTCATCAAAGGTTTATACCAACAAAAAGGAAGGACGGCAGAAAGAGGGAAAATCGACCGTGGATATCTAAGGAAATAAGGGAGAGTATCAAATTGAAGGAAAAAGCATACAAAGTGGCAAAGATTAGTGGGAAACTAGAGGACTGGGAAATCTTTATTGGGCAACAGAAAGCTACTAAAAAAGCTATAAAGAAGAGTAAGATAGATTATGAGAGTACACTTGCTCAGAATATAAAATCAGATAGTAAAAGTTTCTACAAATATAAAGAACAAAAAAGAGTGGCTAAGGTAAATATTGGTCCTTTAGAGGATGAGAAGGGAGATTTAATAATGGGAGATGAGGAAATGGACGAGGAACTGAACAGGTTTTTTGGGTCGGTCAACGACAGGTGAGGACCTTGAGATGATTGTTAACACTAAAGAAGTAGTGATGTACAAGCTAATGGGGCTAAAGGTAGACAAGTCTCCTGGCCCTGATGGAATGCATCCCAGAGTACTAAAAGAGATGGCTAGGGAAATTGCAAATGCACTAGTGATAATTTACCAAAATTCACTAGACTCTGGGGTGGTCCCGGCGGATTGGAAATTAGCAAACGGGACACCACTGTTTAAAAAAGGAGGTAGGCAGAAAGCGGGTAATTTATCGGCCAGTTAGCTTAACTTCGGTAGCCGGGAAGATACTGGAACCTATCATCATGGAAGAAATAGCGAGGCATCTGGATGGAAATTGTCCCATTGGACAGACGCAGCATGGGTTCATAAAGGCAGGTCGTGCCTAACTAATTTAGTGGAATTGTTTGAGGACATTACCAGTGCGGTAGATAATGGGGAACCAATGGATGTCGTATATCTGGATTTCCAGAAAGCTTTTGACAAGGTGCCACACAAAAGGTTGCTGCATAAGATAAAGATGCATGGTATTAATGGTAAAGTAGTAGCATGGAGAGAGGATTGATTAATTAATAGAAAGCAAAGAGTGGGAATTAATGGGTGTTTCTCTGGTTGTCAATCAGTAGCTAGTGGTGTCCGTCAGGGATCAGTGTTGGGTCCACAATTGTTCACAATTTACATAGATGATTTGGAGTTGGGGACCAAGTGCAATGTGTTCAGGTTTGCAGACGACACTAAGATGAGTGGTAAAGCAAAAAGTGCAGAGGATACCGGAAGTCTGCAGAGGGATTTGGATAGGCCAAGTGAATGGGCTAGGGTCTGGCAGATGGAATACAATGTTGACAAATGTGAGGTTATCCATTTTGGTAGGAATAACAGCAAAAGGGATTATTATTTAAATGATAAAATATTAAAACATGCTTCTGTGCAGCGAGATCTGGGTGTGCTAGTGCATGAGTCACAAAAAGTTGGTTTACAGGTGCAACACGTGATTAAGAAGGCAAATGGAGTTTTGTCCTTCATCGCTTTTTAAAAAAAAAGATGTTTATTAAGAATTTTTAAACAAAATTTTCAAATATACAAACAAACCCCCCCCCCCCCCCCCCCCCCAACCCCCGTAACAAAAAAGAAAGAAAGCTTGCATAGCAAGACATGAACATGGCAAGTCAATATGGTACAGAACTTTGTACGTTGGATTCCTCCCGTACATGTTAATTTTCCGGATCATTCATGTGTTTTCTTGCTCAAATGCCCCCCCAGAAAAAAACCACATCCCCCTTCCTCCCTCCTCCCCCCCAACCCCCCCCTACCACGAAAGATATCCCCCCCTTTCCCCCCCCCTCCCCCCCGGGTTGCTGTTGCTGCTGTCCGACCTTCATCTAACGCTCCGCGAGATAGTCTAGGAACGTTTGCCACCGCCTGTAGAGCCCCTGCGCAGACCCTCTCAAGGCAAACTTTATCCTCTCCAACTTGATAAACCCTGCCATATCATTTATCCAGGCCTCCACGCTGGGGGGCTTCGCCTCTTTCCACATTAACAAGATCCTTCGCCGGGCTACTAGGGTCGCAAAGGCCAGAATGCCGGCCTCTTTCGCCTCCTGCACTCCCGGCTCATCCACTACTCCAAATAGTGCTAGTCCCCAGCTTGGCTTGACCCGGACTTTCACCACCTTAGATACTGTTCCCGCAACTCCCCTCCAGTGCCGGGCATGACCAAAACATATGGACATGGTTCGCCGGACTTCCTGAGCACCTCCCACATCTGTCCTCCATCCCAAAGAACCTACTCCGCCTCGCCTCCGTCATATGCGCTCTGTGAACTACCTTAAACTGTATCAGGCTAAACCTGGCACACGAGGAAGAGGAATTAACCCTACTTAGGGCATCAGCCCACAGCCACTCCTCAATATCCTCCCCCAGCTCCTCGTCCCATTTACCTTTCTGCTCCTCTACCAAAGCCTCCCCCTCATCTTTCATCTGTCCATCATTGCTAGATGGGTAGAGTTTAAGATTAGGGAGGTTATGCCGCAATTGTATAAGGTGTTAGTGAGGCCACACCTGGAGTATTGTGTTCAGTTTTGGTCTCCTTACTGGAGAAAGGACGTACTGGCACTGGAGGGTGTGCAGAGGAGATTCACTAGGTTAATCCCAGAGTTGAGGGGGTTGGATTACGAGGAGAGGTTGAGTAGACTGGGAATGTACTCGTTGGAATTTAGAAGGATGCAGGGGGAATCTTATAGAAACATATAAAATTATGAAGCGAATAGATATGATAGATGCGGGCAGGTTGTTTCCACTGGTCGGTGAAAGCAGAACTAGGGGGCATAGCCTCAAAATAAGGGGAAGTAGATTTAGGACTGAGCTTAGGAGGAACTTCTTCACCCAAAGGGTTGTGAATCTATGGAATTCCTTGCCCAGTGAAGCAGTTGAGGCTCCTTCATTAAATGTTTTTAAGATAAAGATAGATAGTTCTTTGAAGAATAAAGGGATTAAGGGTTATCGTCCTCGGGCCGGAAAGTGGAGCTGAGTCCACAAAAGATCAGCCATGATCTCATTGAATGGCGGAGCAGGCTCGAGGGGCCAGATGGCCTACTCCTGCTCCTAGTGCTTATGTTCTTTTTTAAGCCTGCAATGAATTGTCACATCAAAGACTTTGCATTCACCAGTGTGGCATCTTCCTTTGCACTGTAATTTCAGTCTAGATTATTATTTTTATATGTTAACATTTCAGACCCTAAACTCTTTCATCAAGGTATGTTTCACCACTTCTAATATCTCCTTCATTGTCCCTCCATTGTTTGCAGATGATACAAAGATCTGTAGAGGGACAGGTAGTATTGAGGAAGCAAGGAGGCTGCAGAAGGATTTGGACAGGCTAGGAGAGTGGGCAATGAAGTGGCAGATTAAATACAATGTGGAAAAGTGTGAGGTTATGCACTTTGGAAGGAGGAATTTAGGCATAGACTATTTTCTAAATGGGAAATGCTTAGGAAATCAGAAGCACAAAGGGACTTGGGAGTCCTTGTTTACGATTCTCTTAAGGTTAACGTGCAGGTTAGGAAGTGGCAGCTAGGAAGGCAAATGCAATGTTAGCATTCATGTCAAGAGGGCTAGAATACAAGACCAGGATATACTTCTCAGGCTGTATAAGGCTCTGGTCAGACCCCATTTGGAGTATTGTGAGCAGTTTTGGGGCCTGTATCTAAGGAAAGATATGCTAGCCTTGGAAAGGGTCCAGAGGAGGTTCATAAGAATGATCCCTGGAATGAACAGCTTGTTGTATTCAGGACTCTGGGTCTGTACTCATTGAAGCCTAGAAGAATGAGTGGGGATCTTATTGAAATTTACAGGATACTACGAGGCCTGGATAGGCCGCACGTGGTGAGGATGTTTCCACTAGTCGGAAAAACTACAGCCAGAGGACACAATCTTAGACTAAAGGGACGAACCTTTTAAATTGAGATGAGGAGGAATTTCTTCAGCCAGAAGGTGGTGAATCTGTGGAACTCTTTGCCGCAGAAGGCTGTGGAGGCCAAATCACTGAGTGTCTTTAAGACAAATATAGATAGGTTCTTGATTAATAAGGGTATCAGGGGTTATGGGAAGAAGGCAAGAGAATGGGGATGAGAAAAATATCAGCCATGATTGAATGGCGGAACAGACTCAATGGGCCGAGTGGCCTAATTCTGCTTCTATGTCTTATGGTCCATCCGTTTTTGTCTGCTAATGCCTCTTGCAAAGCACCGTGGGGAATTTTCCTCATTCAAGGTGCATCTTAGATGCAAGTTATTACTGACTATGCCATTGCCAGGTAAATGGCCTGGAGATATTGTTAGTTCACACAGAAGCGAGACTTTGCTGTCACCGTAGGGGTGGATGGACTTAATAAGGTGACATTTCTGTCCCAAAATCTAGAAAATTGAGAGCTGAATATCAATTTCTCTTTTAACTTAGTTACATATGACGAGGATGTGACACATTTTGTCTGAGTTTCTGGTGGCATACACACAGGATGGTAAGTGGGACGTACCTGGAGTGGGGACCGGTGACAGCAGCCAGCTCACCATGTCAGACCCTGAGGGATCATTCCCATCAATCAGGATTGTTACCCATTATTATCTAATTTCTCACGAGAGGAAATTCCACCAAGGTGGCCAACAAAGGATGATTGCTGGTTAAAGAAGGAAACAAATTGCATTTATTCGAGTCCCAAAGCGTTTTACAGCTAATGACATAAGGTAGAAAATGTGACACCCAATTTATGCACAGCAAGCTCCAACAAACAGCATTGTTTCAAATGACCAGCTCATCAGTTTTTAATGACGTTGGTTGAGAAATAAACATTGGCCGAGACACCGGGGAGAATGTCCTTGCTCCTCCTCGGATAGAGCTCTGGGATTTTTTTATTTCTACCCGAGTGGCAGATGAAACCTTGATTTAACACCCCCCTTGGAAAAATGTAATAGTTGATCATTGGAAGTCACTAGTTAATAAATGATTGTATGCAAATGCATTGATTTTTAGCATTTTCCACTTTTACAATTTATTTCCCATAGCAAACTTTTTTCTCTGGTTAAAAGACACTTGTTTTTTTTTCTCTGACACACTTGATATTTCTGGTTGTTTTACAGATACCAAGTCATTTATTGGTGCGTCTAGAAAAGTGCTGGGCAACACCTACCAATGAGCCCCATCACAACATTCAATACATCTTCATTAAACACAGGTTGGCCCATTTTACATATGATCGTCTGCTGCCAGGTCAGTGGTAGATTGGGACCAATGATTAGTCAAGAATCAGAGTCGCACGAGACAGTTTTAACAAATGCACACCCATTTAGCACAAGGGAATAGCTTGGTGGAGAAATTTCACATTTATAAATCTAGTGCGTAGGAGAGACCTCAACTCGCACAACATAAACCTGGTGTCCAGAGAGCACTACTTGTGTAGCAGTAGCCCTATGCCCAGGAGAGCCGTCCCCTTCACACTGGTTCCCGTAACAATTCTGTGATATAAATGCCACTCATACATAGAAATAATGGAATTACACTGGATATGGGTAGAGAAACAAAACCTATTCTACCGCATTGGTCATCCTTTATTCACTCTGCCCAATGTTCAGTTCCTCCATGCAGCAATTCGACATGTCCTGTCTCAACCCTTGACCCATGTCAAGGGTTGAGGCAGGACATGTCGAATTGCTGCATGGCAATTGTCACAACCCTTGACCCCTCACAGTCTCTCTGATTCTCTTCTTCTCCCTGACACTCCATTCCCAGGGCTCTGTTGTTTTCACTGTACACCCCATTTCTCTATTGTCTGGGATGCATGTCATCTGGACCTGGTGACCTTTCTGCTCTCAATCCCGTTTATGTCTGTAGTAAGCTGCCATTTGTTGTTAGTATTAGTTGTACTTCCACACCCTCCACCAGTTCCACTGCTACCTTCTAAATGAAGCAAGATACTTACAAAACATCCATGCCCCCGATAGTCACCCATTTTAATGTATTATGTGGATATCTCATCTCTGAACCACCTCCTTTTAATTATTGTGTACTTATAGCAACTAATGGTATTTCCCATTCTGTGAACCTTCGGCCCCCTTTCTTACTCATGATTCCACTGCAATATCCCTGGACATCAGCTGAAGAACCTGCTGGCATCCACCCAAGTCTTCACTGAGCGCACCTTTGTATTACTGAGGTACTTTCCGCAAGGTCAGTCTCTGCACAAATCCTTTTGTGTGTGAGGGCCAAGACATGGAGTCTGTGTGGGAGCTACATTCAGCAAAAGAAGCATCCCAGAATACAACAGTTTTGCCAAAGTCATCTTACACTCAACCTTTCAGAGATGGTGGCAGAGTGGTATTGTCACTGGACGAGCAATCTAGAGACCCAGGCTGATACTCTGGGGGCATGGGTTCAAATCCCACCATGGCAGATGGTGAAATTTGAATTGAATGAAAATATGGAATAAAAGTCTAATGATGACCATGAAATCATTGTTGATTGTTATAAAAACCCATCTGGTTCACTAATGGAAGGAAATCGTCCATCTTTACCTGGCCTGGCCTACGTGTGACTCCAGAACCAGAACAATGTGGTTGACTCTCGCGAGCAATTAGGAATGGGCAATAAATGCTGGCCCAGGCAGTGACGCCAACATCCCATAAAAGAATTTAAATAAAACAAAAACAAAATCTCCCAAAAATCGCCAATTTGGCAGTGCGATCAAATGTAATTTTCTTGTGACTGGTGCAGGACTGATAGGGCTTCAAGGTAAGCTGGTTAAAAAAAATCCCTTCAGAGCAAGGGATGACAACTGCCTACTGGTCAGTGCTGCCTTCCGTTCATTAGTGACTGCGGCAGAGCAGGACACAGCCTTGTGGTTTCCATTGACGGGGAAGAACAGAGTACTGATGTGCCAAGAGCAGGTAAATTAATTGAATTTAAACACTTCTAAGGGAATTGAAGTAGGGGAATTAGGCCTGGGCCAGGCTTCAGTTGACTGTTGGTCACTGCAGGGACAGGTGATTGGCCCTGGCATCCGGGGACCACAGGTTCCTGTATGGCTGCAGTGATGATCCTCTGCCACCACCACCACAGTAACAGGCAGATGTCAGAGTTATAGTACAGGAACACTTTACCTTGGGGCTGAGGCAGGAGTGGAGGAAGGCGACAGGCCGCACACATGTGGAAGTAGACTGCCTGGGGTGATGGAAACGATGTCGGGCTGGCAGCTTAACTCAGGGATGTTGAAATTGCAGATGGTTCTGGGTCAACCTGAGACAGCCGCTCGGGAGGGGACCACTTAAAGAGTATTGGACAGAGTTTGGTAAGAAGATTTTCTAATCAAAAGAATTTGATAGAGAGGATAGCGTTGTCTGTGCCTGAATAATGACCAGATGGTGCATTTGTGTTTGTAACATGTCTGTTGCTGTATGCAATATTATCATGTCAGTATGGTCAATGAATTCATTCATTACATAAGGTCTTGTAACTCTTTGGGTTGCTAACCTTGGCTGGATGTAATCCTGGAGGTTACATCACATGACCTCTTCATGTCAACTACCCTACCCCTGCCCTCACTTGCCCATTGCTTGACCAACATCCCAAGCCTCATGGGGCACTGCCTTCCTCTGGCCAACTGGAAAGTAACCAGGCTCTTAATTACCCAATTGACAAATAGTCTGTTCTTTTCCAACTCCCAACATATCTGCTGAGCAAATATGTTGAAACAAAACATTTTTGTACAGGCGCCCAATTAACCTCAATTGTACATGGCCCGTCTGCTCTCACGGTTGGCAGGAGGGCTGATTGACGAGAGCGGCCTTCACGTTTTAGCTGCAACCTCGATCCAGGGTGGGATGAAATGTCAGGGTTGAAATAAAATTTTAAAAGGTGTCTGGGGACTGAAGTTTGTATTTGAATGTTGTACCTGGATATTCTTTTTCCTTGAGGATTTATTTTGTACAGGTCTGCAGCTCCCCGAGACAGCTCCGCGATGGCTGTCCCCCTGAGGGAGCCCATTAGTAACCCCAGCCTGTACCCTCCGTTTTCCCACCGTCCACCCTCTTCCCGCCCTCCTCGGCAGTGCTCAGCCTTTCCCAGTGTGCATTTCACGCTGACTGCCCGTTAATTAGCCAGTCAGGGAGGCGGCACGTGATACAGCGGTTAGCACTGGGACTGCGGCGCAAATTTGGGTTCAAATCCAGGAGCGTGGAGTTTGCACATTCTCCCCATGTCTGCGTGGTTTCACCCCCCCCCCGCCCCCCCAAATTATTTGGTACTCTAAATTTTAAAAAAAATTAGCCAGTCAGTGTGCAATCACATTCCAGGACCGATCATAGCTGGAAAGGATGTTTAGTGCCTGCTTCTGGGCCTGCTGAGTGCACGCACCCAATGGACCCAAAGCCCACGCCCCAGTGATGTATCTCCAATCCCAGTGATTCCCCTAGCAACCCCTAGTACCAGTTCAGTGGAAGATGGGAAAAATAAGAGATAGTTGTGATTTAATTATTCACCCACAGCTCGGGTCTAACTGATACCACTGTGTTATTGTTCTTATAACAGTTGCCCAGAGGTTAAGACTGAGCATACCCTTTTAGTGGAAACAAATGGCCAAGGTTCGGAGGCCATGTTTCGGATCCAGATGTTTAAGTTTGTGGGCAACGCTTACAATGATATCTTCCTACACTGCCATGTTCAAATATGTCACAACACAGTGGCTCTGTGCCAGCCTGTAAGTATAAATTGACTGGAAGTTTGAAGGATGTAAAATATTTACACAATCTGTGAAGACTTGGGGTGGACTTTTGCCGGTCCGTCGGGGTGGGAGCAGAGCCCTAAAATGCTGCCATTCGTTCAAAACAACATTGACTTTGGTAGGGCCGTAAAATCCTGCCAGTGTAAAATTGCGCCTTTGAATCCTTAAGAGGTTGTTTCCACCAACCCTTCCCTCACAATAACTGGGTGGGTCACACCTCCTGTCAGATTAATTGATATTGGGCGGGATTCTCCATCCCACCAGACCCGTTTTCCGGTACGCCCCCGCCAGCAGCAGGATCCTCCGTTCCGGTAGTCAGCCAATGGGGTTTCCCATTGCGGCCATCCCATGCCGTCGGGAAACCCAGGGGCGTGGTTGCGCTGCCGGCGATGCGGAGGGTCCCGCCGATGGAGAATCCCGCAGATTGTGTGAGCTACTTTGCTATCCTGTGGCAAATTATGTCTGCATCTAATAGTTCGCTGAGGATACTGAAATGAACGTTACTGATTTAATTCAGGACATTCACCATTTTCTCACGTTAGTATACAATGGGCAGGAAATTGTGCATCAGTTGGTTAGATCGGTTCTGATCACCGCACCTCAGGGAGGGTACTTTGGTCTTGGAGGGGGTGCAGCACAAATTTACCACATGTTAACAGGCTGAATTATGTGGACAAATTGCATGAACTGGACTTGTATACCCTTGAATTTAGAAGATTGAAGGATCCAATCAAGGTGTTTAAAATGGTGAATTGTTTTATAATCTTTATTAGTGTCACAAATAGGCTTATGTTAACACTGCAATGAAGTTCCTGTGAAAATCCCCTAGTCGCCACATTCCGGCGCCTGTTCGGGTACACTGAGGGAGAATTCAGTTTGTCCAATTCACCTAACAGCACGTCTTTCAGGACTTGTGGACGGAAACCGGAGGAAACCCAGCCAGACACGAGGAGAACGTACAGACTCCGCACAGACAGTGACCCAAGATGGGAATTGAACCCGGGTCTCTGGCGGTGTGAAGCAACTGTGCTACCCACTGTGCTACTGGGGATGGGTAGATACAGAGAAACTGATGGGTGTGGGGTTGGGGGGGGGGGGGGTGTCTAAAACATACTCTTGCATCAAAGACATTGGGGTCCGTGTTCTGTCAAGGTGCAGCCCATCTATCCATCCAGTAGTGTCCCATAACTGGTTCCAGGATTCTGACCCTTTCCCTCCTGTATCATCTCTCCAGCCACAAATTTATTACTCTTTCATCCTATTGAGATAATGTTTTATTCTTAGTGTAACACGACATTCCAGGCACTTACTGCTCTTGAGGGCCTGCTTTTTAATTGATTACAGAATAGCTGAATCTCCATTTGCAGAATTTCAATTTTGTACATTGGCTGCAGCATGAACTGTAGCTTTGAGCTGTTCCCCTTTGTAAGACTGTCGGACTCAATAAGCTTATACTCACCCAAATGCACTTTGTCTTGCCTGAACGGGTTTGGGTTATATTAATATTTTGGGAATTATATTCGTATTTAAACCTATGTAAAATGTGTAAAAGTGTCCAAGTTCAAACAGAGCTTTTCGTCTCCTGATTCTGTGTCACCAGAACTATACCAAGGTAACCTGGAGGGAGGAGGAACCTTCAAGATAATTGTGGCGCCAGGGGGAGCAGTAAACACAGGCGTTGGGCCCACTTCTGTATGCATGCGTCAGATGTGGCTGTCGCTGGCAAAGTCTGCATCCCTAGTCGTCCTGTCGATATTTCACTTTGTCAACGCCTAACAAAAGACTGGAAAATTATAAAGGGTGAAATAATATTTGCTCACAGATACAAGCACTTAAAATTATAGCATTTACATAAGGATGTAAGAACATACAAGACCAAAAACTTAATTAATCATCAAGAGAGGAAGTCATAATCCAACTGTCACAAATAGGGTAGACATAGAGTTGTTTCCACTTGTGGGACAGGCCAAAACTAGGGACCATCAATATAAGATAATCACTAAAAAATTAAATAAGGAATTCAGCAGAAATGTCTTTGCCCAGAGTCTGGTGAGAATGTGGTGAACTCGCTGCCACTTCAGGTAGTTCGGGTGAATAGTTTAATGGCAAGTTGGACAAACACACTGGGAGAAAGGAATAGACCAGAGAAAGGATAGGCTGATGGGGTGAAATGAAGAGAGGTAGAAGGAGGTACACATGGACCGTAAACACCGGCATCTGTCTTCCTGCTGTAAAATTCATTGTAATGTTATGTAAATATCGAAATCCAGATTCAAAAGGTAGCAGCTGGATGCTCCGTCGGCGGGTTCCTCCATATCGCCAGCAGCGCATTCATGCCCGTCGGCATGGGGGTGCCCACAATGGGAAACCCCATTGGCCGGCTGCCGGGATGGATGATCCAGAAAACGGGCACAGCGGGACGGAGAATCCCACCCCATGGGCTTCATTGTGGATTAGAATGGAAATATTGGCTGGCTTCTCCACCTCCTGCCACCAGTAGCGGAGGTCCTGATAGAGCAGAGAATCCAGCGACATACAAAAACGGGATCGGCATTCCGATGCTCTGTTTCCCTGCTGGCGGTGGCATCAAGGTTCATTCCCCACTCTAGCAGGGAGGATGCAAATGAGTCAAGTTGACCCATTTGCATTCTAATAATTGGCAGGGCAGCAGATTCTCCCAGCCTGTGTGAGTATCCATTCCTCAGGGCTGGGATTCACATGGGCACGATTTGGTGCAGGTATTTCCCAGCATGGCGCTGGCGCAGTGGACCTCGTTGTGGGCCAAGCGGGTAACCCTTTAAG
Organism: Scyliorhinus torazame; assembly: GCF_047496885.1. Lineage (NCBI taxonomy): Eukaryota > Metazoa > Chordata > Chondrichthyes > Carcharhiniformes > Scyliorhinidae > Scyliorhinus > Scyliorhinus torazame. The sequence continues at coordinate 108,077,180 of NC_092710.1, read as the reverse complement.
GGACTTGCCACCAAAGTCCAACGGAAGACCCCCCCCCCTGGCTCCCACAATTCAAATCCTGCACACCCAACCCTCACCAGACCCCCCACCAGACGCCGCCAACAGAGACCCCCCATAAGAGAGACCTCCCACCAATAACCCCCCATAAGAGAGACCTCCACCGGAGACCCTGCATAAGAGAGAGACCCCCACCAGAGACCCTGCATAAGAGAGACTCCCACCAGAGACCCCTATAGAGAGATCCCCAGCCAGAGACTCCCCATTACAGGGATCTCCCACCAGAAACCCCCCATTACAGAGACCCCCCCACCAGAGACCCCTCATCGAGAGAGACCCTGACCAGAAACCCCCTATTAGAGAGTGTGTCTCCCCCCCCCCCCCCCCCCACCAGAGACCTTTCCTATAAGAGAGCCCGGTACTAATCTCGCTATGTCAGGGGAATTCTGGGAGAACCTGACATGAGATTTACGCCGGGGGTTAAACAGATCCCGATGCTCGCCCATTCTAGCTCGTGTGATCAGGATCTCGCCAAAAAAGGGCAAGAACCTGATCGGAGATCATTTGCAATCATTTTCATCTCATTAGTGAGATTAAAGTCGAATGCAACAGCCTCCTACTGATTATGGTTATGCCATTCCCCACCCCACAGCAGGAAGGTATGCAGTCGCAATTCACTGCAGATCCCTATAAGTGTGGACCACGTGCCATGGACTCTGAGTGGGAGCAAGGAGGTGAGCACCCCTCTCCAATTGTGTCCAAGGGAGTACAAGGACACGGGTGAAGTGGATGGGGGATCCATCAAGGGAGCTGGGGGTTGGGGAGATTTAGGGCGGACTGGAGGTGGCCAGGTCGGGGGTCTCCCCTGGGATGGGGTTAATTTCTGGTCTGTGAAGCATTGAAGCCTGCTTTCTTCCCTGTTCAACATCTCATAACAGGGCAACGCACAGTTGCAGCTTGTCAGTTCTAAAATCCTCTCACAGGATGGAGTCATTCTGCAACTTGTCTCTTGGAGAAGCATTTCATTCCCCTTGAAGTTTCAATGCCTGCTTTCATCCTTTTGTACTTGCTTGTTTATATTCCATTCCACACACCATTGACTTTTATAAACCTCATGATTGACAGCTGGAGGTGTTATCAAAGGACAGAATAGCTTTGTTTGTTTTTACAGCACTTCACGGTCCATTATCTCTGAAGTTCTTTCTCTTTTGTGCAGGTGTCCTGTCTCACTGCATATTTTCTAGAGTTTTTTTTCTGCTCTGAATTGCTTCCTAGAAAGTGCAGATGTGCAGTCGAAGTGCATTGTTTTCATAGTCGGTCTTTTCCAAAAATAATAATAATATTATATATTATTATATTATATATTGTATTATTATCTTTATTATTGTCACAAGTAGGCTTACATTAACACTGCAATGAAGTTACTGTGAAAAGCCGCTAGTCACCACATTCCGGCACCTGTTCGGGTACACAGAGGGAGAATTCGAAATGTCCAATTCACCCAACACCGCGTCTTTCAGGACCAGTGGGAGGAAACCGGGGCACCTGGAGGAAACCCACGCAGACACGGGAAGAACGTGCAGACTCCGCACAGACAGTGACCCCAGCTGGGAATCGCACCTGGGAACCTGGCCCTGTGAAGCAAGAGTGCTAACCACTATGCTGCCGTGCCACAAGTCTTCCTAGAACGGGCATGTTGTCATCTTACTGCATTTTTTCCACAGTGGGTCTTTTTTAACCTCTTATGCCTGAGCAGCATGCCTGCACTGGAGTTACTTTTCTGTCATAGAAGAAGCTGGCACAACTTAGACATCAAAGTCCAAAGGTTTCCTCAATGATAACCTTCTCACAGCCACTTTTGAATTATTTGGATAGACGCCAGCAAGGATATGTGGGCGGGGGGGGGCGGGGTTGTGATCCGGTAATCCAACCATTTAATGGTGGGGTGAGGTTGCGCCTCTGTGGTCAAGGGTTGGGGGAGTTCCCCTTATCTGTGTAGAGTCGCGATCTATGTGGTGTGGTGCGGGAAGGCAGGCTTGTCACTATACTTTGGGATTGGGGCTTCCTTTAAAGAGGAGCCGGACCTGCAGGTGTCTTTAGGCCCTGCCCCTCTCCGTGCTGGTGAAACACACGCCCCCTTCCAGCCCTTAAATCCTTCCCTCTCTCTGTAAATCCACCAGCCTCTGCAACCCTCACTCTGTAACATTCTCCAGCCCTACAACCCTCCCTCCCTCTGTAACATTCTCCAGCCCTACAACCCTCCCTCTCTCTGTAACCTCCTCTAGCTGCTACAACCCTCCCTCTCTTTGTAACCTCCTCCAGCCCTACCACCCTCCCTCTCTCTGTAACCTCCTCCAGCCCTACCGCCCTTCTTCTCGACGTAACCTTCTCTAAATTTACAATCCTCCAAAATGTCTAATTTCAGCCACTTGAACATCCCTGACTTTGATCGTTCCACCATGGGTGAGCGGCCTTCTGCTGCCTGGGCCCTAAGCTCTCAAAATTCCCCCTCACTCTTTCTGACTCATTCCCTCTCTTTCTCCCTTTAAGGTGCTCCTTCAGGCTTATCCATGTGACCAAGCTTTTCATCACCTGTCCTTACATAGCTTGCATTCAAATTTTTGGAATGCAGGTGATGCGACCATCAATTCACACGAGGCGATTAGTGGAAGTGAACAGTGGTTTTAATAAGCTAGATTGGTGCCTGCTTGTGACTGCTCTGTACTGAGTTCCGCTACAGGCTGCAGGTTTATATACCACCCCTGAGGGGGCGGAGCCAAAGGCAGAGCCCACAGGGGCATCAACATAGTACAGTACAATACAGTGGTGAATTGCAATAGCAATACGTTCACCACAGCAGGTTTGTTGTTATAGTGTGAGCAGTGGCACTTTGAGGAATTACTGTTGTTTTTGGGTGGATGTTGGAGCTACGTGGCATAGCATTGCTATTCCAGCAAGTCCAGTGAATCATAAGAAAGATATTAGTATTCGGAGAGTCAAATATTTGTTTATGGTTACAGTGTCTTCAAATTTGTGGCCTGAATAAATGATGAAAATGTGAGGAAGTTTGTTCCAAAGATGAAATCATTTTTTATTCTTGTTGTACAGAATTGTAGCACTTCAGTGGAGGTGACAAGGATGCGGAGAGATCTTGACTCATTCCACATTGTTTCTTATGGACCAATCAGTCGAAAATCAATCAAGAACAAACCACCGAGTCCAGGTAAATCTATCTCCTTGTTTCCCTATCTCAGAATATCAGAGTCTTACCTACTGACAACATGAATCAGGAAACACAGGCACTCTCCATATAAACGTGATTCGAGAAATCAGGCATCTTCACCCAATGACTGGATTAAGGGCTTGCCCTGTCCACTCTGTGCATTGGCTTTGTCGCTTTAAGAAAGGGAATCCCTCATCAGTCCACTCCAACCTCCGAGGGGAGGTTTTCCCATTGCCAGTAGAGCGATGTGGGCTCTCTCCCGGGATTAAGTGGGCCTGACTGCTACGGTACCTGCCACAATGGGCTGCATAATATCAAGCCCAGATTGTCCAGTAGTTGTCATATTGTTGATCGTGAGGCTTTGATATATGCAAATTGCTAGCAACATTTCCTACTTCATAAGTGACTACTTAGTTATGGTTGCCAAGTGCATTGGGACATCCTGAGTTCCTAAAAAACACTTTAGCTTGCCCCCCTCTCCCTCTGACTGTGGGGCCACGTTTATTAGCAGGAAAGAACTCCATTTTGTTTTACAGTGTCCATTTTGAATTTGTACTCCAGGAGTCCATATTGTGTGAGCATGGCAATCAATATTTAATACTTGACATTTGTGTGATCAACCCCTATTACTTTGGTGAGGTTGACTCGTTTGTGATATGTTTGTAATATGCAATCGGTCAGAGGATACCTCCCTGCTGAGAAACCGTAGCTGTAACTAATCCTCTACTGAATCAAAATTCCTGAATCTGTGTCACAATACTGGACAACTTCACTCAGGCCTGAAACCAGCCGTTTCTTACCTTCACATGTGAACCGAGGGCTGATAATTTAACATCCCAATGCTGACACCAGGCTATTAATGCGACCATCAATTCACCTGAGGCGGAGAGTTTAAAAAAATTTTTAAAAAAATTTTATTAAAGTTTTCACAGAATATCAGTAACAAAATGAAAAAGGAACCCAACAGGGTTAAGTACAAAACACAGTCCAAAAAAGCAACCCTCCATACCCCCCTCCCCCCGGTACATAAATAATAAATTAACACCCCGACTTAACACAAAGCAAACATAGCAAATATATACACCCCCTCAGACCCCCAGTGTAAATAAACTAAAATAAAAATAGAGTAACCCCCCCCCCCCCCCCCCCCCCCACCGAGTTGCTGCTGCCATTGACCAATGTCTACCGTTCTGCCAGGAAGTCTAAGAACAGTTGCCACCGCCGAAAGAACCCTTGTACCGACCCTCTCAAGGCGAATTTCACCCTCTCCAACTTAATAAACCCCGCCATATCATTGATCCAGGATTCCACCCTTGGGGGCCTCGCATCCTTCCACTGAAGAAGAATCCTCCGTCGGGCTACCAGGGACGCAAAGGCCAGAATACTAGCCCCTTTCGCCTCCTGCACTCCCGGCTCCTCTGCCACCCCAAATATTGCAAGCCCCAGCCTGGCTTGACCCTGGAACCTACCACCCTCGACACCGTCCTCGCTACACCCCTCCAAAATTTCTCCAGCGCTGGGCATGCCCAGAACATATGGGTGTGATTTGCTGGGCTCCCTGAGCACCTAACACACCTGTCCTCGCCCCCAAAGAACCGGCTCATCCTTGTCCCGGTCATGTGTGCCCTGTGCAGCACCTTAAACTGTATGAGGCTGAGCCTCGCGCACGAAGAGGAAAAGTTCACCCTCCCTAGGTCATCTGCCCACGTCCCTTCCTCGATCTCCTCACCCAACTCCTCCTCCCACTTACCTTTCATCTCCACCACCGAGGCCTCCTCCTCCTCCTGCATCATCTGGTAAGTTTCCAAGATCTCCCCCCCCCCCCCCCCCCCCCCCCCCCCGAGAGCACCCTGTCCTGTACTGTGCGTGGCAGCAGCCGCGGGAATTCCACCACCTGCTGCCTGGCAAACGCCCTTACCTGTAAGTACCTGAAGGTGTTCCCCGGGGAGAGCCCGTACTTCTCCTCCAGCTCACCCAGGCTCGCGAACTTCCCATCCACAAACAGGTCTCCCAATCTTCGTATCCCTGCCCTGTGCCACTCCGAAAACCCTCCATCTGTTCTCCCTGGGACGAACCGGTGGTTCCCCCGTATTGGGGTCCACACCGAGGCCCCAACTTCCCCCCCTGTGCCGCCTCCACTGCCCCCAGATTTTGAGGGCCGCCACCATCACCGGGCTCGTGGTATACCTCCTTGGAGGGAGCGGCAGCGGCGCCATTGCCAGTGCCCCCAGACTCGTTCCCACACAAGACGCCATCTCCACCTCTTCCATGCAGCCCCCTCCCCCTCCATCACCCACTTGCGCACCATCGTCGCATTGGCGGCCCAGTAGTACCCACAGAGGTTGGGCAGCACCAGCCCCCCCCCTATCTCTACTCCGCTCCAGGAACACTCTTCTCACCCTTGGAGTCCCTCGCGCCCACACAAACCCCATTATGCTCCTGTTGACCCGCCTAAAAAAAGCCTTCGGGATGAATACGGGGAGGCACTGGAACAGGAACAAAAACCTTGGGAGCACCGTCACTTTGACTGACTGCACCCTACCCGCCACGGACAGCGGCAACGTGTCCTACCTCTTGAACTCCTCCTCCATTTGCTCCACCAGCCTTGTGAAATTAAGCCTATGCAGGGCCCCCCAGCTTCTGGCCACCTGGACCCCCAAATACCTGACGCTCCTCTCCGCCCTTTTTAGTGGGAGCTCGCCAATCCCCCTGTCCTGGTCCCCTGGGTGAACCACGAACAGCTCGCTCTTCCCCATGTTGAGCTTGTACCCCGAGAAATCCCCGAATTCCCTGAGGATCCTCATTACCTCCGGCATTCCCCCCACCGGGTCCGCCACATATAGCAGCAAATCGTCCGCATAGAGCGACACCCTATGCTCCTCCCCACCCCCCATCAACCCCCTCCAGTTCCTCGACTCCCTCAGTGCCATAGCCAGGGGTTCAATCACCAATGCGAAGAGCAGGAGGAACAGGGGACACCCCTGCCTCATCCCTCGGTGCAACCAAAAGTACTCAGACCTCCTCCTGTTCGTGGCCACACTCGCCATCGGGACCTCGTACAACAGCCTAACCCACCTGACAAACCCCTCCCCAAACCCAAACCTCTTCAGCACCTCCCACAGGTACCCCCACTACCCTATCGAAGGCTTTCTCAGCGTCCATCGCCACCACTATCTCCGCCTCCCCTCCCTCGCCGGCATCATGATAATGTTCAAAAGCCTCCGCACATTCGCGTCCAACTGCCTCCCCTTCACGAACCCCGTCTGGTCTTCGTGGATGACCTACGGCACACAATCCTCAATCCTCGTGGCTAAGACCTTCGCCAAACAAAATTGGCCTGTAAGACCCACACTGCTGGGAATCCTTGTCCCGTTTCAGGATCAAGGAGATCAGTGCCCTGGACATCGTCAGGGGCAAAGCCCCCTCCTCCCTTGCCTCATTGAAGGTCCTAACTAGTAACGGGCCCAACAGGTCCATATATTTTTTATAGAATTCGACCGGGAAACCGTCCAGCCGCGGTGCCTTCCCCACCTGCATGCTCCCTATCCCTTTGGTCAGCTCCTCCAGCCCAATCGGGGCCCCCAATCCCACCACCAGTCCCTCCTCCACCTTCGGAAACCTCAATTGGTCCAGAAAGCGGCCCATCCCTCCCCCCTCCAGTGGGGGCTCGGACCGATACAATTCCTCATAAAAGTCCCTGAAGACCCCATTGATGCCAGCTCCACTCCGCACCACACTACCTCCCCTGTCCTTAACTCCCCCGATCCCCCTAGTTGCGTCCCGCTTCCGAAGCTGATGCGGCAGCATCCGGCTTGCCTTTTCCCCATATTCATAAATCGCCCCCTGGGCCTTCCTCCACTGCACCTCCGCCTTCCTGGTGGTCACCAGGTCGAATGCGACCTGGAGGCTGTGCCTCTTCCTCAACAGTCCTTCCTCAGGCACCTCTGCATACCTCCTGTCTACCCTCACCATCTCCCCCACCAGCCTCTCCCTCTGCTCCCTCCTCTCCTTGTGGGCCCTGATGGAGATCAGTTCTCCCCTAACCACCGCCTTCAGCACCTCCCATACCATCCCCACTCGGAGCTCCCCGTTATCGTTGGCCTCCAGGTACCTCTCTATTCTTCCTCGGACCCGCTCACTCACCTCCTCGACCGCCAACAGCCCCACCTCCAAGCGCCACAACGGGCGCTGGTCCCTCTCCTCCCCCAGCTCTAAGTCCACCCAATGCGGGGCGTGGTCCGAACTGGCTATTGCCGAATACTCGGTATCCTCTACTCTCGCTATCAGTGCCCTGCTCAAAATAAAAAAGTCGATCCGGGAATAAGCTTTATGGACATGTGAGAAGAATGAAAATTCCCTGGCCCCCGGCCTTGCAAATCTCCAAGGGTCCACCCCTCCCATCTGGTCCATAAACCCCTCAGCACCTTAGCTGCCGCCGGCTTCCTACCCGTCCTAGACCTGGAGTGATCCAGTGCCGGATCCAACACCGTGTTAAAGTCTCCCCCCATTATCAGGCCCCCCACTTCCAAGTCTGGGATCCGACCCAACCTACGCCACATAAAACCCACATTGTCCCAGTTCGGAGCATACACATTGACCAGTACCACCCTCTCTCCCTGCAGCTTACCACTTACCATTATGTACCTCCCGCCATTGTCTGCCACAATGCTCGACGCCTCGAATGACACCTTCTTTCCCACCAAGGTCGCCATCCCTCGATTTTTGGCATCCAGCCCTGAATGAAACACCTGACCTACCCGCCCTTTCCTCAGTCTTACCTGGTCTGCCACCTTCAGGTGTGTCTCCTGGAGCATGACCACATCCGCCTTCAGCCCCTTCAGGTGCGCGAACACGCAGGCCCGCTTGACCGGCCCGTTCAGTCCCCTTACGTTCCAGGTTATCAGCCGGATCAGGGGGCTACACGCCCCCCCCTCCGCCGCCGACTCGCAATAATCCCTCCTCGGCCAGCCACGCGCCCGCACCCCACACCCGGCCCGTTCCCCACGGCGGCAGAACCCCGTCTCGACCCCCCCCACTCGCTCCAGCTCCCCCTTGACCATAGCAGCAGCAACTCGACCCCCCCCCGGCTAGGACCCATCCTAGCTGCTTTACTCCCCCCATTGCATTTCTGCAAGTCAGCTGACTCCTGCTGACCCCGGCCACTCCCACCTCTCCTTCGACTCCTCCCATTGTGTGACACACCCTCCTCTTCTATTCGCCATCCGCAGGCTCTCCACCTCCCCCTTCCATCCCAAGCGCAGGAAACAACCCTCGCTTCCCCGCCCCGGCCCCGCCCCCTCCAGTCTTCAGCGCGGGGAAAAGCCCGCGCTTACCACCTACCCGGCCCCGCCACCTCTGACGCAGCTCCTTTTACAGGCCCAGTCCCCTCACCCCCGACTCGGGCCTCCCCCTCCCCCGCGGGGCCCCATCTCACTGCCGGCCATCCACCCCTGTTCCATTTGCTTACCCCCCTCCAAGAGCCCCCCCGACCAACCCAACCAAAACAGTGCTCAACCCGCTCTAACCACCCTCACTGAACCAGAAAAAAAAACAAGAGCAAAGGACACCCACTCAAAAAGTAACATATCAACCGCAATCCCTAAATGCCCATCCCGACCCTCAATCTGTGTCCAACTTCTCGGCCTGAACAAAGGCCCACGCCTCCTCCGGAGACTCAAAATAATGGTGCCGGTCCTTGTAGGTGACCCACAGTCGCGCCGGCTACAACATGCCAAACTTCACCCCCTTCCTGTGCATCCCTGCCTTCGCTCGATTGTACCCGGCCCTCCTCTTCGCCACCTCCACACTCCAGTCCTGGTATATTCGGACCTCCGCGTTCTCCCACCTGCTGCTCCTCTCCTTCTTGGCCCACCTGAGCACACACTCCTGATCGACGAACCGATGAAACCGCACCAGCACCGCGGAGGCTCGTTAGCCTTGGGCCTCCTCGCCAGCACTCTATGGGCCCCTTCCAGCTCCAGGGGCCCCCATCAGCGAGTTCAACACGGTGACCACATAGGCCCCCACGTCCGGCCCCTCCAGCCCCTCTGGGAGGCCCAGAATCCGCAAGTTCTTCTGCCTCGACCGATTCTCCATCTCCTCGAACTGCTCCTGCCATTTCTTGTGGAGCGCCTCGTGCGCCTCCACCTTTACCGCCAGGCCTAAGATCTCGTCCTCGTTGTTGGAGATCTTTTGGCGGGCCTCGCGGATCGTCACCCCCTGGGCCGTCTGTGTCTCCAGTAGCTTATCGATAGAATCTTCATCAGCTCAAGAAGGTCCGCTTTAACCTCCCTGAAGCAGCGCTGGATAACCTCCTGTTGCTCCTGCGCCCACTGCATCCACGCTGCCTGGTCCTCGCCGCCACCATTTTGTTCTTCTTCCCTTGCACCTTCTTCGGGTCCATCACCACTTTTTTAGTCGCCCCGCTCCTGGTAAAAGCCATATACTGTCGGGGAACTATTGTACTCTCCTTCCCACAGCAGGAAACATCGAAAAAATGCCGTGGGGGGCCCTGAAAAGAGCCCAAAAGTCCGTTTTTTGCGGGAGCTGCCGAATGTGCGACTTAGCTCCGCATAGCCGCAACCGGAAGCATCCCGAGTCGGAGAGTTGAAGTGAACAGTGGTTTTAATCAGCTAGAACTGTGCCTGCCTGCGACTGCCCTGTACTGAGTGCCGCCTACAGGCTGCAGATCTATATACTTCCCCCGAGGGGGCGGAGCCAGAGGCGGAGCCCACAAGGGCATCAACATAATACAATGTAATGTAATGTAATACAGTAGTGAATGGTAGCAGTAATACATTCACCACATTCACCCCCTGTTAAAAATTGAAGTCCAGCGGGGGTGAAGTGGGCTCACAGATCGAGTCTGTCCGGCGCCTTGATCGTTCCCAGTGATCGCCTGAGCTCTGGTTTCGCTGCAGGCATGGGTGTTGAACTCGTTGCCGCAGGCACCTGTGTTGAACTCATCTCTGCGGGCACGGGTGTTGACTCCAGGAGCGTGTCTTCTGGAGCTTCATCCCTGTAAGTCGGTGATGGTGGGGGGCGGGGGGGTGTGGGCCATGTAGGGGCGGGGGCGGTGTTCGGTGTAGGGTAGGTGATGGTCGCAGGGGAACCGGCAGGTGCCAGATCCTGGAGGGAGACTATATCTTGTTGGCCGTCGTGGTGCGCCACGTAGGCATACTGGGGCTTGGCGTGAAGGAGCTGGACCCTCTCGACCAGGGGGTCAGACTTATGGCTCCTCACATGCTTTCGGAGGATGACAGGCCCCGGTGTCATCAGCCAGGACGGAAGCGAGACCCCAGAGGTGGATTTCCTGGGGAAAACAAATAGGCAGTCATGAGGGGTCTCGTTCGTGGCTGTGCAAAGGAGTGACCTGATGGAGTGGAGCGCGTGGGGGAGAACTCCTGCCAGCGGGAAACTGGGAGACTCCTAGACCATAGGGCCAGAAGGACGGCCTTCCATACTGCCGCATTCTCCCTCTCCACCTGTCCGTTTCCCTGGGAGTTGTAGCTGGCAGTCCTGCTCAAGGCAATGCTCTTACCGAGCAGGTATTGACGCAGTTCGTCGCTCATAAACGAGGAGTCCCGGTCACTGTGGATGTAAGTGGGGAAACCGAACAGGGTGAAGATACTATGCAGGGCCTTAATGACAGCGGCCGCAGTCAGTGGAGGGGAGGGGCCCTTTGAAATCGACGCTGAGGCGCTCAAAGGGCCGCGATCCCTTCACCAGGTGGGCCTTATCCGGTCGATAGAAGTGCGGCTTACACTCCGTGCAGATTTGGCAGTCCCTGGTCATGGCCCTGACCTCGGTGGAGTTGGGCAGGTTGTGGGCCTTGATGAAGTGGAGAAGCCGGGTGAGCCCCAGGTGACAGAGGTCATTGTGGATGGCCCGGAGTCGGTCATCTTGCGCACTGACGCATGTGCCGCGGGACAGGGCATCTGGGGGCTCGTTGAGCTTCCCTGGACAATATACTATATCGTAGTTATAGGTGGAGAGTTTGATCCTCCACCTCAAGATTTTATCATTCTTGATCTTGCCCCGCTTTGTATTGTTGAACATGAAGGCTACCGACTGTTGGTCGGTGACGAGGGTGAACCTCCAACCAGCCAGGTAGTGCCTCCAATGCCGCACAGCTTCCACAATGGCTTGAGCTTCTTTTTTGATTGAGGAGTGTCGAATATCAGCGGCGTTGAGGGTACGGGAAAAAAAGGCTACGGCCCTGCCTGCCTGGTTAAGGGTAGCGGCGAGGGCGACCGCTGACGTGTCGCTCTCCACCTGGAAGGGGATGGACTCGTCCACCGCGCGCATCGCGGCTTTGGTAATATCTGTCTTGATGCGGCTGAAGGCCTGGCGGGCCTCAGCCGTCAGGGGGAAGATGGTGGCTTTGATCAGTGGGCGGGCTTTGTCCGCATAGTTGGGGACCCACTGGGCATAATACGAAAAGAACCAGAGGCATCTTTTCAGGGCCTTGGGGTAGTGGGGGAGGGGGAGTTGCAGGAGAGGGCGGCGCATGCGGTCGGGGTCAGGCCCTAAGACCCCGTTTTCCATGACATAGCCGAGGATGGCCAGTCGGGTTGTGTGGAAAACGCATTTCTCCTTGTTATAGGTGAGATTGAGGGCTTGGGCGGTTTGGAGAAACATCTGAATGTTGGCGTTGTGGTCCTGCTGATCATGGCCGCAGATGGTGACGCTGTCCGAGTACGGAAATGTGGCCCGCAGCCCGTACTGGTCCACCATTCGGTCCATCGTTCTTTGGAAGACCGAGACCCCGTTGGTGACAGTGAAGGGGACCCGGAGGAAGTGGAAGAGGCGGCCGCCTGCCTCGAAGGCCGTGTAGTGGCGATCTTCCGGGCGTATTGGAAGCTGGTGGTATGCGGACTTCAGATCTACCGTGGAGAACACCTAGTAGTGTGCAATCTGATTCACCATGTCCGCTATGCGGGGAAGGGGATACGCATCGAGTTGCGTGTACCAGTTTATGGTTTGGCTGTAGTCTTTTCCCCGGTCCTGACGACCACCACTTTAGCTCTCCAGAGGCTATTACTGGCCTCGATGACCCCCTCCCTCAAGAGCCGCCGGACCTCTGCCTTGATAAAAGTCCTGTCCTGGGCACTGTGCCACCTGCTCCTGGTGGCAACAGGTTTACAGTCGGCGGTGATGTTCGCGAAGAGCGGGGGAGGAGCCACCTTAAGAGTCGCGAGGCTACATACGGTGTGAGAGGGTAGGGGCCTGCCGAACTTCAGGGTCAGGCTCCTGAGGTTGCACTGGAAGTCCAGTCCCAACAGGAGAGGAGCGCAGAGGTCGGGGAGGACATATAGTTTGAAATTGGCTTACTCGGCGCCCTGTATTGCGAGGTTCGCGACACAGTACCCCCGGACCTGCACCGAATGTGATCTGGAAGCAAGGGAGATTGTTTGGAATGCGGGGGAAATTTGGAGAGAACAGCGTCTTACCGTGTCTGGATGTACAAAGCTCTCCGTGCTCCCAGAGTCAAACAGGCAGGACGTTTCGTGCCCATTCACCCAGACGGTCAATTCCGAGTTCCTGAGGTGCTTGGGCCGTGACTGGTCGAGAGTGACAGCGCTGAGCTGCGGGTAGCCGGTGTGGTCGGAGGTGGTGGGGTGGTCCCAAGATGGCTGCCCCAGTCGGTTGCACGTGTTGGGCGGCGTTGGAGATGGCGGCCAAGGTGGCGGCCCCCGTCGGTCGCACGTGTCGGGCGGCATTGAAGATGGCGGCCAAGATGGCCCCCATGAGTCGCACGTGTTGGGTAGGGTTAAAGATGGCTGCCCCCACGGACAGCACGAGGCTGATGACGCGTCCGAAGGGGGCGGTACCGGCAGGCACGTCGCCACGCTGCACGGTCTGCGAGCCTGTGAGTCTGAAAGTCGGGCCTGTGATTTAGAAGATTTGGATCTGGCCAGGCAGACTTTGGCAAAGTGTCTTTTCTTGCTGCAGTCGCTAAGGGTTGCGTTCTGAGCCGGGCAACGCTGCCTGAGGTGTTGGTTCTGGCCGCAGAAATAGCAGGGCAGCCCCCCAGGTTGGGCGGGCAGCCGCGCGGAACAGGCCTGGGACACCCTCTGGTCAGGTGTCCATGAGGGGATCGCGTGGTCGGAGGGGAAAGCATTGAAGCTCTGGGACGCTACTTCTATGGAGGTGGATAGTTTTACCGTCTCTTCTAGGTCGAGGGCGCCTTTTTTGCGCAAGCGCTGTCTGATGTAGTTGGACCACATAGGTGTCCCGGATGGCGAGTTCCATATGCTGCGAGGCTGTGACTTCCTTATAATTGCAGTTTCGAGCGTGTACCTTCAGGTCGCGTAGGTATGCCTCCAGCGATTCCCCGGGGCGTTGACGACGAGTGGTGAGGAGATGCCGCGCGAACACTTCGTTCACCGGCCTCATGTACTGCCTTTTCAGGATCGCAACCGCGCTTGCGTATGTGGTCGCTTCCTCGATCTGCACGGAGATTCTGTTGCTCACCCGGGTGTGGAGGAGACTCCGTTTCCGTTCCTCGGTGACGGTGGGTGAGGAGGAGGCATGGTGGGTCATAGGCGGAGCCCACAAGGGCATCAACATAATACAATGTAATGTAATGTAATACAGTGGTGAATGGTAGCAGTAATACATTCACCACAACTATAAATTTACTGTATGACATTGACTATTTTATATTTTACATGGTCATTTTCTTAAAGATCGCAATCAGCTTTGTGAGATGGGCATTCCCATGTTCGAAAAGGAATGCTGCGATTCCCAATAACTGCCCCCTCAATGGAGAGGGTAGAATATCAGGTGGGAGTCCATCCTTTTTAAAAATAAATTTAGAGTACCCAATTATTTTTTTCCAATTAAGGGGCAATTTAGCGTGGCCAATCCACCTCCCCTGCACATCTTTGGGTTGTGGGGGTGAAACCCACGCAGACATGGGGACAATGTGCAAACTCCACACGGACAGTGACCCAGGGCCGGAATTCGAACCTGGGTTCACTGTGCCACATGCCGCCCGTGGTGGGAATCCATCCTGCTTAAATGTTGACTGATTCTCTTTTGCTCCATCTTGAGTATACCAGTACTAGCCAACATCCGCCCCCCCACACGCCCAGCTGCCCAGTCTCCACACCACCAGCCATGCTGACAATATCGATCATATGAGGACCACTGTGAATGGATGGATATGTGTGCATTTTACCAAAGAGGCAGTAAGGGTGAGTGAGAGGATGGAGTGGGAATCGCTGCCACCATCTGCCCGAGGATTTGCAACCAGGGCTATCTTCCACGCTGCCTATACTGGATGGTAGACCTGCTGCAGAGTAGAATGAGTGGGGGATGAGGGGATTGGGGGTGGGGGGGACTGTTCTGGGCAGTATTGAGATTGCGGGTGTATGTGGCTGAGGGGACATAAAACATTCCAGTGGGTCTTTCAAACAGTCCGAAATATGTTCAGGGCTGACAGAAAAAGTTTGTCATTCCCAGCTGGAGAAGTCGCTTTTGAAAGACTTGCAAAACTCCTCATTACATAGAAAAGCCAGAAAATAGGATCAGGAGTAGGCCATTCAGCTCTTCGAATCTGCTCATATGAATATGGTTGATCCTCTATCTCCATGCTCCCCTCTACCTCTTCTTAAGTATATTCAGTGACTTGGCCTCCACAGCCTTCTGTGGTAGAGAATTCCATAGGTTCACCATCCTCTGAGTGAAGGGGATTCTCAACATCTCAGTCCTAAGTGGTGTGGTAAACACCACTGGTAACACATTGCATGTATTACGGTACTGCCACTGTATTACAGGTACCACAGTAAATCCCAGCCTGCTGGCTCCTCCCAGCAGACGGCGTATAAAAGTGTAAGCTCTCCTGCGCTGCTCCCACTCTGGTTCCAGCTGCAGGAGGCACAACATCTTCTGCAATAAAGCCTCGATTGTTCCATCATTCTCGTCTCGTGGTAATTGACGGTTCATCAATTTATTGCACAAGATTTTAAAAGATGAACTTCCTAATCAAGCCTGATCGCCTGCAGCTGAGCCCTCACGCAGCCAACGCCACGTCCACCTTCAAGCACTGGCTAGCCTGCTTTGAAGGCTACCTCAGAGCAGCCACTGAAGAACCCTCGGACCCACAGAAGCTCCAAGTCCTCTACTCACGGGTGAGCAATCAAGTTTTTCCCCTCATCTGGGATGCGCCCACCTACACAGAAGTGATGACGCTACTAAAGGGCCAGTACATTAAGTCGGTGAACAAGCGTACGCCAGACACCTCCTTGCCACGAGACGGCAACTCCCGGGGAAACTCTGGACGATTTCTTGCGGGCTCTACAGATTCTCGGTAGGAACTGTGACTGCCAGGCAGTTTCGGCAGTCCAACACACCAAACTACTAATCAGAGACGCTTATGTCACGGGCATTAAGTCTACGTACATTCGCCAGCGGCTATTGGAAGGGGGTATGCTCAATCTTGCAGAGACTGTGCAGCTTGCTAATTCCCTGGAAGTGGCCTCCTGTAATCTGGAGGCCTACACCTCCGACCATGCGGCACCCTCGTGGGCATCGTGGGCCCCACCAGCTGCCGACTCGAGACCACCGCACGCCTGCGCTGCGCGGCAGCCAGCCAACTCTGGAGGGTCCAAATGTTATTTTTGTGGCCAGAGCAAACATCCCAGGCAGCGCTGCCCGGCGCGGAGCGTGATCTGCAAAGGGTGCGGGAAGGAGGGCCACTTTGTTTCCATTTGCCAGGCCCGGTAGGTCGCTGCTGTTTCCAGGCCCGGCATTGCTACAACCCCCACATGTGATCCAAGGGCGCTGCCGTCTTCTCCACCACAAGCCACGTGCGGACCATGGGTGCCGCCATCTTTGACGTCGCCCGCCAAGTGCGCCCCGTGGGCGCCGCCATCTTCGGCGCCATTTTGGACCGCGCCTCAGGACCCCTGCCCGTCGGGCCGTTCGCTGCCTGCTGATACCTCTGTCACCGCTGATCAGCCCGGGACCTCCCAACATCTTCCGCAGCTCGCCTCCATCACCCTGAATCAGTCTTGGCCCCGCAACCTCGCGACCGCTACAACGACGGTGAAGATCAACGGGCATGAAACGACCTGCCTCTTTGACTCCGGGAGCACAGAGAGTTTCATCCACCCTACTACGGTAAGGCGCTACTCCCTCCCCACACTCCCCGTCACCCAGGAAATCTCCCTGGCCTCCGGATCCCATTCCGTGGAAATCTGGGGTACTGTGTCGCGACCCTCACCATTCAGGGCGTAGAGTTCGGCAACTTCAGGCTCTACGTCCTCCCCTACCTCTGCCCTGCCCCGTTACTAGGTCTTGATTTTCAATGCCACCTCCAAAGCCTTACTTTGAAATTCGGCGGACCCCTGCCCCCCCTCACCGTCTGTGACCTCACGACCCTTAAGAACATAAGAACTAGGAGCAGGAGTAGGCCATCTGGCCCCTCGAACCTGCTCCACCATTCAATGAGATCATGGCTGATCTTTTGTGGACTCAGCTCCACTTTCCGGCCCGAACACCATAACCCTTAATCCCTTTATTCTTCAAAAAACTATCTATCTTTATCTTGAAAACATTTAATGAAGGAGCCTCCACTGCTTCACTGGGCAAGGAATTCCATAGATTCACAACCCTTTGGGTGAAGAAGTTCCTCCTAAACTCAGTCCTAAATCTACTTCCCCTTATTTTGAGGCTATGCCCCCTAGTTCTGCTTTCACCCACCAGTGGAAACAACCTGCCCGCATCTATCCTATCTATTCCCTTCATAATCTTATATGTTTCTATAAGATCCCCCCTCATCCTTCTAAATTCCAACGAGTACAGTCCCAGTCTACTCAACCTCTCCTCGTAATCCAACCCCTTCAGCTCTGGGATTAACCTAGTGAATCTCCTCTGCACACCCTCCAGTGCCAGTACGTCCTTTCTCAAGTAAGGAGACCAAAACTGAACACAATACTCCAGGTGTGGCCTCACTAACACCTTATACAATTGCAGCAGAACCTCCCTAGTCTTAAACTCCATCCCTCTAGCAATCAAGGACAAAATTCCATTTGCCTTCTTAATCACCTGTTGCACCTGAAAACCAACTTTCTGCGACTCATGCACTAGCACACCCAGGTCTCTCTGCACAGCAGCATGTTTTAATATTTTATCATTTAAATAATAATCCCTTTTGCTGTTATTCCTACCAAAATGGATAACCTCACATTTGTCAACATTGTATTCCATCTGCCAAACCCTAGCCCATTCACTTAGCCTATCCAAATCCCTCTGCAGACTTCCAGTATCTTCTGCACTTTTTGCTTTACCACTTATCTTAGTGTCGTCTGCAAACTTGGACACATTGCCCTTGGTCCCCAACTCCAAATCATCTATGTAAATTGTGAACAGTTGTGGGCCCAACACTGATCCCTGAGGGACACCAATAGCTACTGATTGCCAACCAGAGAAACACCCATTAATCCCCACTCTTTGCTTTCTATTAATTAACCAATCCTCTATCCATGCTACTACTTTCCCCTTAATGCCGTGCATCTTTATCTTATGCAACAACCAATCCGCCGGGACCACCCCAGAGTCCAGTGAATTTTGGTAAATTATCACTAGTGCATTTGCAATTTCCCTAGCCATCGCTTTTAGCACTCTGGGATGCATTCCATCAGGTCCAGGGGACTTGTCTACCTTTAGCCCTATTAGCTTGCCCATCACTACCTCCTTGGTGATAGCAATCTTCTCAAGGTCCTCACCTGTCATAGCCTCATTTCCATCAGTCACTGGCATGTTATTTGTGTCTTCCACTGTGAAGACCGACCCAAAAAACCTGTTCAGTTCCTCAGCCATTTCCTCATCTCCACTGATCCACTGATCTTTGCTACTTTGTATGTTTTTTCCTTCAATTTGATACTCTCCCTTATTTCCTTAGATATCCACGGTCGATTTTCCCTCTTTTTACCGTCCTTCCTTTTTGTTGGTATAAACCTTTGCTGAGCACTGTGAAAAATCACTTGGAAGGTTCTCCACTGTTCCTCAACTGTTTCACCATAAAGTCTTTGCTCCCAGTCTACCTTAGCTAGTTCTTCTCTCATCCCATTGTAATCTCCTTTGTTTAAGCACAAAACACTAGTGCTTGATTTTACCTTCTCACTCTCCATCTGTATATTAATTTCCACCATATTGTGATCGCTCCTTCCGAGAGGATCCCTAACTATGAGATCCTGAATCAATCCTGTCTCATTACACAGGACCAGATCTAGGACCGCTTGTTCCCTCATAGGCTCCATTACATACTGTTCTAGGAAACTATCGCGGATACATTCTATAAACTCCTCCTCAAGGCTGCCTTGACCGACCTGGTTAAACCAATCGACATGTAGATTAAAAGCCCCCATGATAACTGCTGTACCATTTCTACATGCATCAGTTATTTCTTTGTTTATTGCCTGCCCCACCATAATGTTACTATTTGGTGGCCTATAGACTACTCCTATCAGTGACTTTTTCGCCTTACTATTCCTGATTTCCACCCAAATGGATTCAACCTTATCCTCCATAGCACCGATGTCATCCCTTACTGTTGCCCGGATGTCATCCTTAAATAACAGAGCTACACCACCTCCCTTACCATCCACTCTGTTCTTCTGAATAGTTTGATACCCTCGGATATTTAACTCCCAGTCGTGACCATCCTTTAACCATGTTTCAGTAATGGCCACTAAATCATAGTCATTCACAATGATTTGCGCCATCAACTCATTTACCTTATTCCGAATACCACGAGCTTTCAGGTAAAGTACACTTATGTTGGCTTTTTTACCTCTGTTCTGAATCTTAACACCTCGATCAGTAACCTCTCCTAAGTTATATTTCCTCTTCACCTTTCTCCTAATTTTCCTTGTCGTTGAACCCATATCTTCATGTAACAACCTGCCGCGTCGCTTACCATTTATGTTTTCACTTCCCGTTTTATTCCTTTTAGTATTCCTGGTTCTATTCACTGAGCTCCCCTCAGTCACTGTACCTTGTACTGTCGCCCTTTTTGTTTTTTGACTATGGCTTCTCTGCCTTACACTTTCCCCCTTACTGCCTTTTGTTTCTGTCCCTGTTTTACTACCTTCCAACTTCCTTCATCGGTTCCCATCCCCCTGCCACATTAGTTTAAACTCTCCCCAACAGCTGTAGCAAACACCCCCCCCCCCCCCCCCCAGGACATCGGTTCCAGTCCTGCCCAGGTGCAGACCGTCCGGTTTGTACTGGTCCCACCTTCCCCAGAACCGGTTCCAATGTCCCAGGAATTTGAATCCTTCCCTCTTGCACCATCTCTCGAGCCACGCATTCATCCTCTCCATCCTGACATTCCTACTCTGAGTAGCTTGTGGCACTGGTAGCAATCCTGAGATTACTACCTTTTGAGGTCCTACTTTTTACTTCAACTCCTAACTCCCTAAATTCAGCTTGTAGGACCTTGTCCCGTTAAGGTTGACCCACCTTCACTGTTTGCAAACCTCACCCCCGACTGCAAGTTCGTTGCCACGAGGAGCAGACGGTACAGTGCGCAGCACAGGACCTTAATCAAGTCGGAGGTCCAACAGCTTCTGCGGGAAGGGATCATTGAGACCAGTAACAGCCCCTGGAGAGCTCAAGTGGTGGCAGTGAAGACTGGGGAGAAGCACAGCATGGTCATTGACTACAGTCAGACCATCAACCGGTACACGTAGCTCGACGCATACCCCCTCCCACGCATATGTGACATGGTCAATCAGATTGCGCAGTATTGAGTCTTCTCCACAGTAGACTTGAAGTCAACCTACCACCAGCTCCCCATCCACCCGGAGGACAGCCAATACACTGCATTCGAAGCAGATGGCCGCCTCTATCATTTCCTTAGAGTTCCCTTCGGCATCACCAATGGGGTCTCGGTCTTCCAGCGAGAGATGGACCGAATGGTTGACCAGTACGGGCTGCGGCCACGATCAGCAGGACCACGACGCAAACCTCAAAAAATTCCTCCATACCGCCAAACTCCTTAACCTCACCTACAATAAGGAGAAATGCGTGTTCCGCACCAACCGCTTAGCCATCCTTGGCTACGTAGTGGAAAATGGAGTCCTAGGGCCCGACCCCGACTGCATGCGCCCCCTCCTGGAACTCCCTCAACCCCACTGCCCCAAGGCCCTGAAACGATGCCTACGGTTTTTCTCGTATTACGTCCAGTGGGTCCCTAATTATGCGGACAAAGCCCACCCACTCATCAAGTCCACAGTTTTTCCCCTGACGGCTGAGGCCGCCAGGCCTTCAACCACGTCAAAGCGGACATCGCCAAGGCCACGATGCATGCAGTCGACGAGATCCTCCCCTTTCAGGTGGAGAGCGATGCATCAGACGTAGCTCTGGCCGCCACCATCAACCAGGCAGGCAGACCCGTGGCATTCTTTTCCCGCACCCTCCATGCCTCCGAAATCCGGCACTCCTCTGTCGATAAGGAGGCTCAAGCCATTATGGAAGCTGTGCGACATTGGCGGCATTACCTGGCCGGCAGGAGATTCACTCTCCTCACTGACCAACGGTCGGTTGCCTTCATGTTTAACAATATGCAGCGGGGCAAGATCAAAAATGACACGATTTTAAGGTGGAGGATCGAACTCTCCACCTATAACTATGAGATCTTGTATCGCCCGGGGAAGCTCAATGAGCCCCCTGATGCCTTACATGTGCCAGCGCACAAGTGGACCGACTCTGGGCTCTGCGCAATGACCTCTGCCACCCGGGGGGTCACCCGGTTCTTCAATTTTGTCAAAGCCCGCAACCTGCCCTACTCCATTGAGGAGGTCAGGACCGTAACCAAGACTGCCAAGTCTGCGCAGAGTGCAAGCCGCACTTCTACCGGCCAGATAGAGCGCACCTGGTGAAAGCCTCCCGCCCCTTTGAACGCCTCAGCATGGATTTCAAAGGGCCCCTCCCCTCCACCGACTGCAATGTGTACTTCCTCAATGTAATTGATGAGTACTCCCGGTTCCCTTTCGCCATCCCATGCCCCGACATAACTTCTGCCACGGCCATCATGGCCCTGCACAGTGTCTTCACTCTGTTCCCTTTCCCCACCTACATCCACAGCGATCGGGGATCCTCCTTCATGAGTGATGAGCTGCGTCACTTCCTGCTCAGCAAGGGCATTGCCTCGAGCAGGACGACCAGCCACAACCCCCTGGGAAATGGGCAGGTGGAGAGGGAGAATGGGACGGTCTGGAAGGCCGTCCTTTTTTCTTTTTTTTTTTTTTCTTTTTTCTTTTTTTTTTTTTTTTTTCCCCTTTTTTTTTTTCTTTCTCTTTTTTTTTTTTTTTTTTTTTTTTCCCCCCCCATCTTTTTTTCTTTTTTTTTTTTTCTTTTTTATCCCCCCCCATATTTTTTCTTTTTTTTTTTTCTCCTTTTTTTTTTTTCTTTTTTTTCTTATTTTTTCATTTTTTTTTTTTGCCATAAATCAGATCCCTTGGTTGAGAAAGTCCTCCTCCTCCATGCAAACCCACAGTACGCCTACTTGGCACACCCCGACGGGCAACAGGACACAGTCTCCCTCCGGGACCTGGCACCTGTTGGGTCCCCACCCACAACCCCCGACCTGATACCGCTCCTTCCCCCCCTCCCCAGTTGTCTCATTCACCCTCCCACCAGCGAACCTCACTGTAGCCCCCACCCCAGCAGGATCCGTCCCCTCACTGGATCCACTAAGGGGTGACGAAGAAGAGAACAACACGCTCCCGGAGTGGCAGGTGACCACATTGGCGCCCACATCACCACCAGGACTGAGGCGATCGCAGCGAAGGGTCAGAGCCCCCGACAGACTCAATCTGTAATGTCTTTACTCACCCCCGCCGAACTCTTTTTTTAAACAGGGGGTGAATGTGGTAAACACCACTGGTAACACATTGCATGTATTACACTGTATTACAGGTACCAAAGTAAATCACAGCCTGCTGGCTCCTCCCAGCAGGTGGCGTCTAAAAGTGTATGCTCTCCTGCGCTGCTCCAAATCTGGTTCCAGCTGCAGGAGGCACAACATCTTGTGCAATAAAGCCTCGAGTGTTTCACCATTCTCGTCTCGTGGTAATTGACGGTACATCAAGTGGCCTACCCAGTATTCCCAGACTGTGACCCCTTGTTCTAGACTCCCCCCCCCCCCCCCCCCCCCCAATCCAGAGGAAACAACATCGCTGCATCCAGTCTGTCCACCCCTGTCGGAATTTTAAAAGTTTTAATGAGATCCCCTCTCATTCTTCTGAACTCCATCTATTTCTTTTGCCTGTCTTCGTCGGTCACAGCAGTTGTGCTTTATACATCTCAGTCTACCTTAGCCCCAAATTGTCAAGAGCATAAAAGTGGAAATCGAGCAGCTACCAGGCCTCAGTACTATAGTGCCAGACAGCTTGCAGGGAAGGCTAGGCAGTGATTGTGAGGCAGAATATCATCAGGTACAACTTCCATTCTGCTGTCAAGGGAAGGTAGATGTAAGGTCCTGGTTTTCTTAAAATAATTGAAATGGTTGGGGGAGGGAAGGGGGGGGCGGCAAGGTGACGCAGTGGTTAACACTGCTGCCTCACGGCTCCGAGGACACAGGTTCGATCCCAGCCCCGGGTCAGTGTCTGTGTGGAGTTTGCACATTCCCCAGCGACTGCATGGGTCTCACCCCACAACCCAAAAAGATGTGCAGGTTAGGTGAATTGGTCACGCTAAATTGCCCCTTAATTGGAATAAAGAATTGGGTACTCTATATTTAAAAAATAAAAAACATATAAAAATAATTGACAAGGTACGAAGGTGAGCCAAGAATAAAGTGGGTTGAAGAGGAGGGAGGAACTAGACAAGTGTTGGAGAACAGATGTGGAGCTAAATGAACCTGTAATAAACTCTCTATACCAAGGGAAATTTCTTGTGACTGATTGATGAAGTTGTAACGTCCAGTGAGATTCGATAAATGCCAGTGATGTGGATTGTTTCCTGTTGGATGTAGATATAGAGGAAATTACAAGCCCTCTCTGATCAGACTAAAGTTCATATCATGAGATAATGGGTGTGATTCTCCGGCCTTGTTACGCTCTCACTCCAGCGAACCGGTGAATAGCAGGAGAAGCCAAAAATGTGAACTGCGCCAGGTGCCAAACAATTGCCGATGCAACCGGCCTGATCCCGTCAGCGAAATTGGGATCTCTCCGTAGTGTGGCGAGAAGCCAATTATCACCACTTAAGCCCCATTTCCATATCATTTAAAAAATATATATATATTTATTAGAGGTATTTGTAGTTTTTATAATAATAACAATGACAGCAACATAAACATGGTACAATAAACATTTCCATCCCCATCACATTCTTCACACCCCCACCAATAAAACAATAGTCTAGCCCCCCCCACCCCTCCCCCGTGGATTTCTGCATTTGCGGACATTTTAATTATCTCCGAGAAAGTCGACGAACGGCTGCCACTTCCGGGTGAACCCTAACGTTGACCCTCTTAGGGCGAACTTTATTTTCTCGAGACTGAAAAACCCAGCCATGTCGCCAACCCAGGTCCCTAATTCCGGGGGTTTTGAGTCCCTCCACATTAGTAAGATCCATCTCCGAGCTACCAGGGAGGCAAAGGCCAAGACGTCGGCCTCTTTCGCCCCCTGAACTCCCGGCTCTTCCGACACTCCCAAAAATGCCACCTCTGGACTTGGCACCACCCGTGTTTTAAGTACCGTGGACATTGCCTTAGCGAACCCCTGTCAAAACCCTCTAATCTTTGGGCATGCCCAAAACATGTGGACTTGATTTGCCGGACTTCCCGCGCACCTCGCGCACCTGTCTTCTACCCCGAAAAACCTACTCATCCGGGCCACCGTCATGTGTGCCCGGTGGACTACCTTGAACTGTATCAGGCTAAGCCTGGCACATGATGAGGATGTGTTAACCCTCCATAAGGTTACATTTAGTATTTTTACATAGTCATTAAAGCATGCATATACGAGGTAGGAATTAAATCATTACATAGTAATAATACAGTTAATATGAAAGGCGATCGGGTGGGTGTCTATTCCACACAGGTTGCCTGCGTACTTCAGGGATTCAGTTGTTCTTGACGTTAGAGGTCCTCTCAGATTCTTCAGAGGATGTCTTTACCTTAGAAGGCATTGCAGCGTCTTTTGCAGAAGGAAGACCAGTAGCAGCCAGTGATTCTATGGCAATCTCGGTTTCTGTGGATATACCGGAAGTCTATTATCTCCTGCAGCAAGAATAAATCAAATTGAGTCTCAGCTTCCGCTTCAGTAATAGTAAAGCTGGGAAACTCTTAATAGGTGCATGTGTGGTGTTGCGATACGTCGCCAAGAAATCTTTTAAGTGGCGATGTTATCAACCTTGGTCCTTGGAGGCTTTCAGTGCATGCTTCAAGGACTGGATAAACCTTTTGGCTAAACCATTTGTGGCTGGGTGGTATGGTACTATTTTTACATGTTGGATACCACTCATCTTTTAATAGTCCTCGCAATTCTGAGCCGTGAACTGTGGACTATTACCACTCACAATTTATTCTGGTTTCCCAAATTAGGTGAAAATCTCTATGAGTTTGTTCTGCTGTTGTTGACTTCATTAGGACCACCTCAGGCCATTTGGATTTTGGGGGGGATTTTTTGGATTTTGTTTATTGTCATGTGTACTGAGGTACAGTGAAAAGTATTTTTCTGTGAGCAGCTCAACAGATCATTAAGTACATAAAAAGAAAAGAAAAGAAAATACATAATAGGGCAACACAAGGTACACAATGTAACTATATAAACACCGGCATCAGGTGCGACCCCATTGATGCTGACAGGGGTTGTACAGTACTTTCCTTCTTGAAGTCAATGACCAGCTCTTTAATTTTAGTGCGTATCTCTGACAACCATGAATATGCACCCCTCATATGGACCAGCAAAGTCAATGTGTAGACATTGGCAAGACATTTTAGACCACTCCCATGGATGCGATGGGGACAACGGCAGTGCGTTCCTTACCTGCACACATGACTGGCACAGTCCTGCTTTTTCCTTTTATCTAGTCATCGATTCCTGGCCACCAGAAGTAACTCCGTGCAAGCTCCCTCATTCAAACTTTACCTGGGTGTAATTGTTCCAACACTTTTTGTCAGAAATTTGGAAGAATTATTACCCTCACCCCCACAACTGGCATTCAGGATGCGTTCCCCCTATCCTCCCTTTTGTTTCCAGTACCTTCCACAACATGGGATAATTTCTGGTATGTCGTTGGGCTTGAGCAGCAGTTACTGGAATGTGCTCTATCTGTGCACAATAGAAGATATGTTCACTACTGGGTGGTATCTGACCAGCAGGCAAAGGCAAACGTGACAATTCGTCAGCATTGGCGTGGCTCTCTGACTGACAGTAATTGATCTCATAGGAATAGGCAGATGATATTAAAGACCATTGTTGGAGTCTACTTGCTGCTAATGAAGGAATACCACCTTCTGTGGCCCAAAAATAGCTGTGAAGGGCCAGTGGTCCATCAGCAACGTGAAGTGACGACCAAAAGGTTTTGGTGAAATTTTCTCACATCAAAAATAATACTCAGTGTTTCTTTCTCCAAGAACATAGTTTGGTTCAGCACGTGTTATACAAAAGGTACTGATCCCTCCTCCGCTGAAGGGAATAAGTGTGACGCCACTGCTCCAACCCAATACAGTGAAGCATCACAGGCAGGTTGTAATGGTAACTTCGGGTTGAAATGTACCAACATTTCTGACTTTTTCAGTGCTTCTGTAACTGACTGTTATGCTTTTTTGCATTCTGGTCTCCATTGCCATGCCTGCTTTACACACAAGGTAAGTAAAGGTTTGAGTAGGGTTGCTAGATTCAGGAAAAATGGCCCATAGTAGTTGATTAACCCTAGGAATCACTTTAACTGTGTTACATTTGTCTGTCGTGAGACCTCCATTATAGCCTCCATCTTCTGAGGTGCCTTTTGTAAACCCTTACTATCGATCACATTGGACTGATGTTTGAAAGAAGTCACACTTGCCTTCCCTGACACACGGGCCATGCATCTGAAGGCGTTTTGATGTGACTCCTAAGTTATGTAAGTGTTCCTGTTTATTGGTACCAATAATTAGTAAATCATCCTCTGTAAACCACTAAGATTCTGGTCCATGGGCTGTGGAAATAAAGCGGGTGCTGACATTATTTCAAAAGGTAATCTCTCTAGCATAAAAGACCTTTGTGAGCAGTTCTTGAGATTCAGCTGCAATATTCATTTGCAGGTAGGCCTGCAATAGGTCGATCTTGCTGAACTTCTGTCCTCCTGCGAGGCTGGCAAACAAATACTCAATGGTAGTGGGTTTTGATCCCCGCATAAAAACCGGATTGATGATTATTTTAAAATGTCCGTAGATGCAAATATTTCCTTCCTGCTTCATTACAGGCATAATAGGGGTTGCCCAGTCACTCGTAGCAATGGGTTCTAAGACTGCTGTGTCCACAAGTCTCATTAATTCAGATTCCACCTTTGGGCATATAGTGTCTAGCCTTGAGACTCTTTGGCTGGCTATATTTTTTGATTTTTAATGACACTTGTTCTCCTTTCATGGATCTCAGTGTGTCTCAAATACACTGCTGTGTTTTTCAAAGATGGTCTGTAAGTCCATCTTTGAGTAAACTAAGCTGTTCACAGCACTCCAGTTCAATTTTATCTTTTCCAGCCAAAAGCGGCCAAAGAATGCTGAAATATTTCCTCAGGCAACATGGAGTGCAGTTTGACCACTTAACTCTACTTTGACTATGATGCATCCTTCTAGAGGCACTATTTCCTTGGTGTAGGTTCTCAGGATGACATCTGTTGCATTCAAAGGTAGGCGATTCAGTATGGATTCAAGGATGGTCTCGGGAATTAAGGAGATGGAAACTCCCGAACCAACCTCGACTTTTATAAGTTGCCCATTCAGTTTCGGAACTACTCAGAACTAATGTGATTCACCTTGAACTGAAAGTACATTCAACGTCAATTCCTCATGAGAATGGTATGCTGTGTCTTCATTGTTGTTACTGTTCTTTTCTTCCACATTGTGAATTTTCTCATTTGAACTTATTTATTTCTTCCTTTAATTGTGAACTCTGATTTTCCTTGAGTGTTCTTCATTGGTAAACTCGATTATCCCAGAAAACTTTCGCTGTGTGGCCAGTTCTGTCATAGTTTTTGCACTCTACTTAATAGAAGATCTCAGTGCAATGGCAAGCAGACAGGAGCAGAGACAATGGATATCCCTACCTCGTACCCCTACTCAGTGGGGAGTAGTAAGAATTCAAAGCATTCGTACGAACACTAGCAGTGGGGATCCTATACAATAAACAAATCCAGGATATAAACTTTAGTCCAAATCCAAACCTCCCAAGAATCTCAAAGAGATACTCCCACTCCACCCTATCAAATGCCTTTTCATTGTCCAGGGAAGCAATCACCTCCGGTTCGGGCACCAAGGAGGGGGAGAGGACAACATTTAACAGACCACATATATTGACCGACAATTGCCGACCCTTGATGAAGCAAATTTGGTCTTCCGAGATCATCTCTGGGAGACAGTACTTGAGCAAATAACTTAGTGTCTGCATTTAAAAGTGATCTCGGCTCATATGACCCACACTCTATTGGGTCCTTGTCTTTCTTAAGGATCAAGCAATTAGAGGCCTGAAAAAGTGGAAAGGGCAATCAACCCCAGGATAAGGAGTGGTTAAACATATCTAAAATTAGAGGTACCAATTGCTTTGCAAACTTCTTATAAAACTCAATGGGGAAGCCATCAGTCTGCACCAATCCAATGCATTTCATAATTTCCTCTGGGCCCAACGGGGATTCTAACTCTTCCTTCATCTCCCACTCCACAGCTGGGATGGATAATCCATCCAAAAGATCAGTCATGACCAAACTCTCCGCAGGAGGCTTCGATCTATAGAGATCCTGATAAAATTTTCAAAAGCCACATTGACCTGAGTTGGGGCGGAAACCAGGCTGCCACTCGAGTCCGGTATCTGTACAATCTCCCAGGAAACCGCCTGCCATCTCAGCTAGTGAGCTAAGAGGCGACTGGCATTCTTCCCATGTTCATAAAATACATAGAATGTCGCAGCTGGCCCACCGCTCTTTCCGTTGATAATGATTCAAATTGAGTCTAAAGTTTTTCTCTACTAGCGAACAACTCCGGGGTTGGGGCAAGTGTGTACTGGCGGTCCTCAAGAATGGATCCACCAGCCTCGGCTGCCCTGCCCTCGCTGTATTTGCCATGTGCACTTTGTAGGAAATTATCTCTCCCCTGATGACCACCTTAAGGGCTTTCCAGAGAGTAGGAGTTGAGATGGACTCACTTTTATTAAATTTAAGTGCGTTCATAAAATCTCTTGTATGCTAATAATGCCGTATTCAGTCTCCAAGGCGGTCGCTGAGAGGGACCTGATTCTAGCGCCAATTCAGCAAATTGTGGGGCATGGTCCGAAATCACGATTGCTGAGTAATCCGCCACCTCCACAAAAGGGAGGAGAGACCTATATATCACAAAAAAGTCAATACGCGAGTATACCTGGTGCAGATGGGAGAACATTTTTTTAAATTTTTTTAAATCATCCGGGGCAAAAAGTGTATGGATCTGCCCCACCTCTCCCCCCCCCCCCCCCACCTGTTACATGAAAAATAACAAAGCTCCAGCCACCCCTGATGGTGTCAGAGATTTGGGCCTGGACCGATCCAGGCTAGGATTCAGAACACAGTTTAATCATCACCCGAAATAAGCTGATGCAAATCCAAATCGGGGATAGAGGCCAGCAGCTTATTAATGAAATCCCAGTTTGGAGCATAATATTAAACAGAACCAAGGTGTCTGCCAAAGATCCCAAGACAATAGTATGACCCCATTGGGTCAGCCAAGATCTTAGTGACAGAAAACTGAACCCTGTTATTGATTAATATTGCCGAACCCCAGGCCCTATCATCATAGCCCAAATGAAAAACTTATCCCACCCACCCCTTCCGCAACCTTGTCGGGTCTCTGACCCGCAAATTAGTCTCTCACAGAAACACAACGTTGGCATTTCAACTCTCAAGGTGAGCAAATACCCTCAACCTTTTCACTGGACCATTCAACTCCCTGACATTCCAGGTGAGCAAACAAAGTGGGGGTATCCCACCCCACCCCTCGGTCTGGAGTCAGCCATTTCCATCAAGAGGAATTATCCAACCAAGCAGACCCAAGATGGCCACCAAACCCACTAACAAGATTAGACAAAGAAACATTTTCAGTCACCGTCACCAAACTTCCCCTGCCCCCACCCCCTTGTCCTCATCCTCAGACACTACCACACCCAAATACGCATACAGGAAACAGCAAGGCGAACATAAAGAACAAAAACCTACTTCTTAAAAAAAACCTAACCCCAAACAGAACAAAAACACTAAGCTCATTATTTAAAACAGAACTACCATAATGAGCTGCAGTCAACCCCTCAACACCCCTCCTGTTAGCTAACTCTTCGGCTCCTACCCAGAGTGAACAAAAATGCTTACAGAAAAAAAAACAGGCAAAGTATAAAGAACCCTTAAAACACAGTACTCTAACAGGGAGCTATATATTTTACAACAGTTAGAATAAAAAAACACATAAAACTAAACCCGAGACCTAAGCCCAACTTGTAAAACATTCAACCCCAACAAGAACAGAAAAATGCAAACATGAACAAGGAACCCCAACAATTCCACATATTAACATGCCCATCCCCAATATCTGAAATGCTCAATCGCCCTGCACCCAGCCCATACTTCTTTACAAAGGAATCCACCTCCCCGGCGCATTAAAAGAAGTATTTTCCCGCAAAAGTCACGCCGAGGACGACCCCAAACCGGACTCCGTTTTTGTACAGGGCGACCTTCACTTTGTTGAACTCAGCATGCTTCTTCACCAGCTTCGCTCCCACATCCTGGTAAAACCTGATGGTGTGCCCTTGCCATTTGTACTCGTGGTGCTCTCTCTCGTCCATTTCAGGACCCGCTCCTTTTCTTTGAAGCTGTGAAATGTCACGATTATTGCTCGCGTGTCCAGTGGGTTCAATCCAACTTGGGAGGGAATGTGAGTCCACCCTCTCCCACCATCTTGCCAAATATCTCCGCAAAATATTCTGTGGGAGTTGGGCCTTCCATCCCCTCTGACATCTCCACAATTCGGATGTTTTGCCTCCTAGAATGATTCTCAAAATCATTTATTTCGGCCTTCAGTGATTTATTGACATCGGCCATCAGAGACATCTCCAGAGAGGCAATCTGGAAAAGGCCAGAAGTTCAGTACCCTAGTGAGATCCACCTCATGCACATCTTCCCCCTACTTATATACAGTACAAAATTTAAAACCGCAGCATCGTATTTCTACTTAATCCTAATAAAGTTAAAGAGGTACATGGTTTATTTTTAGCAGCGATTGTTACATGAGTTCAATTTTGTTGAATTCCAAAGAATGGTGTCGGACTGTATATATCGGGGAGCGGGAGGCTTTTGCTCGCCATTTACGGAGTCGGCGTGTCTGAATGATTCTGCAGATTATTGCAATTACTAGAAAAACCTCTACTATGTATGAAAGGGTGTTCCATTTGGCAATGTTTTCGCACCAGGTGGGGGTTTCGATGTCTGTCTTTATGTGTGGTGTAGTGTCCGGGCTGGTGGTGGTCTGTTGGGTGGTAGTGTTCGGGGCTGGCGTGGGGTTTGTTACAAAGGTCCGTTGCGCGCACAGTTGCACAAGTCCAGCGATAATCCAAACGCATGTCAGCAGTCCTTGCTTCATCCTGTGTTTTCTGTGTAATCCTGGGGATGTAAGCATACTATCTGTTATTAGCTTTGGTTAATATCTCGTTTTATTAGTCTTTCTCTCCTTACTCCAATTACCCATTATGATTGTCACCATGTGTGACTCCCTCATTTTTTTTTCGAAATACCATTTAGGAGAGACAAGAAATGCAAAAATGTGCTTAAAGTACAGAGACTCTCGCAGCTTGTGGTCGATGCGGGAAGTGGTAGGACAATTTCTTTGAATAGTCTTTTCTTTACTTGCAACCAGTGGTGGTTGAGGCTTATCTTAACCAGCCGAGTTTCAGGGCGGCCGGTTTTATAGAGTTTCGTCCCAGGGCTCAGAGATAGTTCGCGTGTAGCAGTGTGTATAGCAGCAGTGATCAGCAACCAATTGTGTCATATGTGTAAAAAGCATGAGGGGAGCGTTCAGGGGGTCGCGGGAGGTAAAGGAAAGACGGGGTGAGCGTACGGAACGTGGTAAAATACATTCTTTATACCACAACCAAAGGGAGAGTAGAGAAGGTGAAACTAAGGCCTGTCAAAGGCAACGGAGAGTGTAGAGAACCATTCCAGAGCGTATGAAGTGACAGGAATATGAGGTGCATGTGGACCGCTGTGGGATGGGTGGAATCCCCGGGTAGGGCGGGGGTTAGTGCCGTTACTCCCGACCTGGGTGGGCAGTAAGAGTTTGTAGTCGTATGGAAACTTGTCATAAAGACTGGGAGAACAGTGATCTGTTTCTCAACAAACATGTGCCTTTAACTGTCATTGGATATCGTACAGTTGAATCAGAAGAGTAATTTTGTGTCGGGTGACATGAATTAAAACCATGTAGCAGAAAAAAGAAGAAGGAAAAAGGCGGGCAGGCTCCATCAGAACTTTGGACACCTTAACACTTAGGCGATGTCTCTTTCTCATCATCTGGACACCTCAGGATTCTGTACCAAACAGTGTTGTAAAAGCATTACTGAAACGAGAGTCAGTACCTGAATCATCACCATCTCTCGGTTGCCAGACTCGTGTCTGACGTTTCTGTGCCTTGGCCGTGTCGGCCATCGGATGGTCCGAATCATCGTGCCTTACTAGTCTGCAAGAGTTGTCGCGGTGCCAAAGAGGGGCTTGTTTGTCGTGAGGCGTAGGGGCTGTGGGAGTGGAGGGGAAGTTACTGTGGTCGGGCGGTGGATGTGACGGTGGCTGGGGGAGGGCATATAGGGGGTCAAAGATATCTAAGTCATGGTTCCGGGAGTTGGGGTGACTGGTGGCAGAGAGATCGCGCCAGTGTTCAGGGATAGTAATCAAATCCGGGTGGCTCTCGCAGTCGTCGGAGTCCAGTTCAAGGTAAAAGTCTGTACCTGTGGGCGGAGACAAGTTCTGGTCTGTGGGCGTGGATGAGGGATAAATGCCGGCATGGCTGGGGGAGGGTTGGCGGAGGGGTCGGACTAGGTTGTCGATGGGCGGGGCCTAATCGTTTCCTATTGCCAGAGAGATGTGGTGGGAGTGACTACATTGTGATCCATAGACTTTGAGTTGGTTGATGCAGAACCAACCAGTTTTACCGTTGGGGAAAGTTATCTTGTACACGGAGAAGCTCACTTTGTCTGAAATGGAGTAGGGTCCTGCAAATTTGGGGGAGAGGAAAGAACTGGGGTTGTAAAGTGAAACCATTACTTGCTGACCGACTGTCTACTCTACGGGGTGGACGGTTTTGTCAAAGCAGCCTTTACTCTGCTTCTTTCTAGCGCCTAATCGGCCAGCTGCAGCAAGTTGTGCTGCTTTAATGTTATCTGTAACCTGTTGGACTGCTTTTTCATGGGTGAGGGTGGTTACTGTATGGCTTGCCAGATCGAGGCCTAATAAATATTCAGTACCCTTCATGGGCCGTCCGGTCATGAGAGTGTGGGGGGTGAAACCTGTGGAACTGGAAACAGTGTTCCAAATAAACATGAGAGCAAATGGATGGACTGTGTCCCACGTGGTATTGTTCTGTTGCACCATCTTCCTAATGGTCACTTTTAAAGTTAGATTCATTCTCTCGACAATGCCACTGGATTGGGGGGTGATAGGCTATATGGAATTTCTGCCTGATCCCAAAAATAGTTGAAATATTTTGCATGACTCTGCCGGTGAAGTGGGAACCTTGGTCTGACTCAATGCTGCGGGGGAGACCCCAGCGTGTGAATATCTGTTGGGTCAAAATCTTAGCGGTGGCCTTTGCTGTGTTTGTCCGTGAGGGAAATGCTTCTACACATTTAGTAAAGGTGTCGATTACAACCAGCACGTACTTGAAACCGTTTCTGCAAGGGGGAAGGGGGCCAATGTAATCGATTTGCAAATTTGTCCAAGGGCCATTCACAGGTCGGGTGTGACGTAATTGTCCTTTCTTTGAGTAACGTTCAGCATTGTTCTGAGCACAGATAAGGCAATTCCCCACATAACTGGTTACATTGCTTTTTAAATCGGTCCACCAACACAAAGGTCTTAAATGGGCAATCGTATTGTCTATCCCCTGATGTCCATGTCCGTCAGGAAATTGGTAAATGAGCTGGTTTCTGTCCTGGGTGGGGACCACATAAATTCCGTTTTTTAAAACTATGTCGTCCTGTACAGTCAGTGCGTCCTTCCATTAATCATAGGGGGCTGGGAAGTTGCCGTCTAAAACCTGTTTGAGGGTGTCGTCTACTTTTTGAGCTTGGGATAGATCCTCAATATTGGTCTGGGAAACCTGGACTGCGTGTATCGGTTCGCTTTCGGGTGGCTGCCAGAAATGACCATGGCGTGATCCTGCTTTGGCTAAGGCGTCTGCCTTTACATTACCGGGTGGGGACGAGCGATGATGGCTTCTTACTTTAACAATACCATATGTGCGATCTGAGGCTGTCTTGAGAATGTGCTTTAACAACGGGGCATAGGGTAGGGGTTTTCCATCGGTTGAAACAAAACCTCGAGATTCCCACAGGGACAGGAATTCTGTTAAGCTGTTGCACACATACTCGCTGTCCGAGTGTATGTCTGCGGGGGTTGGAAAAGAGTCGGGGTGCTGAATTATTTAGGCTATGGCTGCGAGTTCTGCTACTTGTGAACCTAGGAGGCCGGGCAATTTTAAAGAGATCTCTTCTAGTGGGCGTTCCTGCGAGTCTTCCACGTAAATTCCACAACCAGTAATTCTAACTCAATTTTCGATTGTGGAAGAACCGTCTGTGGTTTGGGAATCCTGTGTCTTACTGCCTGCTCATGGGTGTAGTGACTTTGGGATAAAAGGGTCCTGTGTGGTGTTGGGTGCTATGATCTGGCATTCATGTGTGGTCCCTGCATTTTGGAGATTATCGGCCAGAAATGTGTGGCTTTTGGTGCGTTTTATCGTAATGTCCCTGCCTTGTAATAGTAGTATCCAGCAAGCTGCTCTGATTTGGCTGACTGAACCGTCCTCTAATCTACCGTCTAGTAACAGTTGCGTGGGGGTGTGCTCGGTCAAGATTGTGACTGGGTTGAGGCCTGTGCTGTACGAAAAGTACTGTACTGCCCAAAAGACTGCAAGCAAGTGCCGTTCGCAGGCTGAGAATCCTTGCTCTACGGGGTCTAATACTCTTGAGGCAAAGGCTATGGGTCCTAAGTGATCGTGTTGTTCTTGCAGGAGTACTGCTGATAGGGTTCAGTCGGTGGTTGCTACTTCGATGGCATAGGGCAAGTCTGGTCTGGAACTTGTAAAGCGGGGGCTGTGCCTAGGGTGTGTTTTAAATCATCAATGGCTTCTGTGTGCTGCGAAAGCCATTTCCATGGGGCGTTCTTTTTAAGGAGCTCTGAGAGTGGGGCTGCTTTGGTGGCAAAACCATCTATATAATTTCTATATCCTACCAAACCTAGGAATGATTGGACTGCAGTGACATTTTGGGGCAGGGGCAATTTAACGATGGACTTGATCCGTTTTTGCTCAATTTCTCTCTCACCGTGGGTGATGATGGTGCCTAAATAAAGAACATTTTCCTTTAAAATCTGGGCCTTTTTGGGGTTTACCTTGCACCCGAATGATTGCAGTAGGCCTAGTAATTCAGATAAGTGCACTACGTGTTCCTCTTTTGTGTCCGTTTGCAAGAGCAGATCGTCTACATATTGTATGAGGCGTTCAGGTCGGGAAAATTTAGAAAGTCTGTTGGCCAATTATCGGAGGAAAATGGAGGTGGAGTTATGGAATTCTTGTGGGAGGCATGTCCACGTGTACTGCTGACCTTGAAACGTAAATGCAAATTTATACTGGCAGGCCCTGTCTAACGGGATGTACCAAAAGCCATTGTTGATGTCCAGCACTGTGAAATACTTTGCCTGTCCTCCCTGTTTGAGCATGGTCGCGGGACTCTTGGCAACAGTGGGGGCTGCTAAAGGGGTTACCTTAAGTTCTCGATAGTCGATCGTTAGTCGCCATGTACCATCAGGCTTTTTTACGGGCCAAATTGGGGCATTATTTGTGGAGGCTATGGGTCAAATAACTCCTTGGCCTAACAAACTGTTAATAACCTTAGAAATCTCACTCTTGGCTTGCTGTGGGAAACTGTATTGCTTTTGTGGCTTTGGATCGGGACCTGAAATTTTCACTGTACCTGGGATCTTCCCACAGTCGTGTTTGTGTTGTGCGAACGAAGCTTTGTGTTTCATGAGGATCTCTCTAATCGTCTGGTCTGCACTAATTGTTTGCGGGTTAAACCAATAGTCCCCTACTGAGAAAATCCTGTTTTCATAATCCCCTACTGTGAGCGTAGCGGGACCCCCAGCTGTTTTAGCCATTCGCCATACACATTTGTTTACTGGGTAAAACAAAAGGATATGGGAGCTCATAAAATCAATGCCTAAAATGTGCTCTGCGGTTTGGGGTAAGCCAACTAAAACGACAGGGTGTTTGGTGCTAATGAAATTAAATGAAAATCGCTTATTGTCACAAGTAGGCTTCAATGAAGTTACTGTGAAAAGCCCCTAGTTGCCACATTCCGTCGCTTGTTCGGGGAGGCTGGTACGGGAATTGAACTGTGCTGCTGGCCTGCCTTGGTCTACTTTAAAAGCCAGCTATTTAGCCCAGTGTGCTAATGTTCCCTATCTGAATGGGTACGGGAGCTGTGATATATCCTTGTTGCATGTGGCCTGTGAATCCACTCAGGGTGATGCCGTTTGTCCTGTTGAAACATGGTGGAGGAGTTTAAAGTGGTGCGGGTTCCACCTGTGTCCCAAAGAAAATCGACTGTATGTCCCCGGACTGTGCCTGTAACTACTGGTCTGCTTGATTAGTCCCAGCGTGTGTCACAGACCCAAGTTGGGGAGTCCGAACACCGTCAATCTGTGGAGTTAAACGCTAAGTCGTCTGAACGGACGCTGACATTATGCATGGGCCTAACATTGTTCCTAGGTGGGGTTTTGGTTGTTGGTATCGTTGATGGTTCGGGGGGTTTTGTCGGCAGTCGCGGGCGTAATGTCCTATGTGGACACAATTATAACAACCTTGTGGTGCCTATGCTCTGGCATGCTGTCTCTCGTGTCTACCCTCGTTTATCCATGCTGGGTCATGGCTAGCCCTAACTGGGTGCATGTTTGCTTCTATATTGTCCTGATCTGTCTGTCGGTGTAGGGTTTGTTCCCATGCTCTAGAACAGTGTTCTTCAAACCCGGGGGCACGACCCGCGGGTGGGTGGCGGGCAGGTGTCGGGAGGGTCGCGGAGCCGTCCTTTGGGGTGCTCCCGATCGCGCAAATCCCCGCGCAGCAGCCGACTTTTAATAATGCCGACTGCAAGCGGCCTTTAAAATGGCCGGAAACATGTAAAAGAATTTGGCCGCATCGCACGATCATCGGCGCGCATGTGCAAAACTATGTGCATGCGTGCTGATGATTGGGCGCGCATGCGCAGTGCGGCCGCTATTTTTTTAAACGGTTGCAGCTTTTTGTTTTACAAGTTTGGGTTTTTAAAATTCATTTTATTCATTTAGCTTTTTAAAAAAGTTCAGGGAGGGGGATTTTATTCATTTAATTTTTTTTTCATTTATTTTATTCATTTAATTATTTTTTTTTTTTTACAAGTGCGGGGGGGCTTTATTTAATAAAATTTTACGGAAAAAAATGCAAAGCTTTGAACAGATGGAGACTCCATACTTTCCGACACCAGATGGCTTCACCTTCATCCAACAGGTTCCATTGGAGGAGCGTGTACGAGGGCCAAAGGGACCCAAAACCATTTCCGCCATTTTTATCAGCAGCAAATAAGGTAAGAAAAAATGGTGGGTCGCTCAGGACGGCCGGCGTGGGTCGCGAAGGTCGGCCGGCGTGGGTCGCGAATGTCGGCCGGCGTGGGTCACGAAGGTTGGCCGGGTAGGGTCGCGAAGGTCGGCCGGGTTGGGTCCCGAAGGTTGACTGGTTGGTAAAAATGGGTACCCGGAAAAAAAGTTTGAAGAACAGTGTAGCCATCTGGGATGGCCACTTCCCGATTACAAAATGGACACTTTGCAAAGATTGCAAGAAAAATGGACAATACTGAGAAAACAAGCAGGTTCATGGTTTGTCTGCATATTGGAGCCGCAGCTCCCAGACAAGACCAAAACTGCAAAATTATTAGCATACTAATGGCCCATCTCCGGGAACAAAAGAGTAACATTTGAGTAACCGATACTAAGGCAGACACCCCAGCGCCGGAGGAGACCAGAACAAAGCAGGCCAACGGCCACCTCGGACCCTCCCCTTAGAATCATAGAATCATAGAAGTTTACAGCATGGAAACAGGCCCTTTGGCCCAACCAGTCCATGCTGCCCAGTTTTTACCATTAAGCTAGTCCCAGTTGCCTGCACTTGGCCCATAACCCTCTATACCCATCTTACCCATGTAACTATCTAAATGCTTTTTAAAAGACACAATTGTACCCGCCTCTATTACTACCTCTGGCAGCACATTCCAGACACTCACTACCCTCTGAGTGAAGAAATTGCCCCTCTGGGCCCTTCTGAATCTCTCCCCTCTCACCTTAAACCTATGGCCTCTAGTTTTAGACTCCCCTACCTTTGGGAAAAGATGTTGACTATCTACCTTATCTATGCCCCTCATTATTTTATAGACCTCTATAAGATCACCCCTAAGCCTCCTACGCTCCAGGGAAAAAAGTCCCAGTCTATCCAGCCCCTCCTTATAACTCGAACCATCAAGTCCCGGTAACATCCTAGTAAATCTTTTCTGCACTCTTTCTAGTTTAATAATATCCTTTCTATAATAGGGTGACCAGAACTGCACACAGTATTCCAAGTGTGGCCGTACCAATGTCTTGTACAACTTCAACAAGACGTCCCAACTCCTGTATTCAATGTTCTGACCAATGAAACCAAGCATGCCGAATGCCTTCTTCACCACCCTGTCCACCTGCCACTCCACCTTCAAGGAGCTATGAACCTGTACTCCTAGATCTCTTTGTTCTATAACTCTCCCCAACGCCATACCATTAACTGAGTAGGTCCTGGCCTGATTCGATCTGCCAAAATGCATCACCTCACATTTATCTAAATTAAACTCCATCTGCCATTCGTCGGCCCACTGGCCTAATTGATCAAGATCCCGTTGCAATCCTAGATAACCTTCTTCACTATCCACTGTGCCACCAATCTTGGTGTCATCTGCAAACTTACTAACCATGCCTCCTAAATTCTCATCCAAATCATTAATATAAATCACAAATAACAGTGGACCCAGCACCGATCCCTGAGGCACATCACTGGTCACAGGCCTCCAGTTTGAAAAACAACCCTCTACAAACACCCTCTGTCTTCTGTCGTCCAGCCAATTTTGAATCCAATTGGCAACCTCACCCTGGATCCCGTGAGCTTTAACCTTCTGCAACAACCTACCATGCGGTACCTTGTCAAAGGCTTTGCTAAAGTCCATGTAGACAACGTCTACTGCACTGCCCTCATCTACCTTCTTGGTCACCCCCTCAAAAAAACTCAATCAAATTTGTGAGACATGATTTTCCACGCACAAAGCCATGCTGACTGCCCCGAATCAGTCCTTGCCTCTCTAAATGCTTGTAGATCCTGTCTCTCAGACTACCTTCTAGCAACTTACCTACTACAGACGTTAGGCTCACCGGTCTGTAGTTCCCAGGCTTTTCCCTGCTGCCCTTCTTAAACAAGGGCACAACATTCGCCACTCTCCAATCTTCAGGCACCTCACCTGTGGCTGCCGATGATTCAAATATCTCTGTTAGGGGACCCGCAATTTCCTCCCTAGCCTCCCACAACATCCTGGGATACATTTCATCAGGTCCCGGGGATTTATCTACCTTGATGCGCTTTAAGACTTCCAGCACCTCCTCCTCTGTAATATGCACACTTCTCAAGACATCACTATTTATTTCCCTTAGTTTCCTAACATCCATGCCTTTCTCCACCGTGAATACCGATGAGAAATATTCATTCAGGATCTCACCCAACTCTTGTAGCTCTGCACATAGATGTCCTTGTTGATCCTTAAGAGGCCCTACTCTGTCCCTAGTTACTCTTTTTCCCTTTATGTATCTGTAGAAGCTCTTTGGATTCTCCTTTGCATTATTTGCCAAAGCAATTTCATGTCCCCTTTTTGCCCTCCTGATTTCCCTCTTAACTCTATTTCGACAATCTCTATACTCTTCAAGGGATCCACTTGATCCCAGTTGTTTATGTATGTCATATGCCGCCTCCTTCTTTTTGACCAGAGTCTCAATATCTCGAGTCATCCAGGGTTCCCTATTTCTACCAGCCTTGCCCTTCACTCTAAAGGGAATGTGCTTACCCTGAACCCTGGTTAACACATTTTTAAAAGCCTCCCATTTACCAGCCGTCCCTTTGCCTGCCAATAGTCACCCCCAATCTACCTCTGAAAGTTCCTGTCTGATACCATCAAAATTGGCCTTGCCCCAATTAAGAATTTTAACTCTTGGGCCAGACCTATCATTCTCCATAGCTATCTTAAAACTAACGGAGTTATGGTCACTTGTCCCAAAGTGATCCCTCACTAACACTTCTGTCACTTGCCCTTCCTTATTTCCCAAGACGAGGTCAAGTTTTGCCCCCTCTCTAGTCGGTCCATCCACATACTGAATGAGAAATTCCTCCTGAATACACTCAACAAATGTCCCTCCATCCAAGCCCCTAATGCTATGGCTGTCCCAGTCAATGTTGGGAAAGTTAAAGTCCCCTACTATTACCACCCTATTTTTCTTGCAGCTATCTGTAATCTCCTTACATATTTGCTCCTCAATTTCCTGCTGACTATTTGGGAGCCTGTAGTACAGTCCTATCAAGGTGATCTCTCCCTTCTTATTTTTCAGTTCCACCCATATAAACTCAGTGGGCGAACCCTCGGATATATCCCCTCTAAGTACTGCCGTGATGTTCTCCCTAATCAAAAACGCCACTCCCCCTCCACTCTTACCTCCTGTTCTATCCTTTCTATAGCATCTGTACCCCGGAACATTGAGCTGCCAGTCCTGCCCCTCCCTTAGCCATGTTTCAGTCATAGCTATAATATCCCAGTCCCATGTGCCCATCCATGCCCTGAGTTCATCCGCTTTGCCCGTCAGGCCCCTTGCATTGAAATAAATGCAGTTTAATGTAGACTTTCCGTGCTCTCTGCCCTGCTTTCTCTGGTCATGCTTTACACACTCTCCCTTCCTGCCTTTTGTTTCCGTCCCCACTGACTTCCTACATCGGTTCCCATCCCCCTGCCACATTAGTTTAAACCCTCCCCAACTGCACTAGCAAACACACCCCCGAGAACATTGGTTCCGGTCCCACCCAGATTTGTCCGATTTGTACAGGTCCCACCTCCCCCAGAACCGGTCCCAATGTCCCAGGAATTTGAAACCCTCCCTCTTGCACCATCTCTCAAGCCACGTATTCATCCTAGCTATCCTGTCATTCCTACTCTGACTATCACGTGGCACTGGTAGCAATCCTGAGATTACTACCTTTGAGGTCCTACTTTTTAGTTTAACTCCTAACTCCCTAAATTCAGCTTGTAGGACCTCATCCCGTTTTTGACCTATATCGTTGGTGCCTATATGCACCACGACAGCTGGCTGTTCACCCTCCCCCTCCAGAATGCCCTGCAGCCGCTCCGAGACATCCTTGACCCTTGCACCAGGGAGGCAACATACCAACCTGGATTCTCGTTTGCGTCCGCTGAAACGCCTGTCTATTCCCCTTACAATTGAATCCCCTATCACTATAGCTCTGCCACTCTTTTTCCCGCCCTTCTGTGCAGCAGAGCCAGCCACGGTGCCATGAACCTGGCTGCTGCCACCTTCCCCTGGTGAGCCATCTCCCCCAACAGTTTCCAAAACGGTAAATCTGTTTTGGAGGGAGATGACCGCAGGGGATCCCTGCACTGCCTTCCTACTCTTCCTCTGTCTGTTGGTCACCCATTCCCTATCTGCCTCAGTAATTTTAATCTGCGGTGTGACCAACTCACTGAATGTGCTATCCACAACTTCCTCAGCATCGCGGATGCTCCAAAGTGAATCCATCCGCAGCTCCAGAGCCGTCAAGCGGTCTAACAGGAGCTGCAGTTGGACACACTTCTTGCAGATGAAGGAGTCAGGGACACCAGAAGGGTCCCTGACTTGCCACATCTCACAAGAGGAGTATGACATGGGTCTGAGCTCTCCTGCCATGACTTAAACCTGAAGTTAAATTTGAACTACACTACACAGCTAAGAGAAAGTCAAAGAGAGAAAAATCACTTACCAGTCACAAGCCAATCACTTACCTGTTGGCTGTGATGTAATTGCTCCCGAGACTCCCTCACAGGTCTGCTTCTCTGCACCTCCTTAAGATGAGCACCAAATTCCCTTAACTAGTTAATTAATTTACTTAATTAATTGGATTTTTTTTTTTTTTTTTTGGAAACTCAACCCCAATCACCAAACTCCAAAAAAACAAACACAGCCCTCACTCACCTCTTACCCGAACTCAGCCTTACCCAAACTCAGATACACTCTGTTTGCTTCCAGCACTTCATTTCTAAAGGCACTTCAGCCACACCTTTTGTATCCTTCCTGATTTACAGTCAGCCAATAGGCCTGCTCCCGGCACTGAACTCCCGAAACTAACGGCTGACCTGCAAGGTAAGGAACTTTTTAAACAGCACTTGCCTCTCCCAGCAGCACTTGCTCCCTGTGGCCGCTCCCGGAACTGAACTCCCGAAACTAGCGGCAGACCTGCAAGGAAAGGAAGTTTTTAAACAGTACTTACCTCACCCAGGCCGCGAACGTTTAAACTGTCCGCTCTGCATCGCAGCTCCCGCACTTTTTAAATCTCCTGCGCTGTTTTCAATGTCCCGGCTCTCTCTCTCTCCCGCTCCCAGCTGACCTGCAAGGTAAGGAGGTTGTTTCTTGGTCCCTTTATTGGAGGGAATCTCTCTCGCTTAGGCTGTACATAACATTTTGTTGCCGCACCTCCTCAAAGAAGCTGTGCAGGTCTACGGTGGGCTGGAATGCACTAATTTTCGTGCAAGCTTCTCTTAATTGGGTTATGGATAGTGGGGGTCGTGGAAACGATATCAGGCTCCTCCTGATCCGATGACCTGTGTTGTGTGGTAACCGGATTCATGGGGGTCGAATTGTGAGTGGGGTTGTGTGCTGCCTGTGCAGTCGGTGCTGCGGGTGCTTTTATTTTTGAGGCATGGGGGGCTCGATTTTGATTTCCCGTGTCCTCTACGTATTTTTGGGTGCTTTCGTTTAACTCTTGCCAATCGGGAGCATCTTCCTCATCTAAATCCTGCCCGAAAGTGTACCTGAAGCCATTCTGTACTGAGAGTAGCGACTGTAACTTTTCTATCTTCTGTCAGCATTTGGCATGGTCAACGGTACTCTGCCTCTGTTCCTTAGTGGAGCTGTGGAGCGCTCTCAAAGCTGCTTTTAAATCTGCGCATTTGCTAGTTAGCTGGGCGACCTATTGTTCTGTTTCCTCTCTTGCCAGGACTGCCCGCTGTGTATCTTGATAGGCTTTATCGTACTGGGTCTGGAAGCTACTAAGGTGAACTAGACCAGATTGATGTGCACGTTTCTGTTTCCCTCGTTCTTTTCTTCCTTCTCAATTAACTGCCTACGGAGCGTGTTCACAACCTCCTCTGTGCCTCGCAACTGTGCCAAACAGGACACTATTGCCATCGGCTTTCTGACTTTCCCTACATTTTTCTTGTGGATCTCGCTTAGTTTCTCCCACCAAGTCTGTC
Source organism: Scyliorhinus torazame (assembly GCF_047496885.1). Classification (NCBI taxonomy): domain Eukaryota; kingdom Metazoa; phylum Chordata; class Chondrichthyes; order Carcharhiniformes; family Scyliorhinidae; genus Scyliorhinus; species Scyliorhinus torazame. The sequence goes on along the minus strand of NC_092710.1, from coordinate 108,033,908 downwards.
CTATCTTTCCTGGACCTGACTCATCATTAGCGCAAAAATGCGACCAAAGGTACCATCCTTTCCCCTTTAAGTATTTCCTTAACTCTTCATCACATATGGGGCATTGCTTTGCTCTGTTGGTCACTGCAACCTCGGGTTCCTGTGGATTCATCAATCTTTCCATTGCTTTAGTGGCCATTACTTCTCTTATATCTGTCACTACTTTTAATTTGGGACAGGGGAATAAGGCGGCGATTTGAACAGCGGGTATGGTTTAAGCTATTTTCTGGCTCACAATCCCTCGCTAGATGTACACAATTCTAACGAGTTTACCTTACTCTTCCTGTTAGGTATGCATGCGGGTTAGTACACACTTCCGAAATTCAATTATTTGGTCGATATGGGACTTGCACTTATGGTTCTTTCTCTTTCTCGCAATTGGATTCAAAGTTTGTGGGTTATCTCGGAGTGACAAAGTCACTTCTAATCGAGTCCCGTCATAGGTCTCCAATAATGTTGCTCTGTTTCGGTCCCAACAGCGTCACCAATACTGTGGGTATTTCTTTTTATCTTGGTGAACCACAAGCCTTCCCTTATATCGATCAAATGACCACACAACCAGTTAGTTAGTTCAAAAAATGGTTTATTTATATACACAAGAGTTATCTCAACATGCAAACACAATATCTGCTACGAGTTAAACTACACCTATCAGCTACAATAACCTATACTTAACTTCAGGGCGACCGGCACTGTGCAAATGGTTAAGGCCTTTATCTGGATTTCACTTGGCTGGTTCGAAGAAAGTGGCTCTGTCTCTGCTGGGCTCATCCATCAGGTAGCGATCGTTGGTCTTGAACTTGGCTGGCTTTTCCTGCTACAATTGGGTTGGCACAGGCCGGATCCAAAAGTGATAGATCAAATGGCTGTGTCCTCTTTTATCCCTCTGGGATTTCTCGCTCTTTGGGGCGGTCCTTAACCTTGAACCCAATAGTTCGACAGGGCTCTGATCACTCTCTTCAATTTCGTCCAATAAAGGGGCAGGTGCCTTGGTAGCTGGGTGGGTCCTTAGTGGTCATTGATCTTGGCAGTTGTGCTTTCTGAGTAAGGGGAGTGGCACCGATCAGTCTGTGGCTGTATTGGTTGCTTGATTGGAGTTCTATTGTCCTGGGAAAATGGGCCATTAAAATGTAAATGAGCGGGGGTTTCGGTCAGGTCTGGTTACCTGTGTTTTAGATACACATAGGCTGTGTATCTGTCTGAGTCCTGGGTTGGCCATAATTCCCATGGTCCTTTGCAGGTGGCCATCTTAGATGGCTACACCTATCCTAACCATGTCTCACAGTCACCTCCGCAAATGTTGGGCGGGATACTCTGTTGGCTGACGCCAGAATTGGGAAACGTGATTAGGCGGAGAATCGGTTGCGGTGCCGAAATCGCAGCGGGCGCCGATTGCACGCCAAATCGCAATTCTCTGTTGCCTCAACAGAGGTGTCAATGCATTCCAGAATGCACATACGGTAACCGTTTTCGGCATATCATTAATGGGCCCGACCCGGTATTCTCTGAGGCCTCCGCGATTCTCCGCCTCCAATGGGTCGAATTCCCGACGGCGAGGTTAACTTGTGCTTTTAAAAATCGTGAAACAAGTGTTGTGGCTGCTGAGGGGGAGAGAATGCGGTACAGAATGTGTCTAACATCGCCATAGTTTGCTGACAGTTATGCCGCTGGCCGGGGGGGCTTCTGCCAGGGCTGGGGGTAGTAGCGGGGGGTAGCCAGGAGGTGGGCTGTGGGGTCGGACTGGATGGGTATGGAACACCATTGCCGCAGCTGGCAAGGCAGCCGTGCACTGTGCACGGCGCAGACTACCCACTGTGAACATAGGGCCACAGGTCGTATGGGTGCCAACCCCCTAGGGGCCCTCTGGCCCCAGCCGACCCATCAGCCGTATGGGCCTGCTGCAGCACAACCAGTGCCATCTTGTTGGCTGGGATGGTGTGTATTGGTGGAGAGTGAAGTGTGTATGTGCGGCTGCAGCTTGTCAGCCTCCTGAGTGTCAATCGTGAATCCAGCATCATTTCTCATTGGAATTGATTGTGTTCCACCTGGCACTGGTGCTAGCCCCTTAACAGTCGCTGAATCGGTCCAGTTTTGCTGTCGTGGAAGTCCATGAATCCTGCCCCGGCGTCAACACAGTCTCAAGAACGGAGAATTCAGCTGGTTGTCATTACAGAAGTCATGACGGGCACTTGCACCTCTGTACTTCCTCTCCTTGCAGAAGATGGTACACAATGCGGATGAGATGCAGAGACCAGGTAGAGGTGGGAGGTGGAGGGTAAGAGTGGCCATCTGGTGACAGGCACCTTGTTGGCCATTGGCAATATCTGCCCATCTGGTCCACTGGGCAGGACCTCTTGTACCAGGCGACTGCAGGTGTCAGGAGCAACCTGCCATGAGAGCCTGAGTCTCCTCAAGCACGAATGCTCACACATGATAATAATAATTGCTTATTGTCGCAAGTAGGCTTCAATGAAGTTACTGTGAAAAGCCCCCCGTCACCACATTCCGGCGCCTGTTCGGGGAGGCTTGTACAGGAATTGAACCCGCGCTGCTGGCCTAGTTCTGCATGACAAGTCAGCTGTTTAGCCCATGTGCTAAACCAGCCCCTAACTGAAAGAGCAGATTCGCTTTACGTTGGGGATCTTGCTTCCTTCCAGTCAGATCTATGTCCATCTCTCTGTCCTGTAGAGGGGCATGTGGCTGAGGGGGAGACAGCTGGTGCTGCTGCTAGTGTTGCTCCTGTTGCTGCTGGCATTGGCGTCCCTTATACACTTGCCCTTCATCAGAGACATCAGGGACCTCCTCTAGCTGTGTACTTGTCTTGGTGACCCTGGTGAGTTGCTGACAAGCTGGGAAGCAGGCACCTTGTTCATTCTGAATTGAGTGTTAAGACAATACTTTGTTGCCTTTAAATTACCTTAATTACAAAATGGACAGATCCAAGGGAGTTCCCCGCTTGCCTTCGATCCCATCCTGATGAAACTCAGGGCACGATGATGATTTGGTGTTTATTTCAGGGGAATTTAGTTCCGGTCCGCACCCAATCCAGCCTCCTCTTGCCAGTAAAAACTCCATCCAATGTGTCTTTAATCCGTCTAACAGGCTAACTGAAACTACGCCGTTACCCACTGGGCAGTGATCACATCACACAATGAATTAAAATATATCGTAGGTGTAGACAATGTGATCTCCTGCATTGATTTTGATCGCCTGAGAGGGTTGGAAAAGAATTTTCCAGAGTATTTAGCATTCCCCTTATTGGTCCTGGGTTTTGGCACCTCCTCCAAGGCCCCCCTACATCAAAGGTTTTTAAAACTTCATTTATGGGATGTTGGCATCACTGGCTGGAGGCTGACCAGCTGCTACCGCACATACACAGCCTTGAACTGAGTAGCCTGCTAGACAATTTCAGAGTCAACCACATTGTGGATCTGGAATCACATGGTGGCCAGACTAGATGAGGAGGGTAGATTTTCTTTTCTAAATGACATTAGTGAACCAGATGGGTTTTTACAACAATCAACATTGTTTTATGGTCATCATTCGACTTTTAATTCCAGATTTTTATTTAATGCACATTTCACCAACTGCCATGGTAGGATTCGAACCCTTGTCCCCCTGGGTCTCTGGATTACTAGTTCAATGACAAAGCCACTATACCATCACCTCCCCAACAGTGGATGGCGATGGCCGGTGTGAGGTGGGGGTGGCCATTGTAGGGAATAAATGTGGGGTAAGGTAAGGGTACATTAGGAAGAGCCTGGTCATGACGCTGTCACTGGGGAGGGGGCAGGTTTGATGGGTTTAGCTAGTCTAGTTGATCTACCATTTTGATTTTTACACATTTGTTAATCTAAATACCTTCCTTTATTGCAGGCTCAGTAAATCTCCCTCCTGTTGAAACATTCGTCTTGATTGGACTGTTGCTGGTCCTACTGATCATATCGGCACTCCTGTGCAAACTCTGGTTGTGGATGAAAAGATCAAAAATGACAGCTCGGCCACAATTAACTCTGGCAAATTTCTCTTGTTCTGAACTGGCATCTTGAAAGTTATCCCTTACAACTGTCAGCATAAAAAGATTCTACAATTAGGAAGAGTAGAAGATGATCCAGCCCATTACCAGTTGTCTGCCAACTGCCTCTTCCCTCCTTGGGCCCAGTGTTGTCATAGTCACAATTGATCATATAGTATTAATTTGTCCTCAACATCCCAATTCATCATCATCTCCCTCATTATTCTATTCAGTATCAAAGAACAAAGAACAATACAGCACAGGAACAGGCCCTTCGGCCCTCCAAGCCGGCACCAACCATGGTACCTGCCTAAAACCATATGCACTTACGGACTCCATATCTTTCCATTCCCACCCTATTCATATATTTGTCTAGATGCCCCTTAAATGCCGCTATGGCACCTGCTCCCACCACCTCCCCAAGCAGTGCGTTCCATATATTTACCACCCTCTGTGTAAAAAAAACAAAACTTGCCTTGCACATCTGTTCTAAACTTTTTCCCACGCCCTTTAAACCATTGTCCCCTAGTACTTAACTCTCCTACCCTAGGAAAGAGCATCTGACTATCCACTCTGCCCATGCCACCCATAATCTTATAGACCTCTATCAGGTCGCCTCTCAACCTCCGTCGTTCCAGTGAGAACAGACCGAGTTTATCTAACCTCTCCTCACATCTATTGTCCTCCATACCAGTCAACATCCTAGTAAACCACTTCTGTACCCTCTCCAAAGCATCCACATCCTTCTGGTAGTGTGATGACCAGAATTGTACACAATATTCCAAATGAGGCCTAAATAAGGCCCTGAACAGCTGCAACATGACTTGCCAATTTTTATATTCAATTCCCCGACCGATGAAGGCCAGCATGCCGTATGTCTTCTTGACCACCTTATCCACATACATTGCCACTTTCAGTGATCCGTGGACATGCACACCCAGATCTCTCTACCTGTCAATACTCACAAGAGTATTATCAAACATCCTTCTATTTATTCCCATCTCACTTCATTGTACATTTCTGTTCACACTAAGTGCTGTATGTTTTATTTCTTTTTTTCTAAGGTGTACCCAAAATTTATCTTGAGTATTTGTTTTATTGTAAGCAGGTTGTTGTAGAACGCTGCCACACTATTGCTCTGCCCAGTTCCTGCCCGATAATTGCCCAGTTTCTGATAATGGCCCAGTTTCTGAACAGGTAGGACATCCCAGTGCTGCTACCCTGCTGTTGAGGCCAATCTCTCCCACATTTCCTCTCCCATGGTGTCTAAGAATTGAATGTTTCTTGGATATTTCTAGGAGGGATATTGGGAAGCACACGCTCATTACGACAATTAGGTGGAATGGGATGATATCTAAAAGTCTTTGGAGTAAAAGGTACACGGAAAGTTTATTGGTATTAAAAAAAAACTTTCTAATTACTCCCAAAGCTCTGGTTTCATTTTATTTGCATGTGCATATGTGTTTAAAGAACCAAAATTAAACAAAACCTGAACCGGTAGTAACAGAAATTGTTAAAACGGCATAAGTGAGAATTGTCAACATGTTCCGCCTCCAGACTTCAATTTAAGGTTCCCTGGCAAAATTTGGTTCCAACTCCATCTACAAGTATGCTGATGATACGACCAGAGTGGGCCAAATCTAGAATAACGACGTGTCAGAATACAGGATGGAGATTGAGAACCTAGTGGAGTGGTGCATTGACAACAATCTATCCCTCAATGCCAGCAAAACTAAAGAGCTGATCATTGACTTCAGGAAGCAAAGTGCTGTACACACCCCTGTCAGCATCAACGGGGCCCAGGTGGAGATGGTTAGCAGTTTCAAATTCTTAGGGGTACACATCTCCAAAAATCTGTCCTGGTCCACCCACGTCGACGCCACCACCAAGAAAGCACAACAGCACCTAAACTTCCTCAGGAAACTAAGGAAATTCGGCATGTCCACATTACCTCTTACCAACTTTTACAGATGCACCATAGAAAGCATCCTATCTGGCTGCATCACAGCCTGGTATGGCAACTGCTTGGCAAAAGACTGCAAGAAACTTCAGAGAGACGTGAACACCGCCCAGTCCATCACACAAACCTGCCTCCCATCCATTGACTCCATCTACAACCTCCCACTGCCTGGGGAAAGTGGGCTGCATAATCAAAGACCCCTCCCACTCGGCTTACTCACTCTGCCAACTTCTTCCATCGGGCAGGAGATACAGAAGTCTGAGAACACGCACGAACAGACTCAAAAACAGCTTCTTCCCCGCTGTTACCAGACTCCTAAATGACCCTCTTATGGACTGACTTCATTAACACTACACCCTGTATGCTTCACCCGATGTCGGTGTTATGTAGTTACATCGTGTACCTTGTGTTGCCCTATTATGTATTTTCTTGTATTTTCTTTTCTTTTCAACTACTTAATGATCTGTTGAGCTGCTCACAAAAAAATACTTTTCACTGTACCTCGGTACACGTGACAATAAACAAAATCCAAATCCATTGAGGACCGAGTCAAACGAAGCACGTGTTCCAACTTTCCCCCTCTCCTCTGCCCATTGCTCATTTGCCTCCCCCTGCACCTCCAACCACCATCACTTCCACACTGTGGCTCAATGATAGTACTCTCATCACAGAGTCAGAAGGTTGTGGGTCAAATCCCACAAAACACAAGGATAAAACTGCTGGTAAGTGCAGTACTGAGTGAGCGTAGAACTCTTGGAAGTGCTGTCTGTTGGATGAGATGTTAAACGCGGCTCCATCTGCCTTCTCGGGTGGAAATAAAAGATCCACAGCAATGCTTTGAGCAAGGGAGGTGGTCTCCTGGTTAATATATATTTTTTAATAGGTTTATTAAAAAAATTTAATATAAAAAAAAACACCCGAAAGAATCAAACAGAAATACACAATAGGAAAAAGAGACAAAAAATCAAAAGCACATATTAACTTTAATATAAACACAAAACTAAACCCCCTAACAGCTGACGGTGACTTGATCCTGAAAGAAGTTAATGAATAGCTGCCATCTTAGATAGAACCTTCCACCAACCCTCTAATGGTGAACTTGACCTCCTCCAAATGTAGAAAAGACATGAGGTCACCCAACCACGTTAAGGCACTAGGCGAAGCAGGAGACATCCATCCATGCAGAATTCACCTCTGGATTATCAATGAGACTGAGGCGAGGACATCCATCTTCACCCCCATCTGAAGCACCGGCGAGTCCGACAACCCAAATATGGCCACCTGTGGTCATGGCTCCAAATCTATACCGAGTATCTGTGACATGGTATTAAATAAAGAGGCCCAGCGCTTATCAACTTGGGACAGGTCCAAAATAATAATTGCTGAGTACTCAGCCAACACCACTGAAGAGAGGGGAGACCTAGTTACCACAAAAAAATCAATCCGAGAATATACCTGATGAACATGCGAGAAAAATGAACATTTTTTATCACCTGTAAGAAGCACCAAGGATCTAACCCCCCACCTGCTCCATGAAAGACAACAAAGCCCTGGCCACCCCTGATGGAACCAGATATTTGATTTGGAATGAACCAGTCTAGAGTCCAGGACACAGCTTTGGTCACCATCCAAAATGAGCTGATGCGAGTCTAAATCGGGGAGGGAGTCCAGCAGATTATTAATAACGTTTGTACCATCCCAGTTCTGGGCGTAGACATTAACTATAACCACCAGGGTAACCTCCCACCCCAGAGAGCCAAAGACAATAACATGTCTGCCATTGGGGTTAGCCAAAACCTTGGAGGCAGAAAACGAAACCCTTTTATTCATATATAATGCTGCACCCTGCCCCTACCATCGAAACCCAAGTGAAAGATCTGTCCTACCCAGCCCTTCCGCAATCTTGCCTGGTCCCTGACCCATAAATGGGTCTCCTGCAAAAACACCACATCAGAGTTTAAACCATTAAGGTGAGGAAATACTCTCGTCCTTTTCACTGGGCCATTCAACCCCCTAACGGTCCAGGTGACCAAGGGAACTGGGGGTCTCCCATGCCCTGCTCAATCCGGAGTCAGCCATTTCCACCAAGAGAGATTATCCAAAAGATACTTAATAATAATAATCGCTTATTGTCACAAGTCGGCTTCAATGAAGTTACTGTGAAAAGCCCCTAGTTACCACATTCCGACGCCTGTTCGGGGAGGCGGTACAGGAATTGAACCCGCGCTGCTGGCCTTGTTCTCCATTACAAGCCAGCTGTTTAGCCCACTGTACTAAACCAGCCCCAGTAACAGGCACTGCAAGCAGGCCTACTCAAGTTGGCCACCAAACCAAATCAACACATTGGACAAAGAAAGACCTGCAGTCACTATCAGCAAACTACCCCCATCTCCCTCCTCCCACTGCCACTGTCCTTGAAAACAACCACACACAAATACACACACAAATAGAGGCAAGGCAAACATAAACAACTAAAATCTACCTCTAAAACTAGAACCCTAAGCTCATTATCTAAAAAAACTGCTTTAATGAGCTGCAGCCAACCCTTCATAACCACTCCCCTTAGCTAACGCTCTGCTTAGCAGGGAGGCTCCTGACTAGATTTAACAAAAATGGTTACAGACAACAAAATACTAAAACCCTATAAACCTTGTCCTTTGAAAGGGAGTTATATATTTTCATAACAAACAGAACCCCCACATAAAGCTAGACCCCAAATCGAAACCAGAACTGTACAGATTGTAAAATTTCAACCCCACCGAGAACAAGAAAATACAAGAACAAACATAGAACCCCAATAATGCATCAATTCCACATGCCCATCCCCAGAACCCAAAAACTCAATTACACCACACCCAACTTATGTTTTTTAACAAATGTGGCCGCCTCTCCCAGTGGGTTGAATAAATAGTCCTTTCCAGTGAAAGTTATTTTAAGCCGAGGAGGGTAGACCACACCAAATCGGACTCCACTTTTATAAAGGTGGCCTTCGCTGTATTGAATGTGGCGCTCTTCTTCGCCAGCTCTGCTCCCACATCTTGATAGAACCTGATGGCGTGGGCTTCCCATTTAAAGTCCCGATGTTCCTTCGCCTATCTCAGAACCCACTCTTTCTCCTTGAATGTATGGAACCTCACTATCACCGCATGCGGTGGATCCTCATGACGGGGTCTCTACCGGAGTGTATGGTGGGCTCGGTCCAACTCAGGAGGGGATGTGAGTCCAACCTCCCCCACCATCTTCCCAAACATATCTGCAAAGTACTCTGTGGGACTTCCAACCCTTCGGCAACTCCACAATTCTAATATTTGGCCTCTTGGACCAATTCTCTAAATCATCCACCTTGGCCTTCAAACACTTGTTCGCTTCGACCACTGAAGATAGCTCCGATTCCAGCAAGGCTTCCATACCTTTTATCTTGGCTCCATGGGCTTCCACAATTTTATTAGTTTTCCCCAGGGCTGCTCAGATGGGGGCCAAGGCCTCCTCTATTGATTTCTGGAAGTCATCCGACACAATCCGTCAGTGATTTTCAAATTCCTTAGCCAAGGGACTACAAAGTACCTAGGCCGTTAGTAGAGTGGACGGAGCCTCAGAGACTGACTCCGCCCTTTTACTTGCCGAAGAACTCTGAGAGGACTTCTTTCTCCTGCCTTTTCTGGGCATTTAATAATAATAATCTTTATTGTCACAAGTAGGCTTACAGTAACACTGCAATGAAGTTACTGTGAGAAGCCCCTAGTCGCCACATTCCGGAGCCTGTTAGGGTACACTGAGGGAGAATTCAGAATGTCCAATTCACCTAACAGCACATCTTTCCGGACTTGTGGGAGGAAACCGGAGCACCTGGAGGAAACCGATGCAGACGCAGGGAGAATGTGCAGACTCCGCACAGACAGTGACCCAAGCCGGGAATCGAATCTGGCACCCTGGCGCTGTGAAACAACAGTGCTAATCACTGTGCTACCGTGCCGCATGTCATGCAGGATCCTTATTCCATTAACTATGTGGGTTTTCAAAAGTAAACACCCCATAATACGAAGAAAAAGCAGCAGAAAAGCCACAACTTGTGCGTCTTCCCCCTACATTAGGCCACCAGAAGTCCCCCCTGGTCAATATTTATCCTTCAATCAACATCACTAAAAGACATCAGCTGGTCATTGTCACATTGCTGTTTGTGGGAGCTTGCTGTGCACAAATTGGCTGCCTCAATGCCTACATTACAATAGTGATCACTTTAAAGCATTTTGAGACATTCTGAGTCGATGAAATGCACAATATAAATGCAAGGCTGGGCTTGCGAAGTCCTACCAACTGTCCTGGCTTGAGACAATTCACACCTCTTTAACCTGCGGTTACCCCTATCTCTGGATCTGTAAAGACTTAATTATCTGCAAATGCTCACATTTAAAGTATCGTCTTGCATCTTTGACTTTGTCTATATATATGTTTCTGGAACCTACCTCTTCATTCACCTGAGGAAGGAGCAGTGCTCCGAAAGCTAGTGATTTGAAACAAACCTGTTGCACTTTAACCTGGTGTTGTAAAACTTCTTACTGTGCTCACCCCAGTCCAACGCCGGCATCTCCACATCTGGGGTGAAATTCTCCGGAAACGGCGCGATGTCCGCCGACTGCCGCCCAAACGGCGCAAATCAGTCGGGCATCGCGCCGCCCCAAAGCTGCTGAATGTTCCGCATCTTTGGGGGCCGAGCCCCAACCTTAAGGGGCTAGGCCCGCGCCGGATGAATTTCCGCCCCGCCAGCTGGCGGAAAAGGCCTTTGGTGCCCCGCCAGCTGGCGCGGAAATGACTTCTCCGGGCGGCGCATGCGCGGGCGCGTTAGCGACCTCTGACGGCATTCCCGCGCATGCGCAGTGGAGGGAGTCTCTTCCGCCTCCGCCATGGTGGAGACCGTGGCGGAGGCGGAAGGGAAAGAGTGCCCCCACGGCACAGGCCCGCCCGCGGATCGGTGGGCCCCGATCGCGGGCCAGGCCACCGTGGGGGACCCCGGAGCCCGCCCGCGCCGCCTTGTCCTGCCAGTAAGGTAGGTGGTTTAATCTACGCCGGCGGGACAGGCATTTTAGCGGCGGGGCTTCGGCCCAGCCGGGCTGGAGAATCGCGGGGGGAGGCCCGCCAACCGGAGCGGCGCGATTCCCGCCCCCGCCGAATATCCGGTGGTGGAGAATTCAGCAACCGGCGGGGGCGGGATTCACGCCAGCCCCCGGCGATTCTCCGACCCGGCGGGGGGTCAGAGAATCTCGCCCCATGTCTTTTTTTAAGCACAGCTTATTACTGGGTGTGTGTGATTTACAGTTTTGTTTATCTGGATAGTGCAAACCTTTCATCTTTAGTTTTAACTTTTTTTAACGGTCAAAATAAAATTTAATCAGGCCAGAAAGGATTTAATGCCTCAATATTCATACTCAAACTGTGGCAATATAATGGTAAATGATTCAGAATTATAGCAGTAACATCTTTGTAAAAGAATTGGTTTTCAGAATTACTTAAGGAGGAACAAAAAACAAAGAAAATACAGCACAGAACAGGCCCTTCGGCCCTGCAAGCCTGTGCTGATCATGATGCCCTAACTAAAAGAAAATCTGCCCGTATTCGGTCCTCTATTTCCTCCCTATTCACGTACCCATCCAGATGCCTCTGAAATGTTTCTAATGTGCCTGCTTCCACCACATCCTCTGGCAGCTTGTTCCAGGCACCCACCACTCTCTCTGTGAAAAACTTACCCGCACATCTCCCTTAAACTTTCCCCCTTGAAACTGTGCCCCCTTGTAATTGACACCCCCACTCTTGGAAAAAGCCTCTGACTATCCATCCTGTCTATGCCTCTCATAAATTTGTACACCTCTATCAAGTGGAGACAAAAAGGTTGAGGGAGGGAATTCCAGAGCTTGGGAGCTAGGCACCAATCGTGGAGCAATTATAAACAGAGATGCTCAAGAGGTCAGAATATGAGGGGCTCAGGTACCTCAACAGGGTTGTGGGACTGGAGGAGATTACAGAGACTGGATGGGTGAGACCATGGAGGGATTTGAAAACAAGGATGAGAATTTTGAAATTAATGCAATTCTTAACTGTGAGCGACACGGGGTTAATAGGTGAAGGGGACCTGTTGCGAGTAAGGACACAGACAACAGAGTTTTGAATAGCCTTAAGTTAATGGAAAGTAGAATGTGAGGAACCAGCCTGGAATGCATTGGAATAGTCAAGTCTAGGTGTAACAAAGGCATGAGGGAAGAGTTTCAATAGTAGCTGAGGTTGGACGAAGTTGGGCAATGTCACAAAGGTGGAAATAGATGGTCTTAGTGGTGGCATGAATATGAGGTCGGAAGTTAATCTCTGGATCAACAACGACTCCAGGCTGTCTGCTTTAGTCTCAAACAGTTGTTACAGAGATGGATGGAGTTGATAGCAAGGGAACAGAGTTTGGAGTGAGGACCAAAGATGGTGGTTTCAGTCTTCCCAATATTTAATGGGAAGAAATTTCTGTTGGATAAGCAGTCTGGTGATTCAGCAACAGTGGAGGAGGTGAGAGAGGTGCTGCTGATGGTGTTGGGTCAACATGTGAAACTATCCTGTGCTTTCAGATGATAAAATTGTGGAGCAGCATGTAAATGAGATTAGGAGTGGGCCAAAGATTGATCCTTGGGGAGTCACCAGTGAATGGCAAGGTAAGGCAATGCCAATGATACCCTGGTCATGAATGTAACTAGGTGAGAGCAGTTCCACCCAGTTGGATGACAGGGGAGAAGTGTCAGAGGAGGATGGTGTGGTGCGCTGTACCAAAGGCTGTAGAGAGTTCCAGAAGGTTGAGGAAGGATAGCTTACTTTTGTCACAATCACATAGAAAGACATTTGTTAATATAATAGGCACTGTTTCAGTACTATGGCAGGGGCAGAAACCACTAATTTGGGAGGTGGTACAGGCTCAAAAGCTTTGGTTGAAGAAAGGGTGATTGGAGATGGGAGGGCCCTCTGACCCTTGGTGCTTCTCAGGGTCGTTCATCATGTATTCCCTTGCTTTGTTTGCCCTGCCCAAGTGTATCACCTCACACTTATTTGGATTGAATTCCATTTGCCACTGATCAGCGCATCTTTTTTTTTTAAATTTAGAATACCCAATTCATTTTTTCCAATTAAGGTGCAATTTAGCGTGTTCAATCCACCTACCCTGCACACCTTTGGGTTGTGGGGGCGAAACCCATGCAAACACGGGGAGAATGTGCAAACTCCACACGGACAGTGACCCAGAGCCGGGATCGAACCTGGGACCTCGGCGCCGTGAGACTGCAGTGCTACCATGCGCCACCATGCTGCCTGATCAACCCATCTGACCAGCCTATCTATGTCCTCCTGTAATCTAAGGCTCTCCTCCTCATTATTTACCAACCCACTAATTTTGTCTCATCCGCAAACTTACTGTTAACCCTCCTACATTAAAGTCAAAGCATTTATATAAACCGCAAACAGCAAGGGCCCCAACGCTGATCCCTGCTAGACCCCACTGGACACTAGCCTCCAGTCAGAAAAACACCCCTCGACCATCACCCTATGCTTCCTGCTACTCAGCCAATTCTGGATCTAATTTGCCAAATTTCCTTGGATCCCATGGGCTCTTAACTTCGCTATCATCTCCCATGTGGGACCTTAACAAAAACCTTGCTGAAGTCCAAGTAGAATACATCAAATGCATTTCCCTCATCTACATACCTGATCACCTTTTCGAAAAACTCAATCAAGTTGGTCAGACAGGATCTTCCCTTAACAAAACCATGCTGACTATTCCTGATTAACCCCTGCCTCTCCAAATGCAGATTCATTTTGCCTCTCAGAATTGCTTCCAATTGTTTTCCCACCCATTGAGGTTAGACCGACTGGCCTATAGTTTCCTGGTTCATCCCATCCTCCCTTCTTGAATAGTGGTACCACATTGGCTATCCTCCAGTCTTCTGTCACCTCTCCAGTAGCCAGGGAGAAATTGTAAATTATTGGCAGCGCTCCTGCTATATCCTCCTTTGACTCACTCAACAGCCTGGGATGCATTTAATCTGGTCCAAGAGACCTATCTACTTTTAACCCTGCCAGATCACTCAGAACCTCCTTACCGTCTATGTTAAGTTCTCCCTAATTTCTATACCCATATTGTCCCTCTCACTATTGAACACCAACACAAAGTATTCATCTAGAACCCTACCTACATCCTCCAGCTCCACACACAAATTACCACTGTGGTTCTTTTAAAAAAAAATATATATTTATTAAAGTTTTTTAACACAATTTTTCACCCTTACAAACAATAACCCCCCCCCCTCGTAATAAAATAACAAGAAATCGCGCGGAGCAAGATATATACATGGTAAAATGATATGTTACATAGCTTTGTACACTGGCTCTCTCCCGCACGTGTCAGTTTCCCCAATCCTTCATGTTATCTCTTGCTCATCCACCCTCCCACCCCCCCCTCCTCTCCCCCCCCCCCTCCCAGGACGCCCCCCCCCCCCCCCCCTAGGTTGCTGCAGCTGACCGACCTTCCTCTAACGCTCCGCGAGGTAGTCTAGGAACGGTTGCCACCGCCTGTAGAACCCCTGCGCAGACCCTCTCAAGGCAAACTTAATCCTCTCCAGCTTTATGAACCCAGCCATGTCGTTTATCCAGGCCTCCACGCTGGGGGGCTTCGCCTCCTTCCACATTAGCAAGATCCTTCGCCGGGCTACTAGGGACGCAAAGGCCAGAATGCCGGCCTCTTTCGCCTCCTGCACTCCCGGCTCGTCCACTACTCCAAATATTGCTAGTCCCCAGCTTGGCTTGACCCGGACTTTCACCACCTGAGATATTGCTCCCGCCACTCCTCTCCAGAACCCCTCCAGTGCCGTGCATGACCAAAACATATGGACATGGTTCGCCGGACTCCCTGAGCACCTTCCACATCTGTCCTCCACCCCAAAGAACCTGCTCAGCCTCGCCCCCATCAAGTGCGCTCTGTGAACCACCTTAAATTGTATCAGGCTGAGCCTGGCACATGAAGAGGAGGAATTAACCCTACCTAGGGCATCAGACCACAGACCTTCCTCGATCTCCTCCCCCAGCTCCTCCTCCCATTTACCCTTCAACTCTTCTACCAGCGCTTCCCCCTCTTCTTTCAACTCCTGGTGTATTGCCGACACCTTGCCCTCCCCGACCCATACACCCGAGATCACCCTGTCTTGAATTTCTTGTGCCGGGAGCAACGGGAATTCCCTCACCTGTCGCCTCACAAACGCCCTCACCTGCATATATCTAAAAGCATTTCCCGGGGGTATCTCAAACATCTCCTCCAGTGCCCCTAGCCTCGCAAACAGCCTGTCAATGAACAGGTCCCCCATTCTTCTAATCCCCGCCCGATGCCAACTCTGAAACCCCCCGTCCATCTTCCCCGGGACAAACCGGTGGTTACCCCTGATCGGGGACCACACCGAGGCTCCCATTGTACCCCTGTGCCGTCTCCACTGGCCCCAGATCCTTAGCGTTGCTGCCATCACCGGGCTCGTGGTATACTTTGACGGCGAGAGCGGCAGCGGTGCCGTCACCAATGCCCCCAGGCTCGTTCCTTTACAGGATGCCATCTCCATCCTCTTCTATGCCGCCCCCTCTCCCTCCATCACCCACTTGCGGATCATCGCCACATTTGCTGCCCAGTAGTAGCTCTCTAGGTTTGGCAGCGCCAACCCTCCTCAGTCCCTACTACGCTCCAGGAACCCTCTCCTTACCCTCGGGGTCCTATTCGCCCACACAAACCCCATAATACTCCTACCTACTCTCTTAAAAAAGGCCTTGGTGATCACGATGGGAAGGCACTGAAACACAAACAGAAACCTCGGAAGGACCACCATTTTGACCGACTGCACTCTACCCGCTAGCGAGAGCGGTAACATGTCCCATCTTTTGAAGTCCTCCTCCATTTGCTCCACCAACCTCGTCAGATTCAATTTATGTAGGGCCCCCCAACTCCTGGCTATCTGGATCCCCAGATACCGAAAGCTCCCCTCCGCCCTCCTCAGCGGTAGATCCCCTATCCCTCTTTCTTGGTCCCCTGCCTGGAGTACAAAGAGCTCACTCTTCCCTACATTGAGCTTGGAGCCCGAAAACTCCCCAAACTCCCTTAGAGTCTGCATGACCTCCACCATCCCCTCCATTGGATCCGCCACATACAGCAACAGGTCATCCGCATAAAGCGACACCCGATGCTCTTCTCCCCCTCAGACTACCCCCCTCCATTTACTAGACTCCCTCAATGACATGGCCAAGGGTTCGATCGCCAATGCAAACAACAGGGGGGACAGGGGGCACCCCTGCCTCGTCCCTCGGTACAGCCGAAAGTACTCCGACCTCCGCCGGTTCGTCACTACACTCGCCACCGGGGCTCTGTAAAGGAGCTTATCCCAACTGATAAACCCTCCTCCGAACCCAAACCTACGCAGCACCTCCCAGAGGTACTCCCACTCTACTCGGTCAAAGGCCTTCTCCGCGTCCATAACTGCCACTATCTCCGACTCTCCTTCCTCCGATGGCATCATTATCACGTTTAAGAGCCGCCACACATTAGTGTTTAATTGCCTGCCCTTTACGAATCCCGTCTGGTCCTCGTGGATTACCCCCGGGACACAGTCCTCGATCCTCGTGGCCAGCACTTTTGCCAGCAACTTAGCATCCACAGTGAGGAGCGAGATCGGCCTGTATGATCCACATTACAGTGGGTCCTTGTCCCGCTTTAGGATCAAAGAAATCGTCGCTTCAGACATTGTCGGGGACAGGGTCCCCTCCTCTCTTGCCTCATTAAAGGTCCTCACTAGTAGCGGGGCCAACAGGTCTACGTACTTCCTGTAGAACTCCACCGGGAACCCGACTGGTCCCGGGGCCTTCCCCGCCTGCATGCTCCCCAAACCCTTGCTCAGCTCCTCCAACCCAATTGGTGCCCCAAACCAGCCACCTCTTGCTCCTCCACCCTCGGGAATCTCAGTTGGTCTAGGAATCGTCTCATCCCCTCTTCCCCCGCTGGCGGCTGGGATCTGTACAGCTCTTCACAGAAGGCCTTGAATACCTTGTTTATTTTCGTCACACTCCGAACCGTGGCTCCCCTTCCATCTTTGACTCCCCCTATTTCCCTCGCTGCCATCCTCTTACGGAGCTGGTGTGCCAGCATCCGACTAGCCTTTTCCCCATACTCGTAGGTCGCCCCCTGCGCCTTTCTCCACTGTGCCTCTGCCTTCCCTGTGGTCAACAGGTCAAACTCCGTTTGGAGCCGTCGTCTTTCCCCAAGTAATCTCTCCTCCGGGGCCTCTGCGTATCTCCTGTCCACTCTTAAAATCTCCCCCACTAATCTCTCCCTTTCCAAGCCCTCTGTCTTCTCCCTATGAGCTCTGATGGAGATTAGCTCTCCCCTGATCACCGCCTTCAACGCCTCCCATACCACCCCCACCCGCACCTCCCCGTTGTCGTTGGCCTCCAAGTACCTTTCGATGCACCCCCTCACCTTCCCACACACCACCTTATCTGCCAGCAGTTCCACATCCAGCCGCCACAGCGGGCGTTGGTCCCTCTCCTCTCCCAGCTCCAGTTCCACCCAGTGCGGGGCATGATCCGAAATGGCTATGGCCGAATACTCCGTCCCCTCCATCCTCGGGATGAGCGCCCTGCCCAGAACAAAAAAAATCTATCCGGGAGTAGGCTTTGTGCACATGGGAGAAAAAAGAAAACTCCCTGGCCTGCGGCCTTGCAAACCTCCATGGGTCCACTCCCCCCATCTGATCCATAAACCCCCTAAGCACCTTGGCCGCCGCCGGCCTCTTGCCAGTCCTTGATCTGGAGCGGTCCAGTGCTGGGTCCAACACTGAATTGAAGTCCCCACCCATTATCAGGCCTCCCACCTTCAGGTCCGGAATGCGCCCCAACATGCGCTTCGTGAATCCAGCATCATCCCAGTTCGGGGCGTATACGTTTACCAACACCACCCACGTCCCTTGCAACCTACCGCTCACCATCACATATCGCCCTCCATTATCCACTACGATAGTCTTGGCCTCAAATGACACCCGCTTCCCCACCAATATTGCCACTCCTCTATTCTTTGCGTCCAGTCCCGAATGGAATACCTGTCCTATCCATCCCTTTCTTAACCTGACCTGGTCCGCCACCTTCAGATGTGTCTCTTGGAGCATGACCACGTCTGCCTTCAGTCCCTTTAAGTGCGCGAACACTCGGGCCCTCTTCACCGGCCCGCTCAGGCCCCTCACGTTCCACGTTATCAGCCGGATTGGAGGGGCTCTCACACCCCTCCCCCCCGCCGACTAGCCATCTCCTTTTCTAGGCCAGTCCCGTGTCCGCGCCACCCTCACCCTCCAGTCCCCCAGCCGGGGGACCCCCGCCCCGACCACCTCTTCTGTGTCCCATTCCCTTTTGGCCAGTGCAGCAGCAACCCTTCCCCCCCTCCCCCCCGCTAGACCCCTGTCTAGCTTTTTTGCTCCCCCCCCATATCACTCCCGTAAGTCAGCTGACACCTGCTGACCCCGGCTTCCCCCGCCGTCTCATTGACCTCCCCGTGTGGGAGGGTCCCAATCAGTATGCGTCCCTCCATTCCCCTTCCCGCCTTTCTTCCCTCGCGCGGGAAAAACCCCGCACTTTCCAAAGCCTACCCCACCCCCTCTGTCGCGGCCTTGTCTCTCTCCCCCAACCCATGTAACATTTCCTGCGCGTGATTGACCCCCTATTTGCAACAACCATCACACATCAAAGCTCAAACATCCCCCCCCCCACCCTCACAAACCCTCAGTTTGAGTCCAACTTTTCAGTTTATATGAAGGTCCACGCCTCTTCAGGCGTTTCAAAATAATAGTGTTGGTCCTTGTATGTGACCCACAGTCGCGCTGGCTGCAGCATTCCAAATCTCACTCCTTTCTGGTGCAACACCGCTTTGGCCCGGTTGAAACCCGCCCTCCGCTTTGCAACCTCCGTACTCCAGTCCGGGTATATTCAGATCTCTGCATTGTCCCACTTACTGCTCCGCTCCTTCTTGGCCCATTTCAGGACCCTCTCTCTGTCCGTGAACCGGTGAAATCTCACCACCATCGCCCTTGGCGGCTCATTTGCCTTGGGCCTCCTCGCCAGCACCCGGTGTGCCCCGTCCAGCTCCAGCGACCTCGAAGGGGCCTCCGCGCCCATCATCGCCCCGAGCATCGTGCTCGCGTATGCCCCGGCATCGGCCCCCTCCACTCCTTCAGGGAGACCCAGGATCCGCAGGTTCTTTCTCCTCGACCTGTTCTCCAGGTCTTCGGGTCTTCCCGCCCACTTCTTGTGTAGCGCCTCGTGCTGCTCCACTCTCACCGCCTTGTGCTGCTCCGCTCTCACCGCCAGGCCCAAGATCTCGTCCTCATTCTCACCGACTCTTTTCTGTACCTCCTGGATCTTTACCTCGTGGGCCTTCTGGGTCATCCCTAGTCCTTCAGTTGCCGACAGCATAGGCGCCAGCATCTCCTTGCGCAGCTCCTCGAAGCAGCGCTTGATGAACTCCTGCGTCTCTGGCCCGCATTCCGCTTTGTCCCCGGCCGCCGCCATTTTGTTTTTTTCCCCTCGCTTCTCCCGCTGCTCCAATGCCGCTTTTTTGGCCGTTTCACTTCTGGTCCGGTCCATAAATGTTGAAGGGGGACCTCTCTCTTCCCTTCCCCACGGGTTGTCTTCGAAAAAAATTCCGTTGGGTCTCCTCTAACGAGCCCGAAAGTCCGTGATAGCGGGAGCTGCCGAATCGTGCGGCTTAGCTCCGCATAGCCGCAACCGGATGTCTCCCACTGTGGTTCTTAATGAGTCCTACTCTTTCCCTGGTTATCCTTTTACCCTTAATATACTTGTAAAACATCTTAAGATTTCCCTTTATTTTAACGCCAGTATCCTTTCATATCCCCTTTTTTGATCTCCTAATTTCCTTTTTAAGTTCCTGGATGTACATGCTATACTCGTCTCGGGCTTCTGTTGTTTTGAGCCCTTGATATTTGACAAAAGCCTCTCTTTTTCTCTTTATCCAATATTGTATATTCGTCAATATCCAGAGTTCATTGGATTTGTTGGTCCCACCCTTTTTCTTGATTGGAACATATTTGCCCTGTACTTTCCCTATTTCCTTCTTGAATGCATCCCACTGTTCTATCGCAGATTTACCTAAAAGTGTCCGCTCCCAGTCCACTCTGGCCAAATCATATCTGATCTTATTAAAATCGGCCTTCCCCAGTTTAGAACTTTGATCTCAGGCCCACCTGTGTCCTTTTCCACAACAATCTTGAATCTAACAGAGTAATGATCACTGTCTGCAAAATGCTCCCCCTCCGGCTTCATTACCTAAAATCAAGTTCAGGAACGTCACCCTCTCTTGTAGGACCTTTTATATATTGGTTTAAAACGTTCTCCTGGATGTATTTTAGGAATTCCGCTCCCTCCACACCTTTCACTCCAGTTGGGGAAGTTGAAATCCACTATCACTACCCTATTACTTTTATACTTCTCTGAAATTTGCCTACATATCTGCTCTTCTATTTCTCTCAGCCTGTTAGGGTGCCTATAGGAAACTCCCAGCAATGTGGTTGCTGCTTTTAAGTTATACCCATAATGCTTCTGTAGTACCCTCAATAACGACACGAGAGTGTAGAATGGTAAATGAAGGCTTTAATAATCAGTGACCGAGACGTGTGCTTACTGAGTGCCACCTACAGGGCGTCACCTTATATATGGCTCCCTGTTGGGCGGAGTCGGAGGTGGAGTCCCCCAGGGTTCCAAACCCAGTCTTAAAGGGGCATCACCCACATGGTGCTAAAGGTACAGTAACCATTCATCACATTCACGCACTGATTTAAAAAAACGCAAAGTCCGTCGGGGGTGAAGTGGAATCA
The DNA here is from genome assembly GCF_047496885.1 of Scyliorhinus torazame. Classification (NCBI taxonomy): domain Eukaryota; kingdom Metazoa; phylum Chordata; class Chondrichthyes; order Carcharhiniformes; family Scyliorhinidae; genus Scyliorhinus; species Scyliorhinus torazame. The sequence goes on along the minus strand of NC_092710.1, from coordinate 108,012,970 downwards.
CATGTCCAGTCTTTTCGGCGGCCGGATCGTCCTCATCGACCTTCTCAGCTCGGGAAGTGGTGCTGCGGACACTGACGTCTTTGGTGAGGGTACATCCAGCAGCACGGTGGTCGGAGCTTTGGTCCGGGTCGGGGTAGGGGGTCGGGGGGCAGGGGGAATAGCTGGGTGAATAGCTGGGGTTGGGGGTAGCGGTGCAGGCGCTGGCAGGGAGTGTGGGGGGGGGGGGGGGCGCGCTGGGGGGGGGGGGGGGCGCTGTCGGTTTCTGCCGACGGGGCGGGAGTCCCGAGGGGGGCATCAGTGGGGGAACCAGCGGGTGCCAGGTCCCGCACGAAGTTGGGGGTGGGGCGTCAGTAGTGGGGGAACCAGCGGGTGCCAGATCCCGAGGGAAACCGTCTTCCCTGCCGTCGGGGTGCTCGACGTAGGCGTATCGGGGGTTCGCATGTAGCAGTTGGACCCTCTCGACCAGGGGGTCCGTTTTATGGCTCCTCGCGTGCCTCCGGAGAAGAACAGGTCCCGGAGTCGTCAGCCAAGGTGGAAGCGAGACCCCGGAGGTGGACCTCCTGGGGAAGACAAACAAGCGGTTGTGAGGGGTCTCATTCGTGGCCGTGCAGAGGAGCGACCTAATGGAGTGGAGGGCATCGGGTAGGACCTCCTGCCAGCGGGTGGTTGGGAGACATCTCAACCGTAGGGCCAGAAGGATAGCCTTCCAAACTGTCGCGTTCTCCTTCTCCACCTGCCCATTTCCCCGCGGGATAGAACTGGTCGTATTGCTCGAGGCGATGCCCTTGCTGAGCAGATACTGACGCAGCTCATTGCTCATGAACGATGTACCCCGGTCGCTGTGGATATAAGCAGGGAAACCAAACAGGGTGAAGATGCTGTGCAGTGCCTTAATCACCGTGGCCGAGGTCACGTCGGGGCAGGGAACGGTGAATGGGAAGCGGGAGAACTCGTCGATGACGGTTAGGATATTGCGGTTGGTGGACGGGAGGGGGCCTTTGAAGTCCATGCTTCGTCGCTCAAAGGGCCCAGAGGCCTTTACAAGGCGAGCCTTGTCCTGCCGGTAGAAGTGCGGTTTGCACTCCGCGCAGATCTGGCAAGCCCTGGTCATTGCCCTGACCTCCTTGGTGGAGTAAGGCAGGTTGCAGGACTTCATAAAGTGGGCGAGCCGGGTAACCCCCGGGTGACAGAGGTCATCGTGGATAGCCCGCAGGTGATCCTCTTGTGCGTTGGTGCATGTGCCGTGCGCGGGATAGGGCATTTGGGGCTCGTTGAGCTCCCCAGGGGCATCACATACATGGTATTAAGGGTACAGTAACCATTCATCACAGCTTCATTTGAAGAATCTTCTAAAATGGCATCCCTCCTTAATTCTGCAATTGATTCCTTGATCAAAATTGTGCACCCCCTCCTTTTTTTATCTTGTTCCCTGTCTTGCCTGAAGATCCTATATCCTGCAATATTAAGCTGTCAGTCCAAAAGAGTGGTGAATCTGTAGAATTCACAACCACAGAAAGTAGTTGAAGCCAAAGTTTTGTGTAATTTCAAGAAGGAATTATATATATATCCTGGGGCTAATGGGATCAAGGGATATGGGGGAAGGCGGGATCAGGTATTGAACTTGATGATCAGCCATGATCATAAAGAATGGCGGAGCAGGCTCGAAAGGCCGAATGGCTTCCTCCTGCTTCTATTTTCTATGTTTCTATGTATGTTGCCCCATTGAGACCCTCACCTGACTCCTGTGCAGCAGAACTCTTTTGTGATCTTCCCCCCGTCAAGCTGGCAGACAAACCGATCCGTTACTCTTGGCCAGGCTGCAGTCCAATTATTCACCAGGTGCAGATCTCAACTCTATCTTGGCAGGTCTAACCCATAATGCCCCAATCTCCTTCCACCATGGGTAAGGCAAGGAGACAGGTCCAGAATGCACCTTAGCAATAATGGGGATCAAACCCAGTGCTGTTGACACCAATCCGAGCCACACCAGAGATCCAGCTATTTGAGACAATCAACGCCCCGTCACTCCTCCCCCAGGAGTCCGAGTTGCTGTAGCGACAAACATGTTTAATGCATCTTATAGCCTGGATCTATGGATAGTGATGGTCGAGGTTCCTTGCTTAACATGACTGAGCAAGAATCTCTTTCTGCTCTTCCTGAGTGAACCTTCTCCATGTGGGCGATTACAGGCCAGTGACTCCCATAATTCAACAGAATGCTTGATCTCTTCATGGATATATTGAGTGCATCCCTAAAGCATTTCCACTGTGCTCCTGAGAATTTCCTGCCGCGGCCAAGTTCTGAGTAGAGTAGAGGCTCAGGACTCTGATGTCATCTCCACATTTGAGCTTTGCATCTTGGTTTGGCTGCAAAGCACCAGTCCTGGCCCTTCATTGACCCCTCCCCTGGACACATCCCTACCCTGACTCTACCCTTGACTACACTCCTTCCCCAAGCCGTCTTCCTTCCTCATCTTGGCCACTCACCCTTACCTCTCCTACTTCCCTGGTCCCACTGGCATGACACTGCCCCTTCTGTTGGCCCCTCCTCTTCTCTACCCAACCCTTTTTCTGGCCCCACCCATTCGCTCCTCTACCCCTCTCCTGGCCCCTCTTCCTCCTCCCATGGCCCCTCCCCCATTCCTCCCCCTCTTCTGACCCCACTTCCTCTCCTAGCCCCTCCTTCCCCTGGGCCCTCCCTCGTGAAACCTCCTCCCCTTCCCCAGTCACCCCTGCCCTCCCTCTTCTGGCCCTACCCCTCCACTGCTCCCGCCCCCTCTCCAGGCCCCTCCCCTATGCTGGCCCCTCCTCTCAGCCTCTCCCCGCCCCTCACCCTCCCGCGACCCCGCCTCTGGCCTCACCCCCTCTCCAGGCCCCTACCCCTCCTCCAGCCTCTTCTCCACCCGGCCCCACCCCCAACCCCCTCTCTGCCCCACCCCCTCTCCTGGCCCCTCCCCCTGCCCCTCCCATTACCACGGCACCTCCCCCTTTCCGGGCCTCCACTCTCCCGGCCCCGCCCCTCCCCCCTCGGCCCCGCCCCTCCCCGCTCCCGGCCCCTTCACCCCGCCCCTTCTCTGCCCCTCCCCCTCAGCTCCCCCCTCTCCCGGCCCCTCCCCCTGTTGTTGGGGGCGGGGTTTATGCCTCGGGCTCGGCCTCAGTTCAGAGCGGCGGTGGAGGGTCTGACCGCGGCCTGGGTGAGTTCGAGCAGCCGCTGGCGGAGCTGCAGCCGCGGCGGGACGGCGGGCAGTGTGCGGGGAGGCCGGGCTGCCGTCAGCCGCGGCCCGGGCCCGGGTGCCGGGCCCCGGGGCCTGGCCTGGCAGCCTGCCCGCTGGCCTGACGCTGCTCTTTACAGTGAGGCCAAACGCCGGCTCGCTGTGGCTGGAGCCGGGACTCTGGTCAATCCAACTCGGGGATAGAGGCCTAGGCCGCCACCCGAAATCCAGCAAACAGCGGGGAAGTAGCCTTAACTCCGGGGATCAGCCCCACGTCGGGAACCGGAGAGCTTTTAGTAGAGGGCGAGGTGTGCTGGATATTTTAATGGTGGGGGGGGGGAAGAGGGGGATGGGCTGAGGGGGGTTTAGATGGGGTGAGGGGGGTTTAGATGGGGAGGGGGGTTCAGATGGGGAGGGGGGTTCAGATGGGGAGGGGGGTTCAGATGGGGAGGGGGGTTCAGATGGGGAGGGGGGTTCAGATGGGGGGGGGTTCAGATTGGGGGGGATGGGTTGAGGGTGGTTTAGATGTGGTTGGGATGGGCTGGGGGGGGGTGTTTAGATGGGGTGGATATGGGCTGAGGGATGTTTAGATGGAGTGGAGATGGGCTGAGGGGATGTTTAGATGGAGTGGAGATGGGCTGAGGGGATGTTTAGATGGGGTGGGGTTAGATGGGGTAGGGATGGACCAAGCGGGGGTTTAGGTCGGGCTGGGCTGAGAGGGGGATTTAGGTGACGTTGGGCTGAGGGGGGGTTTTGACGTGGTGGATTGGGGAGAGGGTTAGGTGGAATGGGCTTGGGGGGGTGGGGCGGTGGTTAGACCGGGTGGAGATGGACTGAGGAGGGTTTAAATGGGTTGGGTTTGAAATTACACAGCATATATGTGTGGTTTAACATTATATGTGACTATATAATACAAAAGTGCATTATATATCTTAATACTGACCGTTGAGATTTCTACCATCCTGGCATTGATAATTATCATTGCTCGTTTGTTGTCGCTCAGTCAGTAGTATCCTGGTTTGCAATCATTTCAGGGAAAGGCCCATCACCACTTGTTTTGAGACTGAGCAATACGTATCATCTTTCCAGTGTGACTCTCTTTCCAAGAATGAATATGTGAAATATGGAGCTTGTCTTATAGGGGCTTGTAGGTTTTATGTGGGCAGAGCGGGTTGACAGGAAGGTGGTGAAATATGTTGTATGTCGAGTGTTACAAGTTTTGGGTCTGCCTTTGATATTCTGTCACTGCAGTGGTGATTCCTGTAATTGGTTTGAATACCAAACATTCTGACATGTGCCCTGAATAGCTAATACTAACTGTATAACCCAGGATGTGCAAAATTCACATTTTGCACATTCACATTCACCAGCTATTGTGGGTGAGATCTTCTCGTGTCCTACTCTGATATCTCTGGGGAAAAGTGTTCAGGGAGATTGCGAGAATCCTGCAACTTGATTTTTGTTACAGCAATCTTTTTGAAAGTAAATTGAAACACTTGGCAAGATAAGGCCAGATGTGCAGCATTTAAGTTGCTTTATTTCCACAGCCTGCAAGGGAACATTCAGATTGTACTCAACAAATTCCGGTTAACTCAATCTCACATCTTTCCCAGAATGATAGGAAAAGATAATAAACCTAGTGATATACTCCTATTTATAGGTTGATTCATTTGTTATTGATATAATCTTTCTCGGCAACCTAGATTCCCTGAAATGAACGTTTAGCATCTAGCTCAGACTCTAGAACTTTGCCTTATAATCCTTTCTTCAAAAGTTGACTTCCACAAAATTTAACCTCCTTTGCTCTTAACTGTGACCTCTCCGAGAAACAGTTGGGTCCTGTCTCTGTGCTGGAGCCAGTTGACTCCCCACTTCTCAGGACTATGTCCGCTGCAGATGCTCCATGTGAATTAAAGTGTTCCCACCACAGTGGATGTCACTGTTTATTGGCCACAAAATGGCCCCTGGCTCATCCTTCTAAATGGATTTAATTCTCAGTTTGAAATGGACTGAGTTGCGAAATCTCCTGCCTTGGTTTCTCCAACGGCCAATGTGCACAAACTGGCTTTTCTTTATAAACTTGTGCAAGTTCCCTTGATGAAGGGTTCCCAAGATGCAACCCTTAAACATAGCTCAATCCCAACATTTTAAGGCGACTTTAGTTGGAAATGTGAATTTTATCTCGCAGGTACATAACAGTTCAACATAATTTGAAGACTCTGAATACTATTTAGTTTGAATACTCTACAACAGTGGACCTTGTATGTGAGAGTATTTTGTGAATAATGAAAGTATTTTCTGAAAGTAATTAGGAGAGAGTTTTAACTGGGCCGTGACTCTTGTAAAGAAGGATCCTTTTTCTACAAATATTACATACTGGGCGGCACAGTTGTCTGGGACTGTATTTTTGAGGGATATTATCTGGACGGAAGTATTAGAAAGAAACATTGTACATGTCTTGAATATTATGAGGAAGTGACTATTATAGCGGGAAGTATTCTGTGTTGAGCATTGTATGAAAGCTAAATGGGAGTGAATATGTGCATAAGTATTATCCAGGAGTATTTGTATGAGTGTATATAGTTTTTGTGAGCCATATTTGAAGGTGAAAATTACTTGAGTATTAAGGTGGATGCATTTTTAAAAATTCAAACACTGGCAAGACCTGCATTTATTCCTCATTCCTAATTGTCAGAAAATTGGAGTAAAATGGTATAAAATATGGAAAAAGGTGAGGTTGTCTGCGTTGGGAAGAATAGAAAAACAAAGTTACTTAAATGGAGAGAAACTGCAGAATGCTGTGGAGCAGAGGAATTTGGGTGTCACAGCTATCTTACAGGTACAGCAAGTAATCAGGAAGGCAAATTGAATGTAGGCCTTTTTTGCAAGGGGATGGAATATAAAAGTAGGGACAACTTGTACAGGGCATTGGTGAAACTGCACCTTGAGTACTGTGTACAGTTTTGGTGACATTACTTAAGGAGGAATTTACTTGCATTGGGGGCAGTTCAGAGAAGGTTCACTTGGCTAATTCCTGGAACGAAGGGATTATTTTATGAGGGGGATATTGGGTCTACACTCATTGGAGTTTCGATCATCTTGACGCATACAGGATTCTGAGGGGGCTTGACAAGGTGGATGCTGAAAGGATGTTTCTCCTCGTGAGGGAAACCTAGAACCAGGGGGCACAGTTTAGGGTGTACCCATTTAAGTTTGGGGATGAGGAATTTCCTTCCACGTTGTTGAAGCTCGGAGGGGGGGGGGGTCAGTTGAATATTTCAAAACTGAGATTGATCGATTTTTGTTCAGCAAGGGTATTAAGGTTTACAGAGCCGAGGCGGTTAGATGGAGTTCAGATACAGGTCACCCATGATCTAACTGGATGGTAAAAAGGGCTTCAGTATCAGTAGGGGGTTGCCAATCTTCAGGATTGCGCTGGAGTCTCCAGGAATTAAAATGTGAATCTCCACACTGTTGTTATCAAAAGGCCAAGGGAAGAAAATCCTAGGGGCGGTAAAATATTGTGCTTTTGTTTATTTTCCTTCGAACGCGTTTTGTTATTAGTTATTTAAGTATTAGACACAGGAACAAAAAAAGGCTGTTTGAATCATCCAATTGGACCAGAGTATATTTTATTTGGCTGGAAAGGTGAGGTGCTGAGAGTATGGACATGCCGGACTACTGGTATCATAGGTTGAGGCAAAAGGCCACATGATGATGCCTGACCAACACTGGCAGTGCTTGACTAAAGGGCTGAATGACCACATCCTGTTCCTGTGTAACAGTCTTACGAGGCTGGTCATATGCTTCTGCTGAAATAGTTGTGATAATGTTGATATGTAAATGTTATTAAGTGGCCTTCTCCTGTTCCTGTGTGAATCAAAAGGCTGAATGGCCTCCATCAATTCCTGTGTAACAGTCTCAAGAGGGTTGGTCCTATATTTCTGCTGAAATAGTTTTAATCGTGCTAATGTTGATGTGGATGTTATTAATTGAACTTCTCCACACAGAACTGGAGAGGCCATAATGGAGCAACATCTGCACTGCCTAAACTGCGTGAGCCGGCGCTGTATGGTCAGGCCAGAGGCGAATGTGTCGTGTGACCTGATTGGCTGCCCCTTGGTGTGTGGAGCTGTCTTTCACTCGTGCAAAGCGGGTGAACATCGCCTGCTGTGCCCCCTGGAGAGAGTGCCATGCCTCAACAGCGAGTTTGGGTGCCCGTTTATGATTGCGCGGAACAAGATCGGTGAACACCTGGAACTTTGCCCTGCCAGTGTGGTTTGCTGCACGATGGAGTGGAATCGCTGGCCTGTGAGCTACGCTGACCGCAAATCCTACGGAAGCTTAAGCAAAGACGGCGATGGGGTGGAGCAGCTGGACTTGGCCTTAGCTCTTCAGGATCAGCGGATGCTGCTTGAATCCCTCAAAGTTGTAACCACTGCTGCGAATTCCGCTCCCAAGCAGTTCAGAAATACAGAGCAAATCTCTGGGAGTCTGGAAGCATCGGATGAATGTCCTTCCAGCGGTTTGCTGTCTGCAAATGAAGAGGCCTACACTGAACTGTACCGAGCGACGGTTGAAACAACCAGAACTTTAGTTGTGGCCCTGGATCTTTTAAACAATGCCACGAAAGACGGGGAGCTGGCAAATGGGAGGCTGCTTGAGGAGCGATCGGAAAGGAATGGTGGTGTCCAGGTTGTGGAGGAAGATCTGTCTAAAGCACCGTACTTGGCAGAGGTCAGCGACGATCCCTGCAAAAGCACAACAGAGGGAGGAGCTGTCGGTGGTGCAGGTTGCGATTCTGTTACCTATGATCTGCCCTGGAGGGACTGGAATTTGTGTGTGGAGGAAAATGGCTTTCATGCATTGTCAGGTGTGGTGACTGAAACGAACGATGGCACTGATGGATGCATTCAGCTAAAGACAAGTGCCTTATGTAACGGTTTTCACAAAACTGATGTGAACACTTACACCTTAGATCAGGAAGGAATGGATTCGTATGATTGTGATCAGCAAGCAGAAGAGACGATGAACGGCTCTTGCCATGAAAATGACATGGATTGCGATGGGAGTTCGTCAGAGCCTGATCACTTTTTACCTGTATTTGCACAACTATTCTCTGTGGAAAGTTTGTTACATCCAGACCGTTTTCAGGAGGCCTCCTTGCCACCTGATCCTTGTGGGGTGAGAAAGTTTGTTAACAGACCTGTTGAGAGGCAAGCACTGAAGAACATTGCCACTTTCAAACTGTTAGAAGGAAACAATGGACGTAGGCCATATCTTGGGGACTTGAATTGGTACAGGAAAAAAATGGAAAGCAAAGCAGTTGATACGTCGGACCTGGAAGTGGATGATGACCCTCTGGAATTACAGGGAATCGATTTGATCACAGCCGCTTTATTGTTCTGTTTAGGAGACTCTCCCAGTGGTAGAGGGATCTCGGACAGCCGCAGTGTTGACGGAAGCCGTGTCGATTTGGGCACACAGACATTCTCGTTCCCGGCAGCCATATTAGCTACCAATACGACGGTCGGTGAGATTGCCTCTGCATCCGCTTGTGACCACGCAAACCCTCAGCTGTCAAACCCGAGCCCTTTCCACACACTTGGGCTGGACCTTGTTCTGGAGTGTGTGACCAGATACCAAACGAAGCAACGCTCCATGTTCACTTTTGTATGTGGCCAGTTCTTCAGGAGAGATGAGTTTCCGTCTCACTTTAAGAATGTGCACGGGGACATTCATGCTGGCCTCAATGGCTGGTTGGAACATCGATGTCCTTTGGCCTATTATGGCTGCACCTATTCCCAGAGACGGTTCTGCCCTTCTACCCAGGGTTCAAAAGTTATTCACGATCGTCACCTGAAGTCCTTTGGAATCCAACCGGGTGTCCCGCCTGTGTTGCTGGGAACCGGTGAGAGTCGGATGTCCAGCATTGGAGTGGCCGTTGACCAACTGAGCAAGCTGCCCTTTGAGATTTTACAGCACATTGCTGGTTTTCTAGATGGGTTCAGCCTGTCACAGCTCTCAGAAGTATCACACTTAATGAGGGACATATGCAGCAGTCTGCTGCAGGTTCGGGGAATGGTTGTCCTACTTTGGGAAAAAAGGCACGACCTTCATGGAAAGACCTCTTGGAAAACAAAAGGCAAGGTTTGTGATTTGTTTCATTAAATTTGATTTGCTATCTATAGGAATTAAGAAACAATATTGTTACGATCCCCATAGAGACAGTTAACCTTTCTAGAGAAGTTCAAACACTCCATGGTGAACTGAAAGAGATTATGCCACAAGATTTCTCGTTTTTTTAAACAAATTAGTTTTACCGTGTAGAAATCAAATAAAATAAACATTTCTAAATAAACACATGTCTTAGGTAATTAGTTATACTTGACATCAAAAAGCACAAAACACAGACACTTGCGCCCAAAACACTTTTCCACAATGACTGCCCCCCTAACCCCCCTCCCACATCACTCTCAATTCCTGTGAGCAGATCAATTCCCTGTAATCATCCACTTCCAGGTCTGATGTATCAACTGCTTTGCTTTTCATTTTTTCCCTGTACCAATTGAAGTCTCCAAAATATGATCTGTGCCCTGTGTGTCTTTCTAACAGTTTGACAACTGAGTGACTTTGACACAAAATTAGAAATACCCCTGGTTTCTAATAGCTCTATCCTCCTGCTCCACAGCTCTTGGCACATTTCTCTCTGCATGATTCTGAGCTGAACTGCCTGATTTCACTGAGGGTTACAGTAGATTTCTTTCCTCTAGCTGCAAGCAGGCAAATTTCCTGCTGCTTTTCCCTCACAAACTCTGTCTGATGTGTGAAGGGGCTCTGAGACAGGGAGGCTTTGAGGATGGTGGGGTGGGGGGTGCTGGCTGTGGATTAGGTGAGGAAGATTGTCCTGCCCTTGGCTTACTGAAATGGCATTAGATAAGGAATCTTAGCCAATTAGGCGAGGTCAAGGGCATTAAGAGGCTGGGTCTCTGACATTAAGTGTAAGGCAGTTAACTCATCCAACCTATCTTCTAAGGCTTTGGTTGCAGTTACTATTGGTTAAGGGATCTTTGGATTTTTGAGTTTAGCCACATCTCTTTTACCCAGTGCCTGTAAAGTTCATCTCCACCTGTGCTGAGTCCCTTAATGAAAGCCATAATGGCTAACTTTACTGCAAGTCCAGTTTCAGAAAGATTTGTGCAGGTGAGGATGGCCATTTGGTCCATTTTGCTATAAACTCTACTTTTCTGTTCTCCCCATTTTACCGAGGAAGCCTCAAAATGTATTTCAGGAGGTGGATCGAAAGAAGCCTTGGGGTTTGCAGCAAGAGAATTGATCAACTAGATATTGTGAACTCACTAATTGCATTACCCCAAATTAGAAATTGAAATACCTTTGCCCAGATTTACAGTGTTAATTACAATTTGTTGGTTAATGTTCACAGACAGAACCCTTGGTCTGAGCTGAGTTCTGTTGGTGTAGTGAGGTTGTGATGAGCATTCAAGGTAGTAAAGGGCTCAGTGGGTTAACACTGCCATCTCAAGGCGCCAAGGTCCCAGGTTCGATCCCGGCCCCAGGTCACTGTCCGTGTGGAGTTTGCACATTTGCTCCGTGTCAGCGTGGGTTTCACCCCCACAACCCAAAAAGATGTTCAGGGCAGGTGGATTGGCCACGCTAAATTGCCCCTTAATTGGAAAAAAGAATTGGGTACTCTAAATTTAAAAAAAGCGTATACAAGGTAGTAAATTCACTCTCACAAACACAATGAAGATCAGAATTGGGTGAATTATTTACATATTGAAATATTGAAGCGCTTTGTGAAATGAGCAGCCTCCAATAAATCGAGTAAAACCTGAAACTAAGGACCAATCCAGTTAACTTAATTTAATCCCTAAAGGGTTTCATTTGACACAATATTTGGAAGTGTCTTCATTTTATGTTTGCTAATATAGCCATCAGGGGAATTGCTATAACCCCTACCATTCGCTACATTTAAAAAAACTCTCATGTGGTGTGAATGTCGCTGGCTCAGCCAGCATTCATTGCTCATCCTGAAATGGCCTTGGACAAATCGTGGTGAGCTGCTACTTTGAACCACTGCAGTCCATGTGGTGTAGGTACACCCACAGTGCTGTTAGGTGGCCCGGGGGGGGGGGTTCCAGGATTTTGACCAGGCGACACTGAAACACTGCCTATATATTTCCATGATGTGGAGATGCCGGCGTTGGACTGGGGTGAGCACAGTACGAAGTCTTACAACACCAGGTTAAAGTCCAACAGGTTTGTTTCGATGTCACTAGCTTTTGGAGCGCTGCTCCTTCCTCAGGTGAAACCTGAGGAAGGAGCAGCGCTCCGAAAGCTAGTGACATCGAAACAAACCTGTTGGACTTTAACCTGGTGTTGTAAGACTTCGTACTATATATTTCCAAGTCAGGCTCGTGAGTGGTTGGAGGTGAACTTCCAGGTGGGGTGTTCCCATTACCCCACTGCCCTTGTCCTTCTAGGTGCTCGAGGTGATGGTTTGGAATGTGCTGTTCAACATTTTCAAAACAGTTTTACAAAGAGAGGGAACAGACAGACATGGAGTGGCATCATTAACTCAAAGTATTTATAGACAGTGAAAATGGAATGTCAAAGATACATTTGAATGGGGGGGGGGGTGGGTTTGTGTGTGTGGAGGGGTTTTGTGTGTGTGGAGGGGTTTTGTGTCTGTCTGTGGAGGGGTTTTGTGTCTGTCTGTGGAGGGGTTTTGTGTGTGTCTGTGGAGGGGTTTTGTGTGTGTCTGTGGAGGGGTTTTGTGTGTGTGTGGAGGGGTTTTGTGTGTGTCTGGAGGGGTTTTGTGTGTGTCTGTGGAGGGGTTTTGTGTGTGTCTGTGGAGGGGTTTTGTGTGTGTCTGTGGAGGGGTTTTGTGTGTGTCTGTGGAGGGGTTTTGTGTGTGTCTGTGGAGGGGTTTTGTGTGTGTCTGTGGAGGGGTTTTGTGTGTGTCTGTGGAGGGGTTTTGTGTGTGTCTGTGGAGGGGTTTTGTGTGTGTGTGGAGGGGTTTTGTGTGTGTGTGGAGGGGTTTTGTGTGTGTGTGGAGGGGTTTTGTGTGTGTGTGGAGGGGTTTTGTGTGTGTGTGGAGGGGCTTTGTGTGTGTGTGGAGGGGCTTTGTGTGTGTGTGGAGGGGTTTTGTGTGTGTGTGGAGGGGTTTTGTGTGTGTGTGGAGGGGTTTTGTGTGTGTGTGGAGGGGTTTTGTGTGTGTGTGGAGGGGTTTTGTGTGTGTGTGTGGAGGGGTTTTGTGTGTGTGTGGAGGGGTTTTGTGTGTGTGTGGAGGGGTTTTGTGTGTGTGTGGAGGGGTTTTGTGTGTGTGTGGAGGGGTTTTGTGTGTGTGTGGAGGGGTTTTGTGTGTGTGTGGAGGGGTTTTGTGTGTGTGTGGAGGGGTTTTGTGTGTGTGTGGAGGGGTTTTGTGTGTGTGTGGAGGGGTTTTGTGTGTGTGTGGAGGGGTTTTGTGTGTGTGTGGAGGGGTTTTGTGTGTGTGTGGAGGGGTTTTGTGTGTGTGTGGAGGGGGTTTTGTGTGTGTGTGGAGGGGTTTTGTGTGTGTGTGTGTGGGGGGGAGGGGGGAGGGGTTGTGTGTGTGTGCGGGGAGGGGTTGTGTGTGTGCGGGGAGGGGTTGTGTGTGTGCGGGGAGGGGTTATGTGTGTGCGGGGAGGGGTTATGTGTGTGGGGGAGGGGTTATGTGTGTGGGGGGAGGGGTGGTGTGTGTGGGGGGAGGGGTGGTGTGTGTGTGGGGGGAGGGGTGGTGTGTGTGTGGGGGGAGGGGTGGTGTGTGTGTGGGGGGAGCTGTGGTGTGTGTGTGGGGGGAGGGGTGGTGTGTGTGTGTGGGGAGGGGTGGTGTGTGTGTGTGGGGAGGGGTTGTGTGTGTGTGTGGGGAGGGGTTGTGTGTGTGTGGGGAGGGGTTGTGTGTGTGTGGGGAGGGGTTGTGTGTGTGTGGGGAGGGGTTGTGTGTGTGTGGGGAGGGGTTGTGTGTGTGTGTGGGGAGGGGTTGTGTGTGTGTGTGTGGGGAGGGGTTGTGTGTGTGGGGAGGGGTTGTGTGTGTGGGGAGGGGTTGTGTGTGTGTGTGTGTGGGGAGGGGTTGTGTGTGTGTGGGGAGGGGTTGTGTGTGTGGGGGGAGGGGTTGTGTGTGTGGGGGGAGGGGTTGTGTGTGTGGGGGGAGGGGTTGTGTGTGTGTGGGGAGGGGTTGTGTGTGTGTGGGGAGGGGTTGTGTGTGTGTGGGGAGGGGTTGTGTGTGTGTGGGGAGGGGTTGTGTGTGTGTGGGGAGGGGTTGTGTGTGTGTGGGGAGGGGTTGTGTGTGTGTGGGGAGGGGTTGTGTGTGTGTGTGTGTGGGGAGGGGTTTTGTGTGTGTGTGGATAGTTTTGTGTGTGGGAAGGGGTGTGTGTGTGGAGGGGTTTGTGTGTGTGTGGAGAGGTGTGTGTGTGGAGAGGTGTGTGTGTGTGGAGGTGTTTGTGTGTGTGTGTTGTGGAGGGGTTTTGTGTGTTGTGGAGGGGTTTTGTGTGTGTGTGGAGGGGTTTTGTGTGTGTGCGGGGAGGGGTTGTGTGTGTGGCTGGAGGGGTTGTGTGTGTGGGGGGAGGGGTTGTGTGTGTGGGGGGAGGGGTTGTGTGTGTGGGGGGAGGGGTTGTGTGTGTGGGGGGAGGGGTGTGTGTGGGGGGAGGGGTTGTGTGTGTGGGGGGAGGGGTTGTGTGTGTGGGGGGAGGGGTTGTGTGTGTGGGGGGAGGGGTTGTGTGTGTGGGGGGAGGGGTTGTGTGTGTGTGGGGAGGGGTTGTGTGTGTGGAGGGAGGGGTTGTGTGTGTGCGGGGAGGGGTTGTGTGTGTGTGCGGGGAGGGGTTGTGTGTGTGTGCGGGGAGGGGTTGTGTGTGTGTGCGGGGAGGGGTTGTGTGTGTGGGGGGAGGGGTGGTGTGTGTGGGGGGAGGGGTGGTGTGTGTGGGGGGAGGGGTGGTGTGTGTGGGGGGAGGGGTGGTGTGTGTGGGGGGAGGGGTGGTGTGTGTGGGGGGAGGGGTGGTGTGTGTGGGGGGAGGGGTGGTGTGTGTGGGGGGAGGGGTGGTGTGTGTGTGGGGAGGGGTGGTGTGTGTAGGGAGGGGTGGTGTGTGTGTGGGGAGGGGTGGTGTGTGTGTGGGGAGGGGTGGTGTGTGTGTGGGGAGGGGTGGTGTGTGTGTGGGGAGGGGTGGTGTGTGTGTGGGGAGGGGTGGTGTGTGTGGGGAGCGGTGGTGTGTGTGTGGGGAGCGGTGGTGTGTGTGTGTGGGGAGGGGTTGTGTGTGTGTGTGGGGAGGGATTGTGTGTGTGTGTGGGGAGGGGTTGTGTGTGTGTGTGGGGAGGGGTTGTGTGTGTGTGGGGAGGGGTTGTGTGTGTGTGGGGAGGGGTTGTGTTTGTGTGGGGAGGGGTTGTGTGTGTGGGGAGGGGTTGTGTGTGTGGGGAGGGGTTGTGTGTGTGTGGGGAGGGGTTGTGTGTGTGTGGGGAGGGGTTGTGTGTGTGTGGGGAGGGGTTGTGTGTGTGTGGGGAGGGGTTGTGTGTGTGTGGGGAGGGGTTGTGTGTGTGTGGGGAGGGGTTGTGTGTGTGTGGGGAGGGGTTGTGTGTGTGTGGGGAGGGGTTATGTGTGTGGGGGGAGGGGTTGTGTGTGTGGGGGGAGGGGTTGTGTGTGTGGGGGGAGGGGTTGTGTGTGTGTGGGGAGGGGTTGTGTGTGTGTGTGTGTGGGGAGGGGTTGTGTGTGTGTGTGTGTGGGGAGGGGTTGTGTGTGTGTGTGTGTGGGGAGGGGTTGTGTGTGTGTGTGTGTGGGGAGGGGTTGTGTGTGTGGGGAGGGGTTGTGTGTGTGTGGGGAGGGGTTGTGTGTGTGTGGGGAGGGGTTGTGTGTGTGTGGGGAGGGGTTGTGTGTGTGTGGGGAGGGGTTGTGTGTGTGTGGGGAGGGGTTGTGTGTGTGTGTGTGGGGAGGGGTGTGTGTGTGTGTTGGGAGGGGTTTTGTGTGTGTGTGGATAGTTTTGTGTGTGTGGGAAGGGGTTTGTGTGTGTGTGGAGAGGTGTGTGTGTGGAGAGTTGTGTGTGTGTGGAGGTGTTTGTGTGTGTGTGTTGTGGAGGGGTTTTGTGTGTGTGTGTGGAGGGGTTTTGTGTGTGTGCGGGGAGGGGTTATGTGTGTGGGGGGAGGGGTTGTGTGTGTGGGGGGAGGGGTTGTGTGTGTGGGGGGAGGGGTTGTGTGTGTGGGGGGAGGGGTTGTGTGTGTGGGGGGAGGGGTTGTGTGTGTGGGGGGAGGGGTTGTGTGTGTGGGGG